>NC_053454.1:53600309-54203976 GCF_015227805.2 Hirundo rustica | reverse complement strand
AGGATTTAGACTCCTTGGTGATTTCCATAAGTGGATCTGCAGATCCTTAAGCAAGTAGATGCTTTGGAAAATTGTAACATGTGGGTCATATATTGACAGTCAGGCAACAAAATACTGGTTCCTTCTTCATGACTTCAACTACCACTGAGAACTTCAAAGAGCAATCCCCTTTCCCGAGAAGTGGGAACACTTGACAACACATTTCAATTTAGTGAAAGTGAATTTGACGTGGAATGTGATGGGCCAAATAAAGGAAATTGTCCTTCTTTCCAAAAATACATGAGACTTGGCTTTGAGGTAGTGAAGGTAACCTGCAATATAGATCATCCATCCCCTCCTGTCAGTGGAAGAGGCTCTTTGTACCCTGTGGGGAGGTGGGAGGCATTGTGGTGACACATCACTTTCCAGTTCCTACAGAAAATCAGGAGCACAGAACCATCTCCTCGGGGGTCCTTCAGCTCTTTCCTGAGCAGCTTCAGAGCTGTTGTCTAAGTCTGGACCCTTAATAGAGGCTGGCTGTCCCTTATAATTTTTCTCCCACTTAATCATTCCATGTCTTACATGCTCTGTTAATGCACCTACCTTGTTTTGTTTTTTTCCTGTTTCTGTTTTTATGTCTTTGTTTGTTTTCCTCTCCGGTCTCTCAGGATGTTTTCCCCCAACCCCAAATCCAATCACAAAAATGGAAAAAGTAATCCTGGAATCATTAAACCTTTTTGTTTAACTGGCTGACTTTGTTCAGACACTTTCTTCTCTTCTGACACAGTTATCATTTTCTAAGTGCATGAATTATTTTTTGTGTTACCTCAGACAGATTTTTCTGTTATGGAAAGGCAAGTCGTTTTTCACTTTAGAAGCAACTTCTAAGCCATTAACAAATTGAAGGTGTAATATTATATCAGCATTGAAAAGGTATCAAAAATTCCACTAGAAGCAAATGTTTGTGTGCATGTGCACGTCTATTAATAGAAGATAAAGGGAGGATGTTATCTTGTAGAAGATGATGATTGCCAGACTCTCAAGTAGCTGACATCTAGATTTTTCGTCTTGATTCTTTTCTCTATAAAATCTGTTTCCTGCAGGAGAAGCTCAGGCAATAATATGGTTAGACAATGCTTTCAATAATTTTAAAATCTCCTGTAAAAATGGGTATTTAAGGCCTTGTGTTCTTATGGCATTCCTGAAATCTGGTGGATGGAATAGGTGAGCTATGCAGATTAATGCCCTTGCTGAGGGCATGAAATTACCTAAATTTAGCCCTTAAATCTTGTTAGACAATAGCCAGCTCTTTTGCTGTCTTCCTTGTACTGAGTAGTGTTATCTGCGTGAGGTTTGCTCTAGGTTAACCATGGCATATAATAACTTCTGCCAGCCTGTTTTGTCCCAGAGAAAAAGAGGTATAGGGGTGTGCAGGAGTTAATGTCCTGGAACACCCATCTTATCAGTGCAGGAGACCCACATTCACTGGTTTTGTTGCTCACAGCACAATTTGTTTGGGTTGTGTTTTGTTTTCCATGAACCTTCAACAAGCACCAAATTATTACAACAGTATTTAACAATTCTGAAAAGTATTAATTGGACCTACCCACAGGACGCTTGGCTTGTGGTTTTAAACTTTCTTACGTGTTCAAATGTGGATTCTAGTATTACAGCATAAAATGTCGTATGTAGTGAGTGCACTTAACTCAGCTCTGGAGTAAAGCCATTTATTTTTCTGAATAATTTAATACCTTAGAATAAAGTTGAAAAGACTTAATATGGAGGTAGAACATGGTACTTTTAGGTGAGTTTCAGGTCCTTGCATGGAAGAGCAAAACCACAGTTGGTGACATTGTTAGGTGGATGTAAAATATAGTGTGAGTTACTGGGTTGTTTGTTGTTAGAAAGAACATCATGTGAAAGATGCGCTTTCCTTGGACTCTAAGATAAATCAGTCACTCCAGTTACTCTAAGAATTCAATAAGGTGTTATCAAGATGCACTAGCTTCTTTTCACTGGAACAACAACAATCCTGATGCCCTAGTTCTGAGAAATTTTGCCTTGCACTGGGGAGAAATTGCTCTGTGCAGAAGTTAAGTTTTGCGGGTGTGGGATTTAGCCAACGTAACCCAACTGAACATCTTGGGGAGGAGGCAGGTTGTCTTAGGGGGAATTTTTCATTCATGCCTCTGGGTGTACTGTGTATTTTGTTTAGCTGTAACTATGGCGTCTTCTACAAAACGTTTGGCTTCTTTCTTGAGCTGTGCTTTGGGATATTTCCATATTCTAAGTAGCTTAGCTTGCTGCTTCTCTTATTCAGTGAAGTATTTGGATTCCTTTGTATGTTTTTTCACTGCTGTTAAAAGCAAGTTGGGCCACCACATTGAAATCTTATTCCCTCTGTTTTATGAAGTGCTAAGTCTATTCCTAGAAGCATTAATAATATATGCACTTTGCAATTTCACAATTCAATTACTGGAGATGCCTGGTACGTGAGAACCTATTTAAATTGATAAGGCAAAGCTAGATGAATAGGATTATCTGTTTCCTAGGCATATTGAATACAATGGTATATAACTCTTATACCTGCAATGCTCTTTATGAAAATGTCTCAGAACATGCATTATTTCCCACTTGAATCTACTAGAATTGGCATTAAAGAGAATAGAATTCCTAAATTTAGAAGGGTGTTAAAGGTTACATAAGTGTCCTGTTGGATATCAGGGCTGCCAACACCCTTTTGACAGAGCTGAACATGGGATATGAAAAACATCATAGAAAAAAATGCAAAAGGTGGGAAAGTTTCTCATTCTATGTTGAATTTTTTTTCTGGAAAACCAGAATCCGAATCTTTCTTCCAGTCTGGGAAGTGATGTCAGACTTCATACTGACCTCTGGGCCTGCAGAGAACCCCAGCTTGAAGGGCAGCATTTCTCACACACTTCACTGGACTTAAGAGAAATGTGCTAATGAATCATCAGCAAAACTTCTTTAGCCTCAGGGCATTCATCAGAGACTCTACAGCTACGTCCTCATCTGCTATTGTTAAAGCCCGGCAGGAGAGTGCAGGATCAGAGCTTGGGGAGCAGTGCTGCAGGGCCTGAGCTTGTGTACTTGTGTTTTTGTTGCTCCAGGCTTCCCCCTCCCCACCCTTTTCCTTTTAATAACAACAGGTTTTTCTGCATTTTCTGGTTTGAGGTGAGCATGCTACAGAACTGAAGTTTGGGTTGTTGTGGGGACTTTTCTAGAGCCTTTGCACAGCTTAACTGGAAAGGTGGAAAGGTACCTTGTCAATGAAAAAGACTGTTGCTAGACAGGCACAAAAAGAACGACACTCACGCACTCAGGTTGTCAGAGTAAAATGAGCAAAAGGAGAGCATCTATTTCTCAACCTCAATTTATATAGATTCTGGACAATGACCAGGGATTGGAGAATAAGGTTTCCACCTCTCCGACCCCACTGGTCAAACTAGAAGTCCATCAATTGTCCCTCCTTCAGAGAGGAATGTGAAAACAATCACTTTGTTTATGTTACAGTCAGTGAGAAGACTCCACTACAAAAATGCAAACTCGGAAGGCTGAAGAGAACAGGGTGATGGTAGAGTAAGGGAACTGAATGTGAGTTGGGTCAGCTGATGCGTAAAACACTTTCCCAGGCTTCTTATATTGCTTGGCACAGAAGAATCATCCAAGTGGACTTTTCTCTGGAAGGCACTTTATGCTGCTCCAAAAAAAGGGCCACGCCCTCCCAGGGCATGTGATTCTAGATGCTGGCAGACGTGGACTTTTCAGCATGGCTTCCTCTGAGAGTGGTATGCCTCCCTCATGTGATCATACCTTAACAGGCTGGACTTCATGATCTGAGTCTGACTGCACCTTCCACTCCACCTGATCAACCTGAACTTCCCCTGGATCCTTCTCAATCACATCATGCCTCATTTAAGCTTCAGCAAGATACATAAGAACGTGCCTTACCAGCTTAGAATAATCCTATTAGTCGCAGTGGGCTTACTCATACACTCCAAGCTGGAAGGCACTTTACTAAATGAAGACCTTTGTAATGAACTCAGCATGAGGAAAATGCAACTTCTGTTCCTTTTGATTCGTTAGAAAACTCAGTCTGACTCTGAGAAAAGGTTTAATCAGGCAAAATTTCCAGGCACATTAGGAAAAATTTTAATTACCAATCATGCCCATCAGTAGGGGTCATTGCTTAGGAAAAGTAGCTGATGTTAGCAGTCCTTGAAAAGACAAAGTTTTAAGTATTCTAGTCCAAATTAAAATGGCATTGGTGCTTGCAGTTGCTAGACAAGAAAGAATAGAGAAACAATAAGATACTTAAGGGCTGGATACTATTGATGTCAATGGGAAAATTCTCATCTGCTTCACAGCAGTCTGGTCTTGCCTTCTTTTCCATACCTAGAAGAGGAAGTGAGGGTGAAGTTCTGAAGGCTTCTATTTGGGAGGTGCAATGTGCAAAGTCTTTTTAAAGTCAGTACCTATGTTCTGTTGTGAAAAGCACAGCGAGGGCTGATGATCTTTGAATTGTGCACAACATAGGTTTAACTTCCTAAGCTCTTACCTGTCTCAGACCAGAGAGTGTTGTTTGGGGCAGTGTCACCAAACTGGAATCACAACAATGTAATTCTGCTCAGGTCTTTTGGGTTTTACCTGTGATTGTTAGAACCAGGCGGTTAGGGAACAAAAAGAAGACAAGGGATCAAGGAGACATGCTCAGAATTCAGTGGGGATTATGGCAAAAGCTGTGGAATGAAGTAACAAACAGATCCTGCCCCTTCTGTATATCCTTCATTACAAAAACAGCCATCACCTCCCACAGCCAGAAAATGAGTGAACTGCCTGCTTTCCTGAGGGCAGCTGTTCCCTTCAGAAGCTGAAATAAGCTCAAGCCTTTACTTCAGAAAGCAATAAGAGAAAATGTCCATTTGGATGAAGGAAAAAAACCTCCTGATAGATTTCCTGAGGGATAGGAGAACTTTAAAAATCATATGGCAGCAGAAACAAAATATGCCTGGAGTCACAGGAGAATTATAACTATGGCCCTACCACTGCTCTGTTGCTTCCACAAATCGTTCCTGCCTTCTGGCTATGCTGGGAGGTGTGCTGAGACCATGAGGTAGCTCAGCAAGTGGAGATAGGAGGATCAAGGGTTATTGTGCCTGTCAACCACCATGAACAGATCTGCTATTTTAAGACTTAGATGTGAGGGCTCTGAAGAAGGGGTGCTCCATGTCCTTGCTGCTGGCTGGATGCATGCTCAACAAGGTGCCAAAGGTTCCTGTTTCAGCCATATTCACCTTCAGTTTTGCAAAGGGAAGGGACGGAGAGGCTGCTGCATGTTGGGTGGTTTGGAGCTTGTCTGTAACTTGGACTGCAGCTCCTGGAGAAACCTTATCCTCTGTGTGTGTGGCTAACATGTGAAATCTCATGCTCTCTGCTCCATGGTAGGATGATCCGTGGCAGATGCTTTACAGATTGATGGTAAACTGATGCTCACAAAAGTACAGCATGGAGCACTTTTTTCACTACCTTAAACTGAAAAGGCACTTGCTTATTATATCCCAAAGTACTGTTAGTCATCATATCTTAAAATATTAGTCTGATCCAATAAACAATTCTTTATCTAGGGCAAAAGCATTCAGTGTTAATTAGAAGAATAATTTAGTAAATAAAGGTCAGAGCTTTGTAAATGCTTTATATAGGGCAAAAGAAAACTTAATCTCAGGGTTATAAACAGTGTTTTTGTAAGCAGACAGGAAACACATCCAACCACAGCCTCTGAAATGTAAATGAGCCTATTTTATCCCTTGATTTTCACAAATCTCTCACCATGTTGCCACTACAGAAGAGGAGATAAAGAATTCTAGTATTTCTTCCAAAGAGATCATGTGTTTACTGAAACCAGGCTGGAGCTAGGTATGGGCATACTGTTATGTGAAATTTGTGGCATTATTTTTAATATTGATTCACCACAATTCATAAACTGATAGACTGGTTTGGGTTGAAAGAGACTCAGAGACCATTTAGTTCCAACTCCCCGTCCATGGGCAGGAACAACTTCCACTAGACCAGGCTGATCAAAACCTCACCCAGCCTGGCCCTGAATACTTCCAGGGATGGGGCAGCTACAGCTTCCGTGGACAACCTGTACCAGGGTGATTTGCTGCCCTTAGAGTAAATAACTCATTGAAATGGTAGCTTGCAGCAGAATCTGTTTTTGTACTGAGAGATGGAATCCTGAGTCTGACCTCTCCTTGTGTGTGGACAGTTCACAATGGTGTGCACACAGCTGATGAATGTACACTTAACAAAGGCCTCCAGTGCCATTATCACACATGGTGATATCAACAAAGCAAATCAGAGCTCGCAACTTACGTTCTTGTGAATGAGGGGAGCAAACCTAGGAAAGGGTTGACTGGTCTGACTGATGTCATGAAGTTTAGCAGATCCTCTGTAGGGATATACTTGGATCTCATGTTGGTTCTCATGACATCCTTTGATTTAAAGCTTGTTCTTGTGCAGATCCCCTCGTTACAATGTAAGGTCAGAATACGATCTTTTGCAGATAGATCAATGAAAAGGGATAATCCATGGAGTGTGCTACTTAGAGCTCAGGAGAGCAAAACTGAAAGGGTTGAACAATCCTGCTGGTTTTACAGGTCAAGTGAAGAGTCTACCCAAGGTCTGAAGCTACTTGTATTTCCAAGGTGAAAGAAGGTGCAAGGACACGCTGAGGGGCTTGGTGAAGTGATATCTCAAGGAATGGTAGAAAGCTAGGAGGTTTTTAAGAGAAAGAAACACAGGCATTTTTGCCCTTTTTTTCCCCCACTAGAGGTTGGAATCTCCTGTGGTTTACAGCAGACTGTTCTCTCACAGACCTTCTAGATCTCTCCACATTTGGAAGATAAATAACTTCCATCAGTTTCACTAGCAGAATTTGAAACTGGGAGTTTGAATGGCAACTGAGTTGCAACTGCACTGAGGAGGACTGTAGCTGCTCTGTGATAATCAAATTTCGTTTGCTTGACACATAATGAGATTATTGATTAGACACACACAGCTTGCCATTTCAAATCACATCTCCTCTTCATTTCCAAGGGATGATTGACATAGCCTAACATGCTCAGCATCATTAACTGGAAAGAGTTATTTACGGTGTTGCATCAGAATTTATCACTAATTCCCAGATCTGACAGAAAAGAATCACTTTGTGTGCTAGGCATTTTTATCTTGCCATTAAAAAGTGTATCGAAAGTTTTAGATAAGAACTGAAGCTGAAATTCCTTCCTAGTCTATATCCAGATAATCTGGCCTGCAAAACTGAAGCAGGGAGTGGTGGGATGTGCCAAATGCAGTTCCTGATCCTTGAGTGACTTCTGACATGCTCTGGCTGCTCCAGATGTGGATCTCAACTCAAAGGGTTCTTATACTGAACATCTTGTCTGTAAAGTTCTCTTAAGCCTCACTTTCCCCATGTACCATTAATTATCAGGAGCACCAGCTGTGGGCAGGCAGACTTCAGTGGGCAGACAATATGTGCTGTGTGAGCCTTCATTTAGAAATTCATAAGGCATTGCTTCCATTCAAAGGAGGTGATATTTACCAAGAGCAGGTTTAATATGCTTTTGTTACCTTCTCCTTTTCTTGAGAAGAAAGGTGTATGGCACCCAAAACTGTGCAGGTGAGGCTGTGAAGGGGCACGTGTTCTTGCTACTGATCCAAAGTTGTTAGGGTTTTTTTGTTTTTGTTTTTTTTATCCTGAATGTCAAGCATTTCTCCTTCAAAATCTCCCTCTGATAATTTTAAAGAGCTGAACTGGAATCCTGCTAAAGAGGTCTTCTGGGGAAAAGTACGTTTGATTTTCATTTCGTGAACAGTCTCCTAAACTTTGCAACACTACCTCTATGTATGTGAGACCCCTCTGGTTCCGCACTTGGGCCTATCTGGAACACCTCTGCAGCATCCCATTCCAGCCTTCATGCTTCTAGAAGTGTTGTGAGGGTGGAGGGTGTTTGAAGAAAACACACACGGTTAAATGAGCTGTAAAAATATGCATTATATAGAGAGACTCCAGGAGCTCTCTCTCTCATTTGTCTCATCAAAGAAAAGATAAATGAGCGACTTCCTCGTAGGCTATAATTACCTCTAAGGGGAACAAAAACATTGATAATTGACAGCTTTGAGCTTGACCCTAGGAAATAACAAAATCCAGTAGTTGGAAATTGAAATTTAGAGTGTAGAGAGTGAAATTTAGAAACTCGGAGACATGAGTTTAACCCTGTATTTAACTAACTATTGGAGTAGCAAAGTTGAAAATGTGTGATCATTGATTTTTCAATCTAAATTGTGGGGTTTGGACTTTCTTTAAAACGTGCACTATTCTTCTAATATAGCTAAGTCCTTGGCCCATAGTGCCTCCTAGAAAGGGCCAAGAGGTTTTAAGGGTTTAGCTCTTGTTTTGGCAAAAGGATGTTATACAGATAGTAATCTCATTTGAAAGGCGTTCTCCATCTTTAGGCTTCTAAACAGGGGGAGGACTATAGTTTTGAAAATCTGGTCCCATCTGTGTGGGATTTAAGAATCTGTAGTATTGAGGCCAAGGAGCTGAAGAACAAATCCGTCCATCAGCATGGTAGAGGGTCTAGAGCGAACCAGACGCTACGTTTTGCGTTCCTCTGTTGTTTGTTCCTGTGTTTTGTCATGCCTGAAGTTTTCAGTTTCATTTGCATTATACCTGAGATTTAGGCTGTTTAAAAACCCCATCTGCCCAGGCAAAATGCAATGTGAATGCTGAACCTGGTTGCAGAGCACCTCTGCGAACTCCCTAAGCAATGGATATGTTTCTTTGTGTATTCCATGGGTTCAGTTGCAATTGCATCCTACAGGATATTTTACTTCTGCATCTCTTCCACTAAGCAGCAGATGAAAAGGACTGACAGGCATTCTTGGCCTCGGTTCAGTTTCCTCTGTCCTCAGTGTCCCTCCTCATGTATTTGGGGTTTTAAAATAACTCTTTCAACTTAGGGGGTTTCTTCTGCCTTTTATCTGGGTTTATCAAAATCCTTACACCTATGCAAGGCTCTGCCCATTTGGTACTTTGCATTTGTTCCCAAACTGTAGCTGATGCTGTGCTGACCTTTTCAAAAAACAGTTTATTTGAAGGCTTTCTACTTTATGTATGGCATAAACCCAGAATGAGAGCATGAATACACAGTTGAATCAAGGCATTCTCTTGTCTAACCAACACAAATGATTTCTACAGATTCTCCTGTTCTTCAGATTCTGTCATAGGATCCAAGGCAAATGAGAAATCAGAACTGATGCAGCTGAATCAGAACCGATTTACAAATCCAAAACCCACATGTGATAATTACAATATTTATGTTAACTATCAAATTTCTAGGTATTGTTTACCTGACTATGCCTTGTCCTGCCATGTAGCTGGAGCCTTTTTTCATGCTTCACAGATGCAGCAAAAATGGAGTCTGCTGGAAAAGTGATGTTAAATTAGGGTTGTCTTTTTCCATTGTGTGCCACTTACAATCTACAATACTATTTTGTCTGCCATTGGCCAGTCACAGTGTTAGATATTCTTTCTGTGAGTTCCCCAGGAGGTCCTCACCTTTTATACTGTTCTGAATAACTGGGTGATCTTATCACTGGACGTGAGAGAGAATTTGGCCCAGTCTCATTATAATGAGACCAACATTATTCCATAAAAGCCGGAATCTATTCAGGATTGAGCTGGCCATTAGGGCACAGGCTTAGATCAGGGAATTTGATAGCAAGCCATTCTCTAGGAAAGCTGGGCCTCAGGCTGAACCTCATATGACTTCCCAGCCAAACAGGACACTTCTCCTCTTCAGTGGTCTGTGGGAGGTATTCAGAAAATCTCTTGTGATAGAACACCATCCCTTGGCTTCCCAGCCCGGTCTCAGCTCATTCCTTTCTGCTTATCCTCTGGAACAAGGTTGCTTCATGTTGTACAAAGTGCAAGATGCATTTTGAATGACTTCTGAATGATTTACGTTAACCCTAAATGCCTCTGCAGCCAGGCTGCTCTTGCAGTATGGCTTTCTTAATTGCTCCCAGCAGGGAATCAAAAATGTGAGGACAGGGCATGCTTCTCATTTCCAACATATTTACAGAAAGGTCTTCCTTCCAGCTTTCCTCATAACCTTTTTGTTATTTACAATAACATACAAGCCAAGGGTGAGTAATACATTAGACACTCAAACCTTTTTTTTTTTGAGGCTACCAAATATTGTGATGCTGCCAGTCACAAATATAACTTTCTTTATGTCTGTGGAGAAGTTTGGTGAGGGTGGGGTGTTTTTTTTGCCTTTCATTTAGCTTTCTGAAAATGTAGGCTTCTGACCTTGATCTAGTTGACCTCCCTTCATTTCAAAGAGCTGTAGAACAGTTGTGACATGCAAAAATATATCTGCAAGAAACCTGACTGCCTTCCCAGCCAGCCTTGGCAGTGGGAGCCCTTGAGTGAGACTAAACTTACCTCCACTGGAAAGGGTTTTGTTCAGCAGTGCCTACGTACAGCTTGTCAGGGCCACAGACACTTTGTCATCTGGCTCCATCTTCTGGGATAAGGCAGAAGAAACAGAAACCACTTGAGCTGACACTTTTGCAAGTCCTGTCACACAGCATTTATTGGTCTTTTCTTACTCTTCATTAATGCTTCCATGCAAGCTCACACTGGATGCAAACACAGTAAGAAACCTTTTGTTTTTCTGGAGACGTTTTAATGGGAGCAAAAATTCAGTACACAAAAAAAGTGGTGAAAATCAATAGCTTTTTTTGTTTTCCGAGACTAAGAAAGGACAGTTAGTGAATGTTTGACTTGCAATTCAACAGCGACAGGAAAAAAAAGGAGAGCTCAGGTAAATGGCTTTTTGATTCCTGCACAGTTTTGCAGAATGAGCTCTGACTCTGGCAGCACAGTATTTGTTCTGTGTTGCTGAAGCTTTGAAGGAGAAAAGAGGATAAGGCATTATTGCTATAGCAACCTTCAAGTGGGTGCTGCGGGTGATCAAAACACATTATTTGTTGATGAAGGTTTTGACCATCACAGTCTTTCCATGCAGCACCCAGAACTGTGGGCCAGCTGGCTGAGCTGTAGCTGCATTTGCCTCCATTTTCCATTCAGTCTTTGAGTTTTTCCACTGTTCAAAAGCTGTTGCTGAGACATCCTGACAATAGTTCCTTGGTGCGGGCAGCAGCAGGGTCCAGCACAGCTTCTTGGCATTCTGCTCTGGCTTAGGGAGAAAAGCAGCAGCTCTGCCATGGCCATTCACTGCGTCCATTGGGCAGCTGTGCTTGCTCCTGGTGCTCAAGATGTTGCTGAAGCTAAAGTAATATTTGACTTTTGAGATTGTGTGGATGGTGGCTTGTTGTTGGCAGTGAGCCCTCAGAGGAGATGTCTGCTGATTCCTGACCTGCAGATACAATACCTGCTTTCATCCTAGAGTTGTGATGACAGTGAGGGACCTGGGAATGAGGTCTTTGTATCCCCAGTACAAAGCTGTGCTGGTTATTGGCATGTCGAGGGGAGTTCACTGTAAAGCAAACTTGCAGAAAATAAATTGAGTGTTAAATCAGACCTCTATTTTGATCATAATTCAGCAATAGTTTATACTTTGCTTCTCTAATATGTAATTCATGAGGGGAAACTAAATGGTTAATGCAATTTTAGATAAACTGGTTTGAAATAGGTTGCCTGAAAGCATGCTTTATGTTCATGTATGTATCTACTTCTTAAGCAACGTTCTTATAATGTTTACTGAGCACTTAGTCATTCCTTCTGAGTGCATTTTAGCAGAAAACCTAACATAAAAGGTAATGCACCTCTTCTTTTTTCACTTCTATGAAAGCCAAATTTATTTAAAATTTGTGGGTTTGACTTGAAAATTACTTCTTAATGTCTAAGATGAAGCTTGGTAATGAAATAGTGTGCAATAGTAATAAAAATCTGTAATTTTATAACTCAGGGATGTACTGTGTAACCTTTAATTTAGAATAAATTTTAATTGTAATTTGTATGAAAAGGGGCTACCCATACGAATGCTTCAGACATTGCAGGCATGCAGGTGTTCTTTAGGTCAGTCTTGTGTATTGGACTTCTGGGAGCTGTCCTGCTGGTTTGATTGTTTCTTTCAATGCCTTGAAGGAAGACCCATTTCATGCAGCCTTTGGGATGATAGGATTCTGCTGGTCTCTGGAAGAGGATTTTGGCCTCTTTTGTTGTGTAGTAAGCCTAGTCTGGCTTGGAGAAGGCTTTGCAGGTCAGGTCCCTTGAGAACTAGGACTGGAGAATGGGCTGCTTGGAACAAGAGGAATTTAGCTGCTAGGGATGCTGGAATTAAAGCTTTGGGTACAACTGAAATATTGGACAGACAAAGTATTTGCAGACTTGATGTGAGTTCTGCATTACCCAGCAGTTGATACAGGACTGTGCAATCCTGGGTTTGTTTGTAGAGTTTGGGGCTTTCAGGGGACACGTAACCATGCAGGTCTCTTAGCAAGGCTTGCTGTCCCTTACTCTTTGCCCTGAAAGAGGATTTAGAAACTTTGGTCATTTCCATCACACTCTTTTAAAAAAAAAAAAAAAAAAAAAAAACCAAACAAAAAAAACCCACACCCAAAGAAGACAAGACCCACAAAATCCACATTTTTTCTTTCCTGAGTTTATAACTTCAGGATACAATCATAAAATCTCTGAGGATAAAGAGCAAAAGACCTCCAATCCCCACATCTTTTTCCTTCATTATTGCTTATGCCACAAGAAAGCCGAGGAGATTTGTGCTTATAAACAGTATTATTCAGAAGGGCATGGGTAACTGGAAATACAGCAGCTACGTTTCCCTTTGGTTTTCCCCACTTTTCTCAAAATTATCCTAACCTAGGTGTTTCTTCAGTAAGATCTTTGAAGATTTCTCTCTGCAATTTCTTCTGTCCTGCTGGATTTAACTGTAATACCTTGTACATGTTGCTGAATATTTGGCTGTTCCACTGATTGATGATGTGGAACCATTGCCCTGCAGGTAGGCACAGTTACAGGAGGTGACAGAGGCTTTGGGAGGGTGAGGAGAGCATGTATGGGCCCTGCCTGGAGGCACCTGAGGGAGCTGGCACCAAAGGAACGCAGTCCCTTTTCCTGGGCAGGCACTATTGGAGGGGTATGCTGAGAGGTGAGGAGCCTGGCTCTGTCCCACAGGAACAGCAACCCCAATGGTAAGAGGGATATATGCCTGAAATCACTTTTTGCTGTTCCTTTTCCTGTTTTCATTCCTGTGCAAAGCCTAAATAACACTTGGCATTTGAGCGTGTACGAGCAGCAAATCCCTGCTAGCAGAGAGCTCCCAGAGGACGGCTCTGCTGATACCCAGCTGGCTCCAGACTGTGGGTGTAGCAGATTTTTCACAAGGCACTGGCTGCAGGTGCAATAACTGTTCTCTCCCCCAGTGCATCCTTTGACTAAGCTTAAACAAATTTCAGCCGGTATTCTGAAGACAAAGATGAAGTGTGAAAGAACTCCTGTGTGGGTTTTCCTTCCAAAAGAAGCCCAGGCATCTGGGAACATGGGACTCTGATAAATGTGTGCCCTGCAGACAAGGTATCCAAGGCCACATGTGCCCTGCATGTAGGCACAGCCAGCTCATGTGTGTCATATAGTTCTCTCTCTTATCTGCTGTTAAATTGTGGAGCTGTTGTTGTAGTCTCTCTTAACACTGAAAGACAGATCAGGAGAGAGTTGGAATAAATGTGTCTTGCCTTTTATTCTCGTATAGTCCGAGCCTCTTGACAGCAGGAAAGAAAAGAGGGGGTGAATTGGCAGTGGCAGTCAAATACCTGGCTCTGGTGTGAGCTGAAGTGGATGAGACAGTAGCTGAGGTCTCTGCAATTGTTTCCATTGCACAGTGTGGACATGTCAAATCAGACAAAGCTCACTAGCAGTGAGTGCTTGACGTGCTTGCTTTGCTTCAGGCAACCTTACAGTAATAGACATTATGTGCCTTTATGTGCAGCATTTCAAACTCCCAGTTCAAAACCCTTATCCACATGGAAGTCTGCGATGAGTTAATAAAATATTTTGCTTTGCTGCAGATGGTTAAAAGTGAAGGTAAAGTGTTGGAAATATGATAAATTTTTTGATGTCAGATGTAGTGAGAATTTACTTGCTCTTCCAGATGGCACTTGCAAAGGCACAGAATGTCACAGGTTATTATCCTAAATTGAATAATAAAATATGCACAAGTTATTTTACTGCTGCTTTAATACCTGATTTGTAAAATGATTGCCAGTTAATAACAAATAATAGCTGTTATAATTAGGACTAAGTCATTTGTAATTATGGAACTCTAGAAGACAGACTATTGAAAGATATGAGAAGAAATAACTTGCCAACTCAATAGCAATGTTTATTGAATGATGAATATTAATGGATTATCAATTAACTAGTTGTTACCTGACAGAAGTTATTTATAACTGGAGCTGAAATACGGGTTTTTGACTAAGAACGTCTTTGTGGCCCATCCAGAAATCACTAAAAAACAAGCTGCTCTTGATCCTGTTGGCTTCGGTGGCACAAAGAGCTGAGGCTTTTCTTGAGTGAGAGTTCTCTTCACTCTGTCCTGTTTGTTAATGCAAGCTACAGAACTTTGCTAACTTCATTGAGTAATGCAGTTTCCCTGAGAGCATAAAAAATGACCTGAACTAGCAGGAACATGTGCCTGGGGTATCGGCAAGTGGAGGGTGAGAGGTGGTGCTTCCCTGGGGTGTGGTTTCTGTCAGCCTGGAACTAAGAGACTGCTTGGAGCCAAGGTGAAATTCTCCTCTAATGGCTTTTAATTCATTGGCCTTCTATAAAAATGTTCAACTGCTATTTGAACCTGAATAAAGTTTAGATATTCACATAATCCTGTAGTAATAACCTTTACATCTTGACTGTGTGTTACGTGAGGAATTGTAGCTTTTTCTTTGTTTTGGACCTACAATCTGCTGATGCAGCTTGATGCTTTTTAGGCTTTCTCTTATAACAGAAAAAGTCCATACGTATTTAAAATTCATTTTTAATAGCATTTTTTATTTTAAACCCGTATTGCATCATCCCTCTTGTATTTCAGGCTGAAAAGCTGTAGGCAGTCCAGTTGTTCCTTGTTTTGAAGATGTATTATACCTCTAGTTTTCATTTTCCTTTCTAGTTCTATAGCGTATTTTTTAAGATTTGTGAAGAGGCCAAACCTTCAAGCAGTATTAAAAGTCAGGGTCGCTTTGGATTTATACAGATATTTTCTGTTCTGTTCTCTATTTTGTTATCTCTATTTTGTCTGACACTTTAACTGCTGCTCATTGAGTGTTCTAATAGAACTCTCTCTTTTAATTCTGAATTCACTTTTCTGAGAGTTAATAGTTTGTTCAGACTCTGTTGTTGTGAATATGAAGTGAGGCTTGCTTTTTGTTGTGTTCATCACTTTACATTTCTTCAAACTTAACTTTATCTGCCATTTACTCAGGATAATAAAATCTTTCTGCAACTCTCTGGAGTTAGGTTTTTTTTATCCTGAACAGCTCAGACTCTTTCCTTTTTGTGCATGCATCTGTTTCTTGGACTCTTTAGGAAATGTGCAACACCTATTGGCATGTTCTGCCCCCTCTCCTGCTCTAGGACAGTACAGCAGTCACTGACATGAAGCAGCACACGCATTTTGGGGTGTAGCCACGTTCTGAATCTCTAGTGCCAGACAAGAGGGCTGTCTCCTGGCACACATGCTGGTTTGTTCTGCTGCAGGTCTGGACTAGTTAGCCTTTGGGAAAGAATGGCTGAACAGATCCATCCTCACAGCTGGGCTGGCCAAGGCAGCAGGCATGGATTAGTAGCAGATCAAGCGTGTCAGTGGGTTTTGGCGTTGGTGGTCATATCAAGCTGTGCACCTTGGAATTTTTCCAGGTATTTATCGAGAAGCGGATAGTAGAATCTATAATGCTATGTGATCTTCTTGGCTGGCTGTCATGAATCAGGCTGCAGCTCTAGCTCTGTCTCGGGATCTCTTTTGCCTCAGCTCCAGCACAGAGCTGGAACAAAAATTGTGAGAACCCATCCTTACAGGCTTTCCCATCTCTCTGTTAAATAAATGCTACCCAGAGAGTTCACCTTTCTGGGAACTTGTTGTTGTGGTCAATAAATGCTCTGAGTACAGCGTAAGTTACAGATGGTGGGGGGGGGGTTGGAAAGACACAAAGGTTTGTGGAATTGGTTCTGAAATGGGAATTTCTCCAGGGAAGAATGGGGATTACAGCTGTTTAAGGACGTGGATTGGTTGCTTCCACTTTGCTCTGCCCCCCTCAATGGTGTCAGGATTGCTTCCTATGCAAGTGCCATGTGCCTGTTGCCCAGACAAGAATGTTTTATACAGTGAGCCCTTGAGCACTGCTGCTGTAAAAATTATCCTGTGAGCTCTCCTGGAATGCCTCAGCCAGCCTTCCTGTCGAGGGAGAGAGAGCTGTGTACCTGTGCAGCTCCTGCACTGCTCGTGCATTTTACATCCAAATCATTGCATTAAGGGAGGGAGGGCAGGAAATGGGACACGGCACAGAAAATCCCCAATGCAGGTTTTTTACTAAAATGCAATTAAATTAGTTTTTTAGTTCCACTTTGAAAATATAAAGAATAATTTGGCAAGGCTTCTTTTCTCCACAGATATATCCTCTCCACCCAAATTTTTCAACCATGTTTTTTATAAATAACAAAAAACTGTGTAAAAAGTGTAGGGAGGAAAAATTGTATTAGTACTGTTTCTCTGGGGATGTATATCTCAAGGATATGGGCAATTCTAACACTTAAGGGACTAGAGTAGGGAAAGTGATTGTACCTTTAAAGGCAGGATTAGTCTTTAAAAGAAAGTAACATCATTTTCCTTTCCAAAACCACTAACGCATTTTTTTAAAAAAAGCTTGATTCAAAGTCAGGCTTTCTGTTATTACAAATTACTGCAAATTTTTACTAGCATAATGCTGATAAATAGGTATTTGGGTGTTGAGAGAGGGGCATAACTTCAACTACATATATAATGATAGATTCTGGGCTGGCTGCTACTCCATAGAAAATAGGTTTGGAATTGTAATATTAATTTATAGTAGTACCAAAAAAAGGTTCTCCGCTGTTAGTAATTAATTATCAGATGAAGGAATGGGGAATATAGTGGACCTGTTGGAGCTGATCCAGAGCAGGGTCACAAAGATAGGGAGCTGGAGCACATTTGCTCTGCAGATAGGCTGAAAGAGTTGGAATTTTTCAGCCTGGAAGAGACACATGGGAGAACTTAGAGTCCCTTCCAGTACCTAAAGGAGGCCTGTGAGAAAGCTGGAGAGGTACTTTTCACAAGGGCATGTAGTGATGGGACAAGTGGCAATGGTTCATATCTGAATGAGGCTAGGTTTAGATTTGACATTAGAGAGAAACACTGTAAGGGTGGTGAGACTGGAACAGGGTGCCAAAGGTAGCTGTGAATGCCCTGTCCCTGTCAGTGTTAAAGGCCAGGTTGGGTCTAAGTGATCTCTAAGGCTATTTCCAACCCAAACCATTCTGTGGTCCTGCGCTTATCACGTGCTCTTTAAATCCATATTTTGACTGTGCAGTCTGGTCCCCTTATCTCAGAAGGGATATAGAAGGAAAGCATGGACAGGCTTCCATCTTGGTGTATAATAGGAGAACAGGCAGTGTGGCAGGGGGTCTGTGAGACCTTGAGTGGGATAGTGGAGGTGAATAAAGATACTTTGCTTATTTTCATGTTGGAAGTGAAAATACAGCTTGGAGGCAACCACTGAAGCTACAAAGTGTCAGATTGAAAACAGGGCAGCAGCTTTTCACATTCTGTAAATAATAAACCTTTATGTTACTTCCAGGGGCAATTTAATGAAAGAGATGCCACTTAAAGGACTATAAAATGAATAATAATAACCAAAAAAAAAAAAAAAGTAGCAGCAACATCTCTGAATTGGGATGCAATTCAGCAGCTTGGTTGTCTGCAAAACTCAGGAAAAAAATTGTCTGATCTAGAGAGAGAATGGATCTTTCCCCTTATTTGATGTAGCTGCTCTTACCAAAACATGTGGGATGGCTCCCAGTGCTGTCAGATCTATTCTATGTGGATATTTTAACTTATAAGCATGCTGAAACAAGAGCCTTACACTTTTGTGCATCCATATGTTAAGATGGACTGTAGAAGGACTAAAAGATGAGTGGTAGGCCTACGATTTCAATGAGTGTGCAAAGCAGGAATGACTTCAGCTCTTAGCAGAAAGCTATCCTGTCAATATATTGTCTCACCTGAAAAGCAGACTTTTCACCTCTGTCACTCTGTATTTTTAAGGAAGCTTAAGCAAGTATCATTCTGTGTTTGTAATCTGAAAGAAAAGCAAATAGGCTTTTTTAAAAAAGAGCACACACACCCCAAGGTGAGTAACCTGTTATGATGGTGCAGTCTGTCTTTTTGTTTTTTCTTTCCCTTAGGGTTTGTTTTCCTAAAATCTTTTGCATATGCACATTTATATTTAATACTTTCCACTCTAGAAACTACCCAGAATTTGATATCAAACTGCTGGAGTTATGTAAAGGGAAAACAGAATGAAATAAAATATCACCTATAATTGTGTAGCATTGCCTGACCTAAGTGAAACTATGCACTGGGTGAAGTGTGACCCTGCTGCCCTCAGCATGTGCAGAGCTCCTTGCCTGTGTGGGTATCCTGTTTACAGGGCTGAGAGCTCAGGTGGGAGGGAGCAAAGCATTGGGGGTGGCGTGAGAACCTAAACAGCACTGAGGACTTTTGCTGGTTACTTTATATTGGCGTGAAACTTCAGTGCACCTCGCCTCGCTTCTGGATTACTCATTTCCAAACTATTTCTTAGACCCTGGTGCAATGGAGGGTCAGTGTCAGAGTTTTTAAAGTTCATTTGAAACTTTATGAGAAGGAAATCAAGACAAGGAGGAAGGAAATAGGATGGTGACATTTTGAACTGATGATTAACTCAGCAGAATTACAGTGGACCAGCTGACATTTTCTTACCATGCTGTCTGGGAGACCTGCCAGTGTGGAATTACATCAGTCAATGTGTGAACTGTGTCTGGTGTTTGCAAGAGAGAGCAAGATCTAGATTGCAGATAGAAGTGTTTGTCACCTCATTCCGATGTGAAGCAAAAGATAAATGGAAGTCCTTTAATAAAGACCAACTAGTTTTCCACCAATTAACATAGGAATTATTGCCATAGGCTTTACGGAAGAGTTGATGCCATTATGAAGCTCTCCAGTTTTCTAGGAAGCAAGCAATTAACAACAATTGGTTTTGAGAGTCTGATCCTGAAAGGCTCAGAAATGCTGAAACAAAAGAAATATTAGCTGTGAGTGGAGAGCAAAGAAACTGGTCCTTGCTTTCACAGAAACATTTTTTCTGTCTCAGTACCATCTAAGAATGTAAAAATCCCAGAAGCATAAAGTAAAAATAATAAGATCTGAAAATAATGGAACCTGGAGGACCATCTAACCTCTCAGTAATTTTGCATTGCATGTAGTAAGAGCAAGGCAGTCAAAATACTGACCCTGGTGCAAATTGCTGAGTGAGGGGAAAAGTTGATTCTCTGTGGGATCGCACCCTTTTTAGGAAAATAAGAATCACTGTGCAGCTTCAAAATGAACTGAAATTGCAGCGAGAGTTAATGGAGGTGCATATTAGCAGGAAGTGTCTGCTATGTCTGAAATCTCTATTTCTGTTGTTACTATTTCAAAGCCCTGAACAAGAAGTATGATGTTTCAAGTATTTTTTTAAATTTACTTGAAATAAACTCATAAATTTTTTTTACAAGCATGGCATATTACTTTTTTTAATATATATATATGTACATATTGAATCTCTCAGCAGAAAGATAGGCAAAAATGGGAAAAGCTGCTGTTACTGAGGCTTATGCTGCAAACTGCTCTGCAGGTACTGTGGAGAGAAGAAAGTTGAGGGGTTAGGTCTGACAGCCTGCTGGCATTCAATATTCCATAGGCAACAGAGTCCCTTGAGTCTGAGTGCTATGGGTTTCTGCAAAGAGAGTTTTCTGAAGGCATTCTTGCATTTGAAATGAGGAGAAAAATGTAAAATATAAGTTGGGGAAATGCTGGTTAAGAATGAATTGAATGGCAAATACCTATAGCTCTGCAGACATACAAACAGTCTGGAAAGTCAGTTTTGTTGCCAGGGATGGTATAAAATCTTTTTTTGTTTCTCTCTTCTTTTGCAGATTTTCATGGAATAGTCTGTCTTTTCCCTCTTTGTATTCTAAGAATAGACACATTCAGGTTTTAACTGTGAGAAATTAGTTTTGGATCCTTCTTTCTGTGGATAAAATGTTGCTTCTCTTGCTGTGGGAGTGTCTTTGATTTCATAAGGAATAACGATTTGTGTCCTGTTGTTGATTTATTTCCTGGGCAAAAAAAATAATGAAAAAATATTGAAGCAGGTAGTTTGTTATTGCTTGTGAGTCACAACTGCAAAATACCTGAGGCTGTCAAGGACTTCTGAGCTTTGCCCAGCTGGGTTTTGGGTATCTCCTGGACTGGAGACTCCAAAACATCTTTGGGTAGGCTGTTCCAGTGTTATATTGCCCTGACAATAAAATAGTATTTTCTTATGTTTAAAAGGGATTTCCTTTATTTCCATTTGTGTCTGTTGAATCTTGTACTGTCACCGAGTTCCAGTGGGAAAAGCCTGGCTCTATCTCACTTACTGTTCTTCTCCCTGCTTCAGTCAGGTACATACACACATAATATCTCCTCTAAACTTTCTCATCTTCATCCTAAGCAATGCTAATGTTCTCAGCCTGTTTCAGTCATCTCCATTGGCCCTTTGCTGGACATGCTCCAGTGTGTCTATATCTGTCTCAAAAGGCAACTTGAAAAGGAGTCTTTAGTCTCTGAAAAGAGTGACAAAAATACTGACTTCTCCAAACAGTCTTTGCAGGTACTAAACCCAGGACTGTCAGATACCTGGCCATCAAAACTGGAATTTGAGGGAATACATCAGAAAATCATTATAAATCAGTTAATCACTTGACCTTATCTAAATATCACTGCACAAAGGGAAATTTGTTATTCCTTTTCAGTAATGTTGTTCCTACATGATACCTGATAATTTCTCAAGGAAGGGAGAATGAATGGAAAAAGAAGAATACTCCCAAATCTGACCCCAAATATTCTTATTAATGTGTTGTCTTAATTACGGTATTCCAGTACTGAAGGAGTGATACAGAATCCTTGTTTTGATATATTTGGTCTCCTAAAAGTTGGACTGCTAGATAATACTAAATAGCTGATACTATGTTCACTGGAGAAAAGTGCTATTACTCCACAGGCACATGAGCTATAGTAATATTGAAACATTCAGTGGAACTGAAGATTGGATTCTGGAAAGTGTGCAGCTTCCAATGATTGCTGTAAACAACACCATTTTAAAAAGGCAGCTTTTCAGAGGCATAGAAATGAGAGCTAAGCTTTATAGAAAATCTATTCTGGAAGACTTCATTATTTGAACAGAAAAGAAGAGTGAGTAGTGATTTCACATTAACTAAACTATATAAACAAAATATAAATATTTGGATAGCATTTGAACACAAAATTCTTCTGCATTTTTCCTAGAGCTGAAGTGAAGTCAGGAAGTGCTGTTAGAATAGGGGAGTGAATGGATGCTAGCAAACACAGCAGTGGCAAGGCTGGCTCTCCAGCAGGAAGGCAGAGTGGGAAGTGAAGCTGTATGGAGAACATCACTGATACTGCCCTGAGAGAGGTAATGTGGCATTGGCCTGCTAAGAGGCAAAAGTGAGGAAAATAAGTGAGTTTGCTCTTTATGGCCCAAAATAATTCAGTCCTTCAGGTGTGTGGTATTACATGTTATCTGCACGTTTTCAAACTGCACAAATAGCTGCAGTTCCCAGGGTTGGAGAAACCCCTGTCCCGTAGGACAGGGTGGGACTACTGCTGTCATCGATGCTAAGGATCACCAGTGTAACAGCATGGTGAGGTTTTTCGCCTTTGAAGTTCCCCACTATCCATGAAACAAGACTGTCATTAAATGCCCTTTGTAAAATGAGCTTGCAATGTGGTGTTGGGTTCCTCGAGATGTAAAGCTTCCACTTCCACGTGGGACCTTTCCCTCCCTCCCCGAAGGGTTTGGTGGTTTGAGCCTTTCTTCCTTTGAAGATCTGCCCACACAAAACATGGAATCAGTTGTTCAACCCTCTGATTCACCAAGTGGCCTGAGACAGTGCGTGGGCCCTTCCTCCCACGCTGAAAAGTGTTATATAAAAAATTGTTTGAGGGAGAAGAAACGGGTGTGGGTGATACAACTCGTGTTGAGCTGATAGCTGGAGAGGAGTGAGCTGAAGTGCAGAAGGAGCAGACCATGCTGTAATGTTTGCAGAGAGCTTGAAGGCAGCATATAAAAGAGGTTTCTAAACATGAGGAAATGTACCAATATTTCAAGGATGGACATAGGATTAATTTAGACTGATACAATAAGTCTTCCACAAAAGAATTGTCTCTAATCTATTTAAAAATAATAATTATGAAAAAAGAGTTACCCCCCAACTAAAGCTCTTCATGCTTAAGGTAAATTTTAGAGAAGTTGCAGGTACTTATCTTCTTGACTAAATTTCAGTGGTTTGTTTGCAGGCTGTTGTAGGAAGGAGGGAAGAGAGCTAAAGGTGAAAGCCATTTCTGATGTGATTCAGTCTTATTTCTTGCCAGAAAATGAAAAGCCTGTGCCGTGAATGACTGAATATAAGCAGAATCAAAAGCAGGGCAAAGAATCAACTGGTGGGAACGTCAAAGGTCCAAGGCTTCTCTATTCTTTTCCACACACATAGTCAACCTCAAAAAAAAAAAAAAAAAAAAAAACCCAAAAAAAAAAAAAAAAAAAAAAAAAACCCAAAAAAAAAAAAAAAAAAAACCCACTAACATTTGCTTGAGGTTTTCTTGTTTGGTTGATTTTATTTGGAGTGTTTCTGTGCTTCTTTGGATTTATTT
Source organism: Hirundo rustica (assembly GCF_015227805.2). Lineage (NCBI taxonomy): Eukaryota > Metazoa > Chordata > Aves > Passeriformes > Hirundinidae > Hirundo > Hirundo rustica. The sequence goes on along the minus strand of NC_053454.1, from coordinate 54,180,904 downwards.
CTGCTCTCCTTTATCATATGGGCATGCCCACCCAAATGGATTACTTTCTGGAAGATTTGGATCCAGCTTGTAAAAGAATTTCCCCTCATAGTTTTGGGATTTCTGTAGCAGAGATTAAGCAGTAATCTCACACTCAAGAAAAGCTTCATGTTCTTCAGTTTTAAGCAGTCACAGGAAATCATTGCCACTATCAGCAAGGTACAGGAAATTAGGTAGCACACAGTATATTGAAAACATTTTGGATATGTACTTTTGCCCCATGAGTTCTTGTCACTTTATTGAAAGAAGTGTGGTTTGCATGTTCCAGGAAACTTTTCTTTGAGCAAGGTTTTATGGTACATTTTTTCTTTCTTTAGGGGTTTTTTGATGCTGGGATTTCTCTGCATCTTACCGCCTAATTAGCCAAAGGCAGCAATGTACAACAAAGGGGCTGGCAGCCCATTTTAGGGACAGCTAATGGGGTCTCAGGCCAGCCCATTGAATGCAGTGGGTCAGTTAGCACGGCTTGGGATCAGGTTGTGATCATCAGAATTTGTTTTGTTGCAGTTGTTAAATGCCCCTACAAGACCTGCAGGAAGATCATCACCTTCCTATTGTCAGTGGACTTTCGTTTTATTCCCTATCATTGGTATATGCAGATGGTTTTGAAGGAATAAGAGGATGTGAAATTCAGAGGGATGGTTTTACTTTCCTCTGGTGAATGAATTATATTGGAAATTTGGCTTTAATGATGTGTTTCTTTGACATTCTTCCAACCACAGTAACTTTCTGCCTTGTGAAGTCATGTGTGAACTAAATAAATGCTTTCCTGGGAGCCTCATTTGCCATCTATGCTGGTAGCTAGGTATTAGGTAGTCATTTTGAAGCTAATGAAAAATAAATCAAAGTCACCACAGGTGATTCATAGAGGGAATATTTCCCTTCTATTTAGATACAGGGAAATGATGTCTGATTAGCTTGCAGATCTACATTTTTGTATTTTAGGAAGCTCAGGTCCAAAGTAGGGCAGTTGCTTATTGTTATAGCTGAAATTAAAATGCAAGAACTTAATATTCACACTTGGAGCGCAGAACACACTAATCAGAGGTCATAAGCATGCTTCCCTTCAGGACAGTGTCAGAGCAAAACAAAACTCAGCTTTTTCATGTCTCCTGGATGCAGGTAACTTGCTGCATACAATTTTGTTATCCAGCCATCCAGAAGAGAATTATGCAGAAGAGTATAGCTATGGAAAGCATCTCTACTCCCCAGGACTGTGGAGAACTTCCTGAAAATGTGTTAATTAATAAACTGTAAATTTACCTAGTGTTTTTCTCGTGCGAAATTGTTGGCAGATGGATTACAAACAGCCAAATACTGAAGTTTACTAAGGAAAGTGAGGGCAGTGGTGTTGGTCAGGCCATATTCCTCTGTCGCTCAGAAACACCATGTGCGTTCTGTGCTTAATGGATTGTTTTTCAGGGTTCATTTTAAGGTGGCACGCGATGGAGCTTTGAGCAGTGTTCTGCTTTTTCCCTGTCTCTGGCATTGTTTATGCAGTGCTGGTACTAGGAGCATTAGGCTGCCCTGCTTTAAAGGAGACGCCTCTTGCTGCTTTGCAGCTCATGGCCCAGCGATGCCCTGGGAGAAAGGAAAGCGTTCCCTGCAGCCTGCAGCAGCACAGCTGGCATGGGGGTGTGGAGTGTTCTGCTTGCAAAGCAGAAGCAGTGTCCAAATATCACTTGCTGAAAGGTAAACAGAGGTCAGTGAAATGATTTGGCACAGCAGAAATGGGAATGAAGTTTCTGGTTTGTCTTCCACAAGCAGAGTGGCGTCAGCACTAAGGAGTGATACCTCTTGGTGACTTCTACCCCATCCAGCAGTGGCTGGAAGTGAAAGTAAAACCCTCTTTGTTATTGCCTGTAGTGCAGCTTCGCAGAGCGTTAAACAATTCTTTATCTTTACATCTGGAAAGACTTTTACTCTCAGCATGTTAAGGAATAGTTTGGCTCTCAGTGAGAAGACACCTCTAAGTAGAATTTAAACAAACTAGCCTGGGACACAGTGGCTAAATCTAAGTGCTGGACTTAAAGTGTATTTAATTCAATATTTGAGACTTCTTGTTGCTTCTGACAGGCAAACCATGAACAATGTGTTGCCACAGCAACAGGAGTCTGACAGTGTTTTGGATACTATTTTCAGCTTAGTGCATGTAAAATAACTGCAATTTTTTAAAAAGCTGTAATAACCACTTTACGTGCGTTTATCCTTGAAGAGAAATTTTGTACTTACATATTCCTCTCTGAGGAGTTAAGAAAATTGTTGTAAAATGTACGTTACCAGCATATCTAGACTATTTAAACGGTTAAAATGTACCAAAATAATCTTTCAGCAGTCCTCAGTTTTATTTAGTCTTTGTCTAACATCATGTAGTTAATCTTCATTCATTTTTAACTACTGATAAAAAGTACAAAAAATGAGAACTGTTAAACATCTTCCATAAAAAGTAATTTCTAAACCCCTCTTCAGTCGCGTGTGAGAGAATAAATTGTGTGCCATTTGCACTGTGTAATTTGGCATCCATAGCCACTAAGGAAGCAAAATTAGGTCCAGAATTCAACATCCTCATTTCTAATCAAACTATTTATTTGAGTGTATTAGTTCACTGCAGAGCTGATGAACTCCCTCATGGTTTTCACACCTACAGCTTCTTACAGATGGCGTGACTGCCTTTTCTAAGCTGCAATAAAATTGTCTCTTGCCAGGGAGAGTAAAAAGCCTGATTTTTAATATTCTATTATTAAATAAGCCTGGGTTCCTTTGGTGTACTTAAAGGCTTGCTTTATTTTCGATTTCTGTTTGGCTGAAGAAGTAGTGAAGTTCAATAATGGGCAGTGCTGGCTTTTTAGGGCTGAGCACCGGAGTCTCTGCGACAGAAGATGCAGGTGCAGATACCCAGCAGAAGGCAGTGAGGGAGTGAGGTCATTTTCCTATTGGATCTGGAGCGTGTTGTTGGGGTCATCTTCGGGACTGTTTCAGCCAGGTGCTCTACGGTCCAGGTGGATTTGGGGCAGAGAGAGGCTGACTTTCCGTGTGGTGCTTGATCATTGCTGTTATGCATATGTGATCAGGAGGGTCTAGCATTTTACTTCACTGCATCTTTACAAACCCATTTTATTGAGGAGATTATTAGAAGGTAAGACCCCAAATTCCTGCACATGGGTGGGTGAAAGCAGAAATAGGTGCTGGAATCAGGGTAGATGTCTCTGCATGAGTATCTGGCCATTTCTGTAAGCAGAGATATAGTATTCTGGAGGTATATGTGTGCTCAAGTTTGATTCCTCTTGCTGCTTCCATGAATCCACCTGTGGGAAAAACAATGAGTATTCAGATGTTGCAGGCAGAAAAATACCTAATTTGTCTACCAGTGATGCTGATACTGAAGCCTCACAGAGTCCAACACAGATTAGTCTTGTTGTTTGACTAATTTGGTAGCTGTGTGGAGTTGAATATTAAGTGCAGCTTACTGCAGGCTATTATACTGTTAGGTTGGACATGCTTGAATCGTGTCATTGTTGCAAAAGACTATAACTACAGAAATTTCGCAAGTCACTTCTTTAGCATATGGTTTGAAAAAAGCAATTAGTGCAGAGAATAAAAGACCGTGTTTTCTTGTGAGGAAGTTTTATCTTCTGAAGGAAGCATTCCTTAAGAAAAACTGGCAGACCATGATGTCTGTAGAAAGAGAATTAAAGCAAATTGATTTTGTTTCTGGGCTTAGGATGACTGCATGGGAGCGCTTTGGGTAAAGCATTCTCCGAGTTCCACAGTACCTTATGATGAATGTCACTGCAAGGCACTTATGCACTTCTTCAAGGAGACGGGTCTCTAAGCTGTGGGAGCTGCTCAGCCTCTAAACAATCACATCTCATTCCTGGAACCTGACAAAACTAAGAAGCAGCATAACACATTATGAGCACAAGTACATAAAAAGGGCAATATTTCTATGGAACCAGGGACACGGCAAAATTTAGTGGTTTTTTTCTTTTAGTGTGTCTTTCTGAAATTATTCACTGCTCCTTGGCCATTTAACTTAAACCAAGTTAAGAGGTAGAGCCCTTCCTTGGAATGATTGTTGCTCTACATTTCTGTGAATAATCTAACTTGAGGTCTGCCTTGTGTTACTCCAGGTTGATACTGAAGTAACTGCATTGATGTTGATAGGTATCTAAATGGGATGAGTGAAAAGGTCCTTGTAGGTTATAAATCCACGTTTACCCCAAAGGTAACCCTTTTTAATGGTTACTATTTCCTTTTCTGATTCTTGTGCTGTCCTCTGACTTTTAACAACTATCAAGAATAAAACCAAATATAAATAGTATCTCTTTAAGATAGTCATCTTTCAAAAGGACAGAAGCTTTTCTTTTTTGAGGAAGAAAATGCCCAGTTGAAACTTCAAAGGGATAACTGCACAGAACTGATTGAGCTCCTAATGCTTGAAAACACATCAAAGAATCCTGGACTTATAATCTTCATATTTTATTCATGAGCTCCTTAGAAGGAAATGATTCAGCATCGGTGAATTTGCAAACAAGACACAAAGAAAGAGCATTTAGCAAAGAACCCTACTTTAATGAGGAGTGGGGAAACCTACTATAAGAAAACATCATAATCAATACTGATGTAGGGAGAGGGACAGAGTGCCTGACTAGATTAGAAGCAGTTTAGCCTTTAACCACTGAGTCTCTGTTTGCAATCCATGCCTGATGACCAGCAAGTCCTTGTCCATGTGATGAGTCAGCTGGCAAGGCTTCAAAGTCCTTTTTTTTACTGCAGGGACAGCCACATCATAAAATACCTGCTTTTCTTTGGGTCTTAGCTCTGGTGCTGATTGAGGTTGGAGGCTGAATTTTTGTTTCCACCTGAAGATGTTTGTGAACATGTCCTTGACCAGGCTGGGATTTCTGACCCCGAAAGTATTTGGAATGGCAGGTTGACAGCATTATCAAAAGGTCACCTAGAACAGTCTGATTTCTAAGACAGGATGAACTATTCCTTCTTCCCATCAAGCGTGTCAAACCTGTTTAAGATGCTCCGTGAGAAAAAGACTGGTCTTCCCAATGCTTCTTAGCTTGCACCGGTGTGATGAAAAATCTTTTAAATTTAAAATGGACTAGATCTAGGACAAGGAAGCACTTTATATCCCACCCACTGTTCACTCAGGGATCATATTCTGTAATTCTAAAATCCGTTAGTGGAGGTAAATGTAATAGAGGGGGGAGATGATGATGATGATTATACTTTTTGCCCTGAGTCTGGAAAACCCTGGGCAATTTTCTGGACCTACAGTCTTCAGCTCTGTCCCTTCTCTTGCAGGGTATACAGAAGCTTTTTCAGCTGAGGTGGTCAGCCAAGTTTGGCTGCCATGAGTAATTCCCTGGAAGAAGCTGATCCCTACTGTCAGTTTGCTCAGTGACTTTTATCAATGAGGGTGCTGTTATTCTTTGAAAATTCTTTTATAGCACTGTCCTTCTAACAGGGAACCTTTAGATATTTTTTCCTCCTATTTCTTTATTTAACTTAAATATTCTCCTTTCTTCCCACATCCAGGTCTTTTCTCCTACAGCAATGTTCTAAAAATATTGAACCAAGAAATTAATGTCTGCTTACTTCCATGTCCCCAAAGAAGAGTGAAAATCAAGATGTAAAAGCATGTTTTCATGCTTTGTTCTTCCCCATTTGTTCTGCAGCACTGAGAAATTGAGATGTTAATAGGCAGGGCAGCAGGCCAGATATCAGCGTAGTGCAGAAGGTGCTTGCTAGAAGTATATATGATTTTATGCCTGCATTTTTCTTTTGTAGCTTAATATGTAAGGAAAGACATTACATTTTTCTGGGAGCGTAGCTGATTGATTGAAAAACTTGACTGGAAATAAAGTGGTCTGGCATAGAGTGTTCCAGAGACGCTAACCTCCTTTTTTTTTTTTTATTCTTGCTCTTCTTTCATCTTGCAAGCTTAGCTACGGTCTTTACTCTTTGTCTTTAACACTTGGAAAATACAGCCTTTCAAATATTAGAGCCTTTCAAAATTGACTGGAATTTCTAAAGCTGGCTATTGTAATTGTTTGGGAACTCTCGTGATCTTTAATTGTTTCTTTTTATAATGAAATAAAGGTCTTGTGGATCTAAGGAAGAGGAAGAAAATGTTAAAATAGGTCACCTGATAGCTGCAGAGAGGGCAGTGCCTGCCTTCTATGCAAAGACCTCTGGATAGGAAAATGTTCAGTGAAATATCTGCCATCTGCCTGGTTAGGGAGAGCTGTTGCTGTTAGGATCACCAAATGGAATATTGGCTTGTACATTCTTATCGAAACAAGTATGGTTATTTTACAATCATACAATACTTTGAGACAGATAAATTATTTACCATCAAAACTTTACTCATTGGTAGGGGAATGTTTTTGTATTACCTTAAAGTTTAACAGGCCCTTGCTAAGCTTTATTGCACTTTTTGATTTAATGTCACAGTTCACTGGGATTGAATTTGCAGAGACACAGCTTTTTCAGATATCTTAATGTCTAAAGGTTTAGTAGGAACCCCAGACCTTGCTGGAATGTTGTACGGTATTCACTGACTGATATTGCCAGTGAAAGCTCTGCTTGTAGCTTTCTCACACTTTTGTAGCACTTCAGCCTAATTCTATTGAGCATGTGTTCACTCTGTTGGGAAATAAAACTTGAAGAGTTTAGACATTTGAGTTTTGCTGAGAAGTGTGTAGCCATTCATCTCCTTTATTGTCACTTCTTAGCTCCACCAGCTGAGTTTGGTAAGTGAACATATGGAATAGAAACCGTGATAGACTGTCCTGTCTCTCCCAGCCTGCCTTGTGTCTATCTCATCCACGCCTACTTTTTTTGTCTTCTCATCTGCTTTCAGAAGGATTGATATCAATTGGTTTATATTATTAAGTAGACAAACTGAAAAATAATACCTTTGACATATAAAGAGCTGTATCTTCATGATGACCTCTTCTCTGAAGAGAAATGGAAGCTTGGTTGTCTGAAGTGTTCATGGATTATTCTGAAATAGTTTAAAACCAATCTTTAAATTATCCTTGTCACCTTTTTTACAAGCAAAGCATTGCTATGAGATGAACTGCATGGTATTCATCCCTCCTGTGAGGGTCTCCCTCAAAACACTGCACACTGGGAATTGTCCCTAGTAAGATGTGTAATACACATTTTTTAATGTGTAGAGTCCATGTTGGATGTGAACAGAGCAAAAGCCAGAAGAAAAATTAGTTATACCTGTGCTGCAAGCCATGTGTCTACTATGAAACTACAAGGATGTGATTTCTAGCGGCTCCTGCAGATAGGGCTGGAATTATCATAGAGCTCACTGTTACTCAGAGTGATCTGTCTGGAAGGCAGGTCTTTCCACATCTACACACCTTTGAAATTACTTCAGGACTGCTCACGTGGCATCTTCCATTCCCTTGAAATACACCTTTTTGTCCACGATAGAAGTTCTTTCGCAATAGAAGTGTGTATTCTCTAGCCTTGTGTTTCAATGATTGCCTGTCTGGATGCATAGGGAAACACACCCGACAAGGCTCCTAAATTTATTTTGCTGCAGGAGCTTCTTCTACCCATTCTGACAATTTGTAGGGCTTGATGAATGATTTCAGTGATAGCTGTAGAGGAAAACTTCATTTCTGTAGCACAGTGGATTTCAATAAGGGATCTGATCCAGAATAGATGCAGCTCCTAACCTGGGGGTTAAGCGTAAAACCAAAACCCATGCTAGCAACCACTTCCTTGACAACTGCAAACTTTTGGTGTGGTCTTTTCAGAGCTATTACATAGGGTCAGGATAAGACTATTAAATGAGTCTTAACATAACGCTGCCTTTAATCAGAGAAATTGCTGTTGCACAGAGGAGCTTATAGGACATCTTAAAAAATATTTCGCCAAATCACTTGGCAGTCTCACTTTGCATGAAACCAATGGCACATTTCACTTTTGACTTCCTAGTAATTGTATTTTCTTTCTGTCACAAAACATTACTTCATTTTTGCTTTGGCCCAGGACAGATCCAGCTGGTGTTGGGATCGTAGAGCAAGTGCAGTGTTATTCACTGGAGTTTTGTGCTAGGTCGTTTCTACATAGCCATTTCATGGGAATGGGGTCTCCAAAATAACATGTTGGCTTGGTTCTTCCTTTTTCCCCTACCCTTGCTTTCAATTAAAAGTACAAATTGTCCATCAGCTGTGAAATCCCTTCTGAAATTTAAAGTTGCAATTGTCTGCAAGTGGTGAACCAATCTTGAGTGCGGCTTTTAAAAGATGTACCGTTAAAGTAGCCAGCTAAGTGGGTTTAGTATGTGTGTCACAGTGACATGCTCTTACTGCTGTATTTTAATATAAATTCAAAATGACTATTTACCTGTAAAGAAGTCTGCCCATAAGGGGCCTCAAAAACTTCAGACTACAAATCTTTTAGGATACAGCTAATGTTATCTCCTGTAGATGCACTGTTGTACCTCTTGTACCAGAATGAAGTCAGTATTTGTACATGGCCAGATATCCAGAGTTGGAAAATTAATTACACGATTCAATCCACTTTGCTATTTAGCCTTCAAAATATTATTTATACAAATTACTTTGACAGCCATAATACATGTGGCTGCAGACATTCTCTTTATTCCACACTGGATGCCTGCTTCTAAAAGGAAAACACTGCAGAAGTTCTGCAGAGGAATAGAGAAACAGGAATTAGTCCATTGGATAAGGCAAGTTGAAGGAAAGGAACATGAAGATTTCTTGGTAATCTGTAATTAAGCATTTGCAGTCATTATGTGGAATAACTATTACAGGCATATTTTGGTTTGAAACTGAATTTCCTCTGTGGGCTTTAGGAAGTATTGGCAGCTTAACACGTCTGGGACTTGGTACTGAGAAAGTAACAGAGTATTGAGGAAGTAATGAAGTGTCTTAACAATTGGAAGCACAATTATGTTTTTAATTACTTTGCACAATGATTTTAAACTACTGGAGCAATCCATGCTTTAACAGCTCTCCCATTTCTATGGGATTAGGTGTTGGGCATGTCTAAAGCAATTTTGTAGTCAAATGTTGCTGGTGTTAATTAACGTGAGAATGATCAAGTTTTGCTTGTGTACTCAGCAGAGGCCTAAACTCATATGAAGACAAATTAGAGAAAGCTGAGTCAAGCTTAGCACAACCAACTTTACAGCTGACTGCTCATCTGCAGCTCAGGCCCAAGGCATCCAAATTGTATTATACAACCCAAAGAGCGGTAAAAAGGAGCCACCAGCACAAACGTTGGATTTGATGCATTCATTTTGCTGTCGAGTGTACTTATATTGCAATGCTTGTGCATTTGGCTTGTGCAGCTCTCTGTCATCATTTTGTTTCTCATTTTGGGGTTGCTGAAGAAGAAGGATCTGGGATATTTCAATTTTTCCCTGATGGTCCCAGCACTAACTTAAATGCCTGCTTTCAGGTTCACATTTTTCTGGTTAGGCTCCCATCTAGAAACATTCCCCTTTACTCCATAAACTACGTCAGGGAGAGATAAAGCCCCTCTCAAGGGAAGACTCTTGAGAACTCCTAACACAGATCTTATCTAAGCAGTATCTGAAGTATTTGCCCAGCTTTTGCATGTTGTTACCTCCTCTTGTAAGCAAAAATCAACAATAAGAGGAAATTGATAGTTGGGTCAGTTTCTCTTCCTATGTGAACTAAATGCTTGTATGGAAGAGAGAAAGAAGGATGGGTTCAATGTGTGAAGGGAGAGTAGAATATCTTCAATGAAAATGCCAACAGTTCATGAAATCTCACCTCCTCTTGTGTGTTTCAGACAGGTTAAAGGAGATTCCCAAAGTATTAAAGAGGAGAACTTTTAATTCTGAGGATTTTGGATGCTGTGAGTGATTGGCTGATGGCCTTTCATGGAATTAACTGTCCATCAAATCCAGGCTGCTGGGTTGCTTCTAGAAGGATTTAAAGAAAGAAGTTTCTAGCGCAGCAAGTTGTCCAGTGATCCAATCATGTAAAATCTGAGTAACCTGATTTCAAAAGAGGCTTTTGTTATCCTCTTATTCTGAGAAATCAGGAGAAAACACAATTTTATCTCAAGTTAAAGGAGAATGATTGTGTTGGAAGAGCCCTGGGAGTTTAGCCTGGGAAGCTTTTCACAGGGTCTGAGGGATGGCTGTGGATCCACCTGTGCTGATCAAAAAGCAGGCTGTCTGGTGGGAAGACCAGAGCTGAGCACTCCTCCCCAGCTGATGTGGTGACTTACTGCCTGCCAGCTTAGCAAACTGAAATGGCTCAGTGCAAGGTAGGAGGAAGGCCAGTGCTGGTGTAGAGAGAGAGCAGCACCACAGTTTATGATGGACAAAATAAAATCGTGGGTCTGACAGCAAGTGATCAGATCAGCCCACGCTAACTTGGGAGAAGCTTAATTTTTCCTATTTTTTTTTCAGTATTTTGGCTGATTCTATGCCTTGCACATCCCCCAAAGGTTTCCCTCCTTGTCCAAGTGTCCTAGTGGGCCCGCTGTCCTGTGGGGAACACCACATGCCTCTGGCTGTTGCTGGTGCTCTCCACTTCCCCAAAGTACGTATGCCCAGCAAAACTGCTCTCAAGGTGCAAGCTGTTTGGCTAAACCTACTTCTGAACTCTGAAACAAAGCACCCTCAAAGCCATGATTTTTCTAAGTAGACAGCTTTGGGTCTCAGAAGTGGCACGTTACAGGGGAGAGAAGTAGTATGGAATTAACAGAAGTCTCTTGCTGAGTCTTCAGTCAGGTTCACAGGAGCTGCCTTGAAGTGGTGCAGCACCAACAGAGATTTTCCTGCCTGAGGCTTTGGGACACATTGTTGAAGTTCCCAGCCTTGTTACTTTTGCATGTTTTCTGCCAAACTTCCATAATCCAAATCCCTGTTCAGCTGGGGCTCTTGAGGGTTTATACTGTCTGTCCTTACTGACGTGAACAAGAATCACATCTGTGGTGGTTTATAGCTCCCAGACAGCTATAAACAGCAGTTTCAGACAGCAGTCCAAGGTGGATGTGGAATAAACAAACCATGGGCTTGGGGGAAAAAAAGAGTGCATGGCTACATTTCATTTAGTTAGAGAACGAGCCATGGTTCTACTGCCAGTAGAATCATGGAATTGTAGAGTCATAGAATCATGGAATCATAGCATCATAGACTCATAGAATGGTTTGTGTTAGAAGGAACATTACAGGTGGTCTGGTTTCAGCCCCCTGCAGTGGACTGGGATGCCTTCTGCCAGCCCAGACTGGCTGTTTGCCACGTGGGGACGGCAGGCCTTTGCTGAGACTTGGGTAATGACAGTCTGACCTGAGAGAAGGTGAGCCCTTGAAACGCCCTTTGTCCAGAGGTGGGATTTGCAATGGATGGTCATTCCCAACTCCCTGCTGCGGTTGTGGAGGTGACCCCAAGGTTGTAGGTAGCATGGTTACCTGAGCACGGTGCTCGACTCCCCTGATAGTGCGAAGAGAAATGTGTGAGTCAATGACTGTCACCAAAATGATGCTGATTCTTTTGAAGTTTGGCAAGATTTGCCTTAGTTTGTGGATTTGAGAGCAGCTTTGTCCGGGCCTCTACATGCAGCATGTGGTAATGGCTTGTGCCAATGAATGTGTCAGTCTGTGGTATTGTTCTGCAACCTTTTCTAAAGAACATTTGACTGTTAGCTTTCAATTTACATGTTTTAAATGTGATTTATACGCAAATGCTTTGCACTGTGATGCTTCCTAAAGGATAATCAAGATGGTCTGTAAGGATTCTTGACTGTAACATATATGTGAAATAGGTACATATGGGACAAAATTAAACAATGCACCCTCTCTTCTTGGCTTAAAAATAAAAATAATAGTAATAAAAAGAGCACATGTACCAAATTAAATGCTGAAAAATCTGTATTACTGTCATACAAACTCCATAATAAAATTCTTGGTCTGCAGCCTCACTGAAGAAACATATACCGAAAATGAACTCTACCTTTTATTTTATGATACTATTTCTTTGTTAAATTCCATTGTTACGTGGCTTATTTTTCTACCAGTAGAGTAATAAAGGCATAAAGGTTCTTGTGAAACCACAGTCTCAGGTAAACATCATTTATTCTCTCAAAAGAGATGCTGTGGTTTACTTTAATGGAGCAACATCTGTTCATTCAGAATTTAATTCCCTGAACAATTATTAATAAAGATATTGCCACTAAATATGCCTGGCATATTTTTTATAATAATAACATAAACCCATACAACTGGGGGAAATAAGAACACAATAAGTGCTCTTGTCTGCTTTCCCCTGTCCCCCACCCTGGGGGCCTCTTAACAAAGAACTTCACTAGATAGTTAATTTTTTGGTCTGAATGCCTAAACACTGATAATTTGTTTTCCTGGGAAGGCTTGATATGTTCTCCATAGCAATCTCTCGTTCTTCTGATTGCGTGATGATACGGAGTCAATAATCCAAAAGCATTTTACTAAGATGCTCCAGAGCCTGAATATACAGAAAGAAGTCCTAATGCATGTTTTATGTTGTTCCTCATCAACAAAATTCACTAGCCAAGAGAGCAGGTCACTGACCTTCCATCAACCAGCATACAGCAGTTTCTCATTCTTTAGAGTGGATTTTGAGATTTGGAAATAGAAATGAAATCCCTCAAAGTATCTCAGGAAGAGAATGGGGAGTGTTGCCAATTCTTTTTTTTTATTCTTTTTCTTTTTTTCTTTTTTTAATGTTATAAAAATATTAAGTTGCATTGCACTCATCTTGGACATCAGTTGGTAGGGTGTTCTTAGGTTTGGTAGCCATTCTTCTGTAACTTTACTCCTGGTCATTAATTCAGGGGTTTACTATCTTGTACAACATCTAAACTTGACATGCCAATGAGCCAATGGTAGAATTTACGGTCTTACAGGAAAGATTTTTTTGTAAGCAATTGAGTTGTATATCTGTGTTATACAATGCTCTTGGAATGTATTTTCTGCTGTCGACCATTAAGGAGAATTACAAATCAGACTTCTCTATTTTTTTTTTTCTTATTTCTCTATGGGCTTATGCTGTTAAAGAGAAAGGGAAGACTGCATCACTGATTTAATGTCCCTCTATTTTTAATTTCTCTGGATTTGATTTCTGCTTTCAGTGACACCTTTGCCCATTACATTTACGTATCGTTTGATCTAAGACTGACAGCATCTCTATAAAGGTCAGTCTCTAAAAGAGCATGCTGGGATTTAGCTTCCCTAGAAGCATGCATCTTTACTGAAAGGGAGAGAAGTGGTTAAATTTGGGGGAGTGGAGGGTGGGAAGCTTTTTTTGTTCCGTTATGAAGGGAAAAGGCTTTCAAACAGTTCAAGCTGCACAACTGTTAGCAATGCAGACTATTAAAGGGGTAGCAATCAGCCTACACACCAGACACGCAGATTGAATTCTTGCTGCTTGTCATGTAACCAGAGATAAGAGTATTTTATTTCTGATAAAATAAATGCTGTCATAATGATTCTGAGTGAGACTCATCCAGATGTTGTAGGCTTCTTGCTGTGGTATTTATTCATAAATCTTGTTAAAATATAATCAGAGAAAGCATGTCTCAATTAAAACCATCAAAACTCTGTGACAATGTTCGTGCAAATGCAATAATAATCCTAATGTGTTGACACCAAATTTGTGCACTAGGTTGCTGGCATATTAGAGCCTACTGATTACAGCTCACTAATTAATACAAAACTAATTTCTTACAAGTGAAAGAGGACATGTAAGTTTCTCTGTACATGAAGGATTGTGGATTGTGCCCTTTTTGCCTGCGTGCATATGACTGCTGGGACTTCCACAATGCTTAAAATTCATGAAGATTTTCATATGGATTGACTTGTACATGTGCTCATAACTTGCTTCCCCAACTCAATCCATACCATTGTTACCTGGTCCTGGTGCACGATACCATTTAATTCAAGAGTCTGGTTGTGTAAAATAATTAGATAGGAATATGAAAATGAAATGGAGCTTTTATGAACAATTTAGAGGACAAAACAACTTGCATAAACTAGGGTATCACCACTCTTCTTCCAAACACTTGACTGAGCAGCCACAGCAGTCTGCTTTTGATTTCCCTCTGGTGAGCTGTATTTAAAGAAGCAAAAAATACTTTAATTCTGTGTTTCCCTCTAAATAATCTGCTGCCCTGCTGTAGGAATACTACTCAGTTACCACTGGGAGAGGATGGTTCTGAGCTGATGATTCTGTTAGGATGTGATCATGCCATGACAGATTTAACTGTGAAGCTTTAAGACTATTTTTGAATGCCAAAAGGAAACAACTTATCTTGAAAATTGTAACATCATGTGTCAAATATAATTTGCGAGCAGAAAGAGCGCTGGGATAATTCTTGACGTTTAGGCTCAGCGTTAAAGCTGGATGAGCTTTCTGTGGGCTGAAGTGCTGCTGTAAGTATTGAGGATACTTACACAAGTTAAGGCATGACTGGCCAAATGTATCTTAGCAAGTTCAGGAGCATTCAGAGTAGCTGGATGGAGGAAGGCTAAGCACGCTTGGTTATTTGACATGCAGTAGCTTGCTGCTCCGTAGTAACTTGTTTGTGACTGACACCACGGTGAGACAAGTTAGGACTCCTGCTAAAAATTTGTAGCAAACCTGATAGAAACAAATTCTCACACTGCAGGACAGAAACAGCAATGCTGAGGCTTGTAAGCTGCAAATTGATTCTATAAGGCACAACTGTGCAAGCCCAATGGCTTTATCTTTCAATAACATTGCGCACTGTTGCAAACGGTTCCCAGGGTTTCAGATGTGCTCTGATTGCCTTACCCCATACCAGAGGCCTTTCCCATCAATCTCTGAGCGCTGACAGGCAGTTCCTCTTCTCATGTCACTACCCAGCTAACATTTTCACACTTGGGAGAAATGTGCAGGAGAGATGTGCAGCTGTTGCACTAATACCTGGCTTTATTTTTACATCCTGTCTTGATGCTAGCCAGGCATCAGAAAATTCTCTTCAACTCAGACTGGGGAAGGTGAAACTGGAAATAAAAGAAAATAAAACATGCCCAAACCCTCCAAATTGCAAACTAGATCCAAGTTGCAATTTATAGGAGAAGGAATGAAAGAAAATTGCACTTGATATAAATTCACTGATCTATAAAGTATCTTTCTGTGTACTCAGGGGAATTCCTTAAGAGTTTGATCTTGAGAGATTGTTCTTCCACATGCCCTACATCTCAGACGCTCTTTATGCAGAGAGATCCTAGAGGAGAATCTCAGCTGTTACATCTGATGACTTCCAGCCCTCCGGGGCTTCCCTTCAGTCACCCCATTTTCCCTTCCAAAATGCATTTACCTTTGAGTTATTCATGGAATATATTTTTAGCTTCTGCTGGGAAAAGGACTCTTTCACTTTTTGGAGATGCAGGTGCTACTTTTGCAGACTGGATGACGTTTCCTGTGCTGGACTGGCCCGGGGTCATTCCTTAACTTAGAGTTATTTTCATCTCACTCACTCCCACGGTGAGCCAATTTGTATGCTTCAGTGTGAAGTGCCTCCATCTACTAACCCTGTCTTTCTTTGTGCACAAGCTGATGTAAAATATATGTAGCTCATTTTTTTCTTCTGAGAGTGGATGCTTTGGCTGAAAAATAGGTTTGGAGTGATTGATTCTTCAAATCAATCTTTGATATTCTAACACACAGAACTGAGCTACGTAGGTTTCTTTTTCCTTGCAAACCACACTGTGAGGCAGGAAGGTGCTATTCTCTGTGTTATCCCTAGGAAACCAGAGCACAAAGAGGCTGAAAAGAAGTTTCTCCAAGTATTTCAACAATCAGTATTGTTTAAGAGCCCCTCTATGGCTGAATCAGTGTGCAGGCTATAAGTCTCCTACTGAATACCCCAAGTGTCCAAACAGACATTGCATCTTAAGTCCTGTGTGTTCCCAGAGTAGTCTTTATCCCACATGGGCACAGACAATGAGCAGCTGACTATGCCTTCTAGACATTTCTCTGTCTGTGTTTTAAAAGTCAAAAAAATTATTGAAAGGATTGGAGAAGCCTATGTTCAAAACTTATTGATGAACATATGGCAGCCCAATACCTAGTTCGTGTGTTGAGGATGTGGGGAGATGAAGATTTGATGACCAGCTCTGCTTAAAACATTCAAAACCTTTCAGTAGTTCAAGCAGAATAAGAAAGTGCCTGGCAACTGAGGTATTTTATGGTAGGAATAGCTCTCTCACAAGTTTAATCTCTCTCAAAATAATTGAGCTTATGTTGGAGCATGGATGGGTGCTTTGGGAGGAGATGGAAGATGTCCCGTAGGAACAGCTGTGTTTGCCATCCTATGGTCCCAAGACTTTGATGTCTGGATAACAGTAGTGTGACATTTGCTAATTTCTAAGAGTCATTTAATCCGTTTGGTTGGATTACACATCTATCTTGCTCTTAAAATCTTGGGGTATGGTACTGTTTCCCTTTTTCATGCTGAAAAGAAGAGTTATTTGCAAGCTTATCAAGAATCTGCTGGTTAAAAGCTATAAACTGTAATTCCATAACCCTTTATTGTCTCGAAGTGTGTATCTAAGGAGGCATTTCAGTAGGCTGAAGTAGTATTGACTCATTGTCTAATGGATCTACAGCAAACATACTCCTCTGTGGAGGGCAATCTAAGGACTGTGCCCCAGAAAACAAGTAATAGCTGAAATATAATCATCACCAGCAATAGAATGAGTTTATGACAGGAATTACTACAAGGAGAAAAAAAGGTTTTGGACAGAACAAATACTTCCTGAAGGATGGATGCATGGCTTTGTGCTTATGATTGAGAAAGTTCAGGTTAAGTTTGCTGAGGGGGATGTTTCTACGAAATCTCTCTTGATGAAAGTCAGGTCCTTAATTTAAAAAGGCTGTTCTACTGTCTGCAATTTATTTATCAAAGTAGGATGGAAGACAGCTCTCTTCAAATTTATAGCCTCGTCAGCGCGTAAATGTAGAAGTAAACTGAAGTAGAAACTGTTGCGTTGTTTTAAAAACTGATTACTTTCTGGAAAAGACCTCTGTCTCTGTTTGCTTGTCTCATTATTGTGACAGCATTTCTCTGATAGCTTGCTGCTGCCAGTCCTTGTTAGACAGGCAAACACATAGGTGCTCTGTAGGAGCTGCTATGTTTGTCCTCTGGACGGACTTTGTCCTTTGTCTTTCCAGTTTCCCTATGGTGGGCTACTGCAAACTGAGCACCGGGAAACTCTTGATTTCAAAGGTGAGAGTCTTGTAATTATGGCTTCAATTTTCCTCTGTCAGAGTAGCCCCGTAGTCTTCATCTGCTCCAAAGGCGTGCGATGGGGTCCATGCACACTAACATTTGGATGTTTAAATAATCCAAACTACTGACTGAAATCCTCTTTAAAATTGCTGAACTGCCTTTGGAGAATGAACTGTCTGGTTCTATCACAGTGGTTGTAAAGTGATGGGCTCAGGTGTTTAAACTTAAATGAAAGCAGTGTCACCTATTTTACTCAGATCTTACTGGAAAGGTTCTGGCCAGGCACAGAGGACCAGATGTTCAGAGGAGCTCAGCTCTCAGGTTAGGCACTTAAATGAGGTCAGTTTTTCACTCAAAGGAGCTCAGCAGGGCTGCAAAGTGCAGTTTTGTGATTTCAGCTCAATGTCAAAAATAAAGCAATGTCAAAAATATAGCAATGACAAAAGGATATGAATGTCTCAGAAAATTGCAGCGTTTTAGCACCATTGATCTCAAGTCAGGGAAAGAGTTGAAATGTATCAACAGAAAGTTCACAGAGCGCAGAGGTCTTTTACTTCATTATTTTGCAGTGATAACAGAACATTTCAGCGTTTATAAATTGTACTCTTGATTTTGTTAATCTCTTAGGGGGCTGCAGGGCTCATGGGGCGAGGGGAGAGTTCCAGAATATTTTGTACCTGTTTATCTTCCATTTCTCACAGCCAAGATTAGCAGACAGTGCTCAAAACTCCTGTTTGTTTGTGGTCCTTCTCTCTGTCCTATTTAAAAACCAAATGCAGAATTGGACCTTTCAGAGTATGAGAACAACCACTGTGACAAAGAGGCTAGGCAGAAGTGCTCAATTTAGTGCCTATGCCAGATGAACAAGTGAGCTACTTTCTGGAAAACAAGATGTTTTCTGGAAAACAAGTGGGATGAATTGAAGTTACAAAGAAATTATTGCTGGTGCTTTTGTGGAAAGTTTGGGAGCTTCTTATAGCACCTGCTTTTTATTATGCTGCTCTCTGCATGTTCGACACATGGCCTGACTTACGCAAGCACGATGTGTGTTCTTTTTTTAAAGCAAACATGCAAGCAATCCTGTTTTGTTCTATACAGGAAACCAAATCTGCATCAATACAGTAAAAAAGCAAGGAATGCAAAGTGCATCCAGCCTTTACCCCCTGGCAGCCACCCTTCAAAAGAGATTGGATTGTTATACACACAGGAGTTTGGAGGATTCTTCAATTCAAAGTTGGTTTATCAGTCCTGGGAATCCCACCAAACCTCACCAGAGGTGGACTGTCTTTATAGCAGCCGCTTCCTCACACACACAGATGTCCTTGGCAAAAAGCTGCTGCATGAAAAAATAGGGCACAGGATTTGTGCTACCTAGGAGAGGTGTGACCCTCTGACCTGCTGCTGGGGGAGCAGCCTCACTGAGAAGAAGGGAGAGGATTTTAGTCAGCATGGGAAGGGCTGGCAAAATCTGTCACTCAGACACAAGATCTTTGGCTCCTTGGAAACATTGCATTAGGGAGAAGCTGAAGCCAAAAAGGGTTTTGGCCAGTAGAGTGAGATGCTATTGCTTTTTCCCCCCACACACCCTATCAGCAGCTAGATATGCTGAATTTGCTGTGTGAAAGGCCACAGTGCAACAGTAATTGCTTTTCTACTTACATAACAAGTTAGAATCTTTAAAAAGGGGAAATGGATGCTTGGATGCTGGGTATAGCACAAGGTCTTGGTTCTAGCTTTTTCAAGTAGGAGGAAAAAAAATTTGCTCACATAAAAAGCAAGTGTTTAAATCCAGTACACTATATATAACTCCTTTGCATCAGTGGATAGATGACCTATGAATTTCCAGTTTGGGGGGCTGTCTATTAAGGTGATTTAGGTAATAATTTTAAATTATTTTACACATCAATAGTTTGGGGCTTTCCACAAGGTATTTCTATTTGATTTTGTGTTGTTTCCTTGAGTATTAATAAAAATTGATTTAGGCAATAAACTTTGTGGTGGCAACCCAATAAATAAGAGAGACCTTGTGAAGTGGTATTGAAATAGGAGACTTACTGTGAATTGCTTGAGCAACAACTTTCCCCTTCAGGTGCCAAACCATCAACAAGTAGCACTAATTTATGTGTAGTATCCATACTGTTGTAAGGTAAGGACAGGCTGTTTTTTTCTTACAAAAAATCCAGTAAGATCTTGTCCCTTCTAAGAAACTCCTTTGGCACAAGTCTGTCAGTCAACTGCTTGTCAGCTGTTTCTGAATTTGTTAGAGAAGTGAGTTCTGGGAAACTGAGGGGCTATGCTCTTCCTCTCTTCGGTTTTAGAGAAAGGGGGAAAGCGCACCATGACAGAGTATGAACAAAAGAGCTGCAGTACTAAAAAAAAGTGTTGAAATAATAAAGTACTGTGCATTTCCTTTGATATAGAGCTCCTGGATTCCTCAAAATGACACCTAAAAGGAAAAAAAAAAAAAAAAAAAAAAAACACAAATAACAATTAGATAGTGATGTTTTCACCTGAAATGCTGACTCTTATCAGGGAGTCTGTTTCATAAAATGATGCAGTAAAGTGTTGGCTTAGTCCAAATGAGACATGTTTGCTATGAAGGTCAAAGCAAAGTGGTTGGCCATGTTGCCAAGAGTCTGGAATGAGTACAGGACTGGCTTACAGAAGAGTGGATAGGTCCAAGCAAGAGAGAAATTTGGATGGTATGGTATCCAGTGGCCGATCCTGCTTTCTCACTCTCAGATGGTGTGTTATTATCTAGTCAAGGAGAATTCTGGTGAGGATTTCTAGTGAGATTATCAGTGACATTTAGCAAATATTTACAGCTGCTTTTGAAGACAAGAAAGGACAAAGAGGCTTTTTTTTTTTTTTTAAATAAAGTGAGGGATTGAAGACACTGTTTTTATTCCAAAAGGCAAATCTTTGGAAATCATTCATGCCTGATGTGTGGAGTTTGCCTTTGTTCAGAATTATTATGCTTTTTAATTATTTTCTCCCATGGAAAATGATTGATTATTTATAAGATTAAGTCAAAAGGGTGTTTTTCTTATTTGTCTGGGATTCTGCTGAGATAGAGTCAATTTTCTCCCTGGTAGCCGGCTTGTGTGTGTGCTGGGATTTAGTATGAGAATAGCGCTGATGACACACTGACATTTTGGTTGTTGCTCAGCAGAGCTTACCCCAAGCCAAGGGCTTTTGTGTTTCCCATGTTCTGCCCATGAGCAGGTGTACAAGAAGTTGGGAGGGAACACATCCAGGACAGCACTGACCATAGGGGTATTCCACACTGTAATACACCATGCTCAGTGTATAAACCAAGAGTTGGCCAGCTGTTTCTACCTCACTCTTTGGGGTCAAGCTGTCCTGGATGTCCTGGACTGGTCAGCAGGTAGTGAGCATCTGTATTGTGCATCGCTTTTGTTTCTTGACCTTTATTTCTCTCTCTCTTTTAGCTGTCTCTATTATTATTATTATTGTTACTATTAGTATTATACCTTCATTTCAATTACCAAACAATACTTGTCTCAACCCATGTGTTTTACCTTTTTTTTCCCCTCCACATCCCAACAGAGAGGGGGAAGTCAAGGAAGTGGATGTGTGGTATTTAGTTGTTGGCTGTGATCGAACCATGACGCTGCTGAAACTCTGATAGTAGGAATAATGCCTAGTTTTCTACTGATCCTAGATGTGACAAAGTTGAAAGTTAATGCTGCTCTTTGAGGGAGCTGGTCTATTGCATCAAAAGTCCAGCAGGGTTCTTTGAAAATGCCTGCCAAAATTCTTCAAAAAGTATTTACACGGTGCGTATATCAGTGGTTTGTACCCACGAATGAGATCATTGGTTCTGACACTAGTTAAACCATTAAAATTTGCTCTGTTATCAGGAGAGATGTGTTTTTATATTCAAGAAGAATTTAAATTTTTAACATTTGCTTTAAAATTCTTGAGACCATTCTTTTAATGCTCTGTGAAATATCTGTGAAGTGCTGCCCATCCTTTTGAGGGGCTAGTCCTGTTCAGGATGACTTACCCAGGTTTCAGGTTTCTATGATGCATAATAGAAAATCTGAATTTTGAGGCAGAGTTATAGGTCTGGCAGAAAGTTTGCTGTTAGCAGCCATGTTTTTACATAGTCATGGTGCAAAGAGGAAGCCCTTTGCATGAAGAGCTGCAGAGCAGAAGCTGTACCTTGCTCTGGACATCAGCTGGACATCTTAGAGCAGACTCAGTGCTGGAAAGAGTGAGACAGGAGAAAGTGCTCTGGAGTGGGAGGTTAAGAGCTGTTTGCAGCCCTACACTATCTGAACAGCGGAGGAAGAGCTTACCCCGGTGGTAGATATAATTTCCAGTCATCTCAACCAAGCTCTGACTACAAAGAGACTGGGGATCTGAGGCTTACACTGCCTTAATGTAACAAGCTTAGTGGAAAGTCTACAGCCATGGATATGGCCTGTGGTGCTGGATGTTAGAGACTATTTAGAGCCATAAATATTTCATTTGAGTCAGTATCCACAATGGAGTGGCCTGGACAAGGGAGCATTTCTAAAATGAAAAGAGGAGACATAAGGTAAAGATGAAAAGAAAAATAAAATGTATTTTTAAAAATGAGGTAAAGTGAACGAGTGGATCTGTGTAATGATGAAAGCACGAAGGACTTCAGAGCTCTGTGGGCTCGGCTTGAGAGGCAGAGGAACAGCAGGACTTAAGGATGTCGTAGCCTAGCAAAGGCTTTACATCCATTTTTACCTGGGAGAGACTTTTCTGTTTTCTGGCATGGAAAGGAGGTGACAGTGAATTATTACACAAGTTTAGCAGCACTGACTTGGCGGGACCTTTAATACCTTCTGGGGATGGGCAGCAGAGAAAGAGTGGGAAAGCTCTGCAATTAGGAACGGCCTGTATGTGGAGATTCTTGTCTAGTTATGACCCTGCTGCATTTTCAGCTGCAGCTCTCATATGAAGTAAAGTAGAGTTAAACCATGAAGCATCCAGTAATAAAGACATTTTTGTCCTCCTTATCTTGATCCTGGAAGTGGCAGTCAGCTTTTGGGAAACCAGTAAGGAAGACTCACTCTGGTTTTGGGTTGTTTCTCAATGTGTTGCTGAGTGTCTAGAGAGTTGAATGTAGCTTAGAATAAAATAATTATTTTGAAAAAAAAATTAGACCAGGTGTAGTTGTACATCTCTTTGAGGCTGCATTTGTTGTGGTGGCTGGTCACAAATCAGATTCTTACCATATGAGAAGGGATGTTTTCTCCCCATGGTTTTTACCTGCGGAAGATACTGGTTTCTGATAGTGAGGGGAGCACAGGTATATGTGCTTAGGATACGCAGCAGCCAGCTGTGGTAGTCAGAACTTCCCAGTGAGGCACTGAGAAGCATTGGTGGGAGGCAGCCTGTGCTCTTGGTGCTGGATTTCCAGAGTTTTTGCCTTTAGTAAGGAGAGGATGCATTGTGGTGTTGAATTTCGTATCTTTTATCTGAGTGGAGAACATGTAATTAATCTTTGCATGGCAACCCATCCTATCTGCAGCCTTGTACGGGCAGAGCAGTATCCTCCTTTATAGTAAGAAAATGTTACCCACTTGTACTTAGGGGAAAAGAGTGAGAAACATGCAGACCCTGTGAAGAAATTGAGATAAAGCTCTGCCATTTCGTAAATTGGAGAGGCAAAGTTCTGCCTGTCTCCTTCTGGACAGTCCCAGGTATTTGATTACCTTCTCCCCCTGCTTTTCCCTCCTCTTCCCAGTACAGGACTGACAGGGGAGATGATTCAGCTGGGGCAGTCTCTTAAACTGATCGTGCCTTTTGCACTTGGTTATAGTAATGGCATCAATGAATATCCTACCAGCCCTTGTGTTTAAGTTCAGGGTGTGGGGGAAAGTGCCTTCCTAGTCAACAATATTACTTGATAAAAGAGATTTTGAGGATGTCAGTTTGCACAAACTATTTTCTAGGAGAAAATTAGAGAAAGGTTCTGTTTTGTGAAGTTCACCAAGCTCCTCCTGGCCATTTCAAAAGGAGCTTTTTGAGTCCCCCCCAACAAGTCCTGTTTTTCTCTGCTCCTTAAAGAGTATTTCTAAACTTTTTTTGCGTTCCTAAAAGGAAGCCAGATTTTATTTTATTTTTTTTTTTAAACAGAATGGTTTTGTCACTGTGCTATTTCCCAGAACTCCATCTGAGAGAACCTTTGATGCGATTTTTCTGTTTGGTGGGGGAGTAAAGTGTCAGCATTCCATGCTGAACTCACACTTCTCCCTAACGAGCAAGAGGGTTGTGTCTCACTTCCTTGCCAAGACCAGATGCTTCTTCTACAGAGAGGGGAAAAAAAAAAGACAATACTGTTTGCAAATATTCACTGTTTGCTTTCTCGAAAACAAGTGCAACTTGCTAAGTGGCCTTTGGGGTAAATATTGACACAGTTAAGATCCCAGCAGTTTTCATTCTACACTGTACGTATCTAAAACAATATTGCAATCTAATGATTAATTTTCTATGGTATAATGTAGACACTGGGGCAGTTCTTAGTTTTTATTTGTTTACCTGTGACAATCCAGACACAGACTTATATTTGAAAGGTACTGAATGAGCTCAGGGTACATTTTACGGGGCTTGTTATAATAATATAACTTTCATTTAAGAATTCCTCACTCTTTTCTTGCAAATTTCTGCATATGTTTCAGTCCATCCAGTTGCACTGTGTTTAAAAAAAAACAAACAAACCTTAGACTGACCTCATCCTTTCTGAACCCTGTCTCTTTAGGGTTACAGACTCTGATTTCATTTGGCAAAGTAAATGCTTGATGTTAAATAATTGAAGGCGCTTTTTTTTTTTTTTTTTGGTTCCCCTCAAACCAGTAAAGAACACCAAAATTCAGGCTCCTTTCTGGCAAGATTTCCTCTTACATGTCCTGCCCTTCCAACAGGCACTTTAACAATTCTACATGTTTTCAGTCTTTGGGATTTTATTACTTTTTTATTAATACATCTCTTTGCCAGTTCTCTAATTGCAGATATTCTCAGCATCAAGCAATGCTGCAAATAGCACAGCCTGAGCTGTGCAGTCACGCTCCCTTCTGACTGCAGGAGTTGGTGTGTATGACTGCAAATACATCCTTTTCATCACTCTCAGGTCTCATAGTAAGCACCTCAATTGTCCATGTTCAGGAGAGGATGGGAAGATATTTGGGCTGCTTAGCAGCAGGAATCTTATCTTTCCCATGAAGCTGAGTGATTTAGGAGATGTGAGTGTTATGTTTAGATAGATAAATGGAAGCTTAGCAATTTCTCTCTTCTGCCTCCCCACCAATATTTGTCTCCACTTAAAGCTGTGAACCAAACTGAACCTGTGAGGGTGCACAGAAGTATTTCATCAGCAGTATTTGGATCAAAACTATGTGGGAGAGCTTGGCAGAATAACAGATGTATGAAATTATTCCTCTGCTATGATGTTTTCTTGATTAGGATTTCTATCACATTACAAGGAAACAAACAACAAAAAAAAGGCATACACTTTAAAATGCCAGAAACTTTAAAAAACACCCAAATGTATTTTTAAATGTGTGGAGCTCCTCTCCTAAAGAGGAAAATCTGCATTAAACTTAGCTGAAGTTTGGCAGTCTTCAAGGAAGCAAGGTACGCATTAAAATATAAAGTATTTTCTCTCATTTTACTCTTGGGCTATACGCACTGGTTAATCATGAATTACTTGTAATTTCACTGGGGATGGTCTTTTTCTTTATTTGCATTCCTTAATTCCAAAATAGATGCCTAAATGAGAAGTTCACACTGGGAAAAAAATTGCTGTTTAGCACCAAAGGCCAGCAATATCCTGTTTCAAGTAGTTGTATCTCCCGGAGACTTTGATTTCGGTTTGACTCTTGAGCATTTGGGATGCTGAACGATGGAGCTTCAGGTCACTTCTGCAAACATAACCTGTGTTCTTAGTTCTTGTTGGTTAGATTGTAAAAGCAGTCTGAAAGCTTTTGTTGTTGACATTAATTAAATCTTAGGCTGGGAATTAGGAGTTTGGAGCTTTGCTCTTAAAGTGCCACTGACTGGCTTTTACAGGCAGGCATTGCCTACCCCTTTTTGGTCTTGTTTCATTTTCCAGGCTTTAATTAATGGCACTATAGGGACTTCTGAGTTCCCTGTGCTTACACAGAGTGCTTGGCTCTTAGCACACCATGGTCCATTCTCAGCAGCTCCTCTGGAGTAATATACAGTAATACACAATGGTTCTAATGAAAGCAGTGATGTGGAATAGTAATCTTGTTGGCTTGTGGAGCTCATGGGCATGCTTCCTTTTTTGCAAGAAAACTCCTCTAACGTGCATGTTTCATGCATTCTTTCAACCGCTTCTTTCAATACAATTTTAGGAGAGGTTACATGGCCAGCAGCCATGTTCCTCTGAGTATGTGTGGGTAGAGAAGACATGCTGCTGAAAGATAATACTCATTTTTGAGATAATAATATTGGGGTGAATCAACAAGGCTATTCTGGATTTGGAATAAGTTGGTGTATTCATTCTAATTATTAGAGCCAAGTATAAATTCTTGGTGAAAAGTTCCTTTGTCAAAGATATATTTTGGGATTGCCTGTTGCAGAAAGTAAGCAAAACTGAGAAAGATACATTGCAATTATTCTTCATTAAATATTTCATTTTCTGTACTGAAATATCTTGTGATTTGTTTGCATTTAACACAAAAAATTATTTAAAAGTGACATGTAACAACAACCATAGGTTAATCTCATTTCTTTTCAATTGACTATAAAAACAAAATACGGCTGATGGTTTACTCAAAGTATGTGTGGGATTTATTCAGGGCTATTTAGTTGTGTTTTCCAGGAAAATCAAAATCAATTTTTTGCTCATCTTTTATTATATGTCTTTTCTTATCTGATTAGTCAGATGACCTTGCTGTCTGAGTTTAAAAGACTACCACTGAAAATAGAATAAAAAAGGAACGAAGTAGTAAAAGATGAGCAAGAAAGTGTTTTTTGCTTGCTAGTTGCATTTTGCACGTATATTTATATAAGGGCCTTTTTACCATAGTTAACTAATGATGAAGATCTTCAGGGAGTTTGTCCCCTGCATGTTAAAAAATGTGTCTGGAAAGCATACTCACTGTGCTTGTCATACATCTGAGCATCCATGTTGTGCCATGTATTTAAAACATGTTCAAATATACAAAGCATATGAAACTTTAACCTGGTTGTTTCTTTAAGAAAGTTACCATGTCCATCTACCACTGCAAACCAGGCCGTTGTCCAAAGATGGGGGAAGGAGAGGAGATGCTGAAGGGGAAAGTTGTATCAATACCATGAGAAACGTGGGCAGTGCATACAGTGCCTGTAATGGTGTTGACATTGAGTAAACATTGAAAACAATATTTCCCCCGAGTAAAAATAAGTTTAAAGTTTCATAATTGCTTGGTGAAGAATTAAGTAAAAATTCAGTAAAAATTCATGAAAATACATGGATGTATTAATTGTTTTGCTATAAAATCTTGTAAAGTTGAAGGTATTGCATAAGTGTCTGAAAAAAAGATGTTTCTATACTCATCTAAAATGTTTGGATAGCTTCTGCCTTTAAAATACAAAGTAGGTAAGAGACAGCCCTTCTTGGTCTCACAGGTATAATGAAGCAAGGTTTTTGGCTGTTCTACCTTGTAAATCAGAGCACTTCCCCATTTGCAAGTGTATAAATTTCCCTTATGTTATAGCTAACTGATGCTTTCCTCCCGTTCATGTTTAAATAATGCGTGTCATGGGTATCTAGTTCTGCCTTTGGGAAGCTTCTTAATAATTTCTTTGCTCTGAAACAGAGTCCGCACTTTAGTTCCCTTGCTTCCATCCCAGCTTGACTCTCATGGCATGCCCTTGCCTATATTTTTCCATCATACTGGGCCAGGTTATGCTGCCCAAACTTGACAGTGTTTTATCAAACGCACTGTCCTGCTGACTCAAAAAGATTTGATTTGTTGTGGTGGCCCTTGGGCTTTGAAGAACAATATTGTATTTCTTTTCTATACCTACCTTGGCTGTTTTTTAAAAAGGAGGCAAAGAAAATGACCTAGCAGCACTGCAGGTTCTCCACATATCTGGGGAGTAAAACAAAGACACCACTTCCTCAGGAGCCTTTTTTTTTTTCCTCAATTTTTTTTTATGTCTTCACTGTTTCCCCAGCAGCCTTCTCTGTTTTTTTTCCAATAGGTCTTTAGTGTTCAGCTTCCCCCTCCCTCCCATGAGTTTCATGCATGTTATTCAAGCACTGACCTCCAAGTCCCAGAACTTCATAACAGCTTAGTTGTTAGTAACACAAATAATATTCCTTTAAAAAAAAAAAAATAATAATAACTTGATGGCAACCAGAGACAGAAGTTTCATTTTGTGGCTGTTTTCAGGTAATTTCTTAATAATTTCTTTCTTTCTGAGATTGACTTGGTGACTTTTGAACTGGCAGAATGTGGTGATGTTTTTAAAAATACATAAAGCAGCTAGGCAGAGTAGTGATGTGAGGCAGTCCATACTGGGTTAAGAGGTGTGGAGATTCCTTTAAACACAGTGTTAAGTGCTGGCAGTTCAGAGTATAAATGGCAAGAGAAGGTGGGTTGAAGGGAAACTTGGAGTGGGGATACACACCACTCTAAAGCCAGAAATTTAGTGGTTTATTTCTGTTCTTTTTCACTGTGTTATAAACGCTTCAGGAGGAGGAAATGACTGGAAAGATTCCTGCCCCCATAAGCAGCAGTGCTGTAGACCCACAGGGGTCCGCAGGGTGTCTTCTCTGCTTTTCTGCAGGCACAGAGCACTTTACAGACGCTCTTACAGCAGCACTCACTTGAGGCAGCTAATGCTGGTTTGCCTTAGGTGAAGTGGGAGTGTCTCTCTAGCCGGACAACACATGTGGTGTAGAGGCAGCTGCGCAGATGGAGTTGGACTTGCATGTGTTTCTCAAGAGCAATAACCCACTCCTGTTTCCCCACCAAATAACTCTCGGTCTGTGGTCTCCAGGCCCGGAATTAGAAAGGTGTGATCCCTGGCATGCGTGGAGCTCTGGTGCAGGGTGGACAATTATTGTGTTGTGTATCCATTCATGGAATATCTGCCAGGTTCACTGTGTTCATTGACGTTCTGACTGAGCTGGCCACATTTCAGATGCTGGTAGGAAATGAAGTTATGTTCCTTGGTCAGTATAAGAGCTCAAGGACCTAGTTTCAGTCTCATTTTATAGAAGGCAGCTGAATTCCTCAGAGCAGCCATCCTAGACGAGACAGGAGGCAAAACAGGGAGTAAGATGGAAGAGGGCTTCAAGTAGGAAGCAAAAACTCGATGGTACATATTAGATACATGCCTTCTCCTCCCTCCACTTATTTTCAATAACATAAGGACCTGCTTACAGCCAAAAAGGACTGTAACCCCTAATTCACTTTATAAATCTGGCCCTTCAGGGTTCATAAATAACACCCAAGCAAGGCTTTGTAAGGAATGTTTTCCACCAGTTTTTAATAAAATCTGAGGCCATAAATGTGCAATCCAAAGCAAAATTTTTTGCCAGCTGTCATTGCTATAGACAACTCAGCAGGTAGAAATGTAGCCCAATGGTTCCATCCCTGATGCTCTCTCTAGCTGGAAGAATTTTGCTCATTTATAAATGGGTGGACAAACTCCAGTATCCCTTAGGAAGAATGAAATGTGGGAGTAGGAAAGCTTTCTTGCTCACAGCCTAAGGTACCTCAGACAGTGGCTTTCCCTATGTACTTGGGCTATGTACGACTAAACTCCTCCAGGTTGTCTGCAAGTCTTTTCTCTTTTTCTATATACTAATTATGTCCAGCAAAGCCTTTCTTTCCTCTTTCTGAAATTTCTCACTTAATTCACTTGTGCTTTTTCTGTCCTTCCTCTTGGCTGTCCTGAAGCTGAACTGTGGTTGTTATCCTTGCCAATTGCACTGAGGCTTCCTGGAAGTCGAACAATATTTATGTGGTTTCTACTTAACTGTGTACTTTTTAGAAATGCTCAACTGAATTAGAAACCAGTCATATTAAAAAATAAAAGTCATTCATGAAACTGGGAATTAGAGCCTTTTAAAATGTTAAATCAAATCTCTGTTCAGAAAGGGATGGAGTAAATATAATTTCATAACGAAAACCCAAAGGTCAAATTTTTTCTACCACTTTTCTAAGGCTGTTTTCCTGCTTCCTTACAAGAGAGATATTTCTTTTCCACAAGAGACAGTGTTTGTCTATTGCAGTGTTCAAGGATTTTAATGATCTTAGCATTAGCTAACATGATAAATCATGGGTCCTGTTATTTCTCTTGGGTCGTTTTACAGAATTTTTACTTCGTTCTTTGCACATTTACTCCTCTATTCATTTTGGCTGTGAATATCCCTTGCAGATGCGTTAAAGTCACTATTTATGTCTGCTCTAGAAAGCACAGGAAAATGCCAGAATTTAATTCATGAACTTGAATTACCATTGCTAGGGTGAAGTTCTTATGTCTCCTTTTGGTCCCTGAAACAGATGAAACTTTTGGATGCTGGTGGTTGGTTTCCCCAGACATGTCAGTGCAGTGTTTCAAGGGGGGCAAGGTGGAAGGTTGTCTGGAGGATGATGTCTTCCTCTGGGAAGCTCTGAGATGGTGCAATATCTGTGGTGCTGCAGAAAAGTTTTATGTGGATGGCAGAGAAATTTGCATCCAAGTTATCCACAGGTGAATTGACAGAATTTTGCAGTACTTTGTTTTTCTCAAAGACTGCAGAGACTGGAATTTTTCTGAGACTGGCAGCTTTTATTTGAAAATATGCCATGGCATATTTCTAACTATTGCCCTCTTCCTATCTACTGATGGAAGAAACATGTGAAGAGGGAAGCATGAAAAAGAACATGGAGGCAACTAAAGCTAGCATCCCATTATTTTTTATATTTAAAATCCTTGTTTTTTAAGCCTGCTGTGTATATTCTTGGACTGGGGCCGAAGATCTGTGAGCTGGGTGTTGGCAGCGCTGCAGCTGACATCCTGCTCTGTGCACCATTCTGCATTCTCTCTGTGTTAATCTGACACACAAGTATTTCAAGCCAAAGGGACCATTATCACCACCTGCAGACCACAAATGAAAGGACTTCTTCTCTCAGTAGTTCCTGCACTTATTATTAACTGTGTCATGGAAGGGCGTTAGGACAGAGGTGAAATACAGACCATGGCTGTTTGGGATTGGAGTAGGAAAAGAGAGCAAATCCTTTGAATAGACACTGGACTGTCACCTATATATGTTTCTGTAAGCCAAATGTATGCATTGGAATGTGTTTCGACTGGAAAGTGTTTTTCCTAGGGCTGTAAAATGACATATAAAATAGGATTGTATTGCATAAATGGAAACATTAGGAGGCTCAGAAAGTCGTTTGGCAAGCAGATGTGTGGAGTTCTATTTTATAGATCTTGCCAATGCTATTAGGAAGCTGACATCTAATAAAACTTAATTCCATAACATTAAAATACCCACTTATTTGCTATAGAAAAAGCCTCACTTTGTGAGAGAAAAGGGTGGAGGGGAATGCTCCTGGTCACTAGGCAACGTGTTGCCACATTTCTACATTAGTGCAAATGAGACATTTACCAGGTGAGCATGGATGAAATATTGTGATTACTGGGGGAACTCTCAGCTTGAAGAAATTATCATATGCAGATAAAATGCAAAAAGAATGGCAATGAGAGCATTACTCATGCGATGGGGGAGGAAATCTGCGACACAAAACTATTGAAGGCTCCAAAGCTCTCTTAAGGGTTACAGCCAGGCAGCCACTCCTGCCTCCACTGCAGAGGGCAATGTTCGTTCTGGTCTTGTGGGAGGCAGGCTAAATAACAAAAGCTGGCCAAACAAGGCCTGAAGATTATGCAGGTGTGAAAAATTGAGATTTGTCTTTCTTTAGAAATGGGAAATTCCTAGAGCAGGATGTCTGGTTTGAAATCAAAGCAAGTTGAGATGAAGGGTAGTAAGTGCTGGGAAGGGGTGGACCCAGCATTTCACAGGATGGATGAGTAAGGTTGGAAGGGGACTCCACCTCCCTCAGCAGCCCAATCCAGCGCACAGTTACATGCACAGTAAAGAAAGAAATTCTTCCTCATGTTCAGGTGGAACTTCCTGTGCCTCAGTTTCTGCCCATTGCTTTTTGTCCTTTTGCTTGTCACTGGTGAAAAGAGCCTGGCTCCATCCTCTTGCACCTCCCTTCACATACTGACAGACATTGATGAGATCCCTTCTCAGCCATCTCTTCTTGAGGGTGAACAGGCCCAGCTCCCTAAGCATATCCTTATAAGAGAGATGCCCTTAATTAATATAAGAGATCTCTTAATTGTCTTTGTCGCTGTCCACTGGACTCATTCCAGGAGCTCCATAATTCTCTTGCCCTGAGGGAGCCCAGAACTGGATACAGCATTCCAGGTGATGCCTTACAAAGGCTGAGTAGAGGGGCAGGATCACCGCCCTCAGCCTGCTGTCAGTGCTCTTCCTAGTGCACCCCAGGTTACCATGGGCCTGCGTGGCCACCAGGGCACTGCTGGCTCATGGATGGCGTGTTGTCCAGAAAGATTCTTCCAAGATCCCTGAAAAGGTTGGTGTTAGCTCTCCTGAAGTCCATGGTTGTAACCTTACTTGCTGCCCTGCCTCCTCCCGACCTGATGCTGAGCTCCCCAATCCCATGGTCACTGCAGCCAAGGCTGCCCCCAGCCTTCCCATCTCCAACAAGGCCTTCCCTGTTTGTTAGTATGAGGTCAAGCAGCATCTTGTTATTTCCTAGCATAATTTTTATTTTAAAGCCACTACTATGGAATGCTTGAATATAAATATTTTTGTATTCATTTTGTCTCAGAAGCGCTGTTTTAATTTAACCAATGCTTGCCCATCCTCAAAGGCTGAGAGCACACTGCTTTGTGGGTGAAAATGTCCAAATCTCTGAGTCTGATTAAAAAAAAAAAAAAAAATGCAATTCATGGTTTGTCAAGAATAAGCACCTCTCCAGTACAGTAGGAAGGACTTACTGCAGTCATGCTGATTATTTCTGTAATTTCTGGGGTTTGTGCCTCATTCTCAACTTGCTAAAGATAACACTCCACACTATCATGCACTTGTTATATTCTCCTTTGTGTACTATTTAGATGATTACATGGTGATACCAGATTCTCAGTAGCAGTAAAATATCAATAGTATTTATACTTATAAACATATCCTGGCCCATGAAGAAAAATGCCCATGAATTTTCTTCTTTGTCTAGTTGCAAATGGTAAAGTAGTTAGTAACTTAAATGGTATTTTCTAAATTAAATTTCTCTTGAGCAAAAACATTATTTACTGCCATTTAAATTTCATCATGCTGTTTTCATATAGTCTTTACTCAGTTTACATTTATTTGCATTGGTGCCAAAAACACTTCTTCAGAGATCCACAGTGCTTAACAGCTTTGGATGGCTGGCATAACTTTAGCTTGCAAAATTGGTATTTTTTTTTCTCTCCTCAAACTACAAGTCTAATTTCAATTTCTCTGCTGTGCATCCAGCGTTAACCAAATAGCACACAAGCTCTGAGGTGTATTTGTTTAACATGCAAGAACGGGAGCCACAGCTCTGAACATTTAAAACATTTTTGCTGGAGGTATCCATGCAATATCTTCTTGTGGCTTTCACCTCTTCAGAAGCATGTCCCCTACCTGTTTCTTTTAAGAAAGATTAAACTCTCCCTCTCCTATTTCTGGGGAAAGTTTTTGCATGCCTGCGACTACACTCATAGTCTGCCACATACGGAGTTACAGGATAGGGGAAAAGGGGTTTATTCCTTCCCTCTGTCTTCCACATGACTGCCTTTTTTCTCTGTAGTGATGAAAAAACACCTTGCTCTGCACAGTGCAGTGATGTGCTGTCTCCCTCTTTCCTCTGAAGGCAGAGGACACTACCAGATCGTGGTGTGTGATCCACCCTGTGAGCCTTAAGCTCGGCCTTCTTGCCGCGATATCTGGACTGATATGCCGGGGAGGGAGGGTGGCACTGACTCTGGTCCCTGCTGGTCCCATCATCTCTGTGGCTGTGCCCGTCCTCGCCTCCTGGAACTCAACTGCTTTGTCTGCTAGCTGTCATCAGCAGTGGAGAAGCCTTACTGCTGCCCGGTATTTGTGTTTGCCTCCAGCGGAAATATGTTTCTGAAGGAAGTTCAGTGAACTGTTCCAGAGAATGGCTGAATAAATGGTGACAGAAACAAGAACTGATATAAGGTAATTAGCATTAAAGCAATTTGAGAGCCTGGGTAGAAACCTACTACCTTAATTTAGTATGAGAATGTACATTTATAAGGATTTCCAGGTAGCATCAAGCTCTTAAGATGGGGTAAAGTGTTGACAGACCTTAAGAATAAGAGGAGAGCTTCATAGTTAATGTACTTAGTGAAGAGGTGCCAGTTGACTGGTTTGATCTGTCACTGCCTAAATAGCTTTATATAAAGTAGAAAATAAAATTCAAGTATGCCTGTGAGGCAAAAATCCCAGTTCTAAAAAGAGAACAGGTCAGAAATTGGGCAACTGGGATGGAAACAAGGATGGTGCCTTAGCAGAGGGACTAGAAACTTACTACACACTGCAGAAAATGAAGCCAAGGAAGCTTCATGGATAATGAGAAAATTACAATCGTGTGACAGTTCCTAACAGAAGCTTTGAGAGGGCGGCTGGCTGAAAGCACTGCGGAGATGCATCCCCCATAAATGGATTATTCTATGTTGTCAATCATGTTGGATTTGTGCTTTACCTATGAAGCAGAAATGCACTGCTGTGACTTGATTCAGGACACTTGATGAGTGTAGAGCAGCTTAAAATATTCTGGCAGTTCCTGTGTTGAAAAAAATGAGCCGTATAGGAAATTAAGCTATGTCAAGTAGTTATGAGCATTATTATTATGGTTTCAACAAAATAGAGATGGCTTACTCAAGGTGCATTTTAAACACAGCATAAACCTTTCTTTCAAAACTAGGTAGCAAATACTTCATAATCTGGTATCTGATCCTGGCAATTGTTAATTTAAGACTATTTTCAAGTCTGAGCATTCAGGAAATCTTCATGACAGAAATTGCTGGTGGAATCCTGATACTCGCGTTTCTCATCTCTGGACCCTGCAGATGATGATTAATCTTTCTCAGAACTCCCTGTTCTGCAGCCTTTACCCAATAAACTCTGGCCCTTGCATGAACCCTGCATTGGTGGAGAGGTCTGTTCTCTTCTTGAGTTTATTGGAGGATCAAGATTTAATTTCAGGAAACGTGTGTTTTTCATTTACTTTATAATATGGAAAGGGGCTAGGTATGTTCCATCTGCCTTTGAAAATCCTATTCAAATGATCTCCTGCTTGGGCAGCCCTAAAAGCTCAGCATGTACAAATACAAATTCAGAACTTTTGAGAGGTTGAAAGCTGCTGCCCTGCTCTGTTAATCCTTTAATCGCTGAGCACAGAACATCTGAGCACTGTTTCCCAACCACTGATTTGAACTACAGAGCGAAACTCTTAGATCCCCCTGAGACTTGTATCCATGGAACTGAAGCCATCACTGTCCTGGAGCAAATACATTCTGAATTATTAGTTTCACTTGTTTTTCTGTGTGACGTGAGAAGTGTTACAGTTCTGCATCTTCACTGAATATTTTCAAGATGTTCCCAGCTTCTCAGCACTAAGGGTGCTAATATTAATCAATACCTCTTAGCAGCTCCTCTTTTTTCCATCCCTTTACAGCTGTTTTGGAAGCAATTCCTCTCCTGATTTTATTGCATTGAAGTACTGTCTTCAGTTCATCTTGCAGAAGTTGCTCTCTGTCCAGTGTACTGCATTGTCTCTAGGTAACATCATTAGCTCAGACTTGGATGTTACTGTTTATATCAAATTGGGGGAGGGCAGAAATTGAAACAGAAAGGTTTCCTTTCTTACCAAATTCTTTTTGCTCAAATTTTGCTTAAATGTAGGTAGCAAGGATTGCCCATCCTACAGATTGTATGACTGTGGTCAGGAAAAAAAATTCTCAACTAAATTCTTGTTTTCCTCTCATTTACAGAATCACTGAAAAATAAAAAGACACCAGTATCATACTGGTCCTTTTGTATCCCTGCAGGAGATTTCTGCTTCCTGCATCTGAGGACAGGCTGTAGGACTTGGAGCCAGGTGCTGTGGGGCTCCTGTTCCTCCTCTTCTTGTTGAACCCTTCCTTTTTTTCTGTACTCTGGAGAAAGAAAATTAAATGAAAGGTCTGGTACCTTCTGCTCAAACATTAAACTCTTCTTCCTAAAAGCGAAATTTTGCTTTTTGGTGGACTAGATTGAAGGAGGAGGGAGGAGTGGCTCTCTCCTCCATAAGTGTTCATGGTGCAAGAAAACTCATTCCAGTCCATGCAGTATGGAATTCAGCATTTTCCCAAGACTTACATGATCCTTCCAGCTTTCTGACTCATGTGTTCTCAATTCAGAGTCAGCTTCACATGGCACTGCCTATCTCTAGGTGGCCCAATGAAGGCACAAGAGCTTTCTTCTAGAACATAGATAATGGAGGGGTTACCTCTACTCTACATTCCCAAGGATGACACTCATTCCTCTAGAAAACTGCTCAAGAATAAATTTAGGAAATTAATTTTGTGTTTAGGAAGTCCATTACCCCTTAAAGTAGCCATAAAATGCTGACTTCTGCAAGTGGTACAATTTTCCGGCAGGGATTTCACTTCCAAATTGCTGCCTTGGTCATGGGTAATTTCAGTGCTTTTATTTTTTTGGATCACTCTTATGGCTGCTTATTTAGGGAGGCTTTATGGCACCTTTGACTTGACAAGTCTGGTCATATTTGAGGAGTGCTATTCAGCAGTAGTAGGGAATCAGTTACTCTATCCAGCTTTTAGCACAGAGCCTTCGAGTCAAAAGTCTTCATCCTAAGGACAAGTAGTGTGAGCGCCACATGTTTTTCACACTGAGCTGGCTCTTTTTCGCTTCAGCTTCTCCAGGTTTTAAATTGTGACTAGAAAGAGCATCTTAAAGTGTTTAGACTACTCACCTTCATGTCCTGAAGTATCGTGTCATCTGTGTCATGTGTGCATTATTCATTCAGATTTTATGTATTCTGTCCATCCACTGGAAATTTGTTGTGGATAGGCAATAATGTACTTCATTCTTGGCACACAAATTGTATGTTCAGCGCCTCTTATGTAGTAGTGTGAGCTTTACAACGTAGTAAGTTTATCCGCATCAAAACTTTTCCTCTATGACAGTGCATCTCTGAAACAAGGGGTCTAAATATTTATCCTGCATCTTGAGACACTTTTGGTGAAGGTTTCTTATGGGCAACCGAGTAAAACAAAGAAATTCAAAGCAGCTAATGTACTGTTCTATAGAGCCGCAAATTGCATTCTCTCTCCTGGCCAGGTGGCAGGCAGTTCGTATGTATTCCTGTGGGTAACGTGTTTTTCCTGCTGTTGGGAGCAGCAGCAACAGCGTTGCCCAGCATGTTGCACCAGTGCTGTGAGCCCACCAAACTTTTGTTCACTTTGGCAGCTGATAAGCATCTTGTCAGTTCGGGCACTGATTAAAGTTACTCACCTCTTAAAGCCGTAAAATTCCGCAAGTTATGGCACTTCCTTTTGCAGGGTAGTTGGCTTTCGTTTCTCTAAGGCTGGGCACAGGGAAGAGTGCCATTTAGGTTGGCAGGTAATGTATGTTATTCCTATGGGGTCTCAGAAGGGAAAGCACGAGATGCTAATGAGAATTTATCCTGTCAGACACATACTGAATTTAATAGAGATTACGGCCTGTGAGGCCAGAAGGGTGCAGAACTGTGCGGAACTGCTGTATGAGAAACAGATGTGGTTGTGGTTTTATGCCCTGCCTGCAGTTTGGACAGCCTGCATGAGATTTGTGCACAGCTTGACCCAAAATTGAAGGGAAGCAATTGTATGGGCAGGCTCTCCCACACAGGGGAGAAGTGGTTATGTGGTCAAACACGCCTTCCCTGAAGCAGCAGCAGTGTTAAAACACACAACCAGCATATGCCGTCACTCCTGCTGCCCAAGAAAATTAACTCACCTTTTGACAGGAGGCTGGTAGAACAGATTTGCCCAACCCTTGTCCACCTCTTTCAGGGAGAGTCAGCAGCTGGCCCTAGAGATGCAGTCCTGCAGAGATCAGCCCAAGTCCCGGCTGCTTGTCCTCCCATGGCCCAAAACTGTAATGAAACTGCTCAGGTTTGAAAGGGGATCAGTGCAGCATTAATTAAGGCCACCAGTCCATGGCAGCAGATAGTTTGTCACTAAGTTTCATGGGGCTTCTTTGGCCATAGAAAGTATCTGCTATTCCTGTTTCCGTTCCTGGCTGTAAGCCTTATGGCACTGTTGTTTCTGATCATGGTGTTTGTTTGAAAGGATGTACAAGCAAACAGGAACCCTGTTACATCTTCTCACTAATCCTGTTTAAAAAAAAAAAAAAAGGAAAAAAAGAAAAAAACTTTTCTACCTCAACAAAATTTTTTTAAATGTCCATAATTTCTTCTTTTCCTTTTTTTTTTTTTTTTTTTTTTTTTTTTTTTTTTTTGTAGGACTTGTGGTAAACATACAAATTCCTCTTTCCTCCAGTCTCTCCAGTAGGAAGCTATTTCATGAGTAAGAGGAGTGTCTTGGGAATAGGGTGTACAGCCAGATTTAAAATTATTGTTAAAAGGGGTTACTATTATGTTAACATAATTTTTTCTTTATGTTAGGCTTAGTAAATAAAATTCACAGTAAATGGTAGTAAGAATTACAGCGAATTGATGAGTTATACTCACAGAACTGTCGTTCACTTCTCTGAAGACAGTATGACCCTAAAAGCTCCTACTGTGGCATGCACAAATTCACATTTTGAGTGAAAAGCTAATGTATTGGGTAGTTGTTGACTGTTTTGTTCAGCACTATCATTGCTAC
This sequence comes from Hirundo rustica, assembly GCF_015227805.2. NCBI lineage: Eukaryota > Metazoa > Chordata > Aves > Passeriformes > Hirundinidae > Hirundo > Hirundo rustica. Next base: position 54,142,631 of record NC_053454.1, on the reverse strand, counting down.
ACTGGCTAGCTTGTGGATTTGGGGGGGGAGATGGGGTTTTGTTATTTGATATACTATAAATAATATCAGATGAGATGAAATGGTGAGCTCTCTTTTACTCTCCATACCACCTGGAAAATGAGATCTATTAATACTATCACAAGATACCATCTCTCTCCTGAACAGCAGTCAGAAGGAGCAGCTGTGTGTTATTTCTGCCTCAGCTTGGAGCTCATTTCAATAAGCTGAGATTGGCTGCATTTTCCAAGACTCTGCTATCTGGCTCATTTGTAACAGCCATTCTTCAGAGCTCTTGCATCTGTCAAACCTCATACAAATCCTCCCCTAGAGGAAGCAGATGTTAGAAAGTTATAATTTAGATGTTTGTTTTGCCTCTTAGAAGAATTCTGGACAGCAATCACTGTGGTCTGTTAAACATCATTAGCAAATGCAAATTGTTGATGAACCTGTGTTAGTTGGCAAGTGATTTTTGTAACCACTTTTCACCTCGAAAATTAAAGCAAGGGGAATAAAAAGGTAATCTACTATTACTGACATCTAGAACTGACTAAGCTATAGATTTGTGCGCAGAGATGGTTCCTAAGTTATAATGCTGTGAATGTGTTGCTGGAGTCATTAGTGGTGTAGACTAAATGGAGAAATCCAGAACGTTCTGTCACCAGTGTTAGATGTGTGACCACTTTCCAGAGAAGACCTTCCTTTCATTTTTCAGGTTGGCTTTTTGGCCATCTGGTGCTTATTTTAGCGGTTGTCATTTCCTGGGGGAGTTAGAGCAGATAGGAACATCTGCCTGGCAGTCTGAGAGACTTCTTCTTATTCCAGTGGTCTGCAAAGCTCCAGGAGATACGGGCATTTCATGCTGGGGCTTGGACTGGGGAGCCCTGGGTCTGTTTCTGTGTGCGTGTTCTCAGAGTTTGTTCTGTATGTGAACCATGTCAGGTTGGTTTGCTTTTAAAGGTCATGTGAAAAAAAAAAAAAAAAAAAAATAGCAGGGAGTGCCTGTTAATCTTGACCTGGCTGCTGCCCTTGGGGATTAAGCAGATGAACAAAGAGGTATTTGTTTCAGCTAGCTGGGGTTCAGCACTACAGCAAGCAGGATGGATTCTCTGCTGAGGCAGGTTAAGAGGGGTGAGGCTTTTTTCATGCAATTGTCAGGTTTCCTCAAAAATCATGCTCTTAACAAGAAACATGAAATGCATGAGAGGTTGCACCTGATTTGTCCTCTGGCAAATGTAGCACCTTTTTATGTACTTTTGTAAATATCTATAAAATATTAAAGAACCCAAAACATCTTGAAGAAGCACATTCTGCTCTGTCCGCAGTGAAGCATCATGGATTCATTAAAAACCAGATGCTGCAGACACAACCTGATTATCACACTACCTCTGCACTTCAGGCCTTGGAGTGCTGAGGTAGGGTCATGGGGCAGATTTTAATGATTTTTTTTAAAAAAAACCAACAGTCCTTTTAGTCATGTTTCCTGAAATACCGTACTGTTGTTGAATCTGTTCTTCTCTGGTTTTGCTTTTCAAATCTTAGTAAATAGAAAGCCTTTTTCCAAGAACACAGCCTGGTTTTTTTTCTTAAAATAATGATAAAATGTTCTGTCTGTTTACGTGCTGAATTATCATCGACATTTTTCAAAAATAATTATGATCTGTGGCATTCTTCATTCTTAATTAACAAAAAGAGTCACTACTATTAAATGCCAACACATTTTGATGTAGGGAAAATTGATCATCCATGCTACAGGAGATGAGCAGGTCAGATTTTTAGTGGAGATAAGCTGTCAGAACTGCAGCTGTTTCTCTTGTCCCCATTTTAGACTTTATACTAAAATAATTTTGAAAGAATCTTTTATCAAGAAATGTTTCTCTCATGGATGAGAAGTGAAGCTAAAAGTGAATTTGGTAGAATCTACCCTGTTTTGCTCTGTTGCATAAGTCTGAGCAAGCTACTTTAATCTCTCTCTGCCTGGGATTTCTCCCCCCCCACCCCAGAAGCTAATCCTCTCATCTAATTAGGCAGAGATCTTCTGGGCAGAGTTTATGGTGCATCTTTCAGGGTGCTCCATCACACTGCAGTTATCCAGTCACCAGTAGTCCCTCAGGCAGGAATTGATCATGGTGATTCTAGAACTGGGGAGCTGTCTCCCCAGGGAGATGAATGAAGCTGAAGGAGGGACAACCAGGAAGAGCAGAAGGTAAATAATCTGTCAACTGAATGAGGTCAGCTACAGTTTTGGGGGATACAGGGCTTAGTGAGGCACTTAATCCCTCCATAACTGATTATCCCAAACTGTGACCAAAATTGGTTCGCAGGTGCAGAGGCTGTTCTGGTCAGTCACAAACTTGGTCTCCCACACAAATATCCATCATGGAGCACCTATTTCTTTCCTATCGTAGCTGTCTCTGAAGCTTTTCCAGTTGCTGCCTTGCAGAGCAACAGTGCTTAGGGCTGTGCAAAACTCTGACCCCACCCAAATTGTTTGTCTGTGCTGTGGTTCTGAAGATTAATTGTCCCATCTGCTAAATCTGTGCACCTAAAATTGACTTATTTTACTTTGTTCTCACTTCAGTTCCAGTTACAGATGATGTTATGACTTTCCTGAGGTATTAAACAACTTTTCCACTTCAGGTTATTTGCTTCCTATATTGGCACTCAGACATCATGATCAATTTACTTTACATACTATCTGGTATTTTACCAGTTTATTATTCCTGAAATGTGCCTGATGAAGAGAACTGCCAATATAGGGTGTCTATTTGCAGAATGGATTGCCAAAACTTTTAATGGTTCCTGGAGTCTGTCTACATTTGCTTGATGGCAGAATTTATTTCGTTATCTGTTAAATATCCCTTGTAGGTGCATATTGCACTCCGCAGCATCCTAGAACTTTAGAATCATGTGGGATTGAATTCTAGGAGATCACCTCATTTTTAAATTTATCTTTTAAGCAGAGAAAATTAAATCATAGCATTTTGTTTTGAGCTGTTTATCTTTATGGTTTTTTTTTTTTTTTTTTCCTTCTTCTTCCCAGTGGAAGGAGAGTATTCCTCTGCATTATTAAAGATATCTGGGTCCCACAAAACTCCTTGTATCACACATGAGGGCTAGATAGACCTTTGTTCTATAGACTCTCAGCTGGGAGGTATAACAGCTTTCATGGCTGGTGAGATGGGAGGCAAGCAGGAGAAGGTGATCAAAAGAGTGAATGAATTAACAATTCCCAAAGGAATTAAATCAAGAAAGGCTTAAAGCTGTAGAGGTGCAAAGATGCAGGAAGGATAAATGTGATTAAATAAAGCTCTGGCACTCCTCTGAGATAAATCAGATCTTTTTTGAGGCAAAGGTTTTTGCACAGCCTCCAAGGGTCCACTCAGATAATATAGAAGCCGCATGAAAGTAACTTGAGGAAGGCATTTCCTCTTAAACAGGGATTAAAAAGACAGGTTTGAGTAAGGCTTGGCCTCTGGTGTAGCTGCCGAGGTTGGTGTTTGTCAACAGCGGTCACTTAGCGGGATAAAGGCAGCATTCCTAACAATATGGCTGCATTAACAAAGAAAAGGATGTGTGACTGTAATGCTGAGGTGAGTGTTTGCAAAATCTTACTTTGTCAGCTGCTTGCAAACTTTTGTAATGATTTGCATGCTCTGCTGTTTGTGCTGATAAGCAGCACTGCAGCCCCGCATAAGCTTGGTGTGAGTGATGGTGAGAAACCGTCCCTGAACCACCATAACTACTTATGGTTTCTTTCTGCGGGGCTTGCTGTGTTTTTCTGGAGCATCTGCCGTAGCCCCACTAAGCTCCTTGGCATCTCAGTGTGCCAGTTCTGCCTTGTTGTCTAAGCTCACACAGACACATCCAAATTTGCCATGAACTCACTGTTTGGGAGGAGACAGCGTATCATCTTGGAAATTTCTGCTTGGTCTCCAGTGTGGATACAAAATCCTTACCAACCCTGTGCATAAGGGGACTCTGACATCTGTATTACGACCCTGTTGGCAATGTTTGTGTGTTCCTACATCTGCACAACAACTTGTTTGGCTTCACAGACTCCCCTGATATTCTTTATCCAAAATGGGATTTAATCTGCTCTGGAAAACTCATTTCTAAAGCCTGGGTAGCTATCCAGTGCTGAGCTCTGGGAGGGTGATAAAGTCCCAAGTGCTTGTATTAGCCATTTAAGGACAGAGACACATGTCCTAAGGACATGTGGGCCTGCAGTTTGGCTAACACATGCTAGGATCGTGGCTAAGAATTTTGTATCAAGGGCTTAGTGCAAATACGTGCTAACTCCCTCAGTCATCCTTCTGTGTGCATTTTACAAAAGATTGCATCGGAAGCCTTGAGAAAACTTGACTGTGTAAAATGGGAGGGTTTTTTTAGCTAGAAACAAAAGGAAATAGTCTGTCCCTAACATTAAGATTGTTTTGATTATTTAAGCATGTTGTGTTTAGGAAGCAATTTTCAGCTTCATTTAATGTGCCAGTCAAAGAGGAAATTGTGGGTGATAAGTGCTGATACTGTCAAGCTTAACTGTCTGACTGAATTGGGGTCCAGGTGTCTATTTCACGACTTAGTTAGCAAAGTGCATGTTCCTCCATGTAAGTTATTGGCTTGCTGTTTATATGTCTTAAGCAACAGGAACATCAGTCCTCTCCCCCTGGGAAATGGTTTGCAGGAAAAAAAATCCTTTATGTAGTGATGTGTGCATCACAGGCTCTCTAAAAGTTGGTTCCCTTAGCATGTCTTTAAGCAAAAGAATACCTTTTTTTTTTTCCCCTTTTGCAAAATTCTTCTGTCTGGGTGCACCGGTGTGAAATCTGCGGAGTGCTGTAAGTAAGGTTCAGCAAGAAACTATCCAGTCACCTCCCAGAGGAGCAGCACTCTGCAGCAGCAGTGCAGCAAGGAATGTGCAATTGAACCAACGGTGTTATTAGTGCAGTTTTGTTGCGGAACAGCAGCAGTTCTCCACCAAGAGTCAGAATCATTGCATTATGTGTTGTTTGTTTATTTGTTCTTCCCAGTAACCTGCTCTAAAGCCCTCAATGTAATTAGTTTGTGATTACAGTAAAAAGCAGCAGCAAGTGGGATCTGGTTAATGAATGTGCTCCTTCTGTGCCTCTAAGTGCTGTTGGTTACTGCCCTGATGGTGACACACTGTGCACTACAGAAACTCTTCCCTGCACTGGAAACTTCATGTAGCATTTCTTATTTATTCCAATTATTGCTGTTAAGACGTACTTAAGTGTAGCAGCTGGCAGCTCTAATCAATATCAAGGCCCTGTTACGCTATTGATTGTGCCGTGCATTGTAAGGGACAAGTCCTCAGCCAGCGAGCTCCCAGAGCTGGAGCAGTGGCTTCACCACCTTGATGCAACTGGCAAAGCCAGGACTCTAGTGCACGTGTGTCTTGGAAAGCAAAGAGCTTCTGGTATGTTGCAGCTGACCCAGTAAAATGAACAGGTCTAGGTAGGGAAATGAGCAAACTTGTGCGTTTTCATCCAGGAATGAGTCCAAAGCAAGCTGGAGGTTGAAAACTGTTTTTGCAGGGAAAACTCAGCCAAATCGTTGCAAATGCAAGCAAATGAATGAAAATCATGACATGTTTTCTGGCATGTTGTAAGTCTGTGAAAGTACTCAGTATGCCAAGTTAATAAAACTTGTTAGGACTTTGCTCAGCTCTCAGTTAAAAAAATAATTTTGTTCACTCAAAGTTCAATTTGTTACTTGACATTTTTCAAATATTGCAGCTGTTACCTCAAAGTAGAGATCTAATAATTACAAACCTGTTTTTTAAATGTATTCTGATATTCAGGTCTTCACTTGATAAATTAAATAAATAAATCACCATGTCATTGAATTTAGGTGGAATTACTGTTTTTCCTGAAGAGACATCAATGCCTTGGGGCCATTGGTGGGGGAGTCAGGGGCGCGGTTTATTTTTCCCTCTATTCCTCTAGGTGCAGGTAGTGACACTGAAAGAAACAGATGGTTTCAGATCCCTGGACAGTTAGTGTATTAATACACGGCTCCATGCCAAAATTTTAGTTTTCTTCGATAAAGGGATGGCCTGCATGACACCAGGCTTGCTGAGTTCAGACAGGTTTCACCTCTGTCAAAGGGCAAAGGAAGTCTTTAGTCAAAGGATAGTGGGGCTTATTGATGGGGCTTTAAACTAGGTGCCACAGGGGAGGGGGATATCAGGTGTGGGACAGCATGCCATGCCACTCAGCTCAAATCTGATGCTTGCTCTGAGTTACATGACTGTTGTATCTGTTGTGCTGCAAATCAAGTCTTCCACTGATGCTTAAGCAATGCAGCAGCTTAAGTTTATCAGTGTAATATTCAAGTTTTTCTTGTTGTGAGGAAGATACAGCGAGGGAGGGAACCTTATTCTTTGGATTTTTGGCTTAATTTGAAATGAGCACTTGAATTTCCTGATTTTATAGGATATCTTCAGAGGTGCATTGCTAATGATCTTGTTCCTCTCATCTCATGGGTGGCTGGAGGGGTCAGTTCAAGGGAATTCCAGATGTACCATTACCTTAATGAGGAGTGTAGTGAACACCCCTGTGTTTAGTGCCTGTCCAGGGGAATTCCCTACACCTGCACCTCTTCAGTGCCCATGTGCTGCCAGGCAATGAATTAGAGCTTTCTGACCAGGTGCTCAGTAAACATAATTAGCTCAGGTCCCCCCAGAGGGAAAGGCTTTCTCATTTTACGGACACAAGAAAGCCAGTGGGACTGTCTGTGAGGCTGGATAATAAATTATTAATTATTATTAATTGCATTATTATTACATACTTGCCTGAGCCCCATCCTCTCTACCTTGCACTGATATCAACAGGCTTTTTTTTTTACGCAAACAGACCAATCTAGGTCCATGTGACTTCTCCTGAGAGTAAGACTTTGCAAAATCTGATGTTAGCACTTTAATAAATCAAGTCCTACAAACAGAAATACGTTTCCTGTTTTCAGGTACTGAACCTATGTACCAGGTCCATGTCAGTGGGGAAATATGCCTGTCATTGAGCAAATGTTCTAGTCAGCAAAGCACAAGGATTAATGATGGAAAATGCTGGATGAATGAGTATTATAAAACCTGCCAATGCTCAGACTCCCATATCAGTTACATTTTACCTTACACATCCCCTTGGTGTAGCAGTAAATTATTAATGCTGAAAACTGTTATTTCATTCATGAATAATTGAGTATGGCACTGGATGGGTGATGAGGAGATAGTATGCAGTGTAGGAACAAAGCCAGTGGCTTCTGCTGATCCAAGATGCTCTACATGCTAAGCAAGAAAAACCCTGGATCATCTGTTGTGCCCCTATTGGGCAAGAATAGAGTGGATGGATCCTGGAGCCCTTCAAAGCGTGTCTGGCCTGTGCTGCTGAGTGATACCAGAAGCAGCATCTGCAAAGAAAGTTTGAAGGAGTGGTACTTAAGGTGTGAAACTTCACAGGGAGGGTGTGTTTGTCTCAGCTCAGTACTGTGTAGCACTTTGTTTGCGAAGGGTCACAAGGGGAAACTGTATTTGTACCATCAAACATGGGAGCCAGAAGGAAGAGCTGCCTGAGCTCTGTGACAGAGCTTACCTCATATTGTCAGAAGGGGAATTTGGAGTACCCTGGAGCTTTGCTTGAGTGCTGTAAACTGCTCTCTGGAGAACATTTAACTGTCTCAAACACGTAGATGCTCCCAGACTGCTCCTCGAAATCCTGCCTCATTCTCACTGTTGTTTGCAGTCCTTTCCTGGAGTGGCTCAGGGAATAGAATCCCCTTCAGACACTGATAGACATTGATGAGGTCCCCTCTCAGTCATCTCAAGGCTGAACAGGCCCCACTCTCTCAGCCTTTCCTCATAAGAGAGGTTTCGGTTTCTTAGCCACTTTTGTCACATTCCTCTGGACTTGCTCCAGGAACTCCATGTCTCTCTTGTCCTGAGGAGGCCAGAAGTGCACACAGCATTCCAGATGAGGCCTCACCAAGGCTGAGTAGAAGGGCAGGATCGCCTCCCTTTGACCTGACCTCTTCTTAATGCACCCAGGATACCATGAAACCTGCTTGACCACCAGGGCACAGCTCGCTCATGGATGGCTTGTTGTCCTCCTGGAGCTGAGGTCCTTTGATACAGAGCTGCTTTGGAGCAGCTCAGCCCCAGCCTGTACTGGTGCCTGGGGTTGTTCTTCCCCAGGTTCATCACCCTTAGCTGAAGGTTCATTTGCCATAGTTGAATTTCATATGGCTCTTCCCTGCTCATTGCCAGCCTATCGAAGTCCCTCAGAAGGGCTGCACGTCTCTCTGGGGAATCAGCCACTCCTCCCAGCTTTGTGTCATCAGTGAACTTGCTGAGGAGACTTTTGCCCCTTCATCCAAGGCATTGATGGACAGTTTAAACAATATTGGGGCCAGTATTCACCCCTGGGGGACACCACTAGTGACAGGCCTCCAACTGGACCCTGTGCCACTGATTGAAACCCTCAGGGATCTGCCATTCAGCCAGTTCTCAATCCACCTCGCTGTCCACTCATCCATTCCACGCTTCTTGACTTTCCCTGACGATGTCAGAGAAAAGTCGTGTGTGTGTGTGTGTGTAAAAAGCCTTGCTGGTGTTGAGGCAGACCGCATCCACCACTCTCCCCTCTTCCACCCTAGCAATTGTTTCATCATATCAGGCAGTCCGGTCGGTCAAGCGTGATTTACCTTCTATGAATTTGTTTGCTGCTCCTAACCATCTTCTTGCCATCCATGTGGACAGAGAGGGCCTTCAATATGAGGTGCTCCATCCACTTTCCGGGGAGGAACAGTTTATTGCAGCCCGCCACAACTCCAACTATAACACCTACGTTATATTTCTATGCTATATTTAATAGCATTTCCTGTAGAACATTGGAAAATATGTGATGTCTGATGATGCAAAACTGTGCTTAAAGTGTGCTGGTTTGGAGCACATGCACATCTTGGCACAAGAGCATCTCTAAGTGAGCCACAGGGTCGTCTCTGGGTCGACCTCCCAGGCCAGTCACCACGCTGGGGTGTTTTCAGGCTTCACTGCATTTTCAGATCTATCATGAAGCACAGGGTGAATTACCAAGTTTCTGGGGTGATTTCTCTTTGTAGAAGTTTCACAGCTGAGTTATTCGTTGCTAGCAGCAATGGAAATGACAAAGTGTTGGTGATGAAAGAAGGTTTTTCACTGTGGTATGCCCATTAATTGGGGCAGGGACGATCTGATACCAAGGGCTTTTCAAGTATGGAAAGAAAATGAGGAAAAGATTGGATTTACCACCTTTTTTTCTTTCTTTCTTTCTTTCTTCTGAAGTGTCTGATGGCTGTGCAGAATCTGCATTCAAAAATCAGGAGCCTGATTTTCCTGTGTTGTTTATTTTAGTGTGACTACAGGGGAAATAGGGGGCCCACCTCTCCTGCATAAAATGAGACCTTATCAGGCATGTGTGCAGATAGAGAGGGGACTGCTGGGGAAAACTGGTTCCCGGAGTGAAGGAAAAGGAGTCAAAATGCAGTTATTCAGTGTCTGCCTCCATCCTGCTACTCTCTGAATACTTCTACCCCCTTGCTGTTGTTATTTCTTTACTTGTGCTTTGCCATATTGAGTAGGTATTTTGAGTAACGTCTAAATGCATTTTCTATTGTCTTCAGCACTGAGAGAATTTCTCCCCTAATTTTGCTGTCAAGGCAGCAACCCCTTGACTCTAGCATTGAAGAATATTATGTTGATGCTCTTAGCTTTGTTTGGCAACATTTATAGCTGGCTCGAGTTAGACCATGCTGACAGTTTTTTCCTGACTTTGGGGATATCACTTATCCTAATGAAGGGGATGCATTTTGCTTAACCGGCACTGTTCATGGTACATGATTCCATTGCCTGTGAGTGACTCCAAGCCACAGAGATAGGCTCATAAACAAGATATGGATGAAAAGACTAGCTGATGCCTTTTTTTTAATTTGCAGAGATATGGTAGAGCTAAGTAAATTAAATGACTCATTTATGCTAATTTCACATGCACACCAAATAATGCATGCCACTTTTGTACTTGATTGTAATATCTCTAATTTATGGAGATTATAATGTAAAATCAGCAATATTGCAAATTGAGTAATTGGTGAAAACTCCATGGCTCTCAAAGAGAAAGGAGTCTGCCTCATAGTAAGACTACCTTTAGAAATTAAAGAGGAGGGGGAAAGGAAGGGTGGGCACATTCATGGCATAGTAAAAAATCTATTTGAGTCAGGCAAACAATCTATAAACCATTCACTTGGAAGAGAGCAGGGTAAAATAAACCATCTGTTTTTATAGGGGAAAAATATATATATATATATATATATATATAAAAAAAAAACCAAACCAATTTGAAAAAGTTTTGACATAGCTGGACATAATTTAGGCCACATAAAGATGTGTCCTGCTGCTGCATCAATAATTTTTTTGTCTTTCTTGCCTTCTATCTGTGTTAGGAAGTAAGAGTCTGCTCTTGCTTGGTGAGAATCTCTTTGTTTCCATGCAGTTGCTGCAATGGTATAAAAATGTATCTAATGAAAATAGCCCACTTACCTGAACCTGATCTCCTCCTGTGTGACCATTAAAAGCCTCATTGAGCTGAAGAGCTGCAACTGAAGGAGGCTGTGAGCATGGTAGGCATCAGGAATGACGTCTCTCGCTAACATGGCTTATGGACAGCATAAACATCCAGATTTTATCTTTGGAATTGCTTATCTTATTGATGAAGGTTAGTTTAGTTCACTATCAGCATTTTCATGAAAGATTTGATTGGAATGGAAATTTGTTAATTAAAAAACACATTGAAGCATCTTGTGACCTAGATATCAGGATAATTTGCATGCAGAGGCCTCTGCACCCAGTAGTGTTGTAAACTGAATTATTTTAGACTCATCAATAATAAAAATGTAGTTACTTCTGTTTGACGTCTTCCCCCTTCTCATGTTTTCTCCTCTTCAGAAATATAAGCATTACTGATACAGAAAAAAATCTGAAAATTACCAGCACAATTCTGTGACAGTTGTATCGCTAGACTGTTGCCAGCTTAGTTAGACCTCATATGAAAACTGCATAGACTTGTTTATTAATAAAAATGGCACAACATTTTGAGGGCAGGAATCTCCTATCCCAGACCTTCCCTTTTTTTTTTCTTTTTTTTTTTTTTTTTTTAATTTGTACGCTAGGTCAAACAATATTCAGAGTACCTATTTGACTCATTGACAAACATTTAGTTCAGAGACACAGAAAATTCTGTCTCCAAAGAATGAAGGTTCTTCTAATGGGACCATTACGAATTGTTCTTTTCTGTCTGTAATATGTTCAGATATTTCAGCTTCCTCATGAAGATGTGGGTTTGGGAAGATAAACTGATGTTAGTTAGCATTCAAATGCTGCTCTGAGCTGCTCACACACATCTCAGTGAGTTGCTTGACTAAATCTGAGCAGAGCACTTGGGAAAGATTCCCACCTGCATCATGCTCTGGGCTGAAGAGCAGCAAGTGGTTGATGGATGCAGGGTTGTGTAGCCCAGGCCTCTGATAGATGGATCCTGGACACAATCCAATGACAGGAAGGTCCCATAGGAAAGCAAAAACTGAGGTGATGGTGTCTGGGTTGGCTACAGAAGGATGCTGGACTTTGGATATCAGTGTGGCCGAGTCACCATTACAGAGGAAATTGTCATAGACGCTGTATTTTTCCCTTGGCAAAAAATGCATTCCTTCTGGGAAAGCCTGAGGAATGGAATTGGGTCATTCTGCTGATGCTGTATTTTGAAAGGTGGATGAGGAGGTTTGGGGACTCTGAAGGCAAAGTCCATCCTCTCAAGAAGCAGACTTTTTTTCACAACTGCTGGTTTGCTTTGTTTTCCTCCTGACATGGGAGGAAGATGCTGAGCTGATTTTGTTTGAGCTGAGCAGTGAAGAGCAGAATGGGTGTTACACTGAATCACTAAAGTTTTTTGTCCAAGTAGACATTGGATTCTTTGGTGTTAAAATAAGCAAATCTCCTCCTGGCAGTGAGCGTTTACACTGTGCAGCTCTGGAAAGATTGGGAAAGATGATTTGATGTGGTGTGGGACTCCACATGCAGCTGCCTTAAATGGAGAGGCTCTCTCTGGATGTGTGGACTTGCAGCTATAAAAATTCTCCTGGGCTTTGAAAGGAAACTTTTGAATGGAGAGAAAAAAGTTTTGGTATGCTTTATTTGAATCTTCAGTTCCATACAATACCCATGCTATCGTATCTTCCACCCTTCCACCTCTTCCCTATTAAAAAGTCATTCTTTCATATCCTGAAATAGACCCAAGAGTGTTTGCAAAAGGAGAACCACCATCTGGTAGGTGGGTTTCAGAGAAAGTGTCTCTTATTAATTTTTCTGGAGTGGAAATAAAAGTGCCCAGGGGTTTGATCCAGCTGTTCTGTTACCTTTTGATGATGCCCTGAAGTCTAATCTGAGCCCTTCTTGCTGTCTGCACCTGGTTACAAGGATTAAGCAGGCAAATCTGCCACCTATTCTTTTATTTCATTTCAGTAATCAGTAAAGTAGTGCTGGAATACATTGGGGATGTTTGGAAATCAAGGCCCGCTTTTGACGATTCTCATCCTGGGAATGTTTGTAAATCCTGACTCCTGATTTCCAGCAGGGTGTCTCTGACTGGTATCTGCCTGATCCAGGACCGAGGCCACAGCAAGATGATGGTCAGATCTTATCTAGTGTAAAGCACTTTGCTGATTAACACCTTGTAGGTAGCTTAGGTCTCAAGGCAGGGCTTTCACAGCCTTGCGGCAGTCACTGCATGTCTGCTGAACCCTGGAAGATGAAAGATGACTTCTGCCACAGTTTATTTACATTTTACTGATAAGGCCCAAAGTAGACCTTGTTCTCTGACTGCACAAGTCTCCAACTTTTTCCTTTGTCCTTTTATTGAGAACTAAATAGAGCTGAATGGAACTGCTGATTCATAAAAGGAACAGTTACTTTTGGAAATGTTAATATCTTGTGATAAAGCAGTCATTGCCATTTTATGATACCTGACAGAAATTACCCAGTTTCTTTGCACACAATTAAATGGAATTATCAGCCCATTAGGTTAGATACACTTCACAGTAGGAAAATAAAACCTAATGTTTACTTATCGATGCTTAAATAAATTGTAATTATCTTTCCATGACAGTCTTGTACTGCTGTAATTAAGCCTTAAAATAAAGGGTAATTGGAATTAAGAGGGCTTATCTACATTTCATTTAGAAGTTATTGTTGAAGTCAGCTGTGGTAATGTGCAATAACTTTCAGAAAACAGCACTCACCTGTTTCTGCCATGGATTCCACACAATGATGCTGGCACTCTAGAGAAGGAATTTGTGTACACCTCACTGAGAGCCACAAGGAGCCAGCTGCATGTTTAGGGAAACTTCCTTACACTGAGCACTGGCCATTTGTTTTTTTTTTCTTTTCCTTGGGATTGAGTGCCTTTTGAGACTGAATGTCTTTTGAGACTGAGCTGAGCTTCTTTGTTTTTCTCATGCTCTTTGATTTCTGTTTCTTGCTAGAATAAGTTTTTCAGTTTTCAGGTTTTTTCTCCACCCGGCGTGGCAAATTGAATGATATGGGTTGCTGGCTGTTTGATTCAGCAGGCTTTGCATGCAAACCTTTGATTTGCCAAGGAGACTCTGGGCTGGGTGAACAAAAACAGCCCAAATCTTCTGCTTGGGGACTTCTAAATTCCCAAATTTGATGCAGGCAGCAGGACTTGGACCTTCTGGGGATTGAGTGTATATATTCAACAGATATGGGGTGGGTGTGGGGAATGTCATAGGGAGGAAAATCAGCTCTCGCCTCAGTAGCAGCAATATAGGAACAGTAATGCATTAGCTGAGACAGCTCTTGACACTTCTCCCTGAAAAAAAAATTGTATGTCTGACTCTCAAACACTCCTTAAAGACTTCAGCAAAAGTATTTTAAAGGGGACATGGGCTCTTCTGAAACTGGATTACTCAGAAAACCCTTGGAACAGCTTTCTGTCAGACGTGGAGGTAACTGGGACATTCAGGTTCCCACCAGCGAAGGGATGATCAAGCATGAGAAAATTTGTAGCCTCTGGCTGCTTTAGTAAAAAATGCTTCTTTTGAGACTGTGATCAAATCTTTTGTGCAGGTTGTTGGGAGGTTTTTTTTAATGCCATAATTTTTTTGAAGGCTTAGAGCGGCATACTGTTTATTTTTTGTTAAATTTCATTTGGGTATTGTGAATATTTTTCATAAGCGAAAGATAGCAGCCGTTCATGTTCATCAGTCATTTGTTTGAAGCTGTTTGTTCTGGTGGATTTGGGGTTGGTCTTGTTTCCTTCCTTAAATTGGTCTATATCAAGAATCTAAATTGCCTAATTAAAGGTGATATTTATCACCTTTAAAGTGATAAAAGATTAAAGTTTCTCCCTAGGCCCTTCATGTCACCAAGGGAGTGGACAGACCAGAGCCTTACAGGCAAAAAACTCCTTTGGTTTAGGTTTTTATTGCACAAGAACAGGAAGAGGTTGGAGCAGTGTTGCACGTAGTCTTTGCTCCATGTTCTCTTCCCACTGTGAGTAGGATAAATTTTCCTTTTCCTCATGCATTTCTGTTTCTCCTGGAGTCTGTGGGATTCCTGACACACTGTCAGAGCACAATAGCGAAGGTCCAAGTACCAGGAGGCACATCCTGAATGTCTCCCAGACTGAGCTGTTCGTGTCTCAGAAGCCTGACAGAGGCCACCTTAGCTGATGGATACACTCTCTCACACCTTCAGATCTCATGGTCTCATCCCATTTTGTGAGAATAGCTAGGATGGTACTTGCTGCTCTGTGGTCACCCCCAGTAATGTCTTAATTTGAGAGGGACAGCCTATGCCAGAACATGAAGTCAGGACCAAGAAAGCACTGTATGCTGGAGAGGGGTTAAAGTTAGCTTTAATTGCCCAGGTTGGTATCAGGTTTTGTCTGGCTTCACATTGTTAGCTACTAGTATTTCTCACAAGCCCACATAATTTTAGGGAGACGCTTTAAACAATAGATTTCAGACCTATATTTTAATTTGGTAGCAGCCTTAGAACTCTTCTTATGAAGTAGAGTCTATAAACATTCAAAATGCTCTGAAATAATACTCTGCCAGCAACAAGGAGCTGCTCCAAAAAGGAGCTTGTTTTTCAAAAATATTTTGAGGAATATGGCTTTTTAATATTGAGGTGGAGCTTTCTGAAAACATCAAAGCTGATTTTTTTTTTTTTCCCCGAGTGTTTAAGTGGATTTGGATTAAAGCTCATCTTCAGCTTAAAAATAATTTAAGAATGTAGAGTGAAGACATAACGACATTCAGGACTAGCAACTACGTCACTTTGAAAACTAATTAGGGAACAAATCAAGCTGAAAGATCATATTAGTTTTGCAATATTGCCATGATTTCTTTTTTTTCTTAAGGAAAGTAAACACTTGAGACTATTAGCCAGCTGGGATAAATCAGATTTGTTCCTATTACTATGGATTTATATTAGCTGTGGATTTACTTTGACTTCTAGGTGGTGCAATTCCAAATTATTTATTTATGGTTACCTTGAGGTTTTGGGGGGTTTTTTGGTTTTTGTTTTTGTTTGGGTTTTTTTGGTTTGGTTTGGTTGGTTTGTTTGTTTGTTTGTGGGGTTTTTTTGTGGTTTTTTGGGGGTTTTTTGGGTTTTTTTGTTTTTTGTTTGTTTGTTTGTTTGTTTGTTTTGCATATTTAGAGAAAGTCAAACTTTCAGCCTTACCATTGCAGTAAAAGTACATGAGATGGCTTGGAAGAGAATTTTCACATTTCTTGAATCGATATTCTGAGGCTGGAATGATAGCAATTAGCTACCATCTTGAATTTAACAGAGTATGAGTTTTAGCAGTTAATATTTGATATTGAATAATAAGATGATTTTTTAATTTTTTTTTTTTTTTAAGTATCAGTCAAATCTAGAGTTTGGTTCATCATTTTCATCATGGGTAAATTAGAAGATGTGACCTGGTTTTAATCCTGGTTAATACCAGACAGGAACCAACCCATGAACCAGATAAACCATGATGACCAGAATTTGAAATATCTGGAAGTGATTTTTTAATGATTTTCCTTAATTATTTGTCAGTGTTATCCATAGAATTCCGATCTTGTTTCTCTCTCTCTCTCTCTGTTTTGTTTTGTTTTGGTTTTGTTTTTTTAATATGAAGGGAAAAACACTACCTAGATTAAAAGAAAAATAAAAAAGAAAGTGTCATCTTCCACTGAAGTCATATTAAATTTTAGTGTTTAAGCCAGAAAATGCCTCTGCAGCCAGCCAGCTCTGGAAGCTCTAGTTTGATGTGCTAAGCTAACATAATTGAGTGTGGTTACAGATCCACTGAAGTTAAAAGTAAAGTTTCCATTGTTAGTGGGCTTTGATCACTAGTTGAAAAGGGTGGATGTCAGACACATTGATCTCCATGTTACCCCTTTTCACAGTTAAATTAATGGGTTGCACACAGTTTCCTGGGTCAGATCTGCAGTTTTGTGGGTTCTAAGTTAGTGCCTTGTGCTATGTACTTTCAAAGGCAAACATCAGAGAGAAACATGGATCATCCAGACAGCTTGCTGAAAAAGAAAAATTCTTCTTCCTGGAGTTGGTTGGCAAGAGAGGGAGCTGGGGTTGGCAGGTTTGTTAGTTACCAGCAGCTGTGTGTCTCCGGTGAGGAAGTTCTTGTGAGAGTTGTGCAACTGTTGTTCTGCCTTCCCTTATGATCAGTGCCTACCTTTTATTATAGGAAGCTGAGAAACTTGTGGAGTAAGGGTCTTTCTTACTCTTCCTAGGAGTGAGGGCACAACAGGATACCTCTTGGTTTGCTAACCCTCAGGATGTGCTTTGATTTCCTGAAGGGTAACAGACACAGTCTGATGGACAGCCACAGTCTGAGCTGCACTTTAACAGGCTGGGGTTTGTGAAGGAGCATGCTGTAATACATATGATAGGTAGAAGAGTGTTGAAACAGTAAAAGCAGTTTTAAAATTCCCGTGCTTGTTTATTCTCTGTTTGTGATCTTTACCTTGGAGAGAAGATGACGTAAGACCTCTGTTTGAGCTTGGAGCGGTGGAATGCAATCATGCTTTCTTATACCACTATAAAATTTTACATTGGATACAGTTGACATTTTGGTGCAATGGACCATAAATTAATGCTGGTATGAGCTGTAAAAGGAAGGACATTAGAATAATCAAGTAGCTACAGAACTAGTTGAGTGTGTGACTGTCTATGGCACAGAATTTTTCGATTAGCTTACTTTTATGAGCCTGCTCTCTTCTCTTTGTCTAAATCCAACATACCTTAATTTCATTTTCTCTCCAAAGTAACTCAAGGGATTGCTGAACCTCTTGAGTTATGAGATTTTTGTGTCAACAGAAATTTAATTACTTCAGTGAAATGAATCATTGTAACCCATCTACAATAAATCTCCACAATATAATCCAGAGAATATGGTTTTTGTTGAACCATAAGGTGTAATCTTTATCAGCATTTGTCTCTCTATTAGTGTGACCGTGTTAGAGACATCCTTGTTCACCTTTTTGTCTTGTTTTCCTCTGTGTGTGCTTTCACTGCCATTAGGCTAGCCACAATGAAGGTAAGGACCTGTGCGTGGCACATCTCCCACACTGAGGTTTGCATTTCACAGAGACGCTCTTAACACTCCTCAAGTGACTTGCTCACACTGTGTTTGCCAATATGAAGTGACTACTCTATGCTGGAGCTGACAGTTTTTCACCCTGCCAATTATTTAATCAATGTTAATGGCACATTGAATTACCTTAAATTGCTCCTCTTTTAGAAGTTAAGGCCTGGACTTCTTTTTTTTGTGGACTGTTTCCCAGGACATGAGCATTGGCAGGAGCTGGGGAGTAAGGAATTGAAATGAGAGGAAGGAAGGGTTTTGCTCTTTTGCTGTGTTATAGCTGGAATGGAATAATGTACTCTGCTCCATGTATATGTGACCTTACCAATGTGACCTGTAAATTTATTAATTCAAACCGAGTTCTGTGTAGCAACAAGATAAGATTTTGTTTTCTAGCTGCTGAGAGAAATAATTTATTTCTCAGGCATTCAATTTCTTAGTTGCTGAAACAACCTGAGCAAGAAAAGTGTGGCTGTGGTCAGTGGTTGATTGGTTGTTTTTTCCTTAATCAGAGTTCAAAATGGAAAATAATCCTACTGCAGGAGTCAGGAGTTCTTTCTTATTAGTAAGTTGGTGAGCAGATTTCTTTCCAGTTTAGAAACAGGAAAAATTACATTTAGTTGCACAGTTGATGTGAAAGCTTTAGTTTCCACTTGAGTTCCTAAGAAAAGTTGTAACTGGGAAAAAACAAACAAACAAAAAATTGTAGGATTTTGTTTGTTTGGGGGTTTTTTTGGTTTTTTTTGTTTTTTTCCCCCCACAAGGAAGACTGTGCTTGTTTTCCTTGTAAGTTTCTTACTGAATTATGGTCTCAAAGGAGTGAAACTGGCAGTCTTCTGGGCATTTTGCTTAAATGTCTGCCATGGCAAAACAACACTGACGTATTTCAAAGATGTCTTATGTCCTTGTAATAGCCTGTAATTTGCTCTGAATCAAATTTGTTATTACTGTGTTATTTCTGTGTCAGTGCAGCCTTTGGATTTGTGATGGTCTACAAGATGATGTCTTGCCTTGTGTAACCCATCTAAATAATGTTCAATTTTGGTCCTTGTGATGATGTATTTCATGCTAAAAGAAAGTAATCTCTCTGTTGGAGTAAAGATGTATAAACAGGCGCTATATAATTTTCTTTCACGTAAAATTCACTTTCTTGCACCATATTTTACAGCAAATATGCTCTTTACACTTGATGACCAACAGTCCTGTGAATATTATTAGAACTGGTGTTGCATCTTTATGTGCTGTCAGAGAATTTTCCTTGTTTTGGTAGCTGCTTACAGTGAGGTCAGTGGGATCAACTATGATTCAGAGATTCTCTGAATCTGAATTCTCTGCCAAATTTGACACAGAGAAATCATCTGGCACTGAAGAGATCTGGAATGTGATGTTCGTGACCGAGGATATTTTTCTATCCTTCTCTTCATAGTCTTCAGCAGTCAGGATTATGCACCTTTTCTAGTCAAGTTCTTCATAGAATCATGTAGAAATGCTTCCCTCTGTTTATCCTGAAAACTGTTTTACTGCAGCTTGTTCCTGTGGCTTGTCTATATCTTTAAAGATATGGAAGACAGAGCCCTTGGCATATTTTACGTGTGGCTGTTTTACATTTAGCCATCATACTTCCCCTCAAGACCTTTCCTTTTAGGTTATACTCTGAACTCATTATGTCTTGTTAGCAGGTGCTGTTTTCTAGACTTGAATTATTCATGGTGTTCCCTCCCATCTGGATTTTGTCTAGCCGCTCCTTTGATTCCCCCCCCCCCCCCCCCCCCCCCCCCCACCTAGTATGTTCAATTAGTGAGGATAATTCTGGATGTAAATGCAGTTTTACAATTTGGATTATGTGCCTGGTAGTTCTGTGTGCTTCTCAGTGGTGTTTGTCACTACTGAATCATTCAGGTAGTTCATGGAACTACTGTCCTAAGTCAAACCCTGTGGTGAAAAAGCACAAAAGCATCTGACTCTAAGAATGGGGTTACCTCTTTCTTTTTATCCCTAGGTGAATGCTACACCTGTTTGACATGGTGCAACTTAGGTACAAGTGAGTTTTGTGGGAGGTAATTTTTCTTTTGTTATTATTTTTATGTCCCACTTTTTTCCCATGCCTGCCAGTCTTTATGCTTCCATAGAAATGCTTCTTAATAACTGCCAAGCAACTCATTTTCAGCCCATCAAAATAAAAATGTTACCAAAGCAGCTCAGGCTTGAACTTAGGTCTTAAATAGGACTGACAGAGCAATTAATTCTTGCTATTCCTAATGACACCAACGTCACAGAACATTTAGTGTACTTACCTGCATGGAGAGAAAGAACTAAAACATTCCTTTTGACCAAGAAAAGGGCGAAAGAAATATGAAGGTGTGCAAGTGAATACAAAGGACCACAGTGTACCTTAAAGAGGCGACACTGTGAAATGAGAGCCTCCAAGATGTATTCATAAACCTCTGCCGTATTGTCGCAGTGGAATGGGTCATCTGAGGACATCAGCAAGATAGTGGGTGGTTTGTTTTAATTAAGGAATCCTGACATATTATATATATCTATATATTTGCTGAAGCTTCCATGCACACTCAGTAGATACAAACAAAAGTCCTTGGTTTCTGTCCCCACTGCCCAGTGGTTCCTAATGCTGTCAGCCCTCCCCTACAGAAGTACAGCTTTTTCTCTCCAGCAGCTGTAGCTTGTCTTGCTGTGACCCTGCTTGATCCCTCTAGCTGGCTTTAGGCAGTGTTTTTAAATCTGCTTTTTAGAGCGAAGAGCACAGCAGCCATTTGTGGGCATATATCGAAATGGTTCTTTGCTCATCTTCTGCTCTGCTTGCCAAGAATCACATTGAAACTAAGCTTAATAATATAAAGTAAATTACTGCACGTCCACTATTCTCAATCTTTCCAAAATGCATGCTCTGTCATTGTTACAATACCTTTGCTGTTTAAAAATGCCTGCAAGATACCAACAAAGATTGCTGCTGTTACAAACCAGGTCCTCACTTGCTGCAAATCACTACAGTTAATAGAGCAATACCAATTTCTCCAAGAAATGATGAAAATACAATTTTCCAACAGAAACTGCTTATTCAACAAGATCAAAACACTTTGTGGAACATACCGACTTCAATCAAACTCCATTTATAAAAGAAATCAAAGTGAAGTAGCCTTTTACCTCATTAAAAGATAGCTTTTTGATTTTTTTACTTTGAAATTTAGATGAGGAATTAGAACATGATATTTTTAAACATGTTCGGTTTTCATTTTTTAAATGAAATATTTGCACAAATATGTACTTTGAGGGATATTTTGACAGTTGTTGGTTCCTTCAGATGCAGTATTAAGTTCATGAATGGTGCAAATTCCTGCACGTCTGAGGGCTTTTGCTAGGCATTCAGGGGTGCAGATCGGAAGCCATTACCACTGCTGACATCTTGGCATTTTCAAATATAGCTAATGAAAGATTAATAATGGAGAAACAATTCAACTCTAAGGTAGGAATGGTCCCTGTGTTATCTTATAATGCGGAAAGTATAGGGAATTTTGCATTTTGTGCGATATGAGGCACACTTGCATACTCGTATCTAATGCATTTATGGATGAAAATGATGCAAGAGTCTTTCAGATTTATTTCTGCATTATATAAACACACAACATGATAATAATGTCTTTAAGTACAGGTAATGAAACTTTATTAGCCTGTGATAGTTATGTCAATAAAAATGTGAAGGGTGTGCAGCTGTTCTGAAATAAGCTTTGAATTGTGTGTGGCAATGAAGTTATTGCCATGTTTGCTGGATAACAACACCCATTGTAGAATCACCAGAGGAAATCACTTCGAGGAAATGAGCAGGAAGTTGAAACTCTGGGTCAAGATTTCCTGCTTTTCTATGAAAGTGTGCACATTATTTTGGAAGAGAAGGGGGAATGCTGGCTGTGAGACTGTGGTTTAAACAACCAGGTGGATGATGGGGAAGGTAGGAGGCAAGCCAGTGGAAAACCTCTTGAGAGAGTATTTGCTGGGGGCTGTTTCCATTAAGGCCATGGAGGTGTTTGGTTTCAATGCTTCCCTGAAGTGAAAATCTGATGGAGATGGATGAGTGGGGTAGGCACCACGCCCATGTTCCCTCATAAGAGCAGGCAGTGATACAGTCATCTGAGCAAACTGGGACTTGCTGGCGTTGGCACCTCTTGTATATTTGTACTGCAGTCAGGAATGATCATGCTGTAAAAAACCTTGGAGACACCAGTGAGGTTTCTGGTAGCTGCTCCTGCAGTCCTTGGAGAAATACAATCTTAATCTATGATTAATTAAGAACTAGAAGGAACTATGACTCCTCAGCTCTAGCTGATCTATGATTGTAGTTGACTGCACGTCCATATAAATCTGACAGCCAAAGAGTAAACAATAAATTTGGGCTATAAAATCAGGCAGTGAATGCTCTGGTGTTGAGCAATGCTTGGATCCCACATAGTACAGATGATTTGTGCCTTACAAATAACTAATGATCACACATACAGCTTTTTGTAAATACAACCTAACGTGATGGAATATATATGTAACAATTTGATAATGTTTATAACTTTGGACAGTGCTGTTTACCTGTGGTTCAGGTCCATTTCTGTGTGTAGGGATGTGACTGCTCATCTGTCCCAGCTCTCCTTTTCTACTGGTTTTTCATTAGTGTGGTATGGGCATTCTGGAGAGGACCACTGCTATTTCTGCCCCTCGTGTTATTCTGTCTCCTGCTGTTCACCTGTTTCTGGATCCCTCATTGCTGCAGCAGCACAGTTTTCTTTTGCTTTCATAGCACCAGACCAGCTGACAACAGGGAAGGATCCAACCCAAAATATAAAGGCATCCCAGGACAACAAGAAACACCATAGTGTAATGAGAGGTATAACAAGTTTCTTCAGTTACCTTGGATGAATTTCAGATTGAATTGAATTGAAATTCTAATGCTGACTCATACCCACATATAAGTCTGTCTGAAACTGGGTACCTTGAGAAATTAAAGATACAAGTCAGTGTGGCTCATTTCAGTGCTGAGTTTCCATCAATCTTAAAGATACACAATTTCTGCATTCTCTTGCAGGAAGGAAAGAAGTAAAACACTGTCTGAGTATATTTACACATATATTTGCAGTCACATTTTTTACTTTTAAAGATACTCTGGAATTCAAGGTTCACAATACCAACCTGTTTTGCTAGCAAAACAAATTACTCAAGGGCCCTCTCACTGTAGGGAATTTTTCTTCCTGAAGAGAACAAATCTGTTTTCTTTCCCAGTACAAATTAAAGAACAGGAGTTGCATTACTGTTGGCAGGTGAAAAGATGGCTTTTTCTGTTGCTGTACACTGATCAGAGTTTAGAGTATGAAACTGAAGTGACATCAATTGTTTTAACTAATTCCTAAGCAGAGCAGATTTTTCTACTATGTTACAGATTTTTCATGATGGAGAGCATAGTATCTGCTTTAAAATTTAATTTTGTTGCATGTTAAGATACTATAAAGATAAGATACTTTCTAGAAATTTTGGTAGACTTTGTTAGCAGAATAAAAACCCACTAACTCATCCTTTGTTTGTATCCAAGTATAGCCGCTGGATGTTATCCAAAGTTGTTAAGTGATTCAGAATATTTTAGCACATCTTTGCAATTTTTCCATCCCTTAAGGTGATACTATTCATTAAAACTCTGTTCATTAATTTACTACTGTCTGTGCATTCTTTCTGAGTGGCAGCACTAATATTCAAAGTTATCAGTTATTGTTTTCTTCCAAAGTATTTTGTTGTCTCAGCTTTGTACAAGCCAAACACTTTAATTGCCGCTTTTAATCTTTCAAAGTGCTTTGCAAAGATGAATTAATTAATCATATAGCCCCCTTGTTGAGCAGGTACAGTTGTAGTGAGCCTAAACTGCAGGACTCTGTGCCTGCACCTGACTGCCCAGTTATGTCCACATAGGTGTTGTATCAGGAATATGTCAGAGGATTTCAGGCATTTTGGTTCTTCAATTTCCAGTAATTTACTTGGAGCAATATAGAGGCTCTGGCTGCAGAGCTGAGCTAGCCTAAGGGAGATGTGTCCCAGAAGAACAGGGTCACTGTGGACAGTGGATGGAGGCAGTGATCCCTGTCTCAGAGCCCTTAAGGTTTAGAATAATGTAGTGGTACTCTTTTCTGTGACATCAAATATTCTAAATTTAGTGCAACTCATGCCCCTGCGGGTCTCGTTTGCTCATAGTGAGAAGCACATTCCTTCCCCTGAGCCTCCTTGTCCATAATTTAGTTGGGAGCCTGGACACCCTGGTCCTACACTAGCCAGCCCCAGGGACTGAGAGGTTCACCTAGGTAATAAAAATCAATATATGTCAGCAAAAGCCATTTCCCTTCCCTCTCAACAGTAATGCTTGCACCCAAAGTCTGCTGGGGAAGCCTTCTACGTGAAATGCTGTTTCTTGTTGAAAAGTAAATGGGAAGCAGTTGTCCTATAAATCTTTGACTAAAAAGATAGGTTGTCAATTTTATCAAAGTTGCACTGCAGAATAGCTCTAAGCAGGAGTTTCTAAAACCCTCCTTCATATTCTACAGATAAGGATAAATTATAAGCCTCCTTGCTATATATCTCTGAAATATAATGTACCTATGTCTGTAACACAGGCTATAAAATGGAAATGAGATAGCCAGCACTGCGGTGTTTTTCTGATGTACAGAGGTTATCCTGGTAATATATCTCAAAAACCTCCAACAATATTTTAAAAGATCAGCCATGTCAATTTGCATAATTTGGTATATAATCTTTTCATTTTTCCTAATGGCTGAGGAATGGTGAATAAAATTTCACACTGTTCACAACAAGAACAAATAATTTAATGTGTGAAAATGCCACTGTTATCTGTTGTGCAAGGACCAAGGCGAATACACTATATGTGTGACTTACAGCAACCTGTCAAAATTATCTTGGGCTTATACCTTGAACTCGTAGTGAAGTTACAACTGGAAATTATTTAATTTCCTCTTTGTCATACTGAATGGATATGGAAATTTTGTGGTTGACCTTTGACATTTTGCTAAATTTAATTAATTTGATTCAGCATTTAACGGTGTACTTAGCTTGGATTACTGCTGTGGCAAACGTATGCAAGTTCTTTGTAATAAATGTTGGTTATTCAGTGTTGGGTTCATAATTCAGTGGGACTACCAACCATTAGACCTTTACTGTTTTTAACTAGGTCTTCACTGGATGAAATCTGTTTGGCTTAATTTTTCATAAAGTCTTGGGGTTTCCGTATTTCAGCTGACATATTTGGTTAAAAAATTCAGATATTATTCTGTGAAGTAGATTTTCTTCTTGGTTTTGTGGGGGGGGAAGTGAATATTTGCAAAACAATACAAATTTCAGAAATAATTAGCAGCAACTTCAAATTCCGTGTTTTACTGTCTCAGCAAATCAGAAATAATTTCTTTCATTTTGATAGAAACTAACTGTCTGATTAGGGGAGGAAAAATAGAAAATGTCATTTTGAAGGGAAAAGTCAATACCTCTGTTTTAAAACATGGCCACAAACTTCTGACTTGGGCTAGACTTTAGTCCTAAACTCAGAGAGATCAACCCCATGTTTTCTGTTAATATGGTAGGCGTCAGAAAATCCTAATCATCCTCTTACCCAGGTAAATCTCTCCAGTTCTTTCAGCTGCATTTGACCTATCGATATGACAGGCTGTCTAATCCGCAGATATTTCTTCTACATCTACTTCTCTGGAAATATTTGTTCAGCAAGTTAAACTTATTAGCTGATTTTTTCCAGCTCTTGAAAGCCGATCAATTCTTTGAACTCAAAGTATATAAATTCTCTCTCATACGTCATCTTTTCATCTCGTTGATCCCCATATTATAACTTTCCTCTGCCTCTATTTCACTTGGGGCTGTGTTGGATGAGACCAGACCAATTTGAGCTGAAGATCCATATTTTGTCTTTTTTATTTGTATTTTGTGAGAGCTTTCGTAGCTGCTGTTGCCTTCAAGTTACTGCTGTGCTGCAGGGCAGATGTGCCTGGGTGGATGTATTCCAGTTCTGCCCAAATAAGACTCTAACAACTGACAGTGCAAATGTACTTGCTACAGAACTGAGTTCATTCTTGCATACAGTCACAAATTTGGAAACAATGCCAGTCTCATTTTTTTTAATAGAGAGTCCTATAATTTGTGATATATAAGTATATTGCAATTTTCTTCTTTTCCGAAAAGATCATTTTCACAAACAGAGTCATCCTTGGGAAGATATATCTTGGATCTCTCCAGAGCAAACAAATATAGAATTTTTTTTTTTTCCTCCAAACAAATACAGAATACAGTTTCTTTTTTCCAGCTAACTCTATTTACAAAGCCTTATCTACTCCATAATAAAAAGTTTTGGTGACTCAATTTATCCTTTAAAAAAAATTATCCCACCTAACAGTTTTAACACATTTGTTAGTTCATCTCACCCAGAGTTGGTATGGATACTGAAATGTGAATGATGTGTTGATGTTCAGTCCTTGTTGAAAAGTGTCTTCACATAGTTAAAACTAATTTTCCTTCTGCTTTATCCTAAAAACAGAGATTTGCTACGTCTGTGCTGTAAGGTCCAATAAAGTAGTGAACTGAGACTGAAGGATCTTACTGTGTCAGCAAAATATCATCTGCATATTTAATATTCCTAATTTAGCTTTTCTGTTATCTCAAACTGTTTTTTAAGGGAGTTTCTCCTGAAGACTCAAGTGCAAGCACTGATTGAAATGAGAGAGGGGAATGCCTTAGCTTCTCTTCCTCATCCCAGAAGAGCATGGTCAGACACCCATTACCACTTTCCCAGAAGACTGACCCTCATTTTTCCATGTCTTTGATTCTCCTGGTTGGTCTTAAGCCAATCCTTACAGCTATAAAAGAAAGGGTCACCCTCACATCTCATGAGATTACATCTGGTGTGGATAGTGGAAGTGCTCAGCATGTGCCCTGTTGCCTTGGTCTCCAGGAGGCCAGATCTGCATGTGCTGCTGTCTCATCATGCACAAAGTCCCCAGCTGTCATCATTTGCAGCAAGCTGATGGCTGCTGTATCCAATACCATCTTGCATCTGCTCTGTGGGTGTTCACTGCACAGTCACTAATTATTCCTTCAGCACCATATGCAGCCATTTCTGTGTCAGTGGTGTTTGCTTCTTGCTTCTGGCCTCAGACGGCGGATGTGGAAAACAGTTTGTACTTCACTGAGACATGTGGCTCATGAGCTTGACTCTGATCCTGGTGGCAGTACTGCCACTGGTCACAGGAGGTGATCCTGGGGTTTAATGGCATGCTTCTTGCAAAAGCTTCTTAGTCCTGTGGCCATACCCTTCTTGATGCTTGACTCTTTCCATGTGCAGGAGAGAGTTCCTAAGAGGAGTAAAATATCTCCATTGTTGCTTTTAACGGAATATATGATTTGACTTAAACATCATTTTTGTTAATGCTGTGTTTCATTTCATCAGGCAGAGCACATGAATGTGTGTGGGGAAATCAGCAGACTTGTTCCACGTGAACGAGCACTTACTTACCTTTTTCATTTTGTGGCTGATTTCCTCATTTGCAGAGGCAGAACTGTAGTTTGGGAAATGAGCAGACACCATGCTGTCTTACAGGTGGAGGAGATGGAAGGGACAGGATGGTGCCCCTGCACAAAGTGGGAAACTGGGCTGTATCTACATCTGTTCTGTTTCAGACCTCATTCCTTGAAATTCATAAAGACTGGAATGTTTCCATTAGCTGAAGCCGAAAGTCTGTTGTTCGACTCACAGTTGAGAAAGTCTGGGGCCACCAACTTTCCAGAACCCCTAAGGCACATGTTAAAATCTTCGTGTGCCCGAGATTCATTCAGGTCATTTCTGGTGTGAGTTGGAAAAGGGAGCTGTACACGTAGTTGCTGGGTGGGATATCCATGGCATATGGGTAGGATATTCCATATTCCTGGAAGTCCCACCACCCTGTTGTGGAAAGGCACTGGCCCATTAGTAAGTTGTGGAGGATACTGGACACTGGACTCACCAGCCTCTTCTGGCTCAGATCTTCACTTGAGAGCAGCTTTCCTAGGACCATCACAACTGCTGGCCATATTCTCAGCCTGCTGAGAACCTAAACTTGTACAGAGTTGGGAGGGATAAGGCAGCTGGGAGGCATTAATGAAATGAGCAAAGGGCTGCGAAGGCCAGTTGGTGGGAGTAACACGGGGAGATGAGGGGATTGAGCATCGAGATTTTGGGCTAAGCTGGTAAATAACTACTTCAGTGGGTTTGCAGAGTTAGTCCATAGATTGTGTCACAAGGTTTCTTGAAGTGAGTTGTATCTTTTGAATATAAACTTTCCCAGGAGCTTTTTGGAGCATTGTCTTTGCAGTGCACTTATGTGATGCAGAGCAAAGCATTAATGAGCAACACATTGAAGAAATTCTTTCTTTGGGACTTTGGCTCTCAGTGATTTCTGTACAGCAAATCAGAGTGGCAGTGGAAGCAATACAAGGAAACACAGCGTGCTTAGAAAACCTTAACACTACTAAAATTCAGTGAAAATTCAGAGTGTAAGAGAGTATGTTGTCTACACTTTACCCCCTAATTTCAGAGAGCAAATATAAGTTAAGAGGAAGACAACCTCTGAAGTATTTGAAGGTTTGAAAATATTTCAGTTAGTTTGGCCAGAGTTTCTCTGCAGGTGCAACATTGGTCTGAGAAGTTAAGACTGGCTATGTTAGAGATTTCGTAAAGCAGGAAATGCAGAAAACGGATCATGGCAAATTACTTAAGTCTGCAAAATCTAGTATTGGAAGAATCTGAGACGGCTCAAGCCCTGCACAGATGGGCCTGCTCTGTGCAAGCATTAGTGCAATGCACAGATCCAGGGAGAAGATACCACTATATTTGAAGTGTTATTCAGCGAACAGGATGGAGTGCCAGGACAAGAACAAATGGCCTGTCAGCCTGAAAGTAAAGGGACACTTATTATTTTGAGGCTGGACACAGGTTCAGAGGGCAACATGGTGCCAGAAACCATGTTAGCATTGCAGAAGAAGCCACAGATGGTTGAGAGAAAATAGTTCAAAGTCCAGGATGACAGCTGGGATCTGGCCTTTGCTTTAGAAATACTTGAACCAAATGTGTAGCTAACAAGATAAAATAGATACAGTTTGTAAAATCATCTGAGAATGGATCACCCAGTGGGTTAGAAACAAAACAAGTCCTTGGTTACATATGGAAAATGCTGCTTTTGCAAGAGTAGAGTAGAGATTTACACATCTGTCCCCTTGGAGATGTGCTTAGACACCTTTCATCAACCTTTCTGCATTCTGCCAGAGTCTGAGCAAGTCTACCTGGGGATCAAGATGCATTTGAATTTTCAACCTTTGGCTCAGAGTGATTATAGGAGCTCTTGCCACAACATTCAGAAAGTATCTGATTTTTTCTTTTCCTCATTAATCAATGCCTCCATCAATACTGCAAAGACACAGTATTTCCAGACTAGGAAATATTTCCAGAGGCAGCTAATCACTCAGGAATGTGTGACTGAGTATTTTGAAATGTCCTCACTTTACATAGTGGGGGAGACATGCATGTTCTGCAAACATGGAACAGTCAACAAACTCCTGTCTGTTCACCCGTGAGGTGCATGTCTATCAGTATGCTTCTAATTCAGCTTTACCTTACATTAACATGCTTTTTTGGTTGTTTAATCTTTACAAGTATGTGTTTGTGGCAGCTAAGTAGCCATTGAAAAGAAAGCTACAGAGGTGGACTGATGTAAAAATAAGTTTTCTTTCAGTTCATCAAGCTTCAGCTTTGGTGCTGCACTCATGCTCCTGCTAAATCAACAGGAATCACACTGTTTCTTGGCATTTGGTGAAAACAGCATTTAATTGAAGACCCAGCCAGTAGTTACAGATGAATACTATTCCTCATTTTGCTTCTGGACACTTTAATCAACCTGCCTGCATGTTGAGATCAATCAGTTTCAGCAGTTCTGTTCATTCATCTTCGTCCTGCCATTCATCTCATGGCAGCAAGGAGAACACTGTGTAATTGAATTTACTTGAAATCTAATAAGAAGAAAAACCGTGACAAGCCACCTATAATCAGCTCAATTCTGAATTTTCAGAACAAGCATTGGCTTTGTATTTCCAGGAGAAACATACTGGGGGTCCCGCAGAGCTTCAGTGGGAAAGCTGGCAAAGAAAGTGAAACACTGGAGACATGGAGTCTGTTTTTTGGTTTGGTTGCAGATTTTTTGCCATTTATAGTCACTTAAAATAGAAATTATGATATCTTGGTTGCTTTTCACTCAGCTTCTCCACTGTTTGCTTAATTTAGAAGGGAAATCCACCACCTTTTCCCCTGTGTAAGAGGTATAAAATGACATTTTGTGGTGTGTGTGTATGTATTTGTGGTTTTGGTTTTTTTTTTAAGGCTAATGTAACAAATCATAGAGATGAAATCTCAAAATATTTTCACTGAAGCCGATGTAGGACTGGACTTTAAATTTTTCTAAACTGTTCAGCATTTGATCTGCATTTCCACATGAGCTCCCTTAGAAACGATCGCATAGTGTCATGTTCATGGAGTTACTGCTTTTTTGGAGTCTGGATATTAACCACTTGGGTTTAACGTGCTGTAGGTTATGTGCGTTGTCTTTAGAGTTTCAGCTGATCCGACTTGACGGAGTATTCCCATGGAGCAGTGCCCTTTTTAAGTCTTTTACCATTGCAGATCTTTCTGACAGAATTGGAGGACATGACTATAAACAGAAACCGACTTAAGAATACTCAAAGGATTTCTCACTGCCTACAAATTCTTTATTTTTGGTAGTAGTTTTACAGATGAATTGCAAAATATATTCATAATCTGAAATAAGGGAGGTAAAATTGGAGAAGGAAAGGTCTCTATATACATATGTATGTGAAGGGATTGCAAAATAGTCCATCAAGGACCTATTACAAGGGCTTATAATGTGTTACTCAAAAAGGATATTTAATAAGATATCTCTTTTCTTGGAGTGTTATTGCAATATATTGCCAAGCTCTTACAGAGTTGAACTCCTGGGAAGTGCAATTGTGACCATTTTTTCAGACCAAATGTGGTGAGGGGAGTTTGCATCAGGATACAATTCTAATTTTCCCCATAATAGTTAGACCCTACTATTTTCCAAGACAGTAATATTCATGGTCCTAAGGTTTTTAGAGTACATCATGTGTCCTGATTAATATATATAGTTTAAGTAAAGTGCTTCAAAAATATTATTAGTTGGGGAGAGGAGTAATAAACCTATTCCTCACATACCTTTTTAAGAAACCTAAGAAACCTAAGAAACCTAGATATAGGAAAATATCTACTTTTGCTGGGGTTTGACTCCTATAGCTGTGTCACTGAATAAGAAATGAATATGCTCAGAATGCAGCCTTTGGCCTTTTTGCGATTTCAGATTACGACATCAATGAGCGCTTTAATCTTGTACAGTTACCAATGTCTGCACAGCCACCCACTGTGCAGCTTTTAACCATGAGGGGCTGCACAATTTTGAATTGAAGCCTCCCATATTTTATGCACCACGTTGGACTGGCATGTAGAGAAAATAGGTATAAAAAAACTGTAGAAGATGAATCATGCCAGAATAGAATTTTTGCATGTAAATTTTTACCAGTTTGTGGCCTTGCCTGGCTACAGGAAAGGAGCAGCTCTGTGCACAGCCATTTGTCATGGGCAAATTGGGAAACCACAGTGACAGGGACATGTACTGGCTGACTTGAGTTCACTCTGCCTTTTTGTCCACCTGGCTGGAGATAAACAAGTTTTGGACTAAAGCTGTACCCAGGCTAACAAGCCTCATTCAGCCTCTTTAATTCAATTACCTGAATTTCCCAGGTCACTCAGCTCTCACAACCCCTCTGCCTGTTGGACATCTTTCACTGCAGTCAGTCACTTCAGGTAGTAGGGAAGAGCACAGTAAGTAGTAGGCAACTCTTAGCCATACCCAGAAATGAGATTCTGAGATTCCATTATTTTTTAAAATCATTTGTGTTTTTAAAAACAAACCCAAAAACCTTCTAAATAGCACCGTGGGCACAGTAGTTTATTTTCTCTCACTTTAACAAGAAGTAAAATTAATTGTAGTTAATTGTTGGTTATTCTTGTTATTTCTCTGCTGTGGGAGTAAGGTCTTGTGTAACCAGTCCAAGCAAAAAGTACCCAAGACCCAAACCCTGTAACTGTAATGTGAGATAAGTAAGAGTGGGAGAGCACTGCAGGGTGGGCAGTAAGCAATGCAGAGTCTGCTGAGGTCAGTGCAATTAACACAATAAACTCTGGCCAAATCATAGCAGGTGCTTGTGCCAAGAAGTTTATTGTATTATTTCTTTTCATGTGAAAAAAGCTGTGGCAAGTGCCTAAGTAGAAACATGGCTTTGTTTTGATTTTTATCTGAAAGTGGGGGTTTTTTTGTTTTGTTTTGGCTTTTTTTCTCTAAGCAAATAATCTCTAATTACAATGTGCTTGTGTGTACTCTCCTTACTGCTTTCTATTAGTGTATTTTTGAAATCACTGGGATGCCTGGAAATAATTCAAATAGAACATCCAGGGTGTTCTCATAGGCATAAATATTATGTGGCAATGAGGCTGCTAAATCTTTTTTTATCCACTAAATTTGAAACACATATAGATTATATTCTGAGACAGAACATAATTTAAAGGGGATGTAACAACTCTCATTGCATTCCCATTAGTCAGTAACATAAAGCACTTTCTAACTGTGGAAGACTTCACAAGAGTAGGCTCTGGTATTGTACGCATGAGATGTTTTTCATGGTAGTGATTAATTCCTGTAGTATCTGAGATACTTGGAATATATATCTGACCTGCACTGCCTCCTGGTTACAAGTACCCACTTTTCTTACTTTTCTCTCCTCATAACACTATAACAAATTCAGATTTTCAGTCTTTCTTTGGATGACAGAGCTGTCCTCCAACAGCTGCAGGTATAATTGTCTACTGGTGAGAACGTGATGCTCCAAAACAGAGTATGTTCATTATTTTTTATTTTAAGTTTTTGTGTGCAAGAGGGAAGGGAAGAAGAATGTTTTTGAATGAGATTAGCTGAGTTATTCAGGCTGCTTCACCCCAGGTGAAATTACTTTTTAAAAAAGAAATTCTGCCAGCTTCATTCTACTACACTGAGTGTTTCATATCTTATAACCTTTGTCAGATTTTTACCAGGGCTTTCACAGTGTTTCTAGATACTTTTACTGATATCAGTAGAGTTTGCCTTCCAGTTATTCTCTTATTTTTTCCAAATTTTTGCTGATTTTGAGGTATGTTTTAAACCCTGAAAGGATTATTTCATTATCTAAATGTAAATGCCAATAAAATACTCAGGCATCCCCTCCGTAATGCAACTCTGTAGCAGAGAGGTTTTTGTGGGTCTGGATTGGAAGAAGCAGGTTCATGATCCAGATTCTTTGTGTCTCTGTTGATCTGTTTTACACTCAACAGTTACCATTTTCTTAAATGTACGCAGCTGAAGAGACTAGGGACAGGAGCATGGGACTTCTCCCCTCCTGAAAGGATTTATTTCATGCTAGCAGCACTCACACATAATACACTCTGTGGAGAAGACATTTGGATCCAGAAAGTTGGTGGGAGCTGAGCTCATTGCTGTCAATAGGCCAAGATTTTGTTCTGTCTCTTATGCTTTAATTTACTGTAAACAGCAAAAACATTCCCACTTACGTATGTGGGGAGGTCTAAATCATTGTAAGTCAGTGCAAACAGAGGAAAACTTTACATGCAGCCTGTCAACAGCAAATGTCAATGGAAGAGCATTAGTAATAAATGTCATGGTGTGCTCTAATTACCTCCTACAGCTCTGCTCCTTTAGGGTAGATGTTCTATCCATTGAGGTCGTGCTGTGGTACATATTAATTAAATCTCTTCAGTGTTATCTGCTGTTTCTGGAAGGCAGCAAATGTAATGTGCGAAATAGTGACTTATCTGGAAGGAAAAGAACACACCCCAGAGCAAGGAAATATCTTTATCTTTTTGAAATAGATATCATCTATTATTAAAGAAAACAAAATGGGCACCTGCTGGATTTTCTGCTCTTGTTAATAGCATAGTTCAGAAATATTGACTAGAAAGAGGAAGGGGAAATATGCTCAGACATGAAAGCACAAGGGCCATAGTTGATTAAATATGTGTTTCTATTAAAATTATGGCCCTGTAGAATCAGTGGCTAATGAAGAGAGACGCCCATAAGCATTTCCATAAGCATTGGAAAGAAATGCAGCTACAAGCAGCTCTTTGCCCTTTGCTTGGAGAGATTCTGTTTTACCTGATGGAGAAGCAAATTGTTCCAGTCTGAAACCCTAAAACCCACTAAAGTCAGACAGTGAAAAAATGCGAGGCTTTCCCTTGATGCATGTGTCTGGCTCTGGTTTCTGGTAGTTTTCTCATGTATATTAACACTCCCATAGCTATTTTTGATGGAGCTATTTTTAAGAACTATTTTTGCTTTTTGATTTCAGCTACAAAAATGTTTACCAGCACAGGAAAAACCACCTTTTTTTGCCAGTCAAGAAATAAGATCACTGTTTGATGACACAGTGGAAAGTGGAAATTTTTGCAAACTGTCTGGGGAGAATACACTTTGGGTTTGAGGCAGTTTGCATTCATGTCTTTTAGAACTTAGCAGAAATGCTTCTTAAATTTTTGAGAGTCTTCACAAGAGCGATCTTCCCTGCTCTTAGAATTACTGAAGAGCAGCTTATTCTAGGAGCAGGGAGTTGGTTCAAAGTGGGTGAGAAAACCACTATGGTTAATTAACAAATTTAGCATAGTCCAAGAGTAATGAATTAGAAGCACTGCAATACAGTTTCTTTGTCTCTCAACTGTCTAGACTCATATGCCTTGTTGATGAATTAGGATCAATGTTCTGTGGCAGGTGAAAAGAAAGGAATTTCCATTACACTCAGTCATAATGATTAAATCATTAAATATGGACATTTTTTACTAAAGTCTATTTGGTTTTTTTAGGCTATGTCTGCAATACAAATATTTAGAACAACTCTGAGTATTTAAGAACATAATTCTCAGGAAAGTTCAGGAGCAATTAGTTCCTCTTGTTCTTAGA
This sequence comes from Hirundo rustica, assembly GCF_015227805.2. Classification (NCBI taxonomy): domain Eukaryota; kingdom Metazoa; phylum Chordata; class Aves; order Passeriformes; family Hirundinidae; genus Hirundo; species Hirundo rustica. The sequence continues at coordinate 54,107,743 of NC_053454.1, read as the reverse complement.
TGTGGACATCAGTTTTGAAACCTGGCTGTTTTTTAAAGTTTTTAAGGGACTAATCATTTGGTCTGTTAATTATATGATTCAAAACATTTTGGACACAGCATCTGGTGAGACACAAAAGTCTACCTCTGTCAATAGTATGAATGTACCTCATGCATGTTAGAAAAGTTCCGGGTCCAGCCTGAGCTCCATTAAGCCCCAAAACCATGACTTAGCTAAGTGGATCCCATCATTACACAGTGATTTGATTTGTCAAAGTGCTGAACTGCTGATGATCTCAGCCTTGACACACACAGGCCTTCACCCATGTGTTCACCCTGTATTGGCTGAACACAGGGTGGGTGCACATATGTCCAACGTGGTTCTGGCCAGCCTAGGATTACTGTGCATGTGCTTACACTGGGAGAGTGGTGCTGTGACTGTTCCCTTCATGTTGGGGACCCTAGATTTTAGCTGGTGAGTGTTCAGGGTAGGGAAAGCAATCCTTCAGAGGGGCTCTGCAGGGCTGCTGAGGCTGTGATAAGCTACGTGAACCATCTCACATACCTGAAGTGGTGTTTGGATATTGAATAGCAACAGCTGTTAGCATAAATTATTACTTTAAGGGAGACACTTTGGTCTACTGCCAAGCAATTACAATAAGTAGTGTTTAACTAGGTGTTAACATGGAGAATTTCTTTCTTCTCTGTTGTACAATTCAAGAGTTACCATGTAAAGTTCAAAAGATGAAATGGAGAAAAAGAGCACAGTGGAAGAGGATCACTTTGCTGTTACCACCCAGCTCAAATCTCTTCCTCAATTTTCAAAAGTACAAGGACCAAGTTCCTAGATGGATTCCTGAATTTAGATCCAAGTTTCTGTCCTGAACTTTTCTCTGCTATAGGTCAAATCTGCACTTTGGAATTTTGGAGGAGAGTGAACCTGGACACAGAGATTAATATCAAGCTGCTTTTGAACTAAGGTGCTTAGTGTAGATGTGGTGTTTTGATGCTAACTTTTATTTCAGGCCTTTTTCTAGTTTAATATGTTTTTAGATTGGACTTGTTTCTTTCCAAGGCTGGGAAGAAACAGGGCAGCCCTGGAAAAAGAAGGTGTTGTTTTCTCTGTATGTCATTTCTTTACAGCCTCTCTTATCTTAATTGATAAATATTGAGCTATGAATATGCTTGACAGCTTGTCTTCATCCTGTGCCTAGAGAGAAGGCCACTGCAGATCACGCTGTTGCCATATTCTCTTAGCTTTCTGAATGTTTACCATTTTGTAGTTGAGTTTTCTCATGCTTGTAACATAAGCAAGAGTTGTTTTTCACATTCCTTTCTGATGAGGGTCAACTCATTGACTTCTAGCCTGGCCAGTGGGATGGAGAGGTGGTAACCTTGTTCTCTGATCCCTGGTCATTGTCCAGAATCTATATATGCGAAGTTGTCATAATAAAATTAGTTCTTCTTTGTTCTTATTGGAGTCAGAGAGTGTGTGAGTATCATTTTCTCTTTGTGTCCTCTAGCAACGCACCACCACCACTTGTGTGCTCTAATCTGTCTGCCCTGAATATCCCTTAGTGCAGAGATGTGCTTTAAAGGGTCTGGGAATTGCTCTCATCTCTGCACACATCACAGACTTTCAAGCTCTGGGTCACTATTAGGTCTCAGAGACCCATGGGCACCTCAGCCCCCCACTACCTGCTGCATTTCTTGATCAGGAAAGGAGGAATTCTTGTGATGCTTGCATGGAAAGGGAGTTCTCATTATGGGAAGAGCAGAATATCTGGATACCTCTACCAGGTCTTGGCTGTAGTTCAACACTCATCTGTTTTCACTGGGGGCTGGGGACTGGCATTGACCTTTCTCGGCAGACGTGAGGTGAAAAAATTACATTAGAGAAGCTAAACAAAGAAACAAAAATTGCTTTATATTTTCAAGTGTGGGCACATAAATTCTCCCTCTACAGCACCACAGCATAGGTTTGTTACAAGTAACTGGAGGTTTCTGTCTGTTACTTGATATAAGACCTTCCCAAATAGTGGTTGTCTGATGATTTCAAATAATCATGAAGAAATTATTTGAATTACCTAAAATAAATAGATCTTCCCATGTATCAGTACCCAAATGTAGCTGTATGAGTGTTAGATTCTTCTTCTGTTAACCTGAGGTAGTAGCAATATGCAAGAGCATCACACAAAAGAAATTTATGCCATTAATGATGTTGCAGCTGTCCAATGACGTCTGCTCCTTTTATTACTGTACATCTTCTGGTGATGTGACAAATGGTATGGCTAAGGCCATGGCACAGAAAGATACCTGGATGTCAGTTTGCACAGAGATGAGAGCTGTTTTCTGCAAACAGTTCATTAGAAAGTCAATGAGCATATGCAGTTGCACACAAATTTACAAACATTGCTCTTTATTACATCAGGTTGTGTCTTTGATATCACCGAGGCTATTCCTCTTCTTCACCCACCTGAAACATCCCAGTGCCCAGCTGAGTTTCCACCTGTACTGAAGGCATCCTTTAGGAAGAAAATGGCAATGAATGAACTTCAAATCCAGTGAATTATTCCAACAGTGTGGGCGGATATGAATTAGGGCCCAAGACTTACTTTAGGTTGCAGAGGAGCTTTCAATAGTGTGCAGCTTCCCTGTTTGCTTGGGATCGCTGGATGGGAAACCACCTTGTACTCAGGGACACAGTTATACTGGGAAAACATAGAGGGAAGTGCAGCCAAAGGGAGCTGAGTTTTAACTCCACCTCTGACATGGTCTTGCACAGGATCTTGAGGAAGTAATTTTGCCTCACTTATAGGTAATTCTGGACCTGTGTTTATCTTAACATGCTCCATGTTGTATTTACTCTCTGGCATTAGTTTTGGAAATTCTTTTCAGCCATATAAGTAGCTAGGATTTTAAATTGCTTTAGAAAAAACCAAGCAGAAATGCAATGCTGATGAAATAAACTTGCATCTATGCATGTTAATGCTTAAGACGCAAATATTCTACTTGGCAGGAACTCCAGTTGCTTATGTTACCTTCCTAAATCTGTCACCTGCTGTCACGTGGCACTCAGCTGTCAGGTATCTGAAATACTGCAGCCCTTGCCTCAGGACAGACTTGGTTCAGTAGCATGGCTGTGAAGGGATGGAGCCTAGAGAAAGAAGCCCTGGAAGCACTTTACCACGACCACCACAGCTCTCTGCTCAATTCCTGCTGTCTAGCTCTAAAACAAATACCTGCATGTCATGTTACATCTTCTCACACATCTCCTTTTTGCTCATTGTCCCTTATTATGGGTTTATAGGCTGCCTGAGAGCAGTGGAAGGCTCGGTGCTTGGTGCTTGAGTAGCACACATCATCTTTCAAAGTTTTAAAATCTTTGTGCTTGCAAGGCTTCACCGAGATTTTATGGAGCATATAGCAATTTTTAAATGCTGCTTACGGAGGTTCCCATTTAAAGGACAATGTTTAAAAACAACTGGTTAATTATACACCTCGTGACAACACAGCTGGTTGACACTCCATACAGCTTAACTTGGTGTGCTTGGGAAATACTGGAGTTCTTTAAGGCACTCTGAGTAAGGTGATTCTTGAATTACTCACATTTCCAGCGTTGAATCAGTCTTCCAGGAGGAGTATCCACACTTCAGTCATTAAGTAAATCTTCAGGCAGCTAAATGATTTTCCTCAGTCTTCATAAATCCTGAGGTCTGAAATCATCCTGAAATCCCCTAGATTTCAAGAAATGCCACAAAAAAAATTGAATGCAAATGTTTTTCTAAATATCAGGTGGGCTTTTTTAGACATCATATTTTGAAAAAAATTGTTTCAGCTTTGCTCTCCCAGATAATTCTGTGAGTTTCTTCATTATATGCACTGATTATGTTCACAGCATTAAGAGTTTGACGATCTCCTTGGCCTTCTATTTTCCTAAGTATTGATTCTTTTATTTTTTACAGGGAGAAAGGGAAGGAGGAGGAAGGTCTTTTAAAAAAATAGGGTTATATTCAGCACTACTTTGAAAAACTGACACTTGCATGAAAAGTGTAAACATTCTCAGAATCTGTTGTGATTTCACAGAGTACTAACAATAGCATAAGAGAGGAAATTCATAAAAGGGAGTATTTTTCTTGTTTGAGAGAGAACAAACTGCAGTTCTTTTAAAAAGGAGGATCATTTGTACTGGGCACTGTGGTTCTGACAGATTAGTAATAAAGCTGCAGAACTTTTCCTTTGAAATCTGTGCTTCAGGAAGATTTATGGTGAAACAGAAAACTCCATTTGATTCTGCTCAAAATTTTGGGCATGAAAAGCTTAAGTCTAAAATTCTTTTGAAGAGAGTTCAAAGCAATAGAAAAGATAATTTTGAAGGAGCTGTGGCTTAAAAAACTATTTGTTTCAGAGTTAGGAGCTCTGCAATGAATTTTGTGCGTTTCACAAGAGCTGTAATGTAGTTCTTCTGCAACAGCTTAAGGCCAAATACTTGCCACGACTTCCAGGAAAGTGATTTACAACGTGCTTGTGCCTTTAAATAAGACAGTTTGACTTCCTCCGGAATCTTTTCTGTCAAAGCCAGTCATTGCCAGTCTTCAAGTGACCCACAATAAATTTCTTTAATCGGCTACCTTTTGGATTAGATTTTTTTCTTTTTGAGATTTTGTTAGCTCCTTGACAACCTTGACAGTATGGCAGTGTTAAAAAACAACAACATTTTAAAAGAGAGGCCTTTAAATCTGGCTGGTTAGTTGTGTTATGTCTTTTTGCTTGGTTTATGACTGTTGAGAAATTGTGATGCAGATAAATATATTTTTCAGCTATCCTTTAAAGGAAGCAGCTCCTGCCAAACCACTTTCTTTAATCTCATTTATTAACAGTGACTGCGTGTGCCATCCGTATATGCATTTGGAGACACTGTGCTATATTCAGATGATGAAAAAATTCCTCTCACCTCTCATGTGATAAGGATTGCTGCACACGTGCAGCAGAGATTTTATGGAGCACTGGAGCTGATTTCCTCAGGGGGTATCACAATGGGATCTTTTAAATGTTACTGTGTGACTAGTCCTTATGCTCTTTAGGGGAGTTCTGATGAACTTTAGATTCAAGTCGCGCCTCAGTTTTGATAGCCTTCCATAATTTTTGTATCTTGGAACTAATTTTAAGTGATTATTTCTCCAAATTAATTACTGACAGGAATTCATGTTCTCAAAGGGAATGGACAATATCTAGCCTTAAGGATTAATTTTCAGGATCTACATTTAGGGTCAGGAAGGTGGAATGTTTCCTGGATAGTCACTTCTCTCCAAGTTTGTTTAGTCTACCTCCTTTACTTCTGTTTCTACCATGACTAATTCATGTGTCGTCCAGGGCTTCCTTCATGCACTGAGGTTTATTTTTTTATCTCTGTTTCCATTTACTCCTATATGTTGGCACAATGAAGTAGATTTCCAGTTGTGTCCTGATTTTGTGCAAGTTTATTTTCAGGTAGCTGCTAGAAAGCCAAGTAGTACATATAGTTATTCTTATGCTTTTGATGGACATCAGTATTTGAGTGTCAAGTAGCTGCTTATCTCATTTTGTAAGGAAGAATAAAGCACTTCTTTAAAGCCTTTGACATCACCTTTCCCATGCTTTTTTCCCCTGTTAGGACTTCTCTTTTCCTGTAGCCCAGGCTGTGATATGTAGGCACTCTTCTGTGCTCAGCTTCCTGGTGCAGTTTGTCCTACAGTGCTGTTTCTGGGAATGGCTCGTTATTATCTCTGTGCAGGGTATCAGGGTGCATAAAGAAAGGACTTTATTTTTAGGAGGTAAGATCCGGATACACTTACAGTCACTCCCAGTTCCTCCTGAGTGCTAGAGACCTCACTTCAAACTACCATTAAAAAAATTGAGAAATAAATATTTCTGCTTTGAAGCAAACATGTCTGTGGAACCAAACGAGGTCCTCAGATGCGTAAGTGCTGTTTCCACTGGAGAATGGGGCTGTCCTGCCTGGGAACTCAAAGCAGAGTTTGGCATAACGCAGTGGCTCAAGAATTATGAATTGGCAGTTTAGTTCTTACTGCTCTAGTTTAAGGCAAGGAAATTAAATAACCACTGTGAGGCTTAACAGCCACTGTGCTTTTTGAGAAGCAGAGGATCTCTGTTGGGGAGATGTTAAAACCTGAGTTTATATTTTGAAATAAGTGGCGTGGATTTTACATACGTTACCACATGCATTGCTTTTTGAAAGTCTTACCCTTCTCTTTCCTGCTGCTGTCTCTGCTGCTCTTCACCATCCATGGTGTGAGCTTCCCGCCAGTGAGCATGACGGATCCCACGCCACTCACTGTTAGTCTGCAGGGTTAACCAGCATGGAGACACAGCAATGACCATAACACAAAGCATCTTTAGATTTAAGAACTCAGCCGGTGTTTTGCTGCTCCTACCACCCTCACAGAAGCCTTTAATTAGAGGAAGCTCAGCTTGTTGGTCACGCTGCTGGACTTGAAGCTACAGAATCTACCACAAAAATGAGCTGGGTACCTCTGACATCCCATTTCACCTCTCCTGGCTTTGTTTCCCCCACCTGCAAGGGGCTCCCAGTGGGATCTTTGGACACTCTGCAAACAAGCTGGGCATCAGGACCTCCTGTAACCTGTAGGACTGGTCAAATAGGCTCAGCTGGATGTGCTCACATTAAATTAACAGATTGCACCTTGCTGATGGAGACATGTCTTTTCCTTCCTCTGTAAATTATGAGTGGTGATGGTTTGGGCTGCATTTCTCCTGAGTGAAAGCACTACCAGCTCAGTCTTATGACTCACCAAGCGGCACATTCCTGTAATGGCAGGCTTTTAAAATATTTTATGGGGTATTTGTATGGGACGGAGTAAGACTAAATAGAATTGCATAGAACATTTTCCACAAAATTTGCTACAAACCTCTAACAGGGCAAATCTCATTTCAGACTAATTAAAGAGATCCTGCTGAAATGAAATTTGTCTTTATTGCTCTCATTTGAGTAGTCTGGAATATAGCAGTATAAGCAGACCAAAGGATTTTTAAATCTTAAGATATAGTAGAAGTGTTTAATAATATTTCCCACTGTTTAACTAAAAATAAAAAACATTGTACGAGGTCAGATCATCAAGGATCATCTTTTAAAGCTGATCCAATATTTGGAAATAAACTTTCCAGGCAGTCCCCACACTTTGTCACTTGCACATGGTGGGCACTCTCCCTGCAGCTCTGGTGAGCACCCAGTGCTGTGCAGACAAAGGGTTTGTTGTAGGTTCAGTGGCAGCTGTCGCTATGAGAGGGTTTGAACACCTGTGTGGTGTCTGAAGCTGTAGCAAAATCCTTGTGCTAAGAGAGAAGTAAGAGATGGTAACTGGCTTTAAATAGATTAGGTGCAGAGCTCTTCCAGCTTGTTCCTGTCTCCACACTTTCCAAAGTGCCCAGGTTCTGTCAGGAGCAAAAAAAACAGATGCCATAATCTTCTGCAGGCCAGAGAACATATCTTTATATCTTCTGGTGGTTTTGGTTTTTTTATTTTCCATCTTGCCTCCTGAAACTTGGAAGAACTCAGAAATACGTGTAGTACAGGAGAAAGAATATTTTTAACACGTGTGATAATTGCAGTGTCTGCCCTGGTGCGTACTTCATTATATGCTGATAGCTTATTCATTAAGAGCTTTATTACAAACACAGACATTTGACACTTTAATTGAAAGAAATGGAAAAGTTTGAAAATTTTTGTGCTCAATTCTTATGTAAAAATTACAAACAATTTCTCTTCCTGATATATAATGCTGTTTTCTCATGCTGAAATGCTCTACCTGTGAAATTTCATCCAAGAGTGCATTTTAATAGCCGAGTTCTTAACCCTTCCAAATAAAAGAGTATAATGGAAATAATGATAGACTGAAATCCCACCCTTAATTTGAGCTGTGTGAGAAAGCCTGGGTATAACATCATTCTATTACTTTTTCCTTTTTCTAAAATGAGTATGTACTTCTGTCACTTGGCTTTATGAATATTCATACACCATTTAGCACCCTTTGCTCAGCTGGATGAGACATTCCCTAGGTAATCTAGTTCATTTCTCTTCAGCAATGCAACTTGTGCTCGGCATTATTCACCAGTGGGGCCTGTTAGACTGGAATGGGTGATTTTTTTTTTTTTTTTTTTTTTTTTGGGGTTTTTTGGCTGTAATGTGTATGTTTTTTTCAGTTGTGATAAATTCTGAAAGCTATATATTTAGATATATAGATATAGATATTTAGATGTGAGTGTATTTCCACATGATAAAGCCTGGCTCATTTCATGAAATACCATCTGTAGAGCTTTGCAGACCCTGTCCTCTGCTGCATTATCCCCATTTATGCTGATGTGACCGCTGGTGTAGGAGTGATGGAGAAGTGGTGTGATAGAATGGAATAGAATCAAATTCTGAATCCCCAAGCACTTTCCAATCTGCTATGGTGAATTCTCATTACTGGAAGACAGCAGTCCATGTGAGCTCCAGCTCAGGTCACTCAGCTGCGCAGGAACTTGGACCCACTTTGGGCTTCTCTGTCAGATTCTGGCACTGGCTGTGGAACAACTTGTGTGCTCTTTTGTCCAGTCTAAGGGGGGAAAACAAGTTTCAATCCTCTTTGAAACCACCTTGATGGGCAATTGTCACTTTGGGGATTTTTTTAATGATTCTCTACAGGTTTAGATTATCAGTTGTCATAGATCACTGAGGAGTGTTGTTGTTCTTTAGCTTTAAACTTAAGGACAATCAGTGATTTATGCCCCACAACTTTGGAGCACTTCATTTTGATTTAGGCGGTTCCCTGCCATTTGCCAATAGAAAGAGAATGGTAGAAATGAGCTGTGTCCCTGCATAAGGAAAATATCCTCTGGATGTAAATGTCTCATCAGTGTAGGTCTGTCAAACTGCATTTCAAGAAAAAACTTATGCCTTCTTTTCTTCTTCCCCTTAGGCAATGGTGAATCATTAAAAGAGCCTTTTGTTTGTTTACTGTGGGGCCGACCCCATGGGAGCACGGATATCACACATGATAGATTTACTGACGGATAATCATTTGTTTGGGGGCTCTACCATGAAAAATGGTTTGACTTCATAAGTATCACCTTGAGAAATTTTTAACAGCCTTCTCTGTTTAAATTATGAATCTTTGCAGCAAGGAGAATCCTCGACAGAAGCTGCCTGTAGGAGCAGGAAACCTCATATATGAGTAGCATTAACAAAGTATCCTCCCCCGGGGTAAATCCGTATGAGCCACACACACATGTGGGCTCAGAATACGCTGCAGTCATGTAATGTAAAATTGTGAGCTGGTCTCTCTTCCCTTTTAGCTATGTTCATACCCTCTATAGCTCAGATCAAGACAGTATGGAACAGATTGCAAACCAGACACCCTCAGTAGCTGGGCTGCAGGGCTCAGGGCTGCTTGCACTGTACAGCTCAAAAGTGAGTTAGAATAGTTAGGGGGGGAAAAAAAAGAGATAAGGAGACTTAGAAATTGTGAGCTTAGTACAGACGGAAGTGGGTGCTAGTACTGGTCTGGTACAGTCTCTGCAGAGTTAGTAGTACATGTACAATTCAGAGTAGCTTAGCTTGTCTTGATTACAAACACTCTGAAGAAGAGCTTTACACTGATGCTTCGTGAGTCGCTAAAACCTGCTGCTAATTGCTTTAGTCTGGAGGCCTCAGAGGGAAGCGAAACCAAAGCTCCTGCAGGTGTTTTAATCGGTGTTCACAGAGCCGCCCTGTTGTGCTTCATGGGTTTGATTCAAGTTGTTCTCAGTGCCGGCATGGGAGGTGGCAGTGCTGTTGCCATCTACGCTCTGTGGGCGCTGCAGCCTCTCAAGGAGCCCCAGCAGGTGCCCAGGTTACAAAGCAGCTGGAGCCATGCAGGGAAAAAGCATTCCCCTCCTCCTGGTCTAGGATCCCAGCGGTGTGCAGCAGGTGAGCCAGCAGGTGAAGCACTGGTGGGGGAAATGAAGAACAGCAGGGAGTGTACCACAGGCAGTTGCAAAAACAGTGGAGAAGTCAAATCCACATCAGTTAACACCGTAACTGGTACCTGATGGTAGTGCTTTCCCAGCAGTGAATGTAGGTTACTTAAGAATGATGAAGTTACCTCTCCCAAAACGCTATTTGCTTTGGGGGCTGTTTTATGTCCTATAAAGTTTACTTGATCCATTATGAACAGCTCAAAGAAGTTTAAGACACATTATACAGAAAGTGCAGTGCTTAGGAACACTGTATGGATATTGGATATACACTGATGATAATCCTGGCAGATAAAGGTAAGCCTTGAATACCTGCCATTAGATATTACGGTATTTTTGTCACAGTACATTTTCTCAATAAGTTTGTATGAGAGAGCATTTTGCTTATCTGTCAGGCATGAATGGTTTTACAAGAGGGAGGTAAACTAATCTGCTAAAATTAGCTAGAAATTAGGTAAATTATTGTGAAAGCTGATGTTTAGCCGCTCCCTTTTGTGTCTTGCAGTACAGAGTGCTCTTGTGTCCAAATGATTATAGATTGATTCAGTTGTGCATGAATAGGGCTCGGTAATGTTAAAACAGAGCAGTGTTTTTTGGCATTTACAAACCCTTGTGCATCTTCAAAGTATTTAAAGATATGAAAGTTTAGATTATGATCCACTGCAGTTAATATCAGCCATGAGTCACCGGTCAGTAAAGAAGGCAATGCAGGACAAACATTTCCCTGCCTGTGTTAAAATTCTTGTTTGCCACATAAATGGAAAAATTCTCATCAAATGACATTTATAGGTCTCTAGGGTTGTTTGTGCTCGGGATATCAAGGCTGACTGTTGTTATCAAGAGTCAAGCCTGATCACCCAAAATGCGAAGTACAATTTTTATTTAAAGCATAATCAAAGCAGAACTGGGTCAAATTCTTCCCAATGAAAGCTGACTGAAAATGTGTGCCTGAATGTCTTCCACCCTTTGAACATCCAACCTAGATATTTCATTTTAGGAATCATAACCAGTTAAACTTGTAGGGTTGGAGGCATGTAGTTTGAACGTGTTATTTTCTATTGGGCAGTTTTATAGACTGATATGATCCTTCACCATTGTAGACCAACTTGACTTCATGGTGATAAGCTACTTCACTCAGGTGCTCTATCAGTTACTATTTCCTGTAAGAGAAATGTAAGTCTGATGCTGGCTAATTTTTTTTTTGTGACAACAATTTTACACCTCCAGAGAATGTATCTTAAGGCCAATGGGCACAGCACTGAAGTGTGTGCTTTGCCTTAGCTGTTAGACTGCTGCAAGTGACTCATTTTTCTGTACTTGGACTTCTGTGCCTGGCTGTGGTTCAAAAAGAAAGCAATGATTTTGGCCTTCTCCATAAAGTGCTCTGAGAGTGGTCTATTAGTTAAAATTTTCCTTTTTGCTTGCTGTCTCAAAATATAATTTCTGTAACACAATCCCTGCAAACTTAGTGTTTCGGGGTCTAGAAAAGAAATTATTGGAGTAGTCACTTTTTTCCTTGAAAACTTAGGTTTAATAAGAGGAAAGCAATGAGTTAATAAGTTACCCCAAATCTCTGAATTCATCTCCTCATGTTTCTGGCTAACTTTGTCTGCTAATATCAGGCAATTTTCCCCTCACAAAAACACCCATATTCTATGCAGCTGGTTTAGGTTTGCTCTTGTGCTGACATACTTAAGGCAGGACACCTTTTCAAGTGTGGACAGGCTCATACTAGAAAAATATATACAAAGAAAATGGCGAAGACTACCAATGCCAAATTAATGAATTACACTATCAATGCCTTATGGAAAGAGCCACGAATCACATTACAGGATAAAGAATTAATTTTTCCCCTTTGCTTTTGATAGAACAATCAATATATGGTCTGAAGTCTAGCTTTGATATTTCTCTCTACTCTTCTCTCTCCGAAAGCTTTCTTATAACCAATAAAATTCACAGGTTTGCCATATCTTATTCAGTGAGAAGGCAACTTAAAAACTAATATGCTGCGTTGGCACCAAGTGAAAGAAATTGATTTAGAAGATGACAGCAAAAGGGCCATGCTGAAATGTCTATAGCCAGGCAGTGTCACACTTCCTTGGAAAGCATTCAAATCAATTTCTCATGGATATGTATTCCTGAGGAGCTGTATCAGGCAAAAAAATGCTTCCTTCAGGAAGCGCTGATCTGTCCAGTGGGCTCCCATCAATGCACTTCCACAGGGCCACCCTGGAAAGATTTACTGGGTTAAATGTACTTTTATATTCCCCTGGTGTGTTAGAGCAGTCTGCCTGAGGTGGCAGACTAGGCTGGAGCCCAGGACACTCGGTGCTGATCTCAGCTTAACTCCTCATTTGTCACTTGGTCAGGGGCAAGGCACATCCTCTTCAATTCTCTCCAGTTTCTCCACCTCCGGAAGAGGATGACTAAATCTTTTTACTCAGGGTTCTGAAGAAGTGTCTGAGGAAGAAAGGATGAAACAGCCAGCTCCTTGCTGCTGCTGCAGTTGTTCCACCTCTGCTCAAAGCATTGGATTTAGGTATCAGTCTTTAAGGCCCTAATAAGCTATAGATGCTTCTCTGTTCTCATGCTGTATCACTGGCCACGTCAAGCTTCAGGCTTGCGCAGGAAGGACAAAATTTCTGAGGAAAGTTGTGGGATTTGTGGCTAACAGTCTGAAGCAAACCACCAGCATTTATTTTTCATCTTTAGTGTCACCAGCCACAGGACGAGTGTCCCTCTTAATGTATTAGGGATAGATGGGTTTGGACTTAGCACAGTGGCCAGTTGTCCAGAGAGCCAAGAGATTATCACAGGAAACAGAAAGTTTTGGTAAACTCACAACTTCAGGTGACAAAACCTGTTGGGATTTAAGAGTACAGATGAAGTTTTGGGAAGATAGACAATACCTAGAGAAATGGAGATTATAGCCATAAAGAAAGGCAGCAAGATTGGGCTGTTTAGAAACTTGTCTTTAAAGAAATAGTGACTGCAGGTTTCATATTCCCAGGGAATGAGATTGCATGCACACCGCAATACAAAAAAGGAATAATAATGTGGAATGGAAATAGAGCAGATGAGCATGAAGGTTTTCTGGTTGCTGATCTTCCCTTCCTTCCCTGAATCACAGGGTCTGTCTGCAGGAAAAAAAAAAAAAAAAAAAAAAAAGTGGGTTCTGTTATTCTCCCTGGCAGACAGTGCTTAGCAAGTTGTTAACTTAGAGGCTGTCTTTTGCATTTTTTTCAAGATCATCTTCATTCCTCATATGCATGAAATCCTGTATATCACCTCACTGCTGCGGAACTCACTGCTGCTTCAAAGTTCATTATTTGAGGGATTAACTTTCTGTTCTGCTTAATGGTTTTGTCTGTGTGGTTTATGGGTTTTGTTTTGAACTACAGCAAAATACACTTGCAAGCACTTCCTGTGTCTTCAAAATCGTAGAATCATTTAGGTTGGAAAACACCTTCAAGTTTGAATCTAGCTATTAACCTAACAGTGTCAAGCCTCAGGTGCCTGTATGCCGTCCTTCTGGATGCATAGATCCCTTCCTGCTTCCCCTTTGTTCTTAAGGAGACAACCCTTTGCTGTTTGACTAACCAAATTATATCCCTTCCTCTTTCCCATAAAAGTTTCTCAAAAAAGGCCTTAGTCTGTGCAGTCCAGCTGTGTCTTTGAGTTACTGGATTCTCTAGAAGTCCTCTTTGAAGTGGATCCCACTCCTGAGCAATTCCTATGCGTGTGATGGCACTGAACCCAAAGAGAGTCACTCAAGGACCAGCACCAAGCATTCATTTCTAGGTCCTCTGTAAGCACATTGTGTAGATCGTTCACGACTGTGCATTTGAAGGAGCCAAGGGCACTGCTTTAGTTTAATCAGTTACAAAAGGGGAAATGCAGCTCTTACTAGGGTCTCCTGAAAAGGTGGGTTGAGCTCTCACAGAAAAAAGAAAAAAGTATGAGGACGATGCAAAAAGTTTCAGTTTTTGTCACGCTTTATTCCTGCATTTTTGATTAATTGAATGGAAACTGTTGGTTTAGAATTAAGCAGAAATGCAACATTTTCATTTAGAACAGGATTAAATGCTTTGGAGGTTTTCCCCCTGAGACTTGCGCCTTTTTTCTAGTTTTTATCTCTTATCTGAGTCCACTTTTGTAATGATGAGGAGAGAGCAGGAGAAAAAAAATACAATTACTGAAACCTCAATTTTCCTCTCTGATTTTTATCAGCCTATAATTTACTTTGGTTGTTGGAAGTTTTTGCCACTCTAGCCATCTCTACTGCTGATGGAGGCTATGAGGCAGAAGTGTGACATCTGGGTATGTTTGGAGAAAGGTAACATTGCTTAAAATTCAGTATTTTATAAGAAAACAAGCTGATGCTTTGTAAGAAAATAAAATACCATGTGAAAAGTATAGACAATCTTGCCAGTTTTCAGTCTGGTAATCACTGGAGTATTAGATCAGTGTGTCAGTTTTTCCTGGAGGAGTAAGCTGGGGTTATTTGGCTTGGTAGCATTTTGTTTCCCAAGTGTTATAGTGGAAAATTCTCAATATTTCCTGATATCTAGCAGTTGAATATTGAGGATTTTATATCTCTATGGTTTTACTGTCAGCAGGTCAGGACTAAGTTTTCCTGTATGTAGTTATTTTTCAAAACAATAATAAACCCTCCAAACCAGAGTTGTTTTGTTGATTTATTCTCAGCAATTCTTCTTGCACCTTGCAGTATCATTCCTTAAACGAGAATGGTATTTTGGAAATATACTTCACTCTTTGCTAGTCTGGCTGGATGCACTCACTAGACAGTGAGATTTTCCTGTTTCGCAGAGGCTGATGGGTTAAGTGATTGAGTATAAATAGACTGAACTGAAAGTTATCTAAATATTTGAGTGTTCAATGCAGTCATTCACTGACACGTCTTATCATAGCAAGTGGCTGAGGTAGAAGAAGCCTGGTAAAACTTGGGGTAGGATCCACAGCTGGCTACCACCACTTGCTCAGAATTTTGGGCATGCCCCACTTTGAGTACACCCCGCTGCCTGCGAAGATCTGGCTGGGCCTGTACTCTTATTTTCTTTGACTCTGGGCACAACAGTGGCTATTGTAGGATCTCTACTGCTTGTGAAGCTCAGGTTTTCTGAGTATCAGGCTGGAAGATGAGCGGTGATGCCTGCCTTCTAGCTCAGAATTCCGAAGTGTCCTCAGCATCCCCTTGTAACTGTGCTGCTGCAGAGCTGAGCTATGGGCTATGGATACATTCTGGGTGCTCCTTTGCTCTGGTACTGTATGATGTATGACACTAGAGATTAATTAATTGAATATTTTATTTAACAATTATTAAAATAAATTAGTAAACAATGTGCTGCCTGGCCTGAACACCCAGTAAGTAGTTACCGTTATTCCTCAAGAAGCCATTGACTATTTTATGTGATGCAGTAATATATTATTCATAGACAATTTCATTGGTAACTTTATTGCGGATTCTCAATATAGCAAGAATGTACATAAAAACGTGAAATCCTAAGGAAAAGAAAGACAGGTGATCTTCCATAAAAATGAGAATGTACAGCGCATATTCATACACACAGAGGACTACAGATCAGACAAACACATGATTCTGGTGGTGAGCCTTATTCTTAAAGCATGCCTGCTACTACACATTATATTGCACTAATCTCTCTCAGTTTCTTAATTATAAGCTGTTAAATATCTACCTGAAATGTTGTTCTCTGCCTGAAGCTGGATATTTTCAGTCACATTGTTAGCAATGCACCTGTAGTCATTACATGGAGGAGTGTCTGCATTCCCATCTATTTTACTCAGCAGGCTCAGGAGGTAAGATCCTGCACCTGGAGAAACTGATCTGTGTAGCTCAAAGTCTCATCTTCTGCAGTGACAGGACACAGCACACAGAATTGTGCACCCGACACTGTCATCCAAGGAGAAGGACTCAATTTCATGGTGTCTCTGGCACTGTAAAGCAACAGTGGTTCAGGGACATTTGTTCTGCCTCCTCCTGGTGTGGCCTTTTCTAGCATCAGGGAATTCTCCTATTATCATTTCAGACCATGTCATCAACCATAACTTTGCCTTTCCTCTTCCCTGGGTCTTGTGTTTCCCAGCCTGAATGCTGAATCCAAGGCAACTTCTTGTCTTGCCACAGCAGGTTTTTGTCAGCAGCATGTTTCCTTCTCATCCGTGGTTCTGCAGGCATTGTGAAACTGAGGAGTGAGCCTTTGTTTCGATGGCAGCAGGTGCTACTTTATGCACTTTATACACATAAAATAACGCTGCTACTTTATGCTTCCATCCTAAAGCACCACCCAGCTGACTTGGGCCCTGCCACAAGGGATGACCTGAGCTCTGCCTCACCCACTGCTGCTCCACAAGCTTAATGCAAGTTCTTGTCTGCCTTTGTGGACCTTGGCGCTGTGACTGCACCATAGGCATGCTCTAGAGCTACTGCCCTGCCCATCTGTCTGAAGGCAGTGAATCTTGGATGTCACATCAACAGTAGAGGTCTAAAACCCTCATTGTATGCTGCACAGTGTGTCCAAACTGTGATCTTGTGGAATGGGCTCATAAACCGAGACCTTATGGTACTTGCACTGAGTGCAGTGCAAAAGCGTATAATGTGTTAATCCTTTTCTTTTTGCTCCATGTCTTACGGCTGTCCTTGAAACCTTGCAGGAGGTGTTGTTATCTAACTAAAATATATTGCTGTGAGAGCTTGCTGCACTGCACTGGGCTTTTTAGAAAGCTTTTACCATTTCATTATTTAAATGTGTGTTTGTCCCTCTTTAATTGAAAAGTTGTTAGGAGTGAAAGGTTCGTGTGTCTGAATTGTTTGAAGGCTGCTTTGACTTTTGGTTGCCGAGGAAACCGTTTTAATGTAGAATTGTATTCCAGTGACTTCCAAGTCTCTCTTCTGTCATGGTTCTTGCATTCCTTGGGATGGGAACAGTTTCAATGGGAAACTGTTTCAGCATAGTTTTGTCCCATGTGGGTTTGGCATATCCAAAAAGTGCTGGTGGGGCTTCAAAGTTCAGCTGGCACTGAAATTTCTAGGGTCATTCTATATTCCATATGTATCCAGAGCTGGACCTGACACCAAAGCTGCTGACTTGTGATTTTGGAACACATGCACCATCATGTTACCCTGACTCATATCCTCAACTTCTTGTATTATTCTTTTGCCTCTTCATACAAGTGGAGTATGCATCACCGATATCAGGGTTTACTGAGTGGTGATTATGTGATTATAATGGAGAATCTTCACATTAAAGCCCCTATGAAGATGGGAAAACTGCTTTGTACAGGAACCAATGAAATCGTACATGAAGAAGGCAAAAGAGGTGATGGGTCTACAGATCTGCAATCCTTGACCCTCTCGTGCTCAAGGTGTTGGAAAAGAGAATGAATCCACCTCTTAGAATCCCAGGTTGAGACTAGAATGCCCCTTCACCCTCCTGTCAGACTACTGTGCTGTCCCCAAAGATGAGTGACACAGGTGCATAGGATCTTCCATCTGTAATTTAGAGTTGAGCCATCAGAGTATGAATTTGCTGAAGTCCTTGGAAATATTAGCTTGACTCTGGTCAAATCCTGGTATTTCTGGGAATGCAGCCTCTGTCTTAGGTGCTGTTCTCATTTTTCGTGAGGCTGGGATAAAAATCCACATAACTTGACCGGATTCCTCCACCAGCAGGGCCTCCCTTCTCACAAGCGGTCAGAACTGCAGAGCAGATAGATGCTGTGGTGTAACCTCAGGGACAGGAGGACACAATTAAACCCAGTTTTGTAGGGGAGGCATTTCCTTTTCACAGGCAGGTATTAGAAAGTTGAGTGGTAGACACTTCTTGCCCCCATTTCAGCATTTAACAGACTATCTGGAATGGTGTGGGAAGCCCATCGTGGTCCAGGCACTGGGCTGAGGAAACAGAGAGGAGGGGCAAAATTCTTCTATCTCATCAGCTCAGACATTTGCCAGCCAGAAGCAGCTTCAGATCATGCAAGTTGCAGAAGTGCTTTTCACCAAGTTCTCTCCCATGTCAGGAGAAGACAAAGCTTATCTACAGTAGTGGTTGTGGGGAAAATAGCTTTTTTAAAAAAGTGTATTTTCTCCTGGAGACACGTCCTTATATACCTTTTATGTGGAGCATGAGTACGTTAGTACAGAGGAAGAACTCACTTCAATAGCAGGTTCTGCTGTGCAGCAAAAGGCCACAGCTGCATGGATGTGAGCCTCCAGCCTAGAAGGGGAATTGCTCATCAGCTTTGGAGGCTAATAAAGGCATGACCTTTTTGCTTAATGAAAGAAAAATTTCCCAGGAGATGCTGTTCCCTGCTGGTTGTTTTACGTTTTCCCAGTCACAGGCCACAGTCCGGTTCCTCCTTTGCAATCAGCAGCACTTGTGGAGGGAGGAGGTCTGGCTGGATGTGAGGCTCTAGGTGAATGATCAGGAAATATTTTTTCAGGCAAAGGGGTCAGTAAAAAAGTCTTTTATTGCGAAGGCAGCACAGTACATGTGGAAGTTTAGCTAAGAGAATTCTTGAAGGTGGCTGGGAGATGTGGGTGATGAGCCATGTGTGGCCAAACACTTTAAATGTCCTGGAGCTTGTGCCATCAGGAGCAAGGCAAGGAGGCTTCAGGACATCTGGGCAGTTTATTCACTCCTGGTAAAATGTAAAAATTATTACATTGAATGAGATTTGAAGGTTCAAGGGCTGAGCTGGACCGTAGGATTGAATCAGCTGGAGAAACCTGTGTGAAACTGATACTCTTACTTTGATTTCATTACAGTCCAAATAGTTCTTGAAAGTGAATTGATTTCTGGGTTCTTATTTTGGAAGCAGTGAGGGAGAGAAATCTTGACTAATGTCAAAACATCCCATTTTGAATCTGCAAAGACTCCATTAGGGTGGAGACTTTTTGGTTGTTTTTTATTGGAGTTTTTTTAATGGCATTGTTGTAAAGCAATGTATAATTGCAGTCTAATTTATTTCATAGCACAATGTTTGATCAGTCCAAAGCAATTATTTTTCTCCTAAAATGTCATGTTTAATTTTGCCTTTTAATGAATTTGGAATTGGAAATCTCAAAGCTGTTGATGAAACCAAATGTTCATCATTTTTTTTGGACTGTTCTGTTCAGGTGCTCTACATTTGGCTGTGGTAGAGTCACTACATGAGCACAGACTGCAGTGTCTTCCTCCTACCCTGAATCTTCACTGGTTGGGGTGAAATCACTGCAGAAAAGAAGGGCTTTTTCCTATGTAAACTGTCAAGTAGAAAGGAGTAGTAATTGTCATCAAGTTTTCCAGGGTCTACTACAGTACTAATTCGGGCTATGTATCTTGTAACAGGCATTAACAACAACTGTATATATAATAAGTTTGACACATTTGAGTTCTAACAACGTTAAACTCCAGGGATTCAAGCCAACTTCATTAAAACGGTGGAAGAAAATGTTAGCAAGTCATTTTAAATGGTGTTGGCATATATACACCTCTTTGACTTGAATCACTTACTGTTGTCCCAGTAATTCAGTCTGGGTTTTCTGGCACACTGTGTGAATGTAAGGAGGAAGTGGTAGAGTTCCCTTAGACTCCCACTGATGCTTTGGCTGTTATCTTTGTAGTACTGCTCCCTGTGTGTGTGTGTGTTTATTTTTATTTTTTTTTTTTAATATATGGTGAAAAGCTTGTATTTTTTCATATGCAGAATAGTATGGAGCACAAACCAAATTTTTAATGATGAAGTCTTTTAGGTATTTTACATATTGGTTGCTATGGTGGGTAGTAGGGCTTAAATAATTCTGCTGTCTGGACATGTCTATTTGTCTGTCTAACAGTTTTTGAAGCTGGTGGAAAATTTCAATTATATTTTGAAGAGAAGCAGAGGTGTCAGAGGGACTGCACTCCTACAAGTTTTTGAGGATTAGTGGCTCATAGAGGAGCCACAGCCAAGGAAAGCTAACCCTTTGTTAGACAGCAGGAAAACATACAGAAGAAACGCTTGTGGACCTGATTTACTAGTTCCTATGGCTCATTCAAATTATTTGTTTAAACCTGAAATACACCTAATTTATATAGAGAGCAGTGTGTCTACATGTATTTGTCTGCTATTCGCATGCATAATGTTCACTGAAAACCTTCCAGAAATTAATTGTGCTCCTTCTTGCTTAAAGCAGAACCTCAGCTCCATCTGCTGGCCCTGTGATTGCTAAAACAAAACTGCTGAAATACTGTCTTGTCTGTGATTTTGCATTTTGTCTAGTGAAAAAAACATAAGCATGGAACCAAGCACGCAGACGAGTGTTAGCTCCCTCGAGATAGATTTTATCTATAACAGAGAAAGCCCTTATCTTTTGATTCCTTTTTTAAGGGGGGTTGTTTTTCTGAACTTAATGCCTTTAGAGATCAGGAGGCTTTTTCTTCAATCATGATCTAAAAAACTATTTAGAAAATAGAGAGAAATTTCCCTCTAACTCACCTCTGTCTCTTGAGAGCAGAATGTAAAGCTTTATGAGGAAGGTCAAACATTATATCTTACTGCGATGTCTTCCGGATTTATAGCTCTTGTCATGTGACCCCTGGAACAAAGCTTCGAGCCAGTTCTAAAACCAGAAATACTCATGGACTGGTATAGCTAATTCTTTACTAATAACACGTTTTGATAAAAGTCAGCACTAAGAGTGGGTATTTTCTTCCTTCATTGCTTTTTCTCTGCTTATGTTAGGAAGTTAAGCCTAGATTTTCTGTTTTGCAGCTGATTTGTAGTAAGAAATTATTTTTATTCCAAGTGGGATAACAAAAAAGAATTCTGAAATTAATTTTTCATCAAAAATTAGTGTTAAATATGGCAGAGTTTTTGTTTTGATTTTGGTCACATGTTTAAAAAAAATAGGGCAATACTAAAAATGGAAAGAAACAGTTCTGTTCAAACAATAGGTCAGGCTTCACATTTTCAGTAAAAGAAGTGATGGAAATGGGTGAATCATCTTTTTGGTGGAAAATAAAATGGCTGGTGGCAGTGAGCTGTGCTGTCTCTGATTTTGCACAAACATGAGGGACTGGAAGTAGGACAGTGAGAATTAATACAGGCATGCATAAGGTCAGCTAAAAATTTGCTCCTTTGCTCTTTTTCCATTGTGAATTTATGCAACAGCACTACTGAAACTGTGGGCTAGCTTGTGTAGTTTAAATACATTCTAAATTGAAAAAAAAAAGTTTTAAAATAATTGTTTTAAAAATATTGAAATTAAACAACTTGAGTTCCCTCCGCCTGCCGCTGTCCTCTGAACCTGACTAAAACTCAATGACTGTTTGGGTAGGCTCAGAAATATGTCTTTAAATTTTAATAATGTGGCTGACATATAATTCTTCACTCCCTTTTTGGCAGTTAGTGAAATTGGTGGATCATTGTTCAGCTTTCAGTTCTTGTTTTGTGTGTTGCATGTGGCCATGGAAGCGGAAAACCTTACACTGAAGGAGCTGATGAGGAGGAGGAGGAAGAGATTGTGACCTAGTCTGATGAGAGGAAAGCCAAATCCAACTTTTTCAGCAGATAACTTGCTGACAGAAGAAGCCAGGACCAATACTGTGGTATGGCAACAGAATTCCAAGACTGGAATTCATTATTCCTTGTACTGTCTTGGTCCTTTGGCACAACCTGTCTCAATTTTATAGCAGCATCCCCGATGCTCTTAGTGCTTCAAGCAGTGAGCAAACCTGAACCTGCACAGAGGAGGAATGGAGAAGGGCGGGTCAAGGCGATGTGAAGTGCAACAAATACGGCCAGGTAGAACAAAATTATGAGTCAAGAGGCTGAGTAAAACCAGCATATCTTGCAGGCAATTTTAATCCTTATGACATTCGAGTTTGCTACAGAGATGCCTTCACTGAGGTTTATGGTCTCCATGCGCTCCTGGCTTACGTCGCACTTACCCATCGCTAGGCATTTGGCAGTGGAGCAGTTGCACATTCTCTCCTTTTTATACATTGCACTTTCCTATGTATGGGGAAGAGTTTTATATGCCTTGGTGACATTTAATCTACATACTCTCCTCTACTTCTCCATTTTCCTAATGAACAAGCTGTAGGCTGCGTATTTTGCATACATTAATGCTTTGTCACTTCGAACTCAAGGCTGTTCCAGGCAGAAATGCCATCTTGTTCCTGTCACAAGTCTTAATACAGGAGAATATAAAAAAACACGGCATTTGGAACCTTTTAACCAGCTTTAAGCAGCACAGGGTGTTTTCCTGGCTCATCTGTTTATAATAATGCTTAAGATCTTAAATGAGAGCTGTTTCTCCATGAGGGAAGCACAGAGTTCATTAATAATAAAAGGCAGCCTTTTCTGAAGCTGTGCACAGTCATAATAGACTGTGGCCAGGAAATGTTCATCCCTCTTACCAGGAATTGGTGCAAAAATCACCAGATATGACCAAGGTTACACTGTGGTTGTGTCAGAAGGGAGATTTCATCTCTGCTACCAAAAATAAGAACGTACACACCTACACAAAGTGTAATAAATTGCTCAGGGCTGAGGCTAACTGAAACAAATGTGTAGTCTCCTGCTAGGCAGTTGTAAATGGTGTGCTGCAGAGAAGGGAGATGTGCAAAATGGTTAAACAAAGCCCATGTGATTAACTATTCCCTCATTTCAGCCACTTGCACCTTTCAGTGGATACTGAATGCACATTTAAAAGATGGCATCTGCAAGACAATATTTTCCCAAGAACAAACAGTCTTGTTGGGGAGGAAAGCTGTTCAGTGTTTTCTATTCCACTCATGAAATGGAGGTGAACTTTTCTGGCATTTATAAAAAGAAACAAGCCCAGAGGACATGAGAGAGCAATCATACTTGCACATGTTTGTGTTCACATTCAGGTCCAGTGGGGGATTGTGGTACAAAAAGGCCAGATATCGATCTGGGGAGCACAGACTTCTTAGGACAGGCTGGAAGGATCCACAAAAAAAAGCATCACAGCCCATGGGGATCCCTTGGCTTTCCCCCACTTTGGAGCAGCCTCACTTCTGCTTCATAGCATGAGGTACGATCCCTCCATGTGCTTGTGTGCGCATCTTCAATGTGGCATTAAGGAACGAGGCTCTCTGTGTTCAGAAGCAGGATTTGTTGAGGAAGTATCCCATGCCGCCTCAAAAAGGGCACTGACTTACAAGTTCACCATCACACATCCCCTCAGAGACCCTGAAATGTCAGATCTTTAACGATACAGTAAATCTAAAATATTTGCTTTAGAAGGAAAGTGGTCTTGCCCTACTGATCTGTAAGGAGCATGGAAAGGATGATGACCTGACAGTAGATAAACACACAGCATACGCCTCTCACGTCCCCTTGGTGATCATCACACCTTTCTGAGTGGTAGGGAAGCCTTTGGGGGGGCTTGGCTTGGGGATTTGGTTTGGAGTTTGTTGCAGTTTTTTGGCGGGGAGGGGGGTTAATTTGTTTTGTGCAAGCAGAGAAATGGCCAACAAAAAGCCAGAACTGTGAGTTCATAGGAGTGCAGCGTGTCTGTAGCATCACCACCTTTTCTGTGGAGATGGCGGTGTTTGGAAGCATTCCCTTACAGCAACTCACTAATAATTATTAGCTAGAGATCACTGGGGCCCTGTGGTAGTAGAGGAAGTATTCACCTTCTCGTGTAGTAGTTAGCTAAAACCTTACCTTTTGGTCTCAGTTTGAGCCAAAACGATAAAATCAATCATAAAATGAATATATATTCCCAAATCAAAGTGTGTTTCCTAATTGCCAACTGTTACTGCACTGCAGTAACAGCTTTCAGCACACTTGATGCGATTTTGACACATTGCAATTTGGTCTGTGGAGTTCTCATGATTGTATGTGAGGTAACATTGATTTTAGGCTTATTTTTCTCCTTTCCTGCTTTTCTTAGTCACATGTCATGGCATCTGCATGTGCACACATAAAATGACGTGTTGTTTAATCAGGCCACAGCCGTGGCACTGGCACTGCCTCTGAGCTTCCCTCCTTTGATGTTAAGAGAGCCTGCAGAGCCCAGGTTCCTGGCTCAAGCATCAGAAGGAAGCTGCTTAATGCAGGCTATCTGAACAGCCTTTTGCTGCCCCTTGTCATCGCCTGTAAGGCTTTCTTAAAGTCACATGCTTACTTAGCAATGACATTTTTAGCGGAATCTTTAGCAAGGACCCCGTGGAATTCAGACCAGAGTGTCTCTGAATACCTTAAGTTAAATATGTTGTAGTTTTATGTAGATATAGAGGGCAGTTGTAGGGGTAGTTTGGGTATGTCTGTCTCACTGGTTGTCTGCTCCGGGAAGCTGTTTGCACAGCACTGGGTCAGAACAAGAAATATGACAGTGGGTGTAATGAAAACATCGGGAGCTCTCATTAGGGCTGGCTGACCTTTCTGTCTGAGCTGTGGGTCTGCAGCAGGTTCCATTAGAAGCAAATGTCCAAGGAACTGTTTAAAATAAGTGGTCACTTATTTTAAGTGACAGTAATATCAGCAGCAGTATCCCTCGGCTTCATAGGGAGCCTCACTCAGGCACTTCCCAGTCCATAGGAAAGCAATTTTTCAGGATCACAGAAATACCAATAGTGGCACAAGGAAGAACATTTTTCACTACGGTGAAAAATACACATACTTTACCTAACATTAATTTAACCAAACTATTAGACACACCGAGTTGATAATTTGACCTTGGCTTCTGAAAATTTTAGAATGACTCTAAAGAAAGCTTGGGCCAGAGAAGATAGACCAGACAATCAAGTTTATCTAAACGGAGCCTTTGAATTACATTTATTTGTACTGTACTTGTTGAAGAGCTGAATTTTTACCACTCTTCCCTGGAACAGGTTGTTATTTTTGGCATCAGTGTCTGTGTTATCATCGATGTCAGATCACTTTGTGCGTGACAGCCCCATTTCCCTTCTCTTGGT
This sequence comes from Hirundo rustica, assembly GCF_015227805.2. Lineage (NCBI taxonomy): Eukaryota > Metazoa > Chordata > Aves > Passeriformes > Hirundinidae > Hirundo > Hirundo rustica. Next base: position 54,082,800 of record NC_053454.1, on the reverse strand, counting down.
CTACCACAAACACTGCTCTACTCAGAGATGCTGGGGAGGTCAGGACTTGGTGCCCAGTTGTAGCAGCAGAGACTCCCCCTCAAGGAGCTTCTGGTTAAGATCATGAGGCAAAGTGCTCTTTCATTTAAGGAAAGATAATACCTAGAGGTGATAAATTCAGTCACGGCCTAATTGAAATGAAAGAGCACGCAAAAAGGTGAGGGAGACTGCAGGCAAAAGGTTGAGCAGAGCACCTTGTATCAGATGTTCAGCTGACGATTAGCTGTTGATTGTGGAGCATAAGCCAAAAATCAAGTTATTGTGTGCCCTACAGTGATTTCTGTGTTCAAAATGAAATCAGAAAAACAGGCACTTGTTTATCTCCATAAGTTATTGCAGCATGCGTGACAAGAAAATAAAGAAGTCATAAAATATTATTAGTGCCTTTTTTTATTATTTTTGATTACTGTGTTTCTTTAGCTGCAGGAAATACTGGAGAAAATTTATGGCTCCAACCTTCAGTTTAAAAATTAGTTTAATTGTTAAGCTGTGGGATTATGAACAGCTAGTTGTCAAACAGTAACAAAAAGACAACCTTTACAAGAAACACCTGATATTCTGCCTGCATCAAAAAACTTTCACACAATAACCAGCTGATCAGTAAGAGTAATAATCTGCTTTAAAAGGGAAATGTAGATGACAGTAAATAAGAACTATTGAAACAGGCAGTGCAAGACACATAATGAGGGTGTTTCAAAGAGATTTGCAGTAAATACAGGGTGGTTTTCTTTAATAACAGGATGTTTACAAGTTCCTCTCCTCTCACTTTTTACTCCTGAGTCTATCACAGTAATTCCTCTGGCTTAGATGGCACAATAATCAAGTCAAGCCAGATGAGAGTTAGATTTCTATTTTAAATCACACCCACTTCATCCTCCTAGTCCACTTGAAAATGTTTCCTCCACAGAATGCTGTGCTCTTCTTCCAGAAGAGTTAAATGGTGGGGGCAGTGGCTTTTCAATTAAGCTGTTGGTTTTTATCAGCCTTTGTGGCTTATGCTTCACCTGTCTCTAAATTTTTAAGATGCCATTACAGTGCTGTTGTGTCTTTAGGGGAGTGATGCCTCACTTTCCCCAGCCCAAAGTATCTTCCCTTTGCATGAGTTCCATCTACCCAGACTCAGAAGAAACTATTTAAAAGAAAATATTTTTAAAGGTTCTTTCTTGTTTATTGTGAGATATTTCTGTTCCTAAGGCATCTTTCATCTGATGATTAGCATCAAAGCATTTTGTAAGCCTTGATTCTTGAGCTTTCTCAGTCATCTCAAGGTATTTTAGAAAAAAGTTTTGCGTAGCTCAGAGTTGAAACTTGCTTCTTAACAGCCCAGAGCAAGGTGACACAACAGCTTGGGCCAGAATTAAAAAGACAAGTGATGGTTGGCTAAAACTTTGAGAGGAGGCTGATGTGGAGAATGGAATACATGAATTGAGCACTTCACAAGCAATTGAGACCTCCCTCTCTTTCAACTTCATCTTATTTTGTCCACAAAGCTCTGGAGGAAATAAAGAACTGGGCACTGAGCAGAGATTGCGGGAAATACTGTTGAGCTTGAAAATGGAAGTGTAGGTGGATTACAGCAGTGCTGGGTCTCAGGTCAGAGCCAGTTTATGGGAGACCAAGGGCTTGGAATGCTCCACCATGGCCAGTAGATGCATTGGATGAGCAGCACCACAGCTGGGATGTGTGGTCCTTGAAAGTCCCCCATGTAGCTGAGAACTGGGAAATCCAACAGCACACAGGAGAGCTGCTGAGCATCTGGTCAGGCAAGCCAGCCAGGAAGGGAAAAAGCAAGTGAACATCTTTCATCAAAAGGGACATGGCCAACAAAGCCATCCAATTCTGGCCATTACACGTTTCTACTGGAAACATGTTATTCAGTGCTCGCCATAGGTCCTCTGAGATGCTTACACATGCTCTTTATTTCACACTAAGAAATGGTCAAAAGAATATCATTGGAGCCTTTCACTGTAGAAAAATTGCATGAGTGCCATCTTTGCAAGACAGACTGGGCAGATGTGATTATAGGTGTAACAAATATCATCCAGTGAATCACCTCCTGTTCCTGATTTTCAGACGTGTTTAGCACCTCTGCCGGGGATAATGGTCTAAAGAACTCTTTGTTTAAAGGGAGCAGATTTCTGAGTGGCTTGGCACTCTGGGAGCAATATATTCCCCTAACATCATGAAGAGATGTGGACAGGGTGAACTGGCAGAACATGCTCTGACCCACTACAACACAGGCATGTGTCTCAGTCTTCAGTAACTAGCTGTCGGTCCTTAAAGATGATGCTGAAAAGGAAAAGGATTTGCAGCCTGGGAAAATAATGGCCAAATTTGTTCAACATACTTTACAGCAATGGTTATGTCTCATAATTTTAAGTAAATCTGGTTCATTAGGGGTCGAGTGTCTGCATTCAGTGCCGTAGAAGCCTGAAGGAATCACAAAGAATTTGTGTAATTGGCATCATGGATGAAGGCTGCTGAAGCATTGGGAATGACCAGATCTTCTGCACCAGTAATGATCTTATCGCCATAGTTACAGTTGTCTGACTCTCCTGCTCCCTGCAAGTCAACAAATTGCATTAAGAATATTTGCAAAACCTTGAAAGTCTCACCTAGGGTACAAGTAGTTGAACAGCTGCCTTAAAAGCCAGTTCTAGCTATAGTCATGCCCAATTCTGCTTCAGCTGTGGGGGAAGCCTTCATTATCTGTGGAACCAAAACATCTGTACATTCCTTAATCCAGGAGTGGCACCCCAGGGACTCCTTTGGCTTTGTGGATGCTGAGCAGGCTGAGCCCTATGAGGTAAAGCAGAAGTTTCTCATGTGCCTTCCTACCCAGGGAAGGGAATAAGTATAATTCTTGCAAACCTGTTCAGATCAAGAGCCTGGGTTAGGACAGGGGCACTTGGATGAGAGTGAGTTGGTATTGACTTGTCCTGGCAAGGCTGAAATGTCATTTCTTTCCACGAGATGGGAGCGTTGATTCCAGCCACCCCATGAAATTTGAGCCATCTTTCATCAGGAAGCTGTGCTCTACCTGAACAGGGTACAACAGCACATGCTGTAAGATCCAGAGAAAAGGCACTTATCACTCTTGACTGAAGAGCCTCAACTCTTGTTCTGTGAATGAAAGAACAGGAGGCTCAAAGGAATGTGGTTACTAACCCACTTTGGCACTTTTAATGCAAGATCATATTCCAACCCTTAAGAATTGTTTTGGGTTTTGGTGGGGTCTTTTTTGCTTGTTTGGTTTTGTTTTGGGGTGGGTTTTTTTGTGGGTTTTTTTTTTTGTGTGTGTGGGGGGGGGTTTGTTGTTGTTGTTGTTGTTGATTTTTTTTTTTCCTCTTCAATCTTTCTGTTAGCAAGCAACAGTAGCTTCTTTTTCCACTTTTCCATTTTCAGCCCCTCTTGTCTCAAACTGGGTGGCAAACAGGGTGGCCTGACTTAGTCAGGTGCCTCAGAGGTATTAAGATGAATTTTCCTTTCCAAAGCACTTTGTCTCAATTTCCTGGCTTGTTAGGATCTGTGTGGTGATTTGGGTAGTTTCAGCATACTCTCTAATCCACTGTCTGCCTTTTTCCATGGAAAACGTGAGGACGTCATTGTCAGGCATGCACAGCAACTAGACTGCCAGGCATTCTTGCATGTATCTTCTCCTTATTTTGTAAGCTGACTTGATAAATTAAGAACGGGTTTCATACAAACAGACTTCCAAGGCATCACTTAATGCAATTAATGGGATGGGCAAAGGGTCTTTTTATCAGCCACACTGTCATTGTGCTCATCTGCCATCTCCTTTTACGGACTCATTTAAGGTCAGTCTGAAATGTGCTCAAGGTTTCAGGAGAAGCATCCATTTGATTCTTTTAATTGAGGTCAGGAGAGCAGAAGCAGCAAGCAAACTTGAAATTCTGGAAAGGGGATAAATATGTCAATGGGTCTGAGACAAGCCTTGTTGCAAAGGGGCACAGGGTTGGAAAGAGACAGGAAATGTCTTTTTCTGACAGTTAGCTGTGACTTTTGTGGGGGTGTCAGTGAGCCTCTCCCTCCCTCCCAAGTACAGTTTCTCCTCTGGACCATTGCTATGCAGGGTTCTGAGGGCACAGCAGTTTGCAGAGGGGGAATTTTTCAGTATCTCATGGGAAATGTAGTTCGCTTAGAAGCCCTCGACTTGGAGAGTGGTCCTGACACAGAAATACCCATGGAGAGCCACAATGGTATTACCAGTTAAGTGTTAGTGGCACCTGACAGTGTTTAACTTTCCAAAAAAAAAACCAAAAAAACAAAACAACAACAACAACAACAAAAAAACCAACAACCAACAACCAAATAATTTAATAATTTTTCATGAAAAATGCTTTTCTACATACTTTTCCCAAACCTTTGCCTACATCTTTTGCACAACCGAACCTTATTATCCCCCAGTGTAGAAGAGATGAGCTCTGCATCTGCCCAACCTGCTCCACACTAACTGCATTAAGCTCGCCTTCTTGGCAATACGGATTAATGTTTTGAACTGTCACCTGTAGCCAATTTCATAATGGCCATTGATAACATCTAAAAGTACATGTGAATTGAAAAAGGAAGGAAGCAAGCACTCTCCTTTAGGTGACTGAACAACTGCATTATATCTGCATTGTCTTGGCAAAGTTACTACTTTGCTGTGAGACTGTGGGTTGGGGTTTTATTGCTTGTTGGGTGAATTGACAAAGGTTGCATCAGGCATGACTTAGAAGGCATTGGATCAACACGGTACAAGGACTCATACTGTATTATGCCTTTCACAAGTTGTTTGAGCAATGGGTCAATTCTCAGTTATCAATAGTTTGCAATGAGAGATCAGGCTGCGGTCTTTGATTCAACTGTGCATGCAGAGGATGTCTGCAATCGCATCTTCAACTTCTAACCAAGCTGTAGGAAATAAAGCCTCCATGCCAAATAAATTATAGAATGCTTTGTTTTACTTGATCTGGCCCAGCAAGCTAAAATAAACATGCATCCTTAGATGAACCAGTAATTCATGTAACATGATAATTACTCAGTGTGCAATCATTACATTTCCAATAGCATTCATTACCCCAACAGCTCTCAAGCATTTCTGCAGCTACACTTGGCTTGTAGCTATAATGATACTATTTTGCAAGTTTCCGAAGGCATTTTTTTGCTCTGACTAGCATTGATTGCATTTCATTTACCTTTTTGCCCCTGCTATTGTTTATTGACAAGAGTTTATCAATTAGCTCAGTCAAGATTCCAACAAAAACTACTGTTTCACTCACTAAAAATCAATAAGGAAACTCAATAACTCTTTCCAAAACCCAATAAAGAAGCAGCAAATAAAGTGTTCACAGCAGATATGTGTGCAGGGCTTTGGTTGAATAGTTTATCTGATGAAAAAGTTATGGTTTTTGTTGACTTTAACTACCTACCAAATGCAGCCTGAACCTGTAAACAGTTTGTTCCTGCCTTGCCCTTTTGCTTTTGTTTCAAAATACTGAAATGAAGGTGGTGTTTTCGAAGAGGAAGTATTTTGATAGTTTAGAAAATGTATCTGAGATAAAGGTTATGGAAATGTGAAAGTACTACTATTTTTGAAGGCTAAAACCATGCTAAAACCTAGCCACAATATTGTGTGCAGGAGCGGGAAGGAAGAACAGGCAATGTTATGCTGCTCAGCTCCGACCAAAGCAACCACTCTTTGCTTGAACTTCCAAGTGACTTTGTAATTGTCCTTTTGACCTCAGTGGACATCCATTCCTCATGTTTAAAATGGGAGTCTATCTGGAGTATATTTTTGGGGACATGGGCTAAAGCTCATTTGCTTCTTTCATGATGAGGCCAATGTAGTGACCTTCATAACAGAAAAAAAAAAAGAAATTATTTCGTATTGTAGTTTGGGATGAAGAATTCGAGAGAAATATACCTCATGATCAGCTAACTAATTCTAATGCAGAAGCAGGAGGTGATTTCAGCAGAGGTACAGCAGGATCAGTTTTCAAATGCCCTTTAGATACGGGCAATAATTCTTTCTCTTTTATACTACTGTGACAGCTAGAGGCTTCCAGCCAAGCCAGGATCTGTTAACTGTGCGATGCTGTAATGTTTGTGCACACAGTGCACAAGTCACACAAGACATTACTGTCCCACAAGATGTACTAAAATAAGCAGATAAGACAAAAATACTGGGAGAAAGGAAATTTTTTTTTTTTATTTTTGCTTGTTCAAACTGATGAAGATGGGGCAGAAGTTGAGATACTTCTGGATTACCTGTGAAGTTGCAAGCACAGCCCTGAGGCAAAGACTAGTACCTTCATTTCCAGTAGGATACTTTAATCTTGTATTATCCTTCATGTGCACAGGAACCAGAACACAGCAGCTGGGAAACATTGTGCTTCTCATATTTTGAAATGGTCCAGAGCAAGCAGCCATTTTTTGGCATAACAGAACTGCTTAAGGCTTGTCAGCAATGAGCATCGTGTTTAGAATTGGAAACGTATATTTTTGAAATCTGCTTCACTCTGATCAGATTAGAAAATAGTGTCAAGGCAATTAAAGGAAAATAAAGAAGAATTAAACTGCTCTCAGAGTAATGGAAAAATAATTATCAGTGTGCCAGCGTGTTGTCCCTGCTGGATGCCAGAGGAGAAACATGTATTTTCAAAGTGCTTTTTGGGCCTCATCCTACATCGTGCTCAGCTTGCTCAGTTCCCATGCAATGTTGATAGAAACGAGGGGCGCCCAGCACCTCAACAGCTGCCCTGAGTATCTCCCAGGATCAGCCCACCATGCACAAGAGCAGTTTGTGCACTGGCAATGAGACCAACACAGAGGAGCTGAAAACACAACGAAGGAAAATAAAATGCGTTGGAAATTTTCTTAATTAAAGATGATGGCTTTTAATCGTGATTTATTAACACGGTTGCTGCCATGTTTCCAGTGATTGCCTGCTGTTTTGGAAAAGTGTTTCCTTGTGGATGTGCTGACACTGTTGTGTCTGTTTATGGTGAGAGAGCTCCACAAAACAGTTCAGCAGCTGGGATACTTCAGGTATACTGGAAAGTGGGTTCAGAGGGCTTTTCTCCAAGATTTGGAGAAAAGGCCTCTAAACTTTGGTGAGGAGATTATTATGAAAAGACTTTGAAACCTTGTCCTCCTGCTTGCAACAAGTTACTCCTAGAAAGGGGAATTGAAAATAAAACTCTGATTTTAATGAAAACTTTAGGGAAGTTTACGTTTGCTGTCATGGCCTCTGGTTTATAAACTCTTGCAGCAGCAAAGGGAGAGGCCAGAAGTTGTACTTCTGGCTAGTACAGATGAAGTTTCTCATGGCAGAGGAAAACAAGTACTGAATTCCTTTAAGCTGTTGGATTTTATTCTGCCTTGCTGCTATTTAGCAAAGGTAAATGCATTGTGAAGATCAGGGGCACAGCAGTCATATGCTCTGGCCTGTGACAGGAGCACGTATCGAATGGTTCTGAAATCTTCCCTTTCTTGGCTAAATAGGTGATGGCAGCAGGAGAGCTCCTGCCCCACCCTCCTGCTCTAAATGTTCTTAGACCTTTCTAAGTACAGCCAGGGGGAGGACTTTCTTAATCAACCTCACTGGTGATCTGACTGAAGGTCTTTAGCAAAGTTTATTATTTTCTTCATCTTTGGCTTGAGTTGGTGAGATGGGTAATTAATTATAGTTTATCCATTTGTCAGGGTGATTAAAGCAGCTTTGCTGTGGAGCTTGACCTTCAGATAACCAGAGAATCCTTTTCACTTAATGCTACCCTACCACTGCATGAAATTTGTGCAGCCTCTTGCACCTAATATTTTCCTCTACATTTTTCTGGATGTTTTGTATTTGTCTAGTATGACTCCTTTTTTTTTTTTTTTTTTTCTTTTCTTTTTTAATCTAGAAAATACGTAGAATCATTCTCACTAGGATTTTAAGAATTTCTGAGGCCCACAAGAATATTGAATATCATGGGCAGTCTTGTAGGTTTATTAGCTTTTCTACAGATCTACATCCCTTTTATTGAAACTAATATATAAAACTTCCCTGCCTCTTAGTGGTTTATTATCTCTTTCTTTACCGAAGCTAAAGATAAATCTTTTGTGATCCTACTCTCAGAGGTTTTATTGAAAACTACACTTCTGCTTATAGAGGCTCCTGAGAGAATCAGTTTAAATGTCTACCAGAGTGGTGGAGGGTACTGAGGTTTTTGTACTGATACGCCAGACTGATGCTGGAAAGGGTATTCCTGCAGTCTTGCTTGTGCTGAAACAGTAAAATAAACTAAGAATATCTTTCAGATTTTGTTTGTCTTTACCATTACTTGACTTGACTTGAAAAGCCTCTCCATTTCTTCCTCTTTCCAAGTTATCTCTTTCAACTTGTCTAACTAGGCAATTCCAGCAGATACTCCTGCTTCTGTCTTGAGAAGGGCTTTTGATCTTGGATCCTAAACTGTAGTTTTACAGAACTGGCAGCACGATGGAGGACAGGAAGCCTGAAACTTGGCCACCTTCCTTCTGGTGTGCTCTTCAGAAGTGCCTTCTGTTTACTCCCTGGTGACTCTTCTCACAGCACCATTGCCAGTTAGTTCACCACGTGTCAAAGGAAAATATTCTAATGTAAAATACAATAGTGCCTGGCTCGATACTCTAATTGTGTATTCATATTCATAGATCACTTCAGAAAACTCCAATACTTGCCAGAGTAAAGAAGTTGTGAGCAAAGATTCCATAAGTCATGAGATCGCCTTAAAATCCTGAGACTCCAGGGTGTGTGGATATGTATTTCTCTTGGGAATTTCTTTAGGGTTTATATTTTTCAAGCTTTCCCTTGTCAGTTGAAAAGCGAGTCACTTATGAATAAAAGAAAAGCTGAGAATTTCTTTCATGTTAGAGGGCTTCAGGAGCCACAAGTTGAGCATGAAATGTCACTGGATTTGTAATGAAATCATAGGAGTTGGCAGGACTGCCAGCTTTCTCTCCTTTGCCTACTTAAAAACAAAACCCTTTAAAATTGGACTACTCTTCCTATATAATTGTAAATAAGCATTACTGTCCTTTAATACATACCTCCTATTCTGTGACCTCCTGTGTAATTATTTTGCATTAAACATATGATTAGCAGGAGATAGAAGTGCTTGATAATGATAAATAGCTGAGGATTTAGTGCATGTCAGGTGTGAGTCCACCTCTTTTTTTTTGCACTGATGTTTTTTGGCTGCAGTTACACATCTGCAATCAAGCTGTAGGAAATACTTTGAAGAAACTTTTGCAGTATTCCTTCCAAAATAGATTTTTCTCCACAGCCCAAACTTTGGTGATTTAAAACCAAATATATGCATTGTCCACACATTTCAAGAGGCAGTTGGATTAAATCCTTTTGGATGAGATTTTAATGAATGACTGTGTTCTCTCACTGAATCAGTGCAGGGAGTAAATTTTTAATGACTCATTAACAAAGTTAATAGTTTTGAAAATCATTACAGTGCTATTCCATTATTTTGTTTCTTTTTGCAGTGCGACTAATGCTCCATGCATCATAGTAATGTTTTTCTTTTGGTGCTTCCAACAAAAGTTGTTCTGACTCAGAGATTCCTCTAGGAAATGTGTTATGAAAATGGCAATTTAGAAATATTCTGAGATGCTCAGGAGTTGGATTTAGGATCACAGTAGACCTTCTAGAGGGCCAGACACTACAGCCCATATGGGCCCTTTAGAAGAAGATACATACCTAATATGACTTTCAGACGTATTTGAGTAGCCTAGCATCTTGGTTTAAATATGAATCACAAGCCAAATTTCTGTAGGCACTCTATATAATGCTATAAGCTGCCTAGATTTTTTTTTTTTTTTCCTCCTTTCACTGAAATGTTTCAGATGGTCCTAGGTCTGCATTCATATGTTCACTGACCAGCAGCCTTTGCCTGGCATAATGAGAGATTTGTGTTTAATACTGTGTGTTCCCTTCTATCTACAGGCAACACTGTCTATTGGCTATATTTTATATACAGACATATCTTTTATAGGAGCCTTTTTGCTACAGCTGTCTCCATGAAAATCATTCGGTTGCATTCAGTTCAGATTGACTACTTTGAGTGAATAAAAAAATACCTAAAATTATTTTCTGTACTTTATCTCCTAGTCAAATGTCTGTATAGTCCATTGCCCGCTGAGTGAAGAGAATTTATAATAAATGGTAGCTAACAAGCTTCTTCCTTGCTAACTAGAGCATTAAATTCATTGACAAATGTTGTCATGAGTTGGTTTGTGAGGAAATAAATGGAGTTCAGAAGTAAGGAGAAGAAATATGAGGCCACAGAAAGGGACCTGGAGAAATTTTAAAGCTTAATGCTTGTCAGCATTAGAGAAGATCTTATCCCAGCAAAACCATACAGAAAAATGTTTTACAAAGTGATTAATGGAGGTAGTATCATCCCCCAAACTACACTGAAAAGTATATAGGGGTTCAGAGATAACAAAAGGGGTGAATTTAAAACTAAAACCATGATTCCCATTGACTTGAGGGCAATTCATGGCACTAAATGAGGTAAATACAGCTGATCTTATTGTTTGTGAAGATTACCTCCAATACAGTCCATGGCCAGACTACCCAAGGTGTCTGAAGGCATCAGGAGATAATATTTACTGTTTTGCAGACCATATTGAAAGCTGCACTCAGGAAACCTTGCAGCTTGAGCCTAAATGTAAAATAAGCATAAGCATTCCCCTCTTGCCTATCCAGCCTCAGCCAAGCAGTTTGTAATTTTGATTCTTGTAAGAACTTTGGAGTTAAGGAACCTGTTAGTCTGCAGCACAGATTTCTACTGAGGCCTTAAGGTGCTAGTATGGGGGCATTGTATTTCTGAAAGACTGTAAATTTTAATACACATCATCTCTGTTTTGCATGTCTCCTGCTTGTTTTTGTAAACATCTGTATCATGATGGGGACTATGATCCAGGAGATCTTCACGGATTATATTTCCTTAGTCTGCAGGCAATAGACCCTGCAATAGCCTCAGTGTTGCTGTTTTGCAGGGACTAAAGCCTGCTGTCATAAGAGTGAACTGGGTTACTAGCAGAAATTAAGTGCTTCCAAGGACAGCCCTACAGGGAATCAGTGTTTTATGAGCACTGTGGTTCCTACCTGCCCAAAAACTGCTTGCAGATCCCACCATTTCAGTCATAAATAGGAAGTTACCCATGTGTCACTTATCCTGTCTCACTCCTGCTCCTGGTGCTCCCCTTTGACAGGGACACTGGTTTCCTTATCAATCTCATGGTGGTGATACCTAAAACTCAGGGCTGGCACTGCATGTGCCAGAAGCTGGAATGACTGAACAGGTCCTCAGGCAGTTTGATTTCAAAGGAACAAATTTATTTTTTACATTGGAAGTGTCTCGGATTTCAAGGACAGGAATGAGATCCGTGGACAAGGAGTAACCATCTTGAGGGGTTAGACCTTGCTAAATAGCACAGACAAAGAAAGGGAACCAAGATTTTTGGGCAGCAGCCTGCAACCATCAGGCCTGGCTGTTTCTGCAGGTGCTCTGTAGTTTTTTAACAGCTTATTGCTGTATTATTGTAGGTGGTGATACGGGTTGTAGTCAGTGCAAACTATCATAAAATCTGGATTTAGGTGCATGCATGTTTAGGTCAATGCAGAGTGAGAGCAAGCAGCATTTGGAAGGGAGGCCGCTTCATCCGTGCTGCCTGTTACTGGATATTTAATTCAAGTCGAAATTCAGTGCTCTGTCCTCACAAGAAATCAGTGAACTATACCGTACACTAGAAGTTCTGTGCAGAGTTCTTAGAAATGGCAGTGCTGAAAAATAAAATTAACTGATATTATCATTGGCTCATGCAGCACTGAAGTATTTTTAACAGTACTTATTGATAATATATAGATTCTAATTGGTAATTCCCACTTTTAGTTATCTTACGTTTAGTTACAGCAAATGGTCCCTTTGTTCTTTAAGGTAAATAAATTTGTGTGAGCATGTGTTTAATGGCCTTTTCATATTTTTCTTTTAACCAACACTGGAATTTATTCTGCTTGAGCTAAGCACCTCCATATTTTGTGGCAGTTCACTTATCTATCGTTCTTCTGAAAATATCACAGGCAAGATAAATGGATTGACACCAATTTGGTACTTGGGTGATTAATGTCAAAGCTATTTCTAAACCATTAGTTTGTTATTCATGGCATTTTATCTTTGTTTAGGAATAAAAAAATGCATTAGGTGCAGATGCTAACTATAGATCAAGAAAACCTTATTTATTTTGAAATGTAATAAACTTTAGAGAGGGGATTGCCTCCAAAATAATGTCCTCTCCAGTAAGTGCTCAGTGTTAAATATTTTTATTTTAAATCCACTTTTACTCATTAGTGAGGTGATTGTCTGTCTAAATAACAATACACTACAGAAATGGTAGTTTCTTAAACCAGGTTTACTGGTTTAAGTTTTGTTTCAAAAAAACCAAACACCACCACTGCTCAAAACGTATTGTTATTCCCACACATTCCCCCCAACAACTGAGGGACTGAACAATTTGATACTCCAATTCCAGTACCAGATTTTCTATGTGTCACTTCTGAGTGAAGATATTTTATCCCCAGCAAAAACTGAAGGCTGTCCTTTACTGCTTTTTTCACTGATTTAAATTACATATGTGATTTTATGCCTTTATACCGCCTGAGTAAAGGTTTGGGTCTGGGTCCCACAGGGCTTCCTGTTTTACCAGCTGCAATTTCTACTGAAAGAAGCAAAATTTCCAGCCAGTTCATGCAGAACAAATTTCAATCCTGACTGCGTAGCTGATCAGTGGGTGTCACGATGGCCTGCCAAGAGTGTCACACATTGCAAAACGTCTGGGAGGGAATGATTCTGAGTGATACCAACTATAATACAGACACACAGTCACTATTTGCAGTATGTCACCTGAACCTGCAGAGCAATAAAGCAGGGAAATGGAACTATGAATTACCATGGGGAGGGAAAGATGGTCAATAGTGTGATATTAATGAGATTCATGATATAGATTTCCATTTGCAGCCGCAGTGCTGCTGATAGAGAAGTAGGAACCGCTGTATCTCATGAAGGTTAGACCTTGTGTGCTGTATATTTAAAACCACGTTTTGCACCCCAAATCAGTTCTTGGTAGCTACAAAGTTATCTAACAGCCCAAAGAAACCCTAGTTCTTGATTAGCTAGGAAATTGAAACTGGGGTGATATCCCTGGCAAACCAATGCTATGGTTTGGAATAACACACTGTATTTTGACTTCTACCCTTAAATATTAGTTTTTTCCTTCTGTCTTGTGTCTAAAAATACTTCCATATTTTACTCTGGGAGATTAAAATGGCCTGATTCTTGGAAGTGTTATCCTAGTAGCAGCCAGGGAGATTGGAGAAGAGAGCCAAGAAACTTGAAGACGTATAATTAGCACTGTCAAGCACATTTCCCCAAGGATAGGCCTCTTTTAAAGCCTTGATTCCCAAGAATCCCTCTGGAGATCAACTTGTGTGTCCCAAGCACTTTTGCAAATTAGGCTGCATATGTTGTCAGTGAGGTATCCTTGTGCAAATTTGAAATGTTGATAGACATATATCAGGTCTCTGCAGGGCTCATGCACGGTGACCCCTGTGTACTTTGGCCATTCAAAGAATGCACTGACTGCAAGAAATATTTCAGTGTGTCCCATGGTCTGTCTGCATGTGGCATCTCATGTCACAGTAACTGAGGAGATAATTTTTCAATTGAATAGAAATCATTTTGCAAAATGAGAGCTAGTGAGAAAGAAAACTGAACACAGGAGGATAGAAAACATCATGAAGGAATTAATAGAGTAATCTGTTCATCAATTACTGTTTCAAGAGTATGTCAAGTTCTTTCATCTTGATTTGTGTCAGATGGATCAACGCTGCTTCCAGGAATAAAATCACCATCTTTTTGTTCTTTTCTCTTTATTTCCTTTCCTGCCTAGGACACATAATCAATATCTAAATTTCTTCATTTTTAACATTCCAATGTGAATTTTAAATATATATATATATACTTTTAGCTAATTCTTAATAGGCAAAACACTTTTTTTTTCCAGTGATCACCTTAAGGCATGTTGATCTTCATTCCCGCTCAGCACTTGGAGTGAAACCTTCATCTGATAAGAAAGCAAAGAGGTGATCAGGGTGTACCTTTATCTTATACCTCTATGCAGGAGCCTCTTTATTCCTGGGTAGGAAATGCTGGAACTGCATTTTCACTACATTTTTTGATATTAAATTTTAGATTTTTCATTTAAAAAGTGGCAACCAAAGAATATTTAACTCACTATATGTCTTCCTGCTTTTGGTAGGAATCATAAAATTGTAGTAGAATAGTTTGGGACCTCCCTGCCGTGGGCACAGATTTCTGTAAACTACATCAGTTTACTTAAAGCTATGTCCTGTTTGACTTTGAACATTTCCAGTGATGAGACACCTACGCTTTCTCTGAGCAACGTGTTTCAGTCTCTTCCCCTTCGTTATAAAAAATGTCTTCTTTACATCCAGTCTAACTTTACCCTCTTTCAGACATGGAGGTTTTGAATCTTTGTATTTGCATTGCAAACTGGAGCCCATTTAATTAAGAACAAAAGCATATAAGCATTTCCAATTACTTGGGTGCCATTAATCTTTGGATTAATTTTCTTTGAGCAGCTATCATTTCCATGTGATGCTATCGAATAGCAGTTGACTGGGCTGTTGCTCCAAAGTAGGGGTCTGCTGCAGCAGTGTGGTAGATGTGAGCTGGAGCACAGATGATTGTTTGGCTTGATGAACAAAACCTGAGTTGTGCTTGGCATGATGGAGTGAGGGAAACAGGGTGAAGAGCATGCATTTGTTGCATGATGGAATATAAAACAGAGGAAACAGGAAACAAGAGAGCATGAATATGTGCATGTCTGCAGGTGTGCTTGTGTTCACAGACCTATAACTCTGAAACCATTCATTCTTTGTGGTCTGGATATAGGTATTCAGGAGATGTGGGAAATATCATTCAGCTGTGAGATAGCCTGAGTTCACTGCACCTCAGCAGAGCACCTGACTTTAAACTGGGTTGCTTTTTCCTGTCATCCTCGGAGTGCACTGTTCTACTTTGAATGCATCATTAAAAATTCCTTGTAACAGAGAGAGCCTGTTTCTTTCTGGCATTGTCAGGTCATTCTTAATTCATGCCATAAGAACATTTGGAGAGGCATTTGCCTGGCAAGGCACTGCAAACACATCTGAATTCTCTAGTTCCTCAATAGGTTAGCTAGTTTTCTTTGCTGTCCTGTGTTCCATCAATATTTGAAGTTTCTACTGGGTTCAGTTTCTGCTCAGGGATTTTCCTCATTGTAAAAGAAGCAGAAGGTACTGCAGAATTGTAGCATTTCTGAATGATATTTTCTTGTTGGAGGGGCAGTACTTCGATGTGAATTACTTGTAAAAGGCAGGATTGTGACAGTGTGCCTAAGGGCTGACTCTCAGACTGGAATGAATGAGAACATATATGCAATAGCTGTGTGAAACACTGCAGTTTTGAAGTATATGCTTGTGTGTTTGTACAAGATATACAGCAGGCTTTCTTGGGTAAGGAATTACTGAGGTTTTGGACAGGGAGCTCTTATGTGTATTGATAGCTTGCTCTGGAGCTGTACTGTGACCTCCTGGCTTGCACTCTGCAAGAAATTCCACGTATTGCTTTATCCTGCATGGGAGCTGTGATACCACGGAGGCTTTAAATGCAAATATAAATGAAAACCAGGGTGGGACAGTTCTGTGCTGTAATTTTCTGGTCATTTTGCTGCAAGGGCTGGTGACAGGTCAGCTTTAGGGTAGTAATCCTTTCGTCTTTCCAGTATGTGTGTCCAAAGGCAGTCCTCAGCAGTGACAGCCCTTCTCTTGCAAAAAATTAATTTACTGTTGCCAGTCTCACTGTATGGGCTCTGCAGATGGTATTTCCTGGCAATATCTTTTGGGATCTTTGGAGAGCTTGGGTACCACAAAGGAATGCATTCAGTTACTAAAAGTAAAGAGCAAATCATCAACAGAGCATTTGCTTTCTTTTATTGTCTTTTATAACCCCTGACTCTCAATGCAGTCTGCACCAGCAAGGTTTGGGTCTGGAGTACAAGCAGGCACATTTACACATTGGTGGTGTGCCTCATAAAGGGGTCAGGTCAGCTCATCTCTGGTAGGCACAGTTTTGTTCCAGATAGCATTCCAACAACTTCCAAAACAGACTGTGAAGTTCTAGGCCAAGGAATAAAAAGGGGGGCTTGAACATTTTTTAAGTTTCTAATTTCATCTAATTTTTTGGTGTGTGTGGATGTATGGCATATTATTCTATGTGTGACTTGATTAGAGAAGCGATAGATTCCCTCACTGTCATTCACGGAGCACAGGACTTCAGGATGCAGCACCAGACTTGACAGCTTCTGGGAGGAAAGGTGGGACTCTGCAGCAGATGGGAATCAAGCTGTAATTATGATTTCCCCATCCTGGGCCATCAGCCCAAAACGAGAAGGGAACTGCTGCAGGCAAAGGCCGCAGGGCCACATGTTTGCTGAATGAAAAAGGACTGGAGGAGAGATCAGCTAGGGCAGAATGACCCTGCTTTATGCCTCCACACACTTTCTGAGGGGATTGAGTAAATGCTTTGTGTGTGACTGGGGCCTCTCTACAGTCTTGTTCAGAGTTTTCATCTGTGATGCAGCGTATTTGCACTGGGTCCTGATAAACTTGTTTAGGGCCATATTGTAAGCAATGTGTTTTGGCTAAAATTCTAGTACTGTACCAGATCATAGATGATCACAAGACAATTCCACAAAGCAAAAAGGATACAGAACCTTTTTAGAAACACGTGGTTTTGATCAAGAAGAGGTTGAAATATACATTTAACAGCATTTAATATCTCAGTTTACAAAGATCTTTTCAAACGGCTTTTAACCAGGCAACAAAATTGAAACAGAAGTCGGGTTTACAGGAGATGTATGATTCCAGAAGTAATTATAGAGAGTGTTACCAAGACAAAGCACCTAAAACAATGCAACTTAATTATCCCAAGATAGATGTATAACAAGCCCTCTCAAGATTAATTAAGGTCAACAAACACACTGAAAAGACTCACAGAGGGTAAAAAAAAAATAGGAAGGTTCTTTAACTATTAATCCAGTTTTAAATCTGAAGGATCTTACAGAAATGAATTCAGTAAGGGAGGAAGACAGAGAGTAAAGCAATGATTTACCCATAGAGCGCAAAAGTTGCAACTTAGAGTTTGAAGGTTTTGTGTTGGAGTCACTTTGATGACAGTCAGAATGAATCATTTCTACTCTTAACTTTACAAGAAATGAAAATGCAGGTATTATTAGCATCTTTAAAAAGACACAACTTTTGGGGCTAAAAGTACAATGTAAAGAAGTCTGACAACAGTGATCAGTGTTAGTAATCATGTTTGCTGTCATGACTGCCCTTTGCACTCCTGCAGTCTGTCCATAGTTGTGCCACGAGCTGTAGTAGCCCCTCTCTCCCATCTCTTCTCCATCAAATATGCCTGGAGATGTGGAAGCTCCTTTTTGTCATTCAGGTCAGGGCTGCATGGTTGGCTGAGAGCTTGTGTCTCAGAAGGGGCAGACACCAGGATTGTTGAGTCAAGTTCCCAGCATCATGGGATTCAGAGTCAGCTTGGATAAGTGTGTGGCAGCCAGTCCCCTCTACATTTGGGGTTTTTTTCCCCTGCAAATTAACAGTTGTGCCATTTGCCATTTCCTGCATGCAGGGTGTGTGCCCAATAATGCACTATGTAGGTGCCAAATCTCTTCACTCAGTTTCTTGGCTATAAATATTAATAGGGCAGAACACTTGACTTGGTGACCTAAGATGGGCATTAACTCAACAGGTTCTGTGCTGATAGCATTAGAATATGAACTCCTTTAGAAGCTTGACCTTTTAATCACATACAATTTTGCACGTTAAATAATAACCTTTTGATGGGTAGAAGAGACTTAGGATGGTCTAGGTTTTAAAATTCCAAGTGGTGTCTTCAATGCCAGCCTTTCATTCAGCTTAGAATGAGATTCTTACCTGCCCTAGCTGACAGCGAAATTCTTTTGGCAAATGAGAGGGCATTTGCTTCTGTGTTCAAGTGGACAGAAGCTCTGTAGGATAAAGCAATCTGAAAACATCAGTGACATATTGGATTTATCAATATAATGTCACTGCATAGTTGCAAAAAGTCTCACCTGAGTTGATGAGTTGGAAAAGGAAGCACAAGGCTGTAGAAAGGCACTTTGATAGGCTGCATTGTGCTTAATGATTTTATACTTTTAATTTGGGAAGGTCACAATCTGATACAGACTTTCAGTGACACAAGGATTAGTGCTACTAAATCCCCATCAACACACCTCAGTGATATCTGGTCCCATTAAAAAATGCTGTAGCTCTCAAAATTCAGCAGAGAAATTTCCCAGGAATGATGTGAAGCTCTCATGACAGCTATTTATACTTTGAGCTAAAAGGAACCATTTTTGAAAGGTGTTTTTCACCATTTATCAGTTTCCATTGTTCAGATAAGCGTTGCAAAACGGGAGGCTCTTGCAGTCATCACCAATTTGCTTACCCATGGACACAGGAGTGGAGCCCTTTTTTTGCAGCAAAAGACTCCATATTTTATATATGCAAATAAGAAACGTGTCAAAAAAGGGTTTTCCCCTGGAATAGTGCCGTTTCAGAAAGCAGAAGCTACATGGGCACATGCGAAATTTGATGCCTTTTCTGTTGGAGGGATTGGAAGCAAATAGTTTGTGCATGTCATTTAAGTAACACTGAACTGTTTCTCTCAATTAGTTAAAACCCTTAATTTTCATGCTGTTTCATTTAACTTCTATTGATACATTTGTACTGTAACATTCTTTTTAAGCTAAAATGTTCTTTTTCTCTTACATCGCTTCATTGTTCATTTAAAGCATCCTCTTCTTAAACAAAAAAAAGAATAATCTGTATGAAAACACAGCTTTTTGGTATTTCACAAGTTTTGCAAGAATTTTTAAGTATTTTTAAGGTTCACAAGAAACATCAACTCCTGTGCTATTTTGCAATACAAATGCATTTCAAAATGACATAAGATCCCACTGAACAGAAATATTTTCTTCACAGTTCTAGTCAATAAATTGCTTTTGGACTGTTACAAGTACTGACAGGATGTATTATTACTTCTACTGGGTGGTATTTTTTCATTATGTCTTCAGTCTGAGTTGTGTCTAGAATGTGTTTAAGTACTCATTATATTGATCTTGTATCACAGGCTCATTTAAAAAAAAAAAAAGTATGCATTATTCAGTTTTCAGTAGTCGTGACCACACACTGTATATAAAGGAGGGGGTCAATGTCTTTCCAAAGACAGATTTTATGCAATTTCTATTCAGGTTATCCTAGCACGGCACTCTGCTGTTTGGTTTCTGTGGTTTGTTCATTGTTGTTTCAGTTTGGCCTTTGTTTTTTTCCTCTGGGTGGGATGTTATTATTTCTAATCACAAACCAGCTATTCCCAATAGTTAGCTGTGTGGGTTTTCTCTTTTTGTTTGTGAAGCGTTTGGTAAGGTTACTCACATTCCTTAGAAAGGGCTGGGTTTTGTCATTCATCTTCGTGACCCCTTAGGATAGTTGGGGTAGATATGGAGCATGGTGTATTTCAAAGCGAGTTTGGGCAGCACAGCCAACATTCTGAGCTAGCATCCTGGGTTTCTGGTTCTTTGGATGTGCACATCCTTTGGAGTGTTCTGCAGCCTACGGTCAGCTCAAAGCCACCCAACACCTTCATCTGCAGACTGTGTTTGCTCCAGCCCGGAGGACAGGACTCTTAATTTCTGTTTTCTCCTACTGCAAGCCTTTTGCCTTTGTGAATCACAATCTTTTGTCTTAGATAAGCCTAATCAAATGTCTTTAGTTTCTCAGTGAGGCATGTGATTTACATGCTGACCAGTGCTACTAACTCTTTTGTACTCTCTCTGATCAAAGATAGTCAGGGAAGCACTGAGGCAGAGTGGAGATGCAGTGCTTTACATGAAGCAGCTGAGCAAAAACAACTCTAGTGTGTAGATGTCCACTAAATCGGGGTTGGTAAGTTGTTGGCAGGTTGGCCACAGCTAGAGCCATAAAAATAACTTTCTTTTGGACTGCACACACATGACATTTTGAGGGTGAGAACTGTGTATTAGCAGTTTCAGAACAGAACGTGATTTCAGAACTGCATTTTGAAATTTAGTGCTCGTGCAGTAATTGTGACTGAAGTGATTTAGAGTTGTGGTGAGCAAGATTACAGCCTTCCTTCTCCCCCGTGCTTCCCCAGTGGCTGATGAGAAGAAAACCTACATAAGGTGTGCTCCAAGTGCACTTTCTACACGCCCTTTTACAATCCTTATAGTATATGAATATGTTTTGGTGCTTTTATTAACTGCAATTAACAGGAAAGGATGAATATGCTCTCCTCTGTGATTCCCAGAATGGGAAGAAATGTTGCAGGTTTGTTTTCTCTTGGATTAACTCAGAGCAGTGCAACCAGACAGGCTTTTAGTGAAACGTGTAGCTAAATGTCCAGGCTTCTTTAGGTAACTCTTCCCCTGTATTCCTGCTGTGGACTCATCCCTAAGCCTCCTGTGTGTAATGGTAGGACAGAAAAGAGGGGAAAAGAGTGGCTGTGAAAGTAACTGTAATACCTGCTCACAGAATTATTTGCAATACTCCTCTCTTCTGTCGAAAACCAAGTACCAGAGATTATATGCTCCCCAGTGACTGGGAAATTGTTTTCCTGTTTATTTTATGCCCTAAGTGCTCTTAGGACTCAGTATCACTGCTCTGCATTAAAGAGGAAGGCTAAAGAAAGATACAGTATTTTGCTGGACTTGTCTCCTGTGCTAACAAAAGAGGAAAACCAGAAGTGTAGTTCATATAGAATCTATAGAACACTGTGTTTCTTATTCCTGAGGTTCTGCATAGGAGCTGAGTGTAAAAAAAACCAAACCCCTCAAACTGAAATGTTAAAATAAGCATTTCTAATGGTGTTGTTGTGGGATCATTTGCTGTCGCAATGACACTCCATCAGCAGATCTGAAAAAGGTGAAGGATACCTTGGCCATACTGGTCCAGATCTTTCATGGCAAATTTTCCACTGCAGATGGTCATGTCAGAGCTGGAGACCATCAGGACAAAGGAAAAAAAAAAAGTGCTACCCCTTCCCCACCTCCCCCCTCTACCCCCCCAAATTATAATTTCCAAGGCTACAAAACTGAGAAATAAAATCAAAGGCATGACTGTCATTTGGTGTCACTGAAAATGTTTTGCTAAGTGTTCCAGTAAAGATGATACAGTAATGGTGTCACATTGTGCATTTATATGTCACAATGCTTTTTACAGTAGCTACAGACTTTCAGATGCACTCCTTGATAATCCGGCAGTTTTATCATCAGGGAGTGATAACCTCTCAGATATGAAAGCTGATGTCAGCGTCTTCTGCCACTTTGATCTGCACGAGCTGATGCCCTGAAAATTAATGAGAACACTACATGTGAAATCAAAATCAATCTACTGTGTGGATTCTTTCCTCTCTCCGCCTTTCCAGGAGAGCTGGCAGAGGGAGGGGGGTCGGCGAGAGGCATGCATTATCAAATCTGAAGCATGGCAGAGTATAAAGGCTGTAATCTCATCTCAGGATTCTTATGGCTTTAATAAACTCTTCATGCTTCATTCTTGCAGTTTACTGCATCATAGGGGCCCCTCTGCAAAATTGCAGCCATAAATTTTCCCTTCTGCTGGACAGATTTTACTCCCTTGCTTTGGTATATATGTCATCCTGCTTTCAACAGAGTCGAGACATGGCAAAACTGATTAAATATTTGTATTACCTTTTCAAAATACACAGAGGAAAGTAATTTCTTAGATGGAAGGAGAAGGCGGCGAAAACATTGTTGAGCATAGTTCATGGGGACTTCTTGGTGCTTACAAACAGACAGCAATTCGGCTTCTGTCACCTCTTGGGATGAAAATTCCTTGTCGCTTGATCCAAGATGGGTAAAATATCTCTATTACCATTGGCATTTGGCAAAAGGTATTAGTCAATCATCCAAAAAAGCATTATTGTCCTGCCATCTGCTCCCACATCTGCTTAAGCCCTGATGGCCCCCAAGAAACTGTCTGCCATTAGCAGTGATCCCTAAAAATAAAGTCCTTTTTACTACGAGCAAGTGAGCTAAGTAGACCGTGTTCTCCCTTAAGATGCTCGTCTGGCTGTGATTGCACATTAATTATGTTTGGGGCTGACAGTTGTAAATTGCCCTAAGTGTTTGTTGGCCTCTGCTGGATGACTCTGTGGGATGGAGCCCATTTCATCTGTGTTCTTCCTCTCCCAGGCCCAGGCATAGCCTCAGCTCACCCTGCTGCTGGCAAAGGTTCCTCCTGTGCTCCATGTACAGCTCGCTGGGGCCAGCTGATGTGGCACAAGGTTGGCAGCAGCAGTTGCTGTTGAATTGAGCACAGCAAGGTGTGACACCTTTGTGTTCCTCCTGTTGTCACCCATTCCCGGGAGGCTGCGGTTTCCTCGGCAGCAGTGCTAGAGCAGAGATGGTTTCGGTGTTTTGCAATGATGGGATGTCTGTGCCTCCTGTTTTCCAGCAGGGAAGGCATCCCCAGAGCTGCCAAGGGTGGGAAATTGCAGAGTGCAGTTGGAATCAATATAGCTGGCAAGCAACAGTGACAGCAATTTGGTGCTCACAAGTGAGTGAGCATCGAATCACCAGTCTGAACTGGAAGAAGGCGTCTCTGGGCTCTCTGTGCATGCTTTTAGATTGAACTGCGGTGGAAACTATACTTACATCTAGGACTAAAGTTCTGTGTGTTTGGTCTTCACTGCATGCTGTTTTCAGTGTTGAAAAGGTGTCGTGCATCACAAAAGTTTTCCATTATGAAAAACTGCTTAGCGCTAAAACTTTAAAGTTAAAAGTACTGCCCTCACATTTCTTTTGTTTTAGCAACTTGTGTTCAAATTAATCATGACAAATACATAGAAGGCTCTTTTACTGATAATGAAAAATGAATTTAAATAACCCTGGTGCCTTGGTATAAATGTCACAAAGTTTGAAAATGCAAGTCTAGTGTACCCAAACTCAAAGGTCTTCAAATTAAGAGCCAATTTTAAATTTGCAGTTATCATGCTGGTTTCAGCAGGGAGCAAGTGTAAAAGAATGCAGTGCCTGAATTGAAAAAGCAGCAAAGATTTATGCGTCTGCATTACCATTGCCAAAAGAATATTTTCCTTCTTTATTTTTAATGACTCATATAAAGTCTGAAGATTCCAAAGGAAAGGAATAAAAGATACTAAGCTTTAAATATGGAGACAAGCATGCAAAATAAGCATTTCGTAGTTGAGGAGGCATGTAAGATGGAGGTAAGGAAGATGAACAGACAATCAGTAGAGTTTCTTCTGGCCTTATTTCCTCTTGTCCTACAAATCTGGTCACTCGTCCTGATCATCCACATCCATGCCAGGACCCATTAGTCTGTAGGACACTGCTGCTATTTGCAACCCAGAGTGCTGAGGATGGAACATAAAGCCCTCTTACAGTGTGTGTGCCAGCTGTTTGCATATGATGAAAAGACCTTGGGGACCCTCGGAAGGTTTCACTGAAGTTTTGCCTAACAGGGTGTTAAAAAAAAAAAAAAAAAAAAAAAATTGAAATATGGAACACCAGATTCTCATTCTCAGTGGCTAGGGGGAAAGAAAAAAAAAAAAAAAAAAAAAAAAAAAAAAAAAAAAAAAAGTATTTCCAAAGTACTTGTGGGGTTTGGGAAGACTGATTTCCTAGGAATTCGTTAGGAATTCATGGAGCTGGACAGGAAACTATTATCCAAAAGATATTTTAATGGAAAATATGGTTCCTGCTAAATTGTTAAAGGAATTTTATTTCCAGTGGTAAAGCTGAAAAGACCATTTCAGGTCACTTTCAATACTTGAACTTTAGGAATCTGTGTATCCGTGAATAAGAAGCTAGGGTGTATATTCTTCTGCTAACTTGTATTTCAGCCTTTTCCATCTCTTCTAGACAGAATCTCCGAAGTACTGGCATTTCCAAAGTGTACTGTGCTAAAATACATCTAACTGAGCTGTACCTCACAGCCTGAGACCAAAATAGATGTAGTGCTTTAGGGAAGATGTAGTTCATAGTAGGATCTTGGGCCACAAGCAGGGCTAAGAACTACACCTTCCAGAAGCCACCTTGGGGATCTCAAATGAAGAAACAGCCACTGCAGCATTGCTCAGTCAGTTTTAGCCGGACAAGGACCACACTGATGAACCTTCACATCTCATTGCAAGGTCTATTTGCTCAAGGCTTTCCTTGGAGGGGGGAGGTTTTATGCTGAACCGATTTGACAATAAAAGCACCAATGTCTGTTCTGCAATCTTTGATGAACTCATAATGTTTTAAATTGAAACACATTTGTTCAGAGCCTGCCATGGGTATATGTATCCATCAGAGAGGAAAATGAAGTATCATGCTATTTCTCATCCACCAGTAGCTTTGCAGAGGCTGCTGCTCTGTGTCAAATGTGCTGCTTAACCAGGTGGAACAGGGGCAACAAAACTTTTCACAGCTATATCCTCCTTACATTGTCCTGCCCTATTGACTGCTGCATTTACAAGGTATTGATTTCACAGTCAAAACTTGCCTGAGAACTGGAAATTTTCAAAGATGTTTTTGAAAATGTAGGACAGGACAGCTCATCACCCAGCTCCCAAACCAAACCCTACACATTTCAGGATCAAGATATGAGTCTACTCAGTCAAATTAAGATGCTGCTTCTTGCAGGTTTAGTCAGTCCCTGTAGTTGCACATGCGGGAGTAGAGCAGGATTCCAGAACAAGTCAGTGCAGGATCCAAGGGAGAAATGAATGCATATCTGCTAAGCAGGAGCGTGTCCAGGAGAACATATTAGCCCATTTACTGGCTAGCCCATTCGACCTGTTTTAGTGAGATTTGTGGTCTGTGCTATGTGTGGGAGAACAGAGAGAGATTAATGCTGAAGGCACTCTTGCCCCTAATGTGTTGCAGCTGTGTTAATTACCAAAGAGTGGGAACAGCCTTGCCCTCACAGCTATGGGTGATAAAGGAGTGAGTTAGCTGGTGGAGTGGTCAGTCTGTCAGTCAGTGTCTGCTGGCCGTGCTGCGAGGAGGAAGGGGCTGGAAGCAGTGAGCTGGAACTGCAGGAGAAAGAGCCAGAGATGTGTGGGGTTGTTCATAGGACTGCAACTTAGCAAAGGTAGGGAAGACTTTTTAAATAACATGGGACTGCAGTGTAGAGAGGGTATTTTAGGTAACAAGGTACTGATACCTGAGGCCTCCTGAAGTTTTTAAGGGAGCACTCTCAAGTGCTGTGGCCATCTCGACAACAACAGCTGTGTCCTAGAATATCAGAGGATTCAGTCAGTGCAAAGCAATTCTTGTTCATAGGCATCATGGCACTGTCTTTGGTTTTGAGCTGGGTATCTCGAGAACCAAAGGCAGGCTATGGACTTAGTAGCAGTGTTTGGGTTGTCTCCTCTCATTGTCATGCATTGCCCCTGTCACTTGACGTTTGGTAGTTTTCTGTCCATTGTGCTTGCTCAGCTACTTCATCTGTTCTCACAACAAAGCTACAAGAAACAGGTTAAGCTACATATTAATGTTTCAGTGCAACACTGCAATTTGATAACAATAAACAGAAGCTTTTATGAGGTAGTAAATGTCTCTTCCATTTATAAATATTGTACTATAACTGCAGGCTCTAGGGTTATCAGGCAGTCAAACCTTTCATCAAAGCCAAATAGTTCCTAAAGTACCACTCTTAAAAATCTTTTGCAGGCATTAATGTTTCATTAGTTCTCTCAAATGAGTCTCCTTGGGAATCTGTATAGCAAGTAAGATCTAGCTCTAACCCATGGAAAAATTAACTTAATTTAAAAATTAATTTTTAATTCCCTTCTTTGGAATTTACTCCACGTGGCTTGTGGTGGTACGTAGCCTGTGTTCCAAATGTACTCAGCTTAAAGGGTAGCAGTAAAATTAATAACATATGTACAAGTGTACATTATACAATGCGCTCCCACTCTGCAGCCAGGATTCTTTCTGCCCATCCAGCTCTCGTTCTATCCCTTGCTTTTCCATGGAGGGGGACTGCCTGCCTCTGCTTAGCCAAGCCAGATTTATGGAAACTGCCCTGAAGTTGCACCCACAGTGCAGCAACCAAGAAAGCACTGTCCAGGTATTTGATTGATTCCCAGATGCTCAGGGCAGCAGGGACCACTCTGGCTTCCGTAAATACGCATCGTTTCTATCCAATGTACTTGAAACAAACTGTGCCAGCAGCGCACACAGCCTGTGTATGCACCATTCCTCTCTAACTCCAGCCTCGTAGAGTACATATCCTCAATTCCTGCTCAGTGTTTAAGTGTGCCTAATTGGCAACCTGTTGTTACTGCGTGTTGGCACAGAGCTTTGTAATTGGTGTGAAGGAATATTATTAGGGCATCTGTAATGGCTTTATCTCAGTTCCTATCTAGCCTTCCAAGCAGTGCTAAATTTTGGGCAGCTTAAACAAGAAACTTTTAATATAAAGCACAGATTGGACCTGCATCTTTGAATTCGCAAGAGACTGACAGTTTTTGCTTTGTGAGAAGGTTTTTGGGGAGGACAGTCAAGGCCTGAACTCATCAGTGGATGTGCTTTGTGGTCTTACAAGACCTCTTAGGGGTAGAAACAAAAGGAAATGCCTCCATTCTGCCCTTGTTGGGATGATGGGATTAAGCATAGCAGGTGTTTGAGGGAGGGAAGAGGTGAGGGAAAGACCAGAGCACGTCAGGGAGGTGCATCTCTGGATGCCTGGCTGCAGGTGTGGGAGTGGGCATCAAGTCCCAAGATTTATACCCCTGACCACACTACTGGTTTGAATAGGGTTGTAGTTCAAAGTACAGTGAGCTGAGCTGTTCCTTACTTGGCCACACCCTGCTCAGTGTGACCTTGGCTCTCCCAGTTCAGAGGAGTTTGGATTCTGGGATGAAATGATCTGCTAACATTGGGGAATGCAAAGCACTGTCTTTGAGAGTGAGCTTGAACATGGTTATACCTGATGTCAGCATGTCTGTAGATGGCTGCAAAATGTCTACATTCATCCCATTCCTCTCACATCTCTGTTATTGAACCCATTGCAAGTGTGTTTACTGAGACCCAAAAGCACTGGTAAACACGAAGTCAGCAACAAAATGGCCACATGTGAGTCATTGAAAACTGATATAGTTACGGACAAAGACCCTCTAACTAATTAAAGTTAGACAGTGGTATGTTTATTCACCAGCGGGCGGCACGGGAGTCATCTCCGAAAGGTGTGGCCGCCCCGAACAAGGCTCTTTGCTCTCTATTTATTCTCCAAGATCTTACCTACAATGCATATGCACAACCCCAGCACCTCCCATCCCCGCTCTGTATTAAAATGAGGCTATCAGTCCTTCACGCGTGCGCAGTTCTTCTCTTGAATTGGGTCGGTGGTCTCAAATTGGGTCAGTGGTCTCAAAGGATGAAGTCAGGAGAGTCTTCATCAGGTCTCTGTGACCCTCTGGCACAATCCAAGGTCCCCTGCTTTGTGATTGATTGATACCAAGTCCAGGTGCTGGCCATTGTTCTTACTGGTTTCAGTCTGTTCTTATGACGGTTCACTTACTCCACTTTTTCTATAAACAAGCTCATAATACAACAGTTAGCTCTAGCTTGGGCATCTAATAATCATTAACCTACCATTTTCTAATCTAACTTACATCTTGATCAATATAAATTGCTTCTATCCCTTAGCTAAAATCTTAACTCTTTAAAGTCATGTCTCACATGTCTGACAGGTCTCCCAGGAACCTGATCGGACTGATTAGTCTACAATATCTGTTTCTGTAGCCTGGAAAAAAACTGTTCAGTCTCTGACAAAAAAAAAAAAATAAATTTGTAGAATGAAAAAAAAAAAAAAAATTTGTAGAATGAAAAACAGTAATGGGTACAGTCACATCATATGGGTGCTGTGAGGCTCTGTGGTGCCACAGCTTGAGCTGCCCCTACAGCACCATCAGCACGAGGTTGTACATCCAGGAATGCACACCGTGGTTCCTACTGGGTAGGTGGTGTGGAGTGTCTCATAAAGTGGCGTCTCAGGAAAGGACCTGAGCATTGCAAGAGTTGCAGCCAACAGAATGTGAGGTGATGACTTGTGCAAACATCTGGCTGTGGCAGACCTTTATCATAGGGCGCAGGGATGTTCTCCTGAGGCATGTGCTGAAAGCATTTGTCCTGCACTGATCATTTGCAGTGAGTAGAGTCCCAGTTTGTGAATTCACTCCCCAAGTTTTCCCTCTTTCACACTCGATGAAACTGCTGTTCTGTGGCAGTGACAAGGCAACATGTAAATACCTTGCAGAAGAGTTATTCATCATTAATGCAGGCAGTTTGAAGTCCTAATCAAACAGCATTTGTAGGAAAAAAACTTTTTAGTGAGAATGGCATTAAAGAATTTAATTTAAAACACGTGAAGGGATTCTTTTTTACAGATTCTTCTTGCTTCTCAACCTTCCAGCACTTCTTTGTCCGCTAAAGGGTTAAAATGAAAAAAAAAAATAAAAAAATGGCTGCAGTTTGGGGTTCATTGATTTCACATAAAGTCTTTGCTACTTAGCTCCTCACAAACAAGAGCTGCAAAAAGACTTTAGACTCAGGGAGAAGTGCAGCAGGGAATTTTGATACCAGAAATCTCTAGGGGGGAAAAACAGCATCATGAAAATAATTGGCTGGAAAATGAAGCTGGCCAAAATGAGTATATAAATAAAGTGGAAATGTTTAACAGGGAAGGAACAGCTAACCTCAGGCAGGGGTGAATGATCCTTCTGTGACATCTCTCTAAAGCAACTCCTAGTGCTCAGTCAGGAATTGCAGGGTCGATGCAGAGATTATTTGGTATTGATCTTTGGCCTGGCCTTATGCAGAGCATAAGCCTGTAAAATTACAAGGGTCCTTGCAAATTTATTAAAATGGCTTAAAATTTATTAATCACTCTGGAAATACAGGTCACGGACTCTGAATTAGAATAATAAAGCTTTAAGCCACTACCAATTATCTGGGAAGTTTGTACAACATGATGGTCCAATTACCCTGTGTGCAGGTTTCCTAGCTAAACTGCAGCCAGACCACATTTGCCATCTGTCTTTTCCTAAGTAAATGGGGTTTCCAGCCCTCCCCAAATTCACACCATACCCCACCATCAACAATTATTCTCATCAGTGAGGTATATCTGCAAATTTTTACAAGGTTATTTAAATACATTATTGTCATCAGAATCAAAATGTGCCAGACATGAGAGATGGGAGACATTATAAAAAGCTGCGGGCACACATTGCTGTTCATGGGGGTGCTTTCTTATCTACACAGTAATAATGGCTGTGCTGTCATATCCCATTGCTCCTGATAAAGGAAGAGGTCATTGTTGTACATATTTTTTGACAGAATGAGGTCGCTGATGTTATCTCTGATTAGTTGAATAATGGTCATGACAGATTCTTAGTTGTCTTACCTTAGAAATGAATGACAGTCTGCTTTCCTATCCTGGCTGACCTTTTTTTTCTTAAAGGGAGCTGTACTTGCAAAGCAGCCGCAGAAACTGAGAACTGTGGGGGCTGGGTTTTATCCTCTCTCCTTGTGCAAGGGTAGTGTGAAGAAAAGGAAAAGAAACTTTAGTGGCTACAAGCACTTCTGTTCGTCTTGCAGTACGCCTGAAGGATATGATCTCTGTGGAAGAAATTCCTCCACCTCAGCTGTGGCAGATTGTTGCCCCTCAGATGAGCAGGGAGAGCTCCTTGCAAGGTTATTTTATTAGATCATCTGCTTTGCCCTCAATAGCATCTCAGCCCTGTGCCCTGCTAGCAAGCATAATAACGTGACTGAAACACCTCTTAACATTTAACAGCCCCATTAATTTTCCATTGATGCACCACACAGACTAAGGGATTTGCACCCTTGACCTTGGGCATCTAACACATAAAATATTAGATTATGTTTTTGCAACTCTTTTTTACGCTCTCAGTCTTTCAGTGCTGGGAGCACAGACAGGTATAACCAGCTTAGTCAGACAGCATAAAAATTTAAGCTTTTCTGGCATAGTCAAGGCTAGAGACACTGGAGAAATTCAATGTCCTTGTCTTGTTTAATAAGTCTGCAAGCTTGAAAGTCTTATTAAGCATTCAGAAAACAGAATGTGACACACTTAAAGAAAGTTTGTGGAAACTACCTTTTTTTTTTTTTTTTTTTTTTTTTTTTTTTTTTTTTTTTTTTTTTTTTTTTAATTCCTGTTGAAGCCTCCTTGAAAAATGAGAACCAAGAACAGAGTTCTCATTTTTGGTACCTTACAGTAATTTGGATTGAATGTGAACTGTTTTCTTTTCCTTTTCATTTGGTTAGCAAACAAATGGAAAACATATTTTGTTTGAAAAACCTTTAGGGAGTGAATAGAGAGGAAGTTATTCTAAACAACCACAGTATTAGAGAAACAATACATATGAGGTTCTGTTTTCCTGTGGAACTTCTCTTGAATTTGACTTGAAATGCAATAAACTAGATCAGAGACACACCCTATAAGGAACAGTTAAATTTCAGGGAGTAGAAAAGAATGTTCAAGTTAGAGCTAGGGCTGACCTGTATTTGTTCTCTGGATCACCCTTCCTCCCTGCCCACCATACTTGGATAAATTCAGAGGGGTTTGTGCATGTTCTCAGCTGCTCTCTTAAGCAGCTTGTGGGATCTAATCACTAGGACTTCAGGAGGACTTCAGTGAGTTAGGTGGCTGCTTTCCAGGAAAACTCCTTAAGACAGTTTTTACTTTATTTCCCGCAGGAAGAAGGATGAGATGTAGATACAGGGTGTCTAGAAAGCAGGAATAAACTCTCAGGTGAAGCGTGGTGCTCTGTTCCTGTGTCTAGTGTGCCACATGCAGCACCTCTGGGGATGTGGCAGGAAAGCAGGGATGCTCTGACCCTCTGCAGGGTCTCTGCTGGGTCATGTCACCCCTAAGCACCCACGGAGCCCTTAGGGTTTGCTGGGCACTGTGAGGGTCTGATGCTGCAGGTTTTTTGAGGCATGTTCTAAGTAACAACAACTTTTTCTTTAAATTAAATGACTCCTCATTTTGTGTCCTGTTAGGAATCTAACTCAAAGGGCTGTAGTGCTCTGTCATCCACTACAATGAAAACTGTGAGCAGCCCCTTCATAGAGAGAGAGAAGGGGTGGTCTGGGATGGAGAAAACAGGCTGACAATCTGAAGTTATAACCACAAAGAGAAAGACAAAATAATGTTTTTCTGAGGTTGTTATCAGGGAAAGTTAATAAAGCTGTAACGAATATTATATTGTATCCATATAGATTGCTAACTTCTGTGTTTTTGCTGACATGGTGAGCAATCAGTATTTAAATGTCTAGTATTCCTTTTGATTTGCCACAATTAATGTTTCATGGAGTTTATGTGAGTCTATAAATTACAACATTTAATTACAAGTTGTTATTCTTGGGGATTTTTTTTAAAGACTGAATGGCAAACAGAGCTGCGAGGCCGTGACATACTCAGAATCAGGATGGTGATATCAATATGAGTGGTTGATGCTAACTAAGTTATTTCCTTTTAAATCTCTTCATATCCTGAATGGAAACATGGCTTTAGATGAAAATGCTCATTATACCAATTAGATGGATGTTATTATTGAGTACATTAATCATTTTTTCTCCAAATGTTCGCTTTACAAATGTAATTATTTTTAATCACACTGGTTCCACTAAATTAGAGATTTGGTTTCCTTTTACACTCAAATTCAAGGTCTCTGAATTAAAAAGCACATTATTTTTTATAGATAATTTCCTGTCATTTTACTTCAAAAGCACCTGATAAAATTTCAGTAAATGTGATTAAATAGCACAGGAAAGTTGCCATGGTATTTTTCTTCCTTTCAGCATCATAAAATCGCTGGTTTCTCTATGGCAAGTTCAAGGCTTCACTAGAGTGTGGGTGTGTAATTAACCTGATTTCTTAATGAGTGTATTGAAAATACATGTTTTCTTGCAGTTCTGTGACTGACCCTAAGCTATTGAGTATTTAGCCCTGGCAGGAGATCAGGACAGAGCTTTGATGACAATCAAATACCACCTATAGCTTATCATAAGGTACTTAGTAGACCTTGCTGACACCTCAAAGACAAGCACAAATTCTCTTCCATGCTTTAAAAAAATCCCAAATTCTCAAACCCACGGGAGATTTTATGACCTGCTTTTCCCCTGGTCATTTGCAGCAGAAAAAGCAGCCCAGCATCTTGTGTTATCAACAACCATCTGGCAAAATTTCATTGTCTAAGCTTTTCAGCTGCTTTATGAGGAACAACAATTTAACTCCACAATGAAGACTGTGCAGCCTCACAACCAGATCCAGTAATTTTCAGTACTGCCTCTCTGTTAGTGTGTATAATTAATATGGACTTTGAGACATTAAGCAACAAATTCTGTAACTGGAAGATATTTCATGTGCAGATTAGGAAGTTACCATCTGCCACATTCTTTATGCTGTGCTGTGGTTTGTTTTAGCAAGAGAATAAAAATCCCAACATATTCACCATTTTGCAAAGACCATGTATGTTCCCAAGAGAACCTGGCTTTGCCTTTGCTGGAAATGTACTTCAGTTACAAGTGTAAACTTGCACCCTCTACAATATTAGCAATTTTGCGAATATTTTAAGGAATCATACTTCTGCCTCTCCACAATTTGTCTCCTAAAGGGATCGTTCAAAAATGCAGATGAAGGAAAGAGATTAATTGATGGGCAATTGTAGATGTGGCAGAGATGTGCTATGAATACTTGTATTTTTTTAAAGGGAGCATAGGCATCCATAAACAGGTAAAAGAGAACATGCGTTCAAAAACCATTCCGTGAATAAACACTGTTTACATCATTGTGTTAACAATTCAACACATTTTGAAAAATTGTGTGAAAGATTTTTCATTTTTCATTCTTTATACAACAGGTTGCTGAGCACAGTATTATAGCATTGATGGTTTATGATTTGAAAGGCATTAAAAATTGGCAAAACATCTGTACCAGTTTAAATTGGCAAAATATCTATACTGGTTTTGTAAAAGTGAGCAAACATCTGTCGTAAAGCAGGATCAGGAAAAGAAGACATTGAAGCCATTGGAAGAAAATGTAGCAGTGAGAGCTGTTATATGCAGTGGCCCACTTGTAGCCTATTAGATGCAAGCGTCCACAGTGCAGGAAGGTGGGAAGAAGTCCTAGAGGAACTGAAATAGTTCTCTACCTGTGTCCTCATTTATGTTTTTCTGAAAGGGCCTCTTCCTTTCAGCTCAGAGTTAGAAACTCACTCCACAGACATTTGAACTGATCCACAAGGGCTGTGTATTTAACTCCCGTTTAGATTTTAAAGCTCTTACTGAGATGGTTCTCTTAGATTTACACGTGAAGTTTAAGGAGGCAGGGAGCAGTGTTTCACTGAGCTGTGCTTGTCTCATTGGTTTCTGTAAGACCCAAGGAGAAATATTTCCCTTTTGAACTTCCCTTTGTAGTGTAAAGCCCACTTTTATTCTTTCTGCTCCATAGTGGACTCACCCCTTCCTTGTAGTTCTAAATATGAAACCCCTTGGTGAGTGACCACAGAAATCCAGTGCCATAGACTGTCAGGGCGGGAATTACCTTGGCAGCATTCTTGCACCTCCCTGGCACATTAAAGAGCTGACAACTACAGGGGTGGTGGGATGGATTTAGTTTGGTTTTCTCTGGCTTTTTGTGTCAGTGTTGGCTTGTCAGAGGCTGATGGAAGTGACTCAGCCGCATCAGTTCCTTCAGTTGGAGGCTGCTTATCTATCTATTAGCTTTTCCAGTTTTGTGAACGTTTTAAGGAGTTTACTGTCTTTAAGATCCTTGCTTTTTTGTCAAACTTGATGGAAGTATTCACATTTACTGGGGAAGATGGAGGTGTAGATGTGCAGGCACAAAGAACACGATTACATAGCCTTTGTTTCCCTAGGGAAACTGGATAAAAAACGTCCACTGCATCCCTTGTCCCCATCAGTGAAGTTGTCTTTCTTGAAATGCATTTAATTGTGTCACAGTTTTAAAAGAGAATGAGTGAAGTGAGTTTGTAATAAATGGGTTAGGTTTTTTTCTTTTCAGTCCTCAGAATCCTTGACATATAACCTTTTGCTTATATAAAACACTTCAGCTGTTCATTCATAGGTTTAACTATGCTGAAGACTATCCATTGGAAAGAAATCTTATTATCTCCAGCTTAATATTTCATTATCTGGCACAATATGAGGATATTAGACTTTGATTGCTGGTTCTCTTCAGAGATTACAGCATTTAAATTCTTATTCCCATCTGCATTTTAAACTTCTTTTTTTTTTTCTTTTTTTTTTTTTCTTTCCTTTTTTTTTTTAACTGGTCACATTTATGTTGCATTTAAATCTTGTCTCAAGTTTTTGGGCTAAAAAGTTTAGGTGCAAAATCTTCAAATAGGTTTGTCCTAAATTTCCCAAATTTCTGGTGTTCACCCACTCATTTCACATCCTAACGATATGCAGACATAATAATGCAATGGTCACATTGCCCATCATTACACATCTGACCGAAAAAAAAAAAAAAAAAAACTCTTCAAGAAGAGTATGATGACCTTATGCACCTAAACCTTTTACAAAACTATTAATCTGTGACAATGTCATCCAAAGTTACAGTAAATAAGTTACTGAAGTAGTTTTATGGGTCACAGTAATGTATCTGTTTGGAATCCGTTGTACTCAGACAGGCATATACATTTGCTGTAAATGGATCTTCAATCTCTGTGAATCATTTTATTCTTTTTATACACACTATAAAATTGCCATTTTTATGGCCAGGCTTGATGTATGATATGGCTGAAGAGCTGTATGAGTTAATTAAAGAATGAAGGGCTGTCCCTTCTGCTCTGTAGTTCTGTTCATGACATTAGTATCTGAGAACCACTGTTTTGTACCACGCAGAGATTTTGACTTTAAGGGAATCATATAGGTTGGGATATACATATTCTCATACTGTGCAGGGCATGTGTCTGGGTCCGAAATCCAGAGGCTTTGTATCACCGAATTGTCTTTTTGCACAGAGCTGGCAAACACTGCCCCCTAAACTTCAGTCAGGGTTTCCCCAGGTTGCCTGCTGTGGAAGAACGTACTCTTGTCTCCTGGAAGGAGAAACTCTGGACTGCCAAAACGCCTTATATTGCATCAGCCCCTGGAGGTGAATGTGTGTACCCAAACACCTGACTCTGAGCTTTGCACTGGCTGGGTATTTCCCAGTCAGTAGCTCTTGTCTCATACCAGAACAAAGATGAGCAGAAATCCCATAGCAAGGAAGCATCTTCAGTTTCAGTTCTTTCCCATTGAATTCTGGCTGTTGTGCATTAAATAAGATATTTTCTTCATTTGTAACCATGCGACAGAAGTTTCCATAAGCACTTTCCTTTCATCAGGAGAATATTATTTAGACAGCCAAAAGGAAGGTAATTGTAGCATAGGATAATCACTAGAAAGAGAAAAGAACGCCTCCTTATATTTACATTTTAGAAAGCATGAAATTCTGTTTCACTTGCTCGTCATTATCCAGTATGAGCTAAGACATTTGCAGAATGTGTGCTCTTCAAAACAGTTTTAAAAGATAAAGTATTCTGATTGCTCTGAAGTGTAGAACAATATTTTTCTCCATATTAGTGTTAGAGAAAAATAGCACAAAAATGTCAGGAACTGTAAGTCATTGCTCTTTTTTCCACATAACTTAATCATGTGCCTTCATTTTGAAGCCCACATCCAACAAGGCAAATTCACTTTGAAGGACATCTTTAAGAAATCATCCCTCTTCTGTATGGTCTGTAATACTGCTGGGCCCCTTCTGTCTTAGTTTTTTGCTTCCTGTAAATGCTATTGTAGATGCAGATCTTTAATATCACATTGATACCTAAGTTTTCTCCTTGAGATCACTTTGTTCTGAGAAAAGAGGTATAGTCTTTGCTTGTCACAGTGAGAGGCAGATAACTCCCGTGAGGCACTGGTTTGCTGCAAACAGGCTAGTAAAGCACAGTTAAAGAAATGAACACTTGAGATGGCAAAACACTGCAAGAAAGGTTTCAAATGCCACGCAGGTTATAGGTCTTTAAAACGTACATGGATCTGTCATATCCCTTCCCAGAACCCAATTTTGTCTGCACAAATATGACATACAACCATCATTCCTCTCACATATTAAGCTCATCATCTCCTTGCCCTTTACAGCCTTCCTCATGTCCTCTGTTAGCTCTAATAAAAGCTAATCCATAAGAAAGGCTCAAAAGACCAAGCAGACCAAGCTCAATTAGTTCTTTGATTAACTTTATAATTGAGCAATAAGCCACAGAGCCAGACCTTCTTCAGCTGAAGGGGATGACACTCAGTAAGGTAGAGCTGCCCAACACGCATTTCTGCACAGTTTTATTTATTTCACAGTTACTAACTTAACAAATGCTTGCAGGGGTTAGTGGGGTATATCTTGGTTAACACCAGGTAGGCTGCCCACAGCTGTGCCTCAAACCTCTCTTGGGCTGGTGACCCTTTCCCTGACATCACACTTCCATTGCTAAGGTTTGGTAAAGGGGTAGTCTGGGTGTAACATGGGCTTTTATTAGGAAATCCAGAAGATGAGCAGCCAGACCTAGACATTAACTTTTAAATCTGCTTTTAAACCTGTGGTGAGAATGTCCCTCTGCAGTGGACTGCAAAAATGCCGTCCTTTTTGAGGCAGCTGTGTAAAGAAATATTGTGTTAAAGGGGGTGAGAAAATCAAGAACTTGGGCTGGTCCAGGAAAGGTGCCGAGACGCCAGTATGTGGGAGTAAAATCCAGATGTCTGTTTCTGCAGCAGGGAATCTCTCCTTCTTGGCACAGTGTGCAGTATGTGGGGTTTTCCATGTGTGCTCCTGCACTGAGACAGCCACATGGACAAGACACTCTAGGTGTTTGGAGGTGAGACAGAACAATATATTTATAAGAACTCTGCAAAGAACTGAGACTGGTTTTTAGAAGTTTCCTCCTGAAATGGAATATTTGAAAAATTCTCTCACAATAAATGTATGCCCATCTGTGATATTCACAGCTTGTTTTAACTTTATTATGCTGGAGGCAGACCTCTAATCTCAGCGGGTGCATTCTCACTGAAGAAATGGCCCTATAAAAGATAATGGGTAATTAATATCGTAAAAAAATCCTCAGTAATGACTGGGGATATCAGAACTTGGTTCATATTTCCTTATGGGACCCTGGAAATAAAATTTTATATTTCCCAGGAAAAAAAAAAAAAAAAAAAGGCTGATCTTTGTATTTTGAGTACGTGCAACAACAAATGCTATACATCCACAGTTTTGTAACATGCCGGCTGGAATTTGATTTCTTCCTTTACTAGTTCAGGAAGGAAGATCTGAAACATCCTCAAAGTCTAACAAGATGCTAATATGCTAAAAAGAGCCTTTGAATGAGCTTGTTTTTAGTCAAAATATTGCAAGCGTGGTAATTCTAAGACCTCTAATGACACTAAAAACACTCATTGACAAATGCCTCATTTTCTCTTAATAACACTTGCTTTAATGTTGCTGTAAATGAGATCAACTTTGCCATAATGATACAGTGCTAGCAGTTAAAATCTAGCTTCAATGGTTATTTGTATTCTAAATTTTGCCTTTTCATTTGATCCCATATGCTTTTGACAATGCTGGATTGATTTAAAGCCAGCTGATTACGGAACACTGAATTAAAGTGGAATCTCAGGTACATTACAAAGGTGAAAGAGCAGTTAGATCCTAAGCAACACCTGAGCTAATGTCTCTTTTCTAATTGAGTGATAGTCAGGCAGTTTGCAGTGCCAGCAAGTATGGCTAAATCAAATTGACTTTTAGTGTTAGACCAATGGTGCTAATAGACTGGGTTCACTGTCTATAATGGATATGGAAAGACAAATACATTAAAAGCAAAGGTCATTCTTATCTTTTGCTCTTGACAGCAAAGACTTAACTGTACAAAGTTCGTTTCCCCTCCAAGAAATTATTGTTCCTACAGTTTATCTCAAATGAGTTTGGTAATGAAAATCTAGAGGGATTTTTTTCTTTCCGTGTCATCCTCCATAACTCAAGACTTATCGCCCCTTTACCTGGATGCATTATTTGCCTTTTCTCCTCATGCTCAGATGGGAGTAAGGGATTGTTCTTCTTTTTATTTTTGCTAACAGAATCTATTATAATGATCTCCTGATCTTTGCTTCAAGTGCTAATGTATCAACTAGTAAGCAACAGTGGGTGCACATATGGGAAACAGGAAGAGGCTGTGAGTTGTCTGGAGGGATGGAGCATGTGCTAGGAAATATGGACCGTTGCTTATTTCAGCAGTCAGCAGAAAGAGAAATGGGCATCTTGGTGAACTTGAAACACTGTTCCCCTGCTGAGCTCATGAACTTTTTGCCAGTGCTAACAGAATGTCCTTTCCATATAGGTGAATTCCGTGGGCAGGGGAAGGGTTTTGATACTGTTTTCAGCATTAAATTTCAGGCACTGAGGGCTGCAGAAGTCTTAGCCCATTGATTTGTGTAGGGCTTGCAGTCTGCTTGGGGTTAAGTATGTGTGTGACGGTCTTGGCTCAGGATGGCAACCAGAGAGCTCTGAAAGCTCATGAATTGCAGATTAATATCAACGCAGGTAGCAGTTAGGGTACAGAATAACATTTTTCAGCACAGTGAAAATGATGCCTGTTTACAGCTGAAGTTTTGAAGCTCTGATGATGAGGCAAGATGAAGGGAGTTGCATTTCAGTAAGGACTACAGCAAAAGACAGCACCAACATCTTATTCCAAGAAGTAAAAAAAATATTTTGTCAGTAAATAGCAGGATCCACTACCTATTGTCTGATGTTGGCAAGGTCTGATTTGTAATGTTACGTTTTAGCTCGGACTTTCTGGCCCATAATAGGCTGCTGAGAGCCATTTGGGCAGTGCCATGTCCCACAGCAAGTCACAACTGAAGGAGAAATCCTCTTGGGAGTGTGATCTAGTGAGGAGATCCATATGGGATGTGCTTCAAATCCTGACAGCCCCCACAGGGTGGGACAGGGAAGAGTTCTCTTCTGTTTTAGAGCCCTCTGATATGCCATACCTGATGGCCAAAATTCAGTGGCCATTCACCATTCTCTCCCTAAATGCTGCCTAACCAAAGGGCTTCTCTCCAGTCTCAGACTCCATGGTTTGCTTTCCTGGAGGGTGCATATGGAGGGAGTAACTTATGCAAGCTTGGCTTTAATGAGTTGAGAACAAGCAGTGCTCTGTGTGGTGCTGCTGCAACCAGGAAAGGCTGCATCATCCTGCTTGACACAGTTTTTTCCTAACAGCTTTATTTTATCCACCAATAGTGCTGCCTATTTGTATTAGTTTGAACGATTAGTAATTTTTAAATGCAACTGTCATACTCTGCCTCGTGAGTTCCAGTGATTCTACCATGCTGCAAAGAAACTCTTTGACACTGTAAGAACTAAACTTTTGCTAAAACATTTTTGACGTTCACAAAGGTAAAATTTTAGTATGGTTTCACTGTAGAGCAGGTAGAAAATTCTGTTACACAATACATTCTGAGTTGCAGCTAACATTCCTTTCTTGATTTAAGGGGGACAGAATAACAAGCAAAGCTGAATAGAAAAAGATTGGAATTTCTAGCAAGTTGAAAATACCATGGTTTGTTTTCCACTAATACCAAGAGAGATAAAGTTAATCTGAAAGTACACAGAAATTCACATACACAAAATCTGGTCTCCACAAGGCCATGAAATCCTTAATTTGTTTATTTCTCCCAGAAGAATATAAATCACTGTTGCATCGCCCAAATGTTTGTGAGTTTATCAAAAGGAGCATTTATTCAGCATTCATTCCACTCTGTCATTAAATCCTCTGGATTATATGGCTGTTGTTGTCTTTTAAATTCCTGATAAATATGTTGCTGACAGCCAGCTGTTCTTTCCAATGCATCATAACCAACCATCCTAGAGTAGAACATTAGTCTGCTTGCATCCATCTATTTTATTTATGCCATTCAGGGAGATTACAGTGGCCATCTGCGACTGTGGGCACTTTTTGTTTTGGAGGGATGCACCATCAGTGACACAGGAATGTGAGGGACAGGGCAGAGTTTGAAGGATATCATCTCTCTTGGTGTGAAAAGTCTTGCCTGCTCAGCAGAGGGACACTTTGGTGTCTCTGGTGGCTCCAGCCCTTTTTCCCCTGTGGCAGTTTTGGAGCCATGCAGACTGGTGACCCTACAAGAAGCCTCTTGGTCCTGAATCCCCAGGGAAGGCTTGGGGAAGTGCCTGACCCATTACACCACTTGGTTATCCCTGGGAGCAAAAGTTTGGGTGTACAAAAATCCTCAGTTATGGCAAAGACTTTTCCCCCTCCTACTCCTGTGCCACATTCCGTCTGTTGAATAGAAGGTCAGAGCTTTCCAGAGTTTCCCCCTTGGCAGCAAGCTGAATTTTCCTGCTGCTCCTTTGACTTTTCAGTGGTCTGAAGCATCAGGTTTGGTTCACTCTCAGTTCAAGCTGTCAAACGCCCATGTACAGAGCAGTTAGAGCATGTTTCTGCTGGGGAAATCGAACAGTACGTTTTCCTATTGTAGCATTCAGCCCACATGTTTTTTTCTCGGAAAATGAGGGAATGCTGCCCCTTGCACTTGTAATTTACAGTAATTAGCAAGGAAATGGTGCTTGCTTTTAGAGAAAGAAACACACTGAGCGACTCATTCCCAAAAATAAGATTTGGAAATGAGGCTCACATTGGGAAGTAGCACATTTTTATTCCTAGTGTAAACATAAATATTCAACACTTTTGGCAAATCAAAAATCAGAAGGGAGAAAAGCAGTGATCTTTGGATTGATTGAACTTTTTTTTCCTAGCTTGTGCTGAAATGCTTAATATTTCAGCTGTGTGTGACATGCAAGTAACCTGATAGATTGGTTGTATTAATTGGAAAAAAAAAAAAAAAAAACCCCAAACAAAAACTAACCCAAAAATCTTAGCTGAGATGCTTTATTTCCAAAGAACAGATGGCTTTCTTTACTTACAGCTGTAGAATATTTTGCTGCAACATAAAGGCATATAGTATATCCTCTGGAAATGAAGGAAAATGAGATGGAGAGAAAACATTTCAGGGAAAATCATTAGATGCTTTAGAAATAATAGAAATACCTGGCCTGACTTTTGGTACCACTAACCTTTGCTGGCTTCAGATGACAAGTCCTATTTGAGATCAAGACATCAGCAGGACCCCTACTTGCCCTGAGTTTCCCACCCTCCTCCCCATGAGGACAGCAGTAGGAGAAGCCCTGTCTGCAGACGTTTCTTGTGGCAAAGGACATTTTTTATGTTTTCTCTACCAGCCTGCCTGGCTTAACCTCTTGACCATCCTTCAGCTGCCTCTTAATGTGACCATTTTATCAACAACTGCAGTTAAAATGGCAGTCAGTTTAGCCAGCTCTGTCTGCTGCTGCTTGAAATTTTATGTATTGTGACCTTCTTTGTGCCCTTAATTTCTGCTGGAGATGCTCATCTCCTTGCACTGTAACCAATGAATCAATTTTATTTTCTCTGCTGAGAGTGTTGGGGGGTGGGTGGTGAAAAGCAAAGTTCCTCCCCCTGCTCCTTATCTCAAATGAGAAGACTCCTGCAGTTCTTCTCTCTTTGTAACTGCCTATTGATTGTGTATGTCAACTCAACGTCTGTGGGCACTGAAGGATTTGATTTTATTTCTGTTTGCTCAATGATATCATAAAAGTGACTGCTTGAAGGGCTGCTGAGAAGTCAGGGTCGTGTCCACAGCTGTTATAATGCATTATTTGCATCTAATTATATCAGAACAATGCAATTACACAAGGTATTTCTTTTAACTTGTTTAGGTATTCTTTTTGGATGGTACATGCATCTGCAGTCCCAAGGCCCCAGAACTGCCATGGGCAAGATTGCCCCATACTGCCTTACACATGGCCAGATTTAGTGCTCATGAACTGTTTGCCAGTAAATAAAAGTAGTAATTTTCCTGAGTGTTTGATGGCAGTGGATGCTCTCCTCACTTCTGTTGGTTTGGGCAGTCCTCTACCACTGAGAGCAAGTCAGATGTGTGCCTGAATGAAACAGGCTGGGAAGCAATAAAAGAATTGCCTAAGGAAGGAGAAGCAAACATCAATTACTTGCTCAAGAATGGAAAAGTGTTTGGTAGGCTGCTTATTTAGATGGCTAAACACATCTTGCACTTGGCTTCAGCATCCTGGCCTTGCACTTACAGCACATCCCCTGTCACATCTGTGACACTCGAGCAGTTCAAAGAGGGCTTGTGAAACCTCTGAAATGTCAGGGCCAGGGCAATCAGCAGAGGAGCTCTGCGGGGAGGAGGCTGAGATGGGCTCCAGTCCATCACAGATTCAGAACCATCAGCACCCAGTGGGGCAGTCTGCGGGGACTGTTAACTCCTGTGAATGACTGCTGAACGCCCTGTGCGAAGCTCACACACCCTGGCACCCTCAGTCAAAGTCTTGTGTGTGCCCGAGGGATCTGGCTATCAGGCCAGATATCAGGGTGTGATTCCTGGAGTGTCCTGAGCAGCACCCAGAGTTCGACTTGATGATTCTGATGGGTCCCTTCCAACTCAGCATATTGTATGATACTGCGATCCACTAGCAGGTCATGCAGTAATTCCCTGTGTAACTTGCATTACTCGGTGCAAGTCTGTCATGTGTGTCAGTGAGAATTGTTCTAAAATTGGGATTTCCAAGCCAAGTGCAAAAGTGTTTGAGGTACAGCTTCCGGCAAATATTTGCGTGTGATCAAATGCATTATCTCTTCATGTAATTCTAGATCCATAGTCAAGATTGCCTTTAACAGATTGCAGAAAATTTTTATTGCACTGCCTTTTCCTGGGAGAAATGCCCAAGGTGCTGAGCCCCTGAGCAGAAGTCTGAGTGAAGTAGTTCTCAAATTGCCATAGCCCTGTTCAGTTTGTCTCTGTATCTGTAAAAGCACAAAATCTGTCTTCTTTTAACTGCTAGGGTCTGCTAAATAGGAAAAGGTGTCAAACATGGGGAAGAGTGTTGCTGTTTGTATTGTTACAGATTTATGATATCGCAGCAAGATACTAATGCAAACCTGGAAGAATTAAACCTCTGCTTTTGCAGAGAGAAGTCCCTGAGTAGCTCCAGCCCTTCAGAGGTTAAGAGCAAAGGAAGCAAGGAGAAGCATTTTAAAGCCAGGGCTCAGATAGTGCCAGGTGTTGCAACTCACTGCTTGAATATTTAGCTCTGTGCTTGCAACTGGATTAAGGTGGGATGTTTGGCAAGCCTCTGAATGTAGATGAACATTGTGCTTCATATTGGAAGGCTATCTAAAAATCGCAGCAAATTATCAATGCATAAATAGGACGACAGGGCTGGAATTGGTTAAGAGTGTACAAAAGATTCTACATCTTCATTTTTGAAACTAGGGGGTTTTCCTGTGACATAATTGTGTACATCAAAGCTCTAAAAGATAAGTAATTAAGAATCTGAATGACAGGAATGCAAGTCCAATGCAAAGCACCCACTGCAAAGAGATGATGTAAACCAGAGGGTGGAAAAATACAGTGTGTGTGTATATGTGACAAAAATTCCCGGTTGGTTCAAGAAAAGGTGCTTTGTTTTTCATTAGTTACGATATTGGAGATGTGTCATCTTTAATCCATTTCTGTCAAGCTCAGTTGTCAGAAAGAGTGAAATTTCTTTCAAAAAAGACATGGCTGCTAATCCCTAAAAGCACAGTGCAACCACATTCTCTAATCGATGTCTCCTTCTGCAAAGATGCCCCAGAACCTTGGAAATGGCCTCATAATATTAATAGAAAAGATAAAAAGCACCCTTTTTTTCCCTATTCTTACCTTGAGGAGAGGGACACCTTTTAAAATATTTGTTGCTTTGTAACTTAGTGTTACAGTTTCATCAGTCAACTGAAAACTCATCAACTTTTCAGTATGAATTAGAGTTTAAAAAAAATCAATGTTGTAGTGGTCTGTTTTGCTTGGAGGCTGTCTTGTAGTGCTTTCAAAGAGTCCCCATATGGTGAAATTTGCAATTTTGAAACAAAAGCCTTTCCCATTGACTATGGCC
This sequence comes from Hirundo rustica, assembly GCF_015227805.2. Taxonomy (NCBI): domain Eukaryota; kingdom Metazoa; phylum Chordata; class Aves; order Passeriformes; family Hirundinidae; genus Hirundo; species Hirundo rustica. The sequence goes on along the minus strand of NC_053454.1, from coordinate 54,038,423 downwards.
AGGTACTCAGAATACTGAAAGGAATCAGTCATAGAGCTGTATTACTTTTTCACAGGAATAATACTATGTGTTAGGAAAAAAATGGATAACAATCAGATTTCCTTGACAAAAGATGTGAAGTTTGCTTTTTTAAATATGGAATTCGTTAGTATTATTGAATAGCCTTACCATATTCCTTTTAACTATAAATGATCTCCTCATACTTGGTTCCTGAGTTTTCAAAGGCTTCAGAAGTTACATAAAAGCAGGTACACGATAGAAGACCGGGTATTGTGAAGGTGTTAATACGTGGCAGATTTTTTCTTAACCTAAACACATGTATTTCAGGACCCATTATCTTGTCTTTTCTTTTGATAAAGTGGTTTTAGATTGACTATTACATTCCAAGGAAATTCAACGCAGATTTTTTTCAGTAACACAGTGACCAATACTCCTCACCGGCACAACTGCTTGTCCAGTTACACAAGATGGAAAAATAAATATGTTCTCAAATGTCCTCTCAGGGAAGAAATGGGTGAAAGGCAGTCTATGGTGTGCTACAAAAAATGAATAACCAAACACCAGGACCGTGATAAAGGCATAGAACAGCTCAGCTCTTGGAGAAAGAGCTAAGTTTGAGTCACAGGTGGCTGAAGGATGTGCAGAAACCATTAACACAAACATTCTTCTGTGATGCTAAACACAGGTGATGTGAAAATCACCTTTAATTGTAGCTGTACAGCCTCTGTGCACTCACCTATGATAAAACAGACCTTTCATAAAAAAATATTGTTCATATAGGTACTAATCTGTGTTCAATGACAGCACAGCATTTCATCTACATTTATTTATTGAACACTGGGATAGGCATAGTGTGTGTTTCTCTAAAAGCTTCCATGGATGTTAATGACGAGGAGTATCACATGTAGACAGCACTTGTGCCTAGGAAAATATAGAAAAGGAAAGCCAATAAAGCATCATGTGAAAAATATTAGCTTGCTAAAAAGCTTTTTATGGTTTGAATTAATTTTTAGTTCAGCAGCACTTGTTAAACCTATAAATAGATAAATAGTCTCTTGCCTTCCTATAGCTTTTTTCCTCTTATAGTGTGCTTTAGAAGTCTTCACATTCAGTGATTTTTATTTTATTATATTTAGTTAACACTGCAGGCTCTCTTTCAGAGAACTGCTTTGATAACAGGCTGTTTTATCTCAGTTCCTAGAGTGATAAAAGCCAATTTGGAGTCACTTACTTTATACAAAACAATGCAAAGTACAAGATATTTTGATGATAATAGCAACTTTAAAAAAAGATGACCATCTGCCTTTATTCACTTCTGCTTTCAGTGTCCTTGCGAGCTCCACTTTCCCTGTGGAAAGATGAAATCACAGAGAGATCATTTTCAGTCCTGTCAGCTGCAAAGATGTGGTAACCATCTTATAAGATAAACATATGGCTGGGTCTTAAGGGCTTTTTCAAACTGGGAATCCAAATATAGGCTGCCAAGTTGTGTACAGAAGCATCTGCCACGTCAGTTCCCCATCACATCGCCTCCCTGCACCACCAGAAAGCTTGAGCTGGTGTCTGCTCTTTTCCAGGAGGGCGTTCTATGGCAAGAACCAGCCACAGAAATGTAGAGCTGTGTATCTGAAGGCTTAACTTTAGACTCCTTAACTGGAACGTTTTAGGAATCATTTGGGACAGATGAGACTCATCCATCTGGAGAGTTCCAGCAAAAACCCAATTGTAAGCTGCAGGGTGAGCGTGGAAGGACCTGGAAGCTGAGCAATATCCCCGTGTGGAGCAGGGAGTGATAATTTTGAGGTACTCTTTAGTCCCACTGGCAATGCCATTCACACAGTCCTTATTGGGCATGCCAGGAAGGATCTATTCATACTCCTTCTGATTTATTTTTAAATATTTCCTGACCAAACTGTTGTCTAGCCTCTGTATCTTGCTTTATTTGTGGTCTCTTGGTTCCGATGGCTTCCCTCCTGAAGAGTGTTAAGCAGGAATTGCCCCATCCATGGGTCTGTAGCAGCTCCTCATAGCTAACCAGAATGTGTTTCCAGCTTCAACCACTTGGTTTTCCTGCTGTTCGGTGCTCCTGGCTCCTCTCTTTTGTGAGGAATGTTGATTTGCCTCTGTGAGCTGTTATGGCAATTATTGGAGGTTGAGTTCCTCTGACCTTGGAACACGGTGGGATTCTGGCAGTGGGGTGGTCTTACCCATGCCTTCCTTCTGCTGTTGGCTCTGAGAAGTTAGGTCTGCACTTACGAGAAAACACAGCCAAAGGAATTTGCAGCTGACCACTTGCTTCCTCACTTAGCCCCTCACATAAGAAAGACCTGGATTTATAAAGCTTAATAAGGCATTTTTCTCCAGGTAACCAGCACAATTATGAGAAACTTCCTCATTAAAATGTTTGTGTGAAGATAACTGTTTTGATTGAAAATACGCATGGAGCTCCTGGGCTAAAATCATGTTTGATATTTTTATGCAGTAATATTTTTTTAACTGGGTGGGTTTCTTTTCTTTGCTCAGCTTTTTTGGTGGTCTGTAAGCAAGGCCTCTGAAATGTTTATCAAAACAAAGATGGGTGATTTTTATAAACTTTTCATTTTGAAGCAGAATATGCCCCCCATTCCAGGAAGTTAATTTACCTTTTCTAATAGTATGAAACTTGCCCTGAAAATCAGAGGAGGACATGTAATACAGAGAGATCCATAAAGGTGCAGGAAGTGAGATGTATTGATATTTGTGAAGCCATTTAACACTGATCAGAGCAGTTTTAGCTCATCAACACCCCACTGGTGAATCTCAAAATATCTATCATCTTTATCTGAGACAGCCTTCTGCGATGTATCTTCATTTGTTCTTGCCTAGTGTGTGCTCTCACCCTTTACTTTTTACCTTACTTTAAAACTTCAGTCATTTACTTCAAGAGCCAAAACTCTTTTTCCCTTTACCCCATGGACTAAATGACCAATTAATAAACAGGGAGTTAACAGTTCCTGGAGTATCTCCTTCAACTAAGCTAACTGTTGAATAGGAACCTTGTTCCTAGCAATTGGAATCCCACTGAACATGCGTTGAAGAGACTTAAAGCTGCAGCCATTGCAATTGAAAGATTAATAGATCAGTAATTGATTTTAATAAATTACTCTCCTACATGGACTATTTTAAAACTTAAAATTGCTAAAATAAGACATTTAATAAACATGAAGGGAAAATAATTTCAGTAGCTGGATTAGAAAAAAACAGACAACAGCCTTTACTCACATCTAACTGCTCACATCTAACATTGGAAAAAAAAAGAGTTTTAAAAATACTGGGGTTAAGTATTCAATTAAAGAGTAGAAAAGATAATTTTTCAAAAATAGATCTTTATTAGCAGTCTGGGTTAGAGAACTGGATATTCACTTTGATTAGGGTTTTCAGTTGAGAGGAATAAAAATTTTATTTCACAGGTTACAAGTTAAAAAATATGGAAAGTGATGTATTTACATTACAAAGATGAAATTGAGTTACAGTGGGTAATAGGATAAGTGTTGCAAGTTAGACATTAGAAGAGGGACGTGAACCCAATTTACCGGGCAAATTAACTTTGTTAGAACACTTGAGCTGGCGCAAAGATAACAGCGCCTTTAGGAGACAAACTGCCTGCCTTGCTTGTGTACTCCAGTGTTTCTCTAATGATTATAAAATTCTTTAGGCGAGATCTTTTTTCACCAGCCTAAGAGCACCAAAAGATACTGATAAATGTGCAACAGAAATAGAATGAAAGCTGGACTCAATGCCCTAACTCTTCATATCCTAATACCCGCTGAAGTATTCAGTTCTGGTTCTTTTGCTCTGCCTAACTAAAATTGTGCTCCTGCATGACATGGGTGCCACTGATTTGCAAACAGAGCTACTCAGAGAATCCCTTAAAAATAACATCCTGGAAAGCAAAGTGGCAGCTAGAGCCTGTCCAAACTGAAGGGGAGCTGAAGCCTGTCAGCAGTGTTGGTCTGAGGCAGTTCGGATAAGGACTGAAATGCATTTGGCATCTCTTTCCCGTTTGGTAATGAGCCGTACTCTGTTTCACCTTGTGCCCAAGGATTTCACAGTGCTTCATACAAGGGAGGTGAGTGGTGTCTGGGTGCAGTCAGGCACTGAACAAAGGGATCTTAACACTCTTGTTAGTGCAGAAGGATTTCTGCGATTTCCACACTGTACAGTGTGAGAAAGGGAAGTGGGCTTCAATGATGTACCCAAGGTTATGCCTCAAATTAGTTACAAGATGGGAAGCGGTCACAAATGATCCTCCCATGGGATCATGGGGCTGGTCTGCCTACCTAAAAATAAAAGCAAGCCAGTCCTCTTAGCAGTGAATAATTTAAGCCAATTTGTATTAATCATTCTGCTATGAGATCTGATTTTTAAAAAGAACCAAAAAACCTTTGTGGAGCTAGACTAAACAGTGTTCACAGCATAGTGGTCATTCTTTGATGTGGTGCTTTAGAGGAGCTGAGGCAGAGTGTGCTTTTTCTGTGAAGTTTAATAAAAATAAGGCTGTGAAACATCTTCTGATGCAAAAATCCAAGACTCTCCTCAACATCAAACACTGAACCTTAAAATTACCATACCTGAATGTGTGCAGACAAGTTGTGTTCATTATTTTAGCAGCATCTGTGCCCATTTACACCAGCTAAATATCTAGCATTCAATATAAGCAATTTTCTTGTCCCTTTTCAATTAGCTCCATTACAGAAAATCTAATTAAATCATATCTTTTAGCAGGAACCAGGAATTCAAGAGCTAAATTTTTGCATTTAATTAAAACCTCTCCATCTTGAACTGTTAATTTCCTGAAAAAGATATCCAATAGTTTTTACTCTAATCCACTTAGTTCCTGAATGAAATGGCTCATTTACTCCAAGTTGGCTCTTGAAGTGTACACTTAGGCTCCCACTCTGGTGACAGCCTCAGAAGATGATGGGAATCATAGCTGCTTTTCTCCTCACTTCTGGATAAAATCTCTTCAGATACAGCTTGTGTTTCTTCTGGGCCCACAGAGACATCTGGATGACCATCAGGAAAGCAAAGATGCCAACTAGCAGAGAAAAAGATTTAAAGACAAGGATGATATGTGTTCTTTCAGTGCCTGTTTCTGTAAATGCAGTAGGGTTTATGGAAATATTTGCAGTGTCTTCTGTGGGCAGAGACAACTCTGCAGTTCCTCTCAGCCTGGCAGTTGCTGATATACCATAGCCCAAGGCTCAGTCTCCACCTCAGAATTCACACAGATGACTTTCACATTTGTAACACACCCTGTACCCCCTTTGACTTCACCACAAACTCATATATCGCGAGGCCTCCTTGGCCATGGCGCTGTCTCAACCCATGGCCTCTCTTGACTGTATTTCTGGTTTACTTCTGAACTATAACACTTCTTTGTTTCCACCTCTGGCTGCCAACCCTTACAGGGAACTGTGCTGTAACTCCCTGCTGCGTGGAGGGACAGCTGGGCCCTAAAGCGAGTAGGCAGTAGCTCCCTGATCCAGCAAATGGGCACCAAATAGGGGACAATTGTACTGCATTTGCATTTTGCAAATTTGTTATCCTTTGCTGAATATGGAGGTGGTTAATCAGAAACATCCCTTTGGCATCCGCCCAAGTTACGTCTGGGACAATTACAGCAAGGATGAGCGTGCTGCATCTGTTGCTGCTCCAGCCATTGTAGGGACAGCCCTACCTTGTCACCAGACTTTCAGATAATTTCCATACCAAAGCCTAAAACACAAAAACTTTTCATCTTTTCAAACAAAATTTCAATTTAATTTTTGCATGATGCGGTTAACCCACTTTAGAAATCCATTCCTTTTTCATTTGTAAGCCACGTGGGGCTACTTCTTACGAGCAGTTTTTATAGGTTTCTATTTTGAAATGGTAAAATAATTTAAAAGTGAGTGGTTTGGAGAGCTCAGTCCCAGGGACATGATTTTTGTGAGTATTTAGGTCTCTAAGAGTGCAGCAAAGTGCTGAGCAAGAGTTGCAAATGCTACTGAGCAGGCTGCTCTTGCGAGCATTTCGGAGGTTAATCTCATATGGCAAATTTGATGGCAATATTTTGTATACTATAAACTTTTTTGGCAAATTTTAGATTTCCAGAATTCTCTTCCACATATACTTTAAATGCTGTCTTCATTCTCTTTCAAACTTACCTGGCAGAGTTTGTGTCATCACTGTGAAACTAATCCAAGACCCAGCCTGTTGCAAAGAAAAAGGCGTGGTTAGTTGTATGTTTTATGTAAAGCAAAATGGCAAGTTTTCAAAAGCTTCCCAAGGAAAAGGAGTGTGGTACTTGTACTGGAAATGGGAGAGAAAAAAATAGTAAGAAATGAACCCCCCAGTGTGCTGGATGGGGTGAAGAGATGGGTGGTAAACCTTTAGATCACTGGGGAGACTGTAGTGGAGGGAAATACAGACAGAAGTCCGTGAAATAGTGATGTGAGGGAAGAGGAGGGTTTGGTGGAGAAATACATGTGGGAGCAAGGAGACTCTGACATACAGAGCACAAGGATTGATGTGGAGAGAAGCTGCATGGAGGTGTTGCTGATTTTCCACGGGCAAAGGCTGAAACCGTAACCACCTACCCTTTGCATATAAGCAGAAGAAAGTCATGTACCTCATATGTATAGTTGGGACAGGATACCAGCAGGAAGAGCCACGTGAAGGGGTTGTAGGTTGGGCTTGGAATACAGGTTCTATTTCCTTGTGAAAGGGGAAAAAATAGGGTGGGGAAGGTCAGAACCAGTTTCAGTACAGGGAGAAGCGAACTGAGCCTTATCACAGCCTGCCTATGTAATAGCAATCCCCTGGGCCAATGCTCTCACCTGTTAGAAAACTTGCAGTGAAATCTTCTGAGGTAGTAAAAGCTGTATTTATCCCAGTGAGAAAGAACTTAAATTAATTTTTTGACTCTTGCTGCTTTTAAACTGAATTAGGCCTTGCAAGAAGTAACATAAACAGTTTTCTAACCGCAGTGCATGAAAACATTCCAGAACAGAAACGGACTTCTGTGTGTGAAGTTGATCATACTGTGGTATTTTTTTGAGCAGGGTGTTCTAGTGGGGAAATTACACTATTAGTGTCTGAAAATATATTTTGCTTTCCGGTATATATTGTATAACCTTTATTCTCATGACACAAAAATGCTGAAACCCCAGCCTGTTAAGAGCCTACATATACATTGGTGCTTGTGTAAGTATTCATGAGTCTGTCTCTGTGTATTTGAATATATGCATGTACATCTTTGCCTGAGATGAATGTGTCTAAAACCGCTGTGATGTAGTTTAGAAGTTTTTGAGACTTACTTAAAATAAAATACATTTATGTCAGTCACCAGCATACTTTAAAGAACTTCAGTTCTTAAATCCATATTTAAATTGCAGTTGTGTCTAATTAAGATAAATTTGCTATAAGTCTTGAAACAACAACAGTGTTTCTAATGTTTCCTTGTTCACAGGAGTTTTTTTGAGGTGTTAGACCAATGGCACGGCCACTGCTTCATCTTTCTTTATTCAGTGGATGTAGGTGCATAAATTACTGTACACCAGCAGAAGATGGATAGGTTAAGGAACAGGAAACAGACAGACCTGAATTGGTTTGGTGAGCTAAAGCTACGTTGATAAAGTGATTTCCAGCTTCACACATCTGCAAGACATTAAAAACATATTTTCAGTTGTATGCCTAAAAGGCTGTGGCAGTTGTGTGCGGTGCATAACCGGAACCCTCCCCATTGCAACTCAGTCTCTGTATCCAGGAAATATGTGTGCCAAAAAGCAGCCTGTGATCTCTGTCACACACACAAGTGTCCAGTGAACACTGTGGGTGCAGCCTGGGGTGAAAGCCCTTGCACATCATCACAGAACTCTGTGCAGCCCTGCCTTCGGTGGGGTTCCCATGCCCAGAGCGCGCAGCATGTTTGGCCCTGGGGAGATCAGAGAGACTCCCTGGCTCCAAGGAATTCATCAAGGTGCTCTTCTTGATTTTTCCTGGATTTAATCCAAGCTGCAAAGAAGCAGGTGAAAAGCTGACCTCTGGTTTTGTAAAGATGTCACAAGTAAATGTCGCTACCCCTCTTCCTACACACGCTTTCAAAGGTGTTCAGCAAAACAGGAAGCGGGGGGAAGAAAGGGTGATTAGAAAAGCAGTAGTCTCTAAAAGGCAGACTCGTTGAATGGATAGTAGTCAGGGATTGATAAAGGAGGCAAGCCAGTGCTATTCCTGGTTCTGGAACTCTCTGGTAATGCCATTTCCAGTCATAACCAACTTCTCAAAGTTCGTCTCTAACATTTAGGTATTTCAAACCTTTGGGAGAGGTACAGTTTCTCCCCATTTGGTTATACAGCCTGTAGTACAGGCTGATTTCAGATTTGCTTAAGGCTTTCAGTACTTCATCAGTTACAAATACTGAAGAACGAAAATCAATATTTACCCATATTTAAAATGGGAACCGGTAGGGAAATCAGTTTAAATTCCTGGAGAAGATGACCTGTCATCACAGCTATGTAATTTTATGGTTTTCATTTTTCCCCTGCCCTGTGAAGAAAACTAAAATGGTGTACACAGTTCAAGCTCAGGATGAATTGAACTTTTTTATTAATTTCTGGGTTTGAAGACTGATTTGTCCTCTCAAATTTAAAAAAAAAAAAAAAAAAGGCAGGTTAAAAAAGTTGAATTTTCTCATATAATTTGTCATTCTATATTTTGCAAGGGTCAGAAAAGTTTAAGAAATTAAAATAAAAAGGAAAATGTTGAAACCTAGAGATGTTAAAAGTGTGAAGTCACAAAATTAATACAAAAAAAAGAACTTCAATTGTCATTTTTAAGTCAATTCTGAAAGTCATCCTTAACAATTTTTTGTTAAAGCTAATTGAAAGAAATGTGTAACTTCATTTTATATTGAAATGTGCTATTATCTGAAAGTACATTGCAGATAGACGAATTGCTGAAGAATTTTCCCATTTTTGCTAAGTATTTTTGTGGGGTTTGTTTGGAAGGTTTAAATCAGGGCTATTAGTAAATAGACCTGTTATTTGCTGTTTTTCTGCGTGGGTAGGTTGCTACAGTTCAAGTCCTGCTGTCCTTTTAAATTATTTTAATTCCAACTAACTGACAATCCTCTATTATAAATACGAGATGTAAAACACTAAATAGCCAGAAAATGAAATTCCATTATAAGATAACATATTAGAAGCCATAACTCCAACTATAGCAATGGATGTAATTTTAATTTACATACTTCCAATTATGAGCTGGGAACATGATTTGTTTTTCTGATTGCTATTATTTTAAAGAAATAGGTTTTGTGGTTAAAAGTGGTTTTGTAAAGCACTATAGCTAATGAAATGTTCATACTATTGTTGAGCAAGAGATACCCACCCACTATAATTAACCCCTACCAATTCTAAGTAAAACAAGCTAAGGGCATTTCTGCAGGGGTATTTATTGGCTTACCTTTGACTCTGCAGCTGCATTCTGCTGTGATTAACTCTTATAATCCCTCTTTAGACATGTGACTTTTAACATTCTACATTAAGACCCACTGCTAAATTTAAGCTAGTCCTCAGTTTATCATATATAAAATACGGGGCAGTGGGGAAAGCAGGGAAAAAGCTTATGCTATTAATGATTATTAAATATTGAAACCTACACACAGTTTTTCCCCTATGTATATTCCAAGTGTATGCAAAAAACATCCCTGCAAAACTGAATTTCTCTAAACATGAGAATCTTTCAGGAGGGCCTGCAGAAACTCTTTATATTACTCAGTACTGTTGTTTACAGCAGCTGCAGATGTATACACTTAAATCAGGATGTGTAATAAAGACAAGATTTAAAAGAGGGTAAAAAAAAAAAAAAATAAATCTTCCAAATATTTTGTTTGTGTTTTAGAAACCTGTGAAAACAGCTTCAAATTATTTTATTTCATATGTCGATGTTTTAAATTCATTGTCTGGAAACCTGCCAACACAAGATCTGAAGGGGACAGGTCTTGAGTTTCCTTGGGTAGGGAGTTCTCAAAAGAGCTGTAAGAATTCAGAACCCTGACCAGGTGCTGATGCAGATCTTAAGGGGATTGACATATTTTATAGCAAACACCCCCAACAGGATTCATCACTTTGCTTGATAGCAGCATTTTCCTTCCAAGCTATAGCAGGGCATGTTCCACTGATGCAGGGAAGGAGGTTTCAAAGGAAAAGGTGGCTTTCTCTAAGCAGAGACTTTGATGTGGACTAGTTTTGCTGGTAGCACTGAATATTCAGGCAAGCAGTTTGCTTAGATTCAAACACCCCCTGAGTCTGGGAGGGGTGCACACTGCGATGTTCTGAGTGTACTGCTGGCTACCAGTGCCACAACCTCCTGTCTCTGCTGTGCTGGGTTATTGCTTTTGGCTCAAGAGCCTCATGGAGTGTGTGGACATCTTCATAGAAGTATTTTCCTTCTCTTTGCTATACCTTATTAGAGCAAGGAAAGCTGAGAACTGCGTGGACAGACCCAGAGACAAACACTGCCAAAACTGTGTCCTTTAAGGGTCCCTATTTACAAAAGCATTTAAATATTGCTAATGAGCTTTTGAATGTTTTTTCTGAATCATGTTTGCCTGAAGGAGCCTAGAAATATTACTGTCTCATCACCCTGTCATATTTCTGGAAATTGCATCTCATTTTCAAAGAGGATGTTTTGGCTACTGGCCCAGCAGTTCCAGAGGACAGAGTGGGTATGTACATTTCCATGTGAGAACTTCTTACCAAGCCTCTGTCTCACTGTACAATTATGTTCAAACAGCAGGTTGGGTAGTCTCAGCCATTCTTCATCGTCTCCACTTTCCCTTGGCTTATCCCATTTTGGTAGGGTGTATATATATTGTTTTTAATAGCTGTTGATATAAGTTATCCAGGGTACACTGAGCTATTGCAAAGTCTGCTTAGCATGTAATTCTTCAGTGTTTTGAAAACGACAAGTTTTAGTCTGTCTAAATATTAGCGTTCTAACACAATTACCAGTAGCAGTAATGCTGATGATGTTCTCACAGCTTTCAAATACAGTACTTCAGTTTAAACTCTGTGTACCTAACTATTAGTAGGACACTTCCTGACTGAGAAACCTTAATAGATTAGTACTAAATCCAGTCAAAATACACAAGGCTGTGAGCATGGACTTAGATATATGTGTACACACAAATGCACAGAAGCATTACTGGTTTTACTGTGATAAATTGTGAGTTAATCCTATTCCATAATCATAAATAAAACTTCATTTTTGTACGTACCAGAAAAGCAAGAGCAGCATAAGAAACTTGTTTGTGGCCAAATGCTAGAAAACAGAGTGAAATTATAAATTGCATTTTATGGTATGCACATGGTTTACTGTGGGTGAAATTAATCTAGTGCTTTGGAGCAGAAATGCTTCTTTCCTGACAGGCTCTGCAGAAAGATTGGATACTATAGCACACAGTATGAAGACAATACAAACAGTAACAGCACTCTAGAAATGCCAGTTTTACAGCACTGATCTCAAGGCAGTTTTCACCCAATTGTTTTTAGTATTTGCCAGCATCATAAATCCAAGTGTTTGGTCAAAGCAGCTGGTGGCGGTGAATGCCCTGAAAAGGCAAGGAGGGCAGTGGAGTGAAGGTCAGTGTCAAAATCAGGCTGAGAATCCCAGCCTTATCCATATACCCTTCTACTTCCCTGAGCAGAAAACTCAATACATAACCTATCTATTACCAATTTTTTACTTTAGTAGTGAGGCTTTACTACACAGCCACTACCTGCTTCACAGTCATGCAGGAAATACATTTAACATTTGTAAATTTTGCCATCTGGCTGCCCTCCCTTTTTTGCAGTTGTCCCCAAAGCAGTGTACGGCTCTACCAAGTTCATGTCCAAATGTTTACAGTTCCCAAGCAAACCTTGGTCGTAGCTGGGGGACACAAACCATGTGTAGGTCCCTCACTTGCCTTGGCCATGGCTCATCAAGCCTTTACTTTTGAGAACTCCTTGCTCCTGGCTGGCACAGCACTCCATTGTGGTGCCAAAGGCATTTTAAGGCAGTGGCAAGCAATTAGAAATATTTCTTCTGAACGCTTCCTCTTTTGTGTCTTGAACAAAGAGTTTCCCCTATAAAGAAGCTGCACTTATTGATTTGATAGCCCAGACTGCTAAAAAATTGTGTCTAGGGAAGTTTCTCCATTGTTTGGCGTTGTTGTTAAAGCCGCACCAAATCCAACTGTCATTCAATGAATCGCATAATTTTGAAATGGAACTTTTGTGCTAGTTTGAAAGAAAAGCAAGTGTCATGTAGGAGAAATTTTTGATTGAATAAACTTAGCAATTCAACTGAGTATAAATAAAAATGGCAAAGTAAATGCTTTTCCCCCAAAGTTCATAGGTAAATCTGAGATGCAGAGGAAAAGAAAGACTAAGGTATAACAAAGAAAGTAAAGCAGCAGAAAATAAAACCTGTGCCAATTATTCTCAAAAGAAGCAAAATCCAGAAAGCAAACAGAAAAATAAAATTAAGAAGCAGCCATGCAATATTAAAATATGATGAGAGGGAGCAAAATGATGGATGAAATTCAAAACTTGAAAAAAAAATCTTTCTGTTGTCAGCAGTATGTGATGGATTTTTACTGGTTTCTCAGGGAAAATAACAAACCTTAATTTTCATGAAAAGGATGTATCTTTGGCACATAAATAGCTCTTCCAAGAAAATGCAACCAGTTCCAATTCTCTCCTGCATTTTTTTAATACAAATGTTGTGAGGATGAGCAAAATATATTGATCTTTGTGTTTTCTCCACTTGTCCAAAATTTCCTGTTCATAAACTGGACAGCGATTGACCATTGCTGAACAGGCATGAGCATTCCATGGCACAAAGCAAAAGCAGAGACGTGCTTCCAACACAGCAATCTTCCTCCTGACAGGGAGCAAAGGCTTAATTTCTGGCTAGATCAGTCATGTGATTTAATGTGGGACCAATCTCTTGATTTTGGAGGACTTACACGGCAAAGACTTTTTCAAAGCGGGTTTGTCAGTTTGATGTCCTACCCATACCTACATGGTGGCGTGTACCGTGGGTGGTTGATGTAGTATGCGATCCAGGATGTGAATCCCCAGTAAAAGGCACAGCCCTGGAACAGACAGATAATTTTTTTGAAAGGGCAATAAGGAAGTACAAACTGTAACTTTATAAGTATAAATTCTGCCAAGTGCAAAAACCCAGGTGACCATTGAAAGGCTTTGCAGTTGCTTGTGAATCTTAGAATATAGAAGTTTCTAAGATGCTATGAAGAAATTAAAAAAAAAAAAAAAAACAAAAAACAAAACAAAAAAAAAAAAAAAAAAAAACCAAACAAAAAACTGGTATCGACACAGTAAAGATTTTTTTTTTTTTTTTTTTTTTTTTTTTTTTTTTTTTGCGTTGAATGTGTTTTATTCCTGTTGCAGGAATTGGCACTTGTTTTCTCCTTTTTTTATTTTACTGCTGAAGAGCACATTTCTGTGAGCTGTGCTTTTGAAAGTCTAGAGCTGGCTAACACAGCTGAGCTGTTACTGTACCTGAAATGCAGCATTTCCAGGCAAGATAGAGCAAGACAAACAGGATGCTAAACCAGACAAATCAAGAAAAAGTGAAGCCCCATATTGTAGCCATGGGTGGGTGATACAAAATGGCCAAGATAGAGTGTCTAAAATTAATTAAATAAATAAATAAATAAAAATAAAATAAGGCCTCTGAGTAATGACACACAGTTGAAATTCAGGAAGCTTTGAAAGAGAGTATACCCGGCCAGCTCAGTATCTTCCTGCCTGAGGCCTCCATTTTCAGGATTTTTTTTTTTCCAACTTGTAATTTGATTTTCACTTCCTAGCACATGGCCTGTCTCTTGCTATGTATTTATATTGCACCAAGGAAGCAGTGTATGAGTTCTGTCAATGCTGCTAGATGTTGCAGCAGCAGCTATCATCATAAAATAGCATTCAGTCTGAAAAATATCCTGGATATGACAATCAGCCCCTTGGGTGAATGAGTCAAAGTGGACATTTACATGCAGGAGCTAAAGTGGACATTGATTTCAATTTATGTCTCTGGGGGCATAGTCCTGAAATCCTTCCTGTTATCTGTTATATTTTCACTAAACATAATTCCTGGAGCTACAAAATAAATTAATTTTTATTTCCCTATCTTCTTCCAAGGACTATTTTGATATGAGGATATTCTCTCTTACACAAGATGGTAAACATATTGTCACCTTTATCATATTTTTCAGAGGAGTGTGCCCTTCCGAAAACTTGTGAACGAATAATGTCTCCAGAAGATGTCTGATGTAGTGTAAACAGTGACAGAAGCAGGCCAAGCTGCAAGGGGGGAAAAAGAAATGAAATTAAGGTAAGTGAAAGACTGTTTTTATTATTTCACAGTTAATGTCATGAAAAGAATAAGAACTAGTATTCCAAGACTGTAGTCGCATTAAAATTGTGGGATTTAAGGTATTGTCTTAATTGAAGCATCTGGAACCAAAGATTAATGGAATAATTTTCAGTGTTATACAAAATTGCTTGTATTTTGCAAGGAAGCAACTTATTTTTACTAGCCTTGAAATAAAAAGAGCTCCTCAAGCTCTGAATGTGATACATAGTCCTGACAAGACATTTAGACAGGACAGCTGTGTATACAGCCGGGCGTCTGACTCGCTTTTCCAAGAGATGTTTCCCGTGTTTTAAGGCCACCTTAATGCTCCTGTAGGATGTGTCTGACATTTAAAAACATTCTGAACATCTTCTGAATGGTTTCCTTGTCCTTTGCCAACTCAAGTAGCTGCATGGAGGTAGTTTGTGTTTCATTTCCTTGTGGATGCAAAATGAAATTTTGCTGCTAAGTTAATCCATTCTGATGGCTTTTTTGTTGCCTGTTATAAAGAAATGAAGCAATTGTGGTGGAAATTATTATATTGATTCTCTTTTGAGGAAGATTATGAAACAATAACAGGCATTGCTGATTTGCTTCCGAGAATGAGCTGCAGCTCATAGTGATTGAGTTTCAGAAACAAATGTCAGGAGTGATTCCTGATGGCATTTTATCTTGGTTACATTTACTGTACTACCATAGCCCATCTTGCTGCAAACCAATTATAAGACATAAATGAATAGTGGTTTTCAGCATGTGAAATCTCAAATAATTTTATTATGCATCGTGTATAGTAGCTAAAGTCAAAGATTAAATAATTTCAAAGTAATTAAACCAGAGAGAGTTGAGCTAAGAGAATTTTGAACAATTAATGACTTATCCAAAGCCTGGAGCAAACTTCCAGCTTTGCTGGAAATTTTAAAATTAATTTGGCTTAGGATGGGGACCTCAGATGAACCCGTTAAGGAGTGGTCACTGGCAGGATTCTGCACAACCCTTGCCCACGTAAAAGAAGATAAAGGCATTGCAGATTCTTTTGTGCTGCCAGAAACTCTCTCCTGTTAAGCATATGCACAAGAGAAGGAAGACAAGCATCTTGCAGCTCTGGATTTGAATTCAATTATTCTGTGTTCTCTTTCCCAGCTCCACTAACTCCCTTAATGCCTCTCCAAGTGCCTGTTCCTCCATCTGTAAATGGCATTATTACTCAGTGTATTTCTCTGCTGTGTACCAGTTCCCCTGATTCTGCAATCACAGGAAGAAGCGTGTGGGAAAGCTGTACAGTCCTTGAGCCTCCTAGGTCCCTGCCCTCCTATACATGGTCCAACTTACGTAGGTGACAGGCTTTCCTTGGTCACTTTTCACCCCTCTGCCAGGCGCTAATCACCCATAGTGGGGGCAGTTCCACTGAAGGAAAGTTCCTTTAAGTGTGAAAGTTCCCAGTCTGCCTGGTGCATTCTACCGCCGTCGTGTGGAGATGCTTCCTTTGAGTTTTCTGACCTGGCACATGACATGCACGCCTGATAAATTTTCTCCTTCTTGTGCCCAGTTGAGAGTTGGTGTGGGAGTAGTTATCTGCTGTGCTGGGTACTGATGCTGCTCATCTCAAGAGCAGGAGTGTGCTATAAGGGAACTGGAAGTGGGGCACCTGAAGTCTTGTCTTCTCTGTCAAGCATGGGTCTTGTCTTTGAGTTACAACCCATTGTGTTTATTATCTCACTTTCTGACTTGATGTCAAAGTATTTGGGGAAAACACTGCATCTACATGATGACAAGGTGCAGTGACCATTGCTGGGATCCCATTTTTGGTCAAGCTTATGAGTGCTGCTAAAATGACAAACAGGTATTGGTAATAACTGAATTTGACACCAGGCAGGCAGCCTCAGACCCCCTGTAAGATCCTCAGCTCTGGAAATGCAATCTCCCATCCCTTTGGTTTTTCATGATCCAGGAAAATAATTCAAACAAGTGCCACTTACTGAACCACTGGGTGGCGGAAGTTCTTCCTGCTTTCCACTTGATCATAAATAGTCGAGAGGCGAATGTAAAAGAGCAGATATATGAGAAGAGGCCCGGTGTATTCTGTTAGAAAAAACTAGAAATGAAAAATAAAATAGCTGTGGCAGAGTAGAAAATTGTATCACGAAAGGAGTGAGAAAAAGGATACCCCTATCCACAACCCCTATTCATCCTTCCAATGACTTTTGGCTTCATTTTCAGGACTTAAATGACACATAGGGGATTCTTCTGCAGTCTCTTTAGCAAAGGAGAAAAATCCATCTAGGAAATGAGATAGGTTTCTGTGCAGAAGAAAGAAGGTGGTCAAAGTTATCTCCTCTTTATATTTTTGGCTGTGCCATCAGGTGCCTATTTGGAATCTAAATAACACGGAAAATCAAGGCCAAGGAACTGAAGGCAGCTTGCTTTCTGCCAGTGTTTTTTGCAATTAAGTGGTACATCAGTTAAAAGCCAACAAGGCATGACAGAAACAAAACAAAGCTTTGAATCCTGGTTGCTAGCAGAGTCATCTGGAAGGAAGGCTGTCATTGCTTGAAATTTGGTGGAGGAAGGAAGAGCAGGACCAGCCTGCCTGGTGCATGGTGCTTTGAGCTCTTTTTTGGTGACTGTGTGGTTCTTCTCCTGGTAGAGGCACCAGCAGAAGTAGCCTGTGGTGGGCAGGCTGGACAAATTGCCCTACTGTGACAAAACAAAGAAGAAATTATTTCCATCTCACCACTGTCACCTCTGCTAGGCACAGAGAGCACAGAGGAGGGGCAGGAAGAGAAGGCAGAGTCATGGAGATTACATGAGCTGCCCTCTGTTTTAAGGTCTGACTTTGGTTTGGTACAGTCTGTATTGATTTTTGTTGGGGAACATTCTTAAGCCACCCACAGATGGAAGTAAAATGACATTAGAGTGATGAGAGATCTGGATTTGATCACCTGTCCCCACTGGACTGAATCCCAGAATAAAATGGAAGTGGTGTAGTCCCACACATTTACAAGGACTGGCAAATTGTAGCTGAAGTGCCTATCATTGCCTCAGGGAGAAAGATTTATAACTGATGGGTTATTTGTCTTTATGGTGTCTATTGGCACTGCTGTAGAATTGTAATGAATAAATACCTGTGGCTTAAGGAAGCAACACCGTCTTTAGACCACCGTTCTCAAAACTAGTATTTACCCCCCAGCGGGCTGTTCTGCTAATTACTCTTCAGAAGAACATTGAAAGAGAAAGTTTTCCTGCAGAAATATCTGCCAGTTAGGTTCCCTTTTCCTCAGTTACAGGGGGAGACTTTTTGAAATTTTATCCTTTCATAGCAGGACAATCTCCAAAAGTAACAACAGACTTAAGTGTTCTCTACCAGGGGAACTTCAAATTCTCTCTTGTTCCAAGTGACATCATGACCCCTGTGCTCCATTTAGACTCTGCATGATCCCGAGAGCAGGTGTGTGTGTGTTTGTGTGTGTGTAAAAATATTTAATCTAGGAGTCCAGGAGCACTCATTTTGGAATACCTCACAGCCAAGGGCTTATTAGAATTTTGTCCTAATAGCAGTTGTATGTGTCTGTTCCAAAGCGGGAACCCGCTGTATTTGGCACTCTGCAAACTCTATAAGGCATGGTCTCTGCTGTCTAAACCTAACATGCTAAATCTTGACTGTGGTGGTACAGTGGACAGGGGCACAGGTAATGTGGTCTGGGCAGGTCAGGGGAAGAGCCTGGAATGAGTTGCTTTCTTCAGTGTAGCTTTTTCTCTCAGCCATGAGCTGCGCCACAAAGTACATCCGTACTGTCAGCTTTCAACATCTCTTTGGCACAAGCACATTACAAAGCTACCAAGGAAGAGTTTGGCAGGACCTCGCACCGAGTTGTGCTTACTTATTACTGCACCAAGTGTTCCTCCCTTACCCCCAGACTGATTTCAGATGCTGAAAGGAGGAGTTTCAAGATTTAGTAAAAAAAAAAGTCTCTCTTTAAAAGCCAAAGCTCCAGACACAGGGTAACTGAATCCTTGTGGCAGGGTTTGGTGTAGAAAGGGGGGATGCATGAATGCAATTCAGAGAAAGCACCTGAGAGCACTGAAAGTAGCTCCTGAGCTGGAGTTTGTGGGGTGAGCAGCATCAGGACACTCAGGCTGTGGACAGGGTTCAGTCTTGTCTGTGTGTCAGTCACATCACCCATGTGGAGGCAGGTCGTGTAGGGTCAGCCATGAGATGTGTAATCAAACTGGGCACTGTCTGGCAGACAGGACTGTATTTGCCTTTGTCATAACTCAGTCACACTGGCACATTGTTAAGATCAGTAACATTCTGTTTTAGAGGATGAGGCTCAATTTGCTGTAAGAGTTGTTGTGATAGTTCAATTTAGGCAAGTTTCAGACTCTTTTCTTCTGTTGCATCTCCCATACTGCAATTACTGCTCTCATTCTCTGACCCACTGATTTTAAATTTGTCAAATGAAAAACCGGTTCCAGAAAGGCAGGCAGAGAAACTGCTAAAAATTCCCATGAGCTCAAGCAGGTGAAAGGGAAAGTCTTAAAGTCTTAAATTAACACAACATTACAATTATTGGTTCTACCCACTGGCAATCAAGGGCAAGCCCCATACTTTTAGTATTGATTCTCAATGATTATATGCAATTAAGCCTAACTAGTATCTTTCTACTCATCCTATAGCTGATTGCTGGGCTTGGGGAGTTATTAGCTGTGTCAAGGATCAGTTCGACCCATCATTTTTATAGGTGCTCAAAATTAGTGATTCCTCCTGACATACTCAGCAAAAATAGTAATCACATTTTAAACAAAGGCCTGAAAGTAAAAACAGTGTAGCTTGTTTTTTCTAAGAAAAAGAAATATCATTTTATTGAAAAAACAAATGTGATCATTTAAAATGCAGAGCAGATTTATCATGTAGAAATATAATATGAAAAAAAAAAAAAAAGAAAAAACAACAAATAAAAGCACCAAACCTCAACATTTAGAAGAAAATCACTTTTTCTTTACCATCTTGTGGTACAGCCTAGATTCTTTTGATGTATTGGGTGCAACCAAATACGGTGATCCATAATAAACGCAAATATCTTTTCCTGGAGGAGCAGTATGTCTCTATAGCAATGAGCATAGCTCAACAGGATTTAACTGTTGAGCTCCTCATTAACTCCCTGAAGAGAGAAAACAGGAGATTGCCTCTTTTTTTCCCACACCAGTACACTCTTTTTCATATCTTGCACAATGTCTCTTACTTTCCTTCTCTCCCCACCTGTGTCTGATGTTACATACTCTATAGACCTCTTATTCTCAGTAACATAGAGAAAGTGCTCTTAAATGAAACTATTCTGGAATCAAAACTCTCCCCAACATGGTCTCCATACAGGGTGCTAAAATCAATCTTCTTTAACCATCTCAGGTATCAGGTCCTCAGAGACCTGATTCAGTAACACCTAAACTGGAAATGGCCACTACATAAACATCAAAACTGAGATCCAAAACCAGTCAGAAGAGAGTTAAAGTAGGAGTTTCCATTATCCAAGAGATGATGGAAAAAGAAGTAAAACATTACAGGAGAGCTGATCTGCAAATCAACAAAACATCTCATCTTGCATAAGCCAGATTTTACCTCCTTCTTTTATCTTTTATTCAGCTCATCATGCCAGGAACACCTTGCTGAGCAGAGTAACAGCCAGGAATTCAAATCCCAGACCTTGTGAGGCATAGGGTGTATTTAGGGAGGTATGAATGCAGCAGATGTGAATGGAGCTCTTTGAAGTTATTGGAGGGATTTTCTGGCTGGAAGGGGTGACATAGTGCCTGACATGTCTGCTAAAGAGAATGGAATGGATTTTCATGTGAGATAAAGTACCATGTGTACTGGTCAGGAAAAGGCAGAACAGGACAAAAGGAAGCTGTAAACGCAGGCAGTGGAGTAGAGGGAATCTGAAAAAAGTCCAACCAAATCTTTATAAATGAACAGCCCACATATACATATCTTCACATGAGGGCATCAGCTAATTCCTCTCTGAAATGTTTATGACCTGCCCTTTCTGTGATATCGCACAGCACACCCTATCTTGTTGCCTTTTGGCATAGTCTCATATTATCTCATTTATGACAAGCAGCAGAGCTGAGGAAAGGCCATACAGCTTCTTCCACACTGACCCCTTCCTGCAGATCTTTCCATGCCATGTAGGGCCAGTGTCCCAGTCATTGGTGCTGCTTGTGATGTTTTCTCTTCCACTGCCCACGGGATGTCTGGATGGAGGCAGAGAGCATGGGATGAGGGTAATACCTGCAGCCAGGACAATGACTTTGGGTCGCTGTCTGTAGTCCCCAGCACAGCAAGAGATACAAAAGAGCTCGAGCGTGTCCTGGGTAACTCTGATGGAAAAGCAGCTGCAGTATATAAATTATCTAATGGACAGGGCTTAGTTTCTCTGATAAATGTGAGACAAAGGAGGTAGTTGCAGGTCTGAGCCAAGGTCAGACTGGCACAGTACATACTGCACAAAGAGGAGAATCTCCTGCTTTAAGGCAGACAGACTATTGCTGTGTGTGAGTGTACAGAGAAAAGCTGGGATTTCAGAGAAACCCGAGAGAAACAGGCAGCTAAATCCTCCCAAGTCCCCAGATCACATTAAACTTAGCGTATAGGTACCTTAGACTCCTTTTACAATCCCAGCCCTAAGTACCTTTGAGCTGATGATCATTAAGAAACATTAATTTCTAGTCTAATTTCTACTTCATACACTTTGTTACCTCATTAAAGGCCGTACAGTTACCTAGGGATGATAATGGCATAATTTTAGCACCATCTCTAAATCTTCACCTTTGTAAAAGTTTTGTATTTTCATGTCTTCAAAAATCCACTGCAGCAGCAGTTTTGCTTCAAGTAATACAGTTCTTAAGGACTGCTTGATTATTCAATTACTTTTTGTTCCCGTTCTCACAGAGCTGGCTAATGCAGTCTACAAAACTTAAAATGTGCATGCAGGGGCACCTGAAACGTCCCTTGTCTGGGCAGATTTTACACTAACTTGGTGTCTATGAGTATTTCAGGCTGCTGCTCAATACTTACTGCAAATAGCAGAGATAGGGATGGATTTGCTGTAGAATTTTATAGGCAAATTGCAGCTGAGTCTGGCCAGTTTCAGGAGCTGGGGAGTGAACAGCAATGGACTCTGTTTGTCCCTGAGTCAGACCTGTGAATGCTCTGTGGAATAAGGGTGGTGAAATCCCATCTGCTTCCTGTCTCTTCTCCTAAGACTGACCTGTCTGAAACCTTGACATAAGACCATTTTCTACTCTGATTAACGTTCCTCCCTGAGACTGCAAACCATTTCATGTTTCTTACTCCAAATGAAAAATTATTGCAAATTAACAAATGTTATTCTTATGCACACACATATATGTATGTTGTCTATGTTCATACTGATACATATTCAATGAAGAATTCAAGTTCTGTTTGTAACCAAACACTAGTGTGAGTTCAGATTAGCTGCCAAATCTTTACAGGTCTTCAACAGCATTTTGAAATATGCCTTATAATGTGCATCATTTTAAAATGTGTATTTATCGTCTGCTATGTAGCTACATAAACAAAATAGTGCTTCTTAAACACCTGGTTATTGTAAATAACCTCATCTGTGCTTTTCATCCAGAAGCCTCAAAGCACTTGGCAAAGTGGAAAATACTGTTACTTTCTTGCCAGTGTTTTGGAAGCTGAAATACAGAGAAATTCAGAGACTTGTCAAGGGAGATGCCATCAGGCAAGAGTGGCTGAAGGGGCACCTGGTCCTCTCAAACACTGGTTCAGTCTCTGGTTCACTGTGCTGAGCGCTGGTTCACCCTGTGGTTCACTCTTCTCTGTGCTCTCCTCACACCCTGTATGGGATCGGGTAAAATTCCCCATACAAAATAATTGTGCCAGGCTTATGCATTCTAGAGGGACTAAAACTGCTCAAATTTGCATAGATTGACAAAATGCCAGCCTCCTTAGTTACTCTGAATACAAATAGGAAGATGTCTACACGTACCAGCTCTGTACATCAAACAGTTCTTTGCTCCTTAAGTAGCAGGAAAGGTTTAAGCATAAAGTTATGTATAACTGAAAGAAATATATTCTAAACATATGATCTGTTTATGTTTACTGAATTCCCTCTACCTTCTTTTTTGCACTCAAAGGGCTAAAAACTCAAGGGCATTCCTGTAATACTTAGGCATAGGTCTTTCAGTCTTTACTGAGCTTAAGAGTAACTAGAATCCTCAGAATTAATTTTTCTAGTAGCTCCCTAATTCCCCTCGGCAACTGAAAAATTGACACTCTGGCATGGTTCATCGCGAGCTAGTGGCATTTGTTGCTGAGACCAAGAGAAATTATTGCAACACTGTTTGCATCATTAGAAGCAGCATCTGAGGAATCCAAATCAGCCAGCTGGGCAGTTTCAGAGGTTTCCTCTTCTTTTATCAGTTAACTTCATGCTGCCACTGGGCAGTAACAGAGAGCCAAAAGTACGTGTCGCCCAAGGAAAGGCACAAACAATATAAAACCATGGCAAGAAATCAGGCAAATGCAAGCTGTTCTCTCCTGATAACACTGGAGGTTGAGAAATATTAGACTTAATTAAATGAAAAATAAGACTAATCTTGTGTGTGGTTTGC
The DNA here is from genome assembly GCF_015227805.2 of Hirundo rustica. Classification (NCBI taxonomy): domain Eukaryota; kingdom Metazoa; phylum Chordata; class Aves; order Passeriformes; family Hirundinidae; genus Hirundo; species Hirundo rustica. Next base: position 54,015,329 of record NC_053454.1, on the reverse strand, counting down.
CTTTGTGAAAGGTCACAATGTTTTTAAAAGTTCTCAGCTTTTGACTGGGATCAGCTCAAGACTTGGCCAACTGTACCAAGATATAGCAACACTTACTGTGTGTTCAGGCAGAAACCTCTGCCAAGTACAAACTGTTAGCTCTAAAACGGAGGTGCTTTGCATTACAAATAATTGTAGTCGTAATAGGTGCTATCAAGGAAATAGTGACTTAATTTTTTTCCCGGCGATCATTTTCTATGCCAGATTATCTATTGATCCAAGATGCTTAGCAATGAAAAACCATTTGATGATTTTTCTGTCTTCGGCACTTTTTTGTAGCCGTTCTTAAGGCACCCACAGATTCACACAGAATCAAATTTCTTGTTTATTTGGCACTTCTGCAACGATTTTCAGGTACCCACAATTCCCTGACTGTGTTATTCAATTTGTAGGGTCCTAGTCCCACTGACTAGTCCCTAGTCAGACTAATTCTGTCTGAATTGTCCACAAAGTACGCAAACCCTGATTTGTGTCTGCTGAGAACCATATTCAGGGACATTCTCTGCTACATCAAAGAGACCCTCAGCTCTCTCTGTTACCTGGACCTCAAATTCCTTCCTAAGCTATGATAATATGAGTTTTCTTACACTTACCATCTTTACACTGGCTCACTAGTTTGCTGGGTTTCCCAGTCCTCACACTTCTTCAGACTCCTCAGATCCTCTCTTCTTCCTTCTGTTGTAATTGTCTGTACTTTTACATCCCATTGAGAGGTTATAAACCTTTACTGAAGTCTCTTCTTCTGTTCCCAAATTCGGGAAAATATCTTAAGTTGTTCCCCATGGGGAGTTCAAGTCTAGCTTCAGCATAGAGAAGGTAGAGAAAATGAGTCTGCAGAAGTTTGCTGGGGTTTTTTCCAAACCCACCAATACACAAATTGCTTCCTAACACAATCATCCCATAGACCTCTTGGGGTTGTTCCACATTTACAGGACCAATGGATTGAGCTGTGCCCAACAGTCAGAGCAAGCTGCTGCTTCCCTGTTCGCCAACAGGACCAAAAAACATGGATGCAAGAGGAGAGAACCAAAACACTGCTTTCCCCTTGAGAGGACAGCAGCACCTCCTCGCTGCCCTTCCCCACTGCCTACAGCTGCTGTGCATAACCACAGGGCTTCAAACACAGATCCCTTCCTGGCTTCTTGTTCATTTTCCACAATGCCTAACTTGGTGATAAATTTGCTTGCCAGCCAGGAGAGAACAGATCTATTGGTGAAAAATGTGGATTTTCAGACTTCAGCGATGCTCCTGGGTTTAAAGAAGTATTAGTTTCTACATTTCCAAATTGAGCAGAATCTTTTTTCATTGGGAAATTTGAAATGGAGAAGTTCTGCTGCCAGCTTTACTATTTTAAGGCCCTCACGAGTCAAAGTACTTAAGCAATCCCTAATTTTAAATCACAGTTACAAAAAATATTTACTGAAGTACTGTGCTTCAGGATTAATCTTCTGAAATTCAAAGGCTTGGAGGTAATTTTTTTTTTTTTTTTTTTTTTTTTTTTTTTTTTTTACAGTTCTATGCTGTTTTCTCAGTTCTGTTTGGATCCTTTTGGTAGCTAGCCCAGGTAGCAACAGGACAACAGAAGCTGATAAGTCAGAAATTGCAATCATTGCTCAAATGAGGAAAACTTTAGCAACAGTGTGGATTTGGGCCAGAAGAATTGATTTTTTCTGTTTTTTCTTCTTTTCAATACAGCAGCAGTGGGTATTCTTAGCAGTGAAACACCAGCCATGTTTCAAAAAGCCACCATGCCACATTGCAATTATATAAAAAGAGGTGTCTGTCAAACATGCTTTGGACCGAAATTTAATCTCTATGCCCAAAGGCATAGAGATTAAAAATAAAAGCCATCACTCCAGTTATGGGAATTTCAAACATCCCTGGGGGTAAAATCTTTGCAGGGCCATATAGAACAAACCTATAAACTCAGCTCCCATTAGTATCTCTGCAGCCTCAGTCAGCAAACCCCAACTATGCCCTCCAGGCAGGGTAAAGAAATTGGTAGGTCTTGTGCAGAAGTAAATTATGTGTTTCAGGTAATATTTATTTTATATAAAAGAAGGGAGAGTAGAGCAAGAGTTCTAACAAATTTCATGATACTCAGAAACAGGTTTTGTTTTGTCAATGAATTATATTTTGGAAATCAGCCTTGAGGGCCCCCTTTCTCCTAAAAGAGCCAGCTGAGTTTGAAAATCCACTTTTATCCCAGAAAAGGACCTCATTTCTCAAAAGCGAATGACAAAATGACAAATAATTGTTCCTTTGGAGAAGAATCACAAATTCCTCACCCCAGTTTGTCCTCCTCCCTCCATCAGAGCAATCCACCCTCTAGAACGTGTTGAAAACTGGTCAGACAATCTCAGAGCTGGGGTGTAACCTGGGCCAAGGGGAAGTCTGGCATTTCACAGCACAAGACACCAAAAATATTTTGGTCACTGTGCAACAGTGTTTTAGGAAAGCTGAGGAAGAGGAGGAAACATCCTTCCTACAAGGTGTCAGCCTCTGGCAAAGGGACTAAGTAGGCAACAGGAGACAACAAACCCTTGAGCTGCCACGGTGGAGTGTGACAAGTATTGTAAATCTGAGATTGTCTCTGCTCCAAAAAGGAAGGCGAAGTTTCTTGATTTTTCCAGGCTTATTGATACACAAACTCTTAGTTTGGGAACAGACAGCAGCATCACCTTTTATTTTACAACATGTTTAGAAAGGGTATTGTTCCCAGGAGGTGGAGGTCGATACTGTTTTCCCCTTTTAAAAACTACTAGTCATTGTCTTGGTGTAAATCCCCAGCACTGGTGTTCTTGGTCCTCAAGTGTGATCTCCAGTGAGGTGACAGAGCCCCAGAAAACCCAACTCTGTGCTGAGTGTTCCCCTACACAAACCTATGCCCAATGCATCAACCTCTAGAGAACCAACATGTCTCCATGTTCTCCTGCATCTATTTTTGGAGTCCAGACCTGAATGTGGCCCTTTGTACCATAGCTATCATTTTGCTGACAAGATAAGAATATTTTTATTCTGTGACTTGTTTGTTTAAATGTCAAACCTTTAAATCAGAAGCCTCCCTCACGGTTTGCATAAATCTAGTGGAGCATCAAGGGGGATGGGACCACAGGAGATCTAAAGACAGTTAAAAATGGCAGTAAAACTACACATCCTGTGTACAAATGCATTTCTAATTGCTCTGGTTAGAATACAGTCTTCTGTGAACCTTTTCTCTATTGCTATAGACTAGCTATAATATGAAAGTCTTTTAACTGTTTAAGTGACGTGGCTAGGAAGAAGATTTCTCCCACTGAGAATGGAGGCAATTCAGAATATGGAGCAGAATGGGATAAGATGTATATTCAGAAACTCATGAAGTCAATTTTTTGCATGCAGTTTAAATCCTAAAAAAAAATGCCTCTGCCTGCAATACCTACTCCCGGTCATAACTGCAGTATTTATAATGGGATATTAAGCTTTAGTTATGTTACTGTCTTAGGCTACATAAACCACCAGGAAAAGAGAGAATAAATAAGGTTCTTGCAGATTACTTAATTGTAGCAAACAGGAAGCTGCAGTAATCACAATTCTGCTTTGCAAGGAAATTCCATGGTTGAGAGGTGGTGGGATGGATTCGTGAAGGAAACGGGACTAGCATTAATTAGTCTGGCCCCAGTAGGCCATTAATCAGGATGGGGTAAAGCCTCAGTAAACTCACAGACCTCTACTCAAACAGGTAGCTCACACAGTGGGAAATGTCTAGCTCTGCTGAAGTGAAGTGCTGGTCACCCCCTGGGGATCTGGATCCTTTCGGAACTGGGAAAGGTGGACACAGGTCATGTTCTTCTTCACTGGGGATAAAACCTGCCAGAATTTGTGCTGCTCAGGTCTATCTGCTTCCCAGGACAGGCAGAAATGCGCATGATCTCAAGCAGCTGGGATGGATATGGGACCTTATAGAGCTGATCCAGAGGCTGACTTTTCCCAGGTCAGGGGTTACTGTTGTGGCAGTAACCTTCACCTTGAGTGAACGTTGTAGGGATGTTTCCTAACCTGTAGTGACCTATTGGAGAGAGGAACTGGACTATCACCTGCAAGCTGCTCAAACACCTGATACCAAAAGGTGATATCCATCCTTGTCGGCACAGCCAAGGAAGGACAGCGGCTCATAGTCCCCCTGTGCGAGCAGGGTGGGGCCTGTGGGCTGCCTGAGGTAAAAACATAACAATTTGGCCAACAGCCATGATGCCAGTTAGCAAAAACCTCACTTGATTCATTAAAGGAATTGCACGCAATTGGTGGTTTGCTTTCCATTGCCATGAGTAGTCTTATCATGGCTTTTATGGCCTTCAGAAGCTGTAGTTCTGTCTTACCTGTGTTTCTCACTGCAGAAATTGGTCATCTCATTACCCAATGTGGGCTGGGTGTTACTTCAGCTAGTGCTCTACGTGCAAACTGCAGCAAAAGCTTGGTCAGAGTGATCGTGAGACTACTCTCAGCTTCTCCGCATGTGCCCACTGCAGGACATTGGAAAGGTCTCTTCTTCTCCCATTACTTCATGTCCTCTCAAACCCTTCTACTGTCTTCTGTCTTTGGGCTGTGAAAGAATTTAATCTTTCGCTTGTCACTTTCCCAAAGGAGCCTGTAGGGGTAGAGTTCCCTATATCCTATTTGAGTGGAATGTGCTGCCTTTCTCTTAGCAACCTCACCTTCCAACAGCTGCTTATAGGAAAATAGCTAAAGTCCAACCAGGTCTACCTACAGCATAAGACAGGTATTGTTGTCATGGCAAATGCTTTTGTTTTACAAGGAGATTCAAAACTTTTTGCTCTTCAGCCTAGTTGGACATCTTCTGCCTGGAATCATTGGCCTCTCTCGGAACTGTTCTTTACTTGAACAAAGGGTAAGGTATTTCCATCCAATTATTTTCCTGCATTAGTAACAGGATTACTAGAAATCCATTTTTTCTTTATAATATCCTTCCACTTTCAAAGCTGAGGAGTCGTTCAGCAAATTAATGTATTTGGCTACAGTTCTGCACAGGCATATGAGCCCAAGATAAGCTAAAACTGTTTTTTTTAATTGATTTTTTTTTTCCTCAGGCAATATTTTTATGTTCCCCCTCTAATCTTTAATTGGAAGTCAGAGTTAGCATATTGATAACTTGGCTTGCTCTCCATTTAATTCTGTTTTGAGTGCTGATAAACTAATTACACCATTTTACATAAGGAAGCACAGGCTGAGCAAGTCGAAGTAATTTGATGCCAAAACACATTGCCCATTAAGACGTATCATGCCGAGTGTTACAAGGACATACTTACAGTGGTCCAACCAACCTGCTGACCCAGGTCTGTAAAATAGAGTGTAATGATGGAGGAGACGGCAAGGCTTTGGATGCTGACGGAATCCTTCAAAAAGGGACCGTCTGCAATGACAAAAATGGAGGAGGAGATGGAGTGAAGAACGGGTACCCTCTCGGGGGCTCAGCATAACGCTGAGGCTGCCCTGCCAGCTGTAGGCCCAGCTTGGATTCTGATTTTCTTTGGTGACTTGTACTTATTCTCCAGGTTAGCAGCTTAGAGCTCTTCCATGAGGGTTATTCCCTCCCCGTTTTAACAAAAGCATGAGGCTGCCATGACACAGGGCGGCAACGTGTGACAGTTGTGCGCTGCTGTCTCTGTTAATCTGGCCCATTAGAGACAGGCCATGCAACCACACAGACAACTCCACAGAGCACCTCTTGTTCTGCCTTGCAAGACTAATGGCAAAGTCTGTGTTACACAGCGTCTCCCTCTCTGACATATTTTGCTGAAGCATTTGCAGGCTGTTTTACAACAGGCAGTACCTGATGATGGTTGCAACTTCTTGGGCAAAGGCTCACGATCCAAGATTTCTTTGCTAGCTGTCTGACCTAGGCAGACCAGGTGTATCTGAGCATTACAGTACTGTTTGAAGTATTCTGGGGCATCTTCTTCCAATCCTAATGGATCTAGAGTGTGCAGGCAGACACATGAAATAACAATATTTGGGTTTTTATTTGTTTGTTTGTTTGGGGTTTTTTTGGTGGTTTTTTTTGTTTTTGGTTTTTTTTGTTTGTTTTGTTTTGTTTTTTTGTTTTTTAGTATAGGCAGTGAGCTGGATATTGGAAAAATCCAACAGCCACTGGCACATGATGTTGCCATGGCTGCAACACCTATTTTCTCTTTTCTTTATATATGGTCTCCCTTTCAATATATGTTTTTTGACCGTTTACGTCAATCAGGGTATATTCCATCAGGTGCTGAGCCCTCATTTTCTATAGCTTTGCAATTCTACACATCTACACACCAAACAGCAAACAGCCTCTGGCAGCCTTATCTTTCACTGCCATGACTGCCAAGAACTTGTGGACTGACACAGAGGCTGCCTCTGGCAGCCAGCTGCATCCTCTGGTGAGGCAGCAAGCAAGTATTAAAACAGGTAATGGCAAGAGGGGAGGAAGGGAGTGAATGGGCTTAAAACAGCCTTGTCTTCATTATGTGATTATACACTGTATTCTGGAACATTTCACTCAGTGGTTACGAAAACCACTAGGTTCCTTCATTAATGAAAAAAACGAATAAGTTAATAATTGATGTCAGTTAATGAGAATGTACCAACAGTTCACCCAATAACACGTATGGAGAGCAATACTGTGAGGAGGAGAATCTGCCAGAGGATTAGTAATACATTAGGTGGCTGTATTCAGCTCTATGAATACTCACTGCGTTCTAGTTGCAGGCCAACACGGGATGGGTACCACTGGGGACCTGTTTGAATCACAAAGTGTGGCTGTAAATTTCATGATAGAAAAGCTACATTTCTGTTAGGTTTGGGGGTCATTTTTTAGCTGATAGCTACAAAAGAGAGATGGAATAAAAACCCACCTCTCTTTCAGTCTTATCTCTGTAAGGAGAATACAAGAGAGCTGGGAGGAGCCCACAATACACACATTAGAGCATAAATCCCTTCTTCCATTTGAGTGCTAGAAGGGCCAATATTAATGCTGAGCTCTCCATCAGCACAGCTTGTGTGCAGCACTGGGAAATATAAAGAGGATACTGTTTATTACTATATCTGCCAAAACAGTACTAAATGTACTGTCTTGCCCCTCCTTCAAAAAATATGCCTGTGCTGGAGTCTGGTCCAGAACTTGGTGTTTCCCATTTAGGAATGTAAAACCTGACTAGGCATCTGTAGCTTGTATTAGTTCTCAACCACAGATTAATCATGGAAATAGAGACACAGAAAGTAGGAGCACATGGGTAGCTAATACTGAGTGACTTTTGACTTCCTTGATACCCTCAACTTGAGGATGTTTCCTAGAAGTAGATTTTTAAATGCTGTATTTTAAAGGTCATTCCAAAATGCAGAATAGTAGTGGGTCATTGTTATTGGATTCCCATTGGCAATTTTGAACAGAGACACGTCAGGCTGGTCAAACAGGTACAGGTCTCCAGCTGCTTTTGTTTCCCTTGGTGTCGGAGTGAGCGGGTAATTGTTACCAACACATTGCAGAGGGGATTGTGGCTGTTCGAGTTGTTAACTAGGCCAGCTCTTTAGTTCCTCTGTGCAGAAGGCTGTGCTTCTACAGGTGTGCTGCTGAATGGACGATACAAACACTCCTCCTTTGCATCACAAGGACAAGTAACTTTGCTTAACCCCCATATACACTCTTTGGTTTGCTGCTGAATGTTTTTAGGGCTGTCCCAGCACATTTCTGGGCTGACCTGAAGCAACGTGGTGAGAACTTCCATAGCCCGTGGTGTTGACTGACATTTGGGGGAAAAAAGATTGTCAGAGAAAAGTGAGGAACCTACTGCAGTATCACCACCCCCAGCCATTTCTACCACATTTTTCTTTATTTCCTTTGACACCCCTGAGGGCAGTTGATAGCCTGAAGGAGATTTGCTTTGTCTTTTCAATTCAAAGCTTACGTGAAATTGATCAGAATTTTTTTAGACTTATCTTACAACTCTTAGTCATCCTGTGTTTAAGGTACAAATATTCCCATACCTTTAAATGGAAAATATTGTTCCCAGTGATTAAACGTGGAAACATTTGCCCCAAAAAGCTGTGAGATCTCCTTCCCTGGAGATAGTCAGGCCTTGTCTGGGGATGACCTTGAACAGTCTTACAGGACTTTAAAGTTGGCCCTGTTCTGAGCAGGAACCTGGATCTGGAGATGAGCTCTGGAGGTTGTTTCTACCTAACTTATTTCAGGATGATGAGGAGAGTTTGTTCACGCCACCAGCTGCCAGCTGGAGGGGAAGGGAGCTGTACACGGTGTGCACTGTGCAGTGACACTCAGCACACTCATTTCAAAAGCACTTGGTCTGACTTTTGTAGGCAAGAACAGGCATTAGATGAACCCATGAACCAGGGCTAATAGCAAGAGGTGAGACATCCATCAAGTAAGTTGCGAACATCTTTTTCAAGCTACCACAACAATCCATGGCTATTAAAGATAACAAAGGGAAGATAGAGAAGGAGCAGCTGTCTGACTTGTCAGGGAAGATATGATTTGCTCCAGGACAGCAGATATCAATAGTTATTTGGAAGCCTGAAATGCAATGTATTTGTGTTAAACTGGAATCTTCCCCCCCAGCTCCCCCCTTCATATTACAGTATGTTTCAATAAAAGTCAATTTACCTGATCCTGTGGCAATGCTCTTTTAGGTATGGCTCATAATCTTCACAAGGGCAAACAGAGGTTGTGCATTTAAGCACGTCATCCCACATTTCCAGCCCTTTAGCCTCAGTACACCATTATGTTCAAACATACTCAAAGATTTAGACAGATGGAAGTGTGTCTTTGCTGCTGCTCATCTGCAGTGACCTTGTTATTACATCAGCGTGTCTCTGGTTTCCAAGCCGTGCTTGCAAAGCTGCGTGTATTCTTCTGGAAGGATCTGGAATTAGCTGTTCCTTCCCTGCTCTTACTGTTGGTGGGGGGCCACTAGCTAATGTCAAGTGGAAATAGCTAAATGGAGCAGGGGACAAAGCCCAAACAAATTTCTATGTTGCTTTGAGTGAGATCACCAGAGCTTCCCGCTTTCAGTCTTTATTGTCAGCAGGTTTTAGCAAGGCTGCGCCCAAGTGTTAGCTGTCCAGGGTCCTGCAGAAATCAGCATGGCTTTCTGGGGAGAAGCATACTCCGCCAAGACTCTGCTCTCCTAGCTTGATTAGGCTCGTTTCAGATAGGAAATCTCACACATTCCTAGGCATCCTGCTCACCTCTTGGTAACAGTCAGACAGAGAGACCCTGGCCCCACCTGTCACCATTTATTTGCCTTCCTCCTATGAGTGTTTTCCACAGGGATCCTCCAAAAATCTCACTAGAGCAGCTCTGGATTTCTGTTTGGCAGTGTGGGAATCTATTCCAATCCAGCCTGCCTACGGCAGACAAACATTCCGCTCATTCCTATGGCAGGAAAGCTCTCTTTTCTTTAAGCAGTGAAAAGAGGCCAAACCGAAGGACTAATTATCACTCGTATTAATTCTTGCTACCTCCTGTCAGAATGAGGGCTTGATATCCAGAGCCAGGGCTGTCTGACAGAGTAGCTTCACCTGGCATCAGCAGGAGTTCAGGAGTGCATGTGGAGAGTCCTGCTCCCAGACAAGGTAACCACACACACTCGCCAAAGGCAGAGGCACAGCTGCAGCTGTGGGCAGCACTTGAAGGCTCCTCTGCACTCCCACACCTGGCAGAGCTCCCCTTGCTTCCAGTCTAAAGCTGAAGGGTTTCTCTTTTGCAGGGTTGTTTTGGGGAGGTTTTAGCAGTATTTAATCCCCGCTTTTTTCTTACTAACGTTTTCCATTGCTGCCTCCTGCTGAACTTAATGGCGATCCAAGACCATGGGTGATGGAAGTTTATCTTGTAACTGATGTTACATCTAAGATCAGGCATATATTAATATTTACTTTCTGACGTTGTGACAGTGCATCAGAGCTCAGCCACAACAGGTCACAATCTCTCTATAATCCTTGTGGTTAGCAGAGCTGTTCAGCTCCCTTATGCAGGGTTTATGGGTTTGGATATGTATTTCACACTTGGAACAAATTGTAAAAATAACGTCTCAGCTCACTTATATCCCAAAGTGACTTTGACTTGGGAAAGCAGCTACAGGCCATCCAGAGAATAAGAGTGGCCATGATGGTTCAAACCACAGGTCTATTTAGCCAATATTACATCCTCTGATGTTTAGTCAATATTGTGGTTCCTCCACATCTATTACGTTTCTAGCATTTCTGTAAAACAGCTTTGGTTCCTCTCTTTGCAGCATCATTGGACAGCTGTTGAAATGTCTTCCTAGTTTCCCATTTCTATTTGATTACCCCTACTCTGCTGGCTTATCCTTCTCTGGAAGGCTGTGTTCCTCAGACCCCGGTATGGTCACCCCCCCACCTGCAGGCACGTTGGCACCTGAAAGCTTTGTCCATTCCTCAGCTGAAAAGTCATTCACAAACTCCTTGAATTTAAGTGACATCAAGTTAATTCTTCACTGAGCAACCTGATTTGGCTGAGGATGTCCCTGACCATGCCAGGGCAGTTGGACTAGATGATCTCTGATTATCCACTTCAACCCAAACTGTTGTATAGTTCTGTGAGTTGTTCTGTTATGATTCAGGCAAAGTTATGTCTATGTGTACAGGCTTCCATTAGTCTGGAGGCGTAAGCAATTATAGCAGGTCTTAAGTCTTTGGCCATATTCCATCTTCTCTACCAGGCATTTGTTCCAACTTTGTGTTAAAAGAATCCATACATTTATTTTAAAAAAACATCTAAAATACTTTAATTCTATGATGTTTAAGGCATCGTAATTTTTCCAAACAGGATGGTGTTTGCTTGGAAAGCAGCTCAGTGTTTACTTTTAATAACCTCTTTTAAAAATGGATATGAGGAAAAATATGTAATTCTGTGTGGGTTATTTGTTGGTACCTGTCCATATTTTAAAAAGAAATTAAAATACAAACAAACTGGCAGGACATATAAAAGCTGATGTCCACCTTTAATTTTTCCTAATGGAATTATCTATTAATACTGTCCATAAAAAGGAGATGTAGGGCTGTCAACATACATATACCGGCTAAAATGACAACCTCAGCACCATGCCCAGCTGCCAATATCACTGCATAAAAACGCACAGAAAACCAAGTTCCAGTGGTCCTGCTGCCCACATGGTTTTTTTCACTGCCTGCATACTAGAATCCCAGTAAATGAATCAGCTAATCAGACAATCCTCAGAAGCAAGGACAATCAAAAAAGCCCCTGTGCAGCTTTTAAGACTGTCCAAAGGTACTCTATCCACATGACTCAAACTGACCTTCATGTGTGCTCCACCACTTAAATATCACAAGATGTTTTGAAAATTTAACAGCTAAGAATCTAAGTACTTCGTGCTTTTCAGTAGTTGTGAAATTGAAGGAATCGACCTAGTTTTTATGAAGTTTCATAGAGAATCTCCTGAAAAAAAAAAAAAAAAAAAAAAAAAAAAAAGCAGTCTGCTCTGCAGTAAATTGCACAATCAAATACTCATTTGTCACAAAGTATTTATGAAGTTATGTGAGCCTGTATGAGAACAAAGGTAACATGATGAGGACCTCCCTTGCTGGGGAATTCGGTGAGCTCCTTAGAATGCAGACCTGCAAAAGCTATTCTGCTGGGGAGAGAGGAGTCTAAGAAATGCAAAACACAGCTGACAGACGCAATTTGGAGATAATTAGCAGATTGACTTTCCATCATCAGCTAATTTTATTACCAGTTAAATTGTTTGCTTCTCAATGTATTTCACCACCCATGCATCTCTAATAACAAATAGCCTTAATAATTACAAGCAATACCTGCTGTGATATGAATAGGGTGATATGAACAACAAAATTACTATAATCAATCATCAGCAGCATGTTGTTTAAATTTGCAGAAATAGCGGAAATTCCAAGGATCCGCTGCGGCACCAGCCTCCCTTTCTGATCACAAAAATGTTGCACATGAGCTGAGAAGTGTAACAGCACTTGCTCGTGTGAACTGAGCGTGGCTGAAATACGTTCCACGACCTTAACCAGGTGGCAGTTTTGATACCCGTGTCGCAGTAAGAAGAGTTTGCTAGGAAAAGATTCACATTTTAGTAGGTGCGGGTATGCTGGGTTTGTGCACAATATATAGAGACAGACAGATTATCTTAAAGCTTGCTGAGGTCTTTCGTTGACAAGTAAACACTGAACAAATACAGTTGTCCCTTGTCTGTGGCCTTGGACAGTGGCCATGGTGTTGTCTCCCTCGGTTGCAGCAGCCCTGTCTGACTGTTCCCAGGAACATTTCTGCGAAGTTAAGGATAGAGACGTCACCATGCTAGCGACCACAGCCTTTGCAGGGCTGAAGTTTGTGTAGTCTTGCTTCACTGAGCTGACAGCAGGAAAAGCAAGATGCTGAAATGACTCAAAGCTATTACTTTCTTCTTTTATTTGGGAAAAAAAGGCCGTGTGATTTATTGTGCTAACATTGCACTCGAGTGATTCCTGAGCACGACGGCAGAAAGCAAAGCACACCAGAGAAACCACAGTAAAACAAAGCTCGGCCACAAGATCAAGAGAGAAAGTGATTACTTACTGTGCTTGCCTCCAGTGTAATAAATGGCAGCCACTGAGAGCTGCAATCTGAACCACCAGCCCACTTGAAGAATTGCAGTTCTCAGCAGCAAGCCTGGGGCAAGCAGGGCCACAGCATCTCCTCACATGGTCCCTCTCAAAAGGCCCTCTTTGGCTGCAGGCTGAGAGATGTGCTGCTGCTTTGACACTCTAAGTGCCAGCACGGTCACCTGGGTCTATGTTCCAGGGCTCGTGCAGGGACCAGCTCTGGCCAGGCCCCCTCCAGGTACCACTCAGCTGACACCAGACTGAGCTCCTGAGCCCAGCCTAGCTCACAAGGGTCAGGCTACAAATTGAGTGCTGCTTCCACCTCTTGCTAAGTCTTTAGGGCACAGGGCTGACCTTGGGAGGGCACTTTCTGGATCTGGGATCGTTCAGCTAGGCTGTGTTTTCCTGGCAGAAGGACTTTGAGGGGCTGTATCAGAGTATTTAAAGAGCAGGAGCAGATCTTGAGCTAGATCCATGGTTTTTACAGGAAGTTAGTGAAAAGAGCAGATCCAGTGTGTCCTGTTCAGTAAAATCTCGGCAGAGTACTGAAATGGATGTTGTTTTAAATGGCTCTATAGCTGGGGATAAATCCCTTTTCTTTGTCAGCTTTTTTCTCTGAATATTTTCTCTGATTTGTTTCATTTGTAAGCTTTCCAGGGAAGATCTTTGGCCATGTGTTTTACAAAGGCACCTTGAACTCTAGTTGCTATGGGGACACAAAAAAGCACTTTCTTAATGGCATGTGGAATTTGAAAAATTAGCCGTTTGGTCATAAGCATCCATTTCTTTCCTCTGGTTTTTGCAATACGTGAATTCATCAAGCTACAACCACGCTGCTGGCCGAGGGAGAGCAGGCAGTGAGCTGGCTGAACTGATGTCTCCAGAGACACTGACTAAGACCAGCAGTGCTAAGGACAGGGTCTGGCCCAGAGCATGCATTTCCCACAGACTGCTAGGCAAGTAAGCCCCAGGCTGACTGAAATTCTGACTAAATGCTTTTGGTTTACCTGCTCATTTGATTATTCCCATTGGCCTTAAGTGTTTAAAATCTGTGACCACCCATTTTTCCTACATAAAGTCATGTAATAGTCCCCCTGGCAGCTCCACTGAAGCCTCACAGAGGCTGATCCAGAAGGTTTCTCAGAGCATACCTAGTGTCTCTATAGCACAATGCATATAATTCCCACACTCATTCCCCTTAAAAAAACCTCTCAGAATTTTGCCTTTTTTAATCTGGCAAAAAAGGATAGCCCTGTCCATGTGTTGGTTCCTGGGAGCAGTTCAGCTGCTGTGACTGTGCCCAGATGTGAAGCTCCAGCCTGTGGGACTCTGCACTGCACCTTGAGTCACAAATTTACTTGGCTGCATTTTCATTAAAAAAGGCATATATATATAAAATGCCTGAAGTTGTTGAGAACAGAACACTCCCCTCATGCCTTTTTTTTTTCCCCCACTGAAAAAAAAATTAAATACTTCAGCTATATTCTGATCAGGCAATAATGGACAAATTTCTTAAGAGTCAGCATAGTTTTTCTTAATGGAGATTGGTTCTTATTAATGGTAAACAGAATATTATTCATCATTTGGATGTCAATTTGTGTCACTAACAGATTAACCTTTCAATATTCCTTCTGAAACAATCTGCAACTGCAGGCAATGGTGAAATTTCAGACAAGCAAAAAGCATCAGGAAAAAAACCCACAACTATATATGCAATATATACATACTGTATATTTAGATGCGTATGTTCATGTTTTTCTACATTGTTTTTTCTTTGCACTTCCAAAAAATAAAGGAGAAAAGGGAAAAGCCAGCCCTGTGCATTTCCATTTTCCATGTAGCCTGCTGCAGAAAGCATAATTAATTTTGATCTTTCCGAGTGAATTTGCATTTAAATTAATGTGCGTGGGCAAAGGAAGGGAAAGGGAATGAGGCTCACCTTTTATTTCATTAATAACAACCACAGAGCAGAATACAGAGAAACAAGAAAATAGGTACTCTGATAAACCTGGAGCTGGAAGGACCTTTCCCATGGGGGACTGCCCTTCATCGGTGCAGGGAGGTGAGGAGGTGCTGAGTTCGTGGTGCTGTGCAGGGCTGGCCAGGACAGCAGCGTGCCCCTCACAGGGCAGTGTCACTGCGGGGCTGGCCCCTCACCCTGCCCTCACTGCCCCTGTGACACAGTCACACACTGCAGGGTGGCAGGGGGTGGTCAGTGCAGCTGGGCTCTGCCTAGTGGGTTCGGGCAGTCTTTGGACCAGGGACCCCCAGGGAGGGCTGTGTCCATCACCCGTGCGCTGTGACAGCGCTGGGTTTGCTTTGTATTCGCAGACAGTCGTGTTTTGAAATGCCAGCCCAAATTAAAACAGAGATGAGTAATTTATGCCAAGTGAGGATCTGTATTCTGGTAGTTACCTTTGCCTTTGCTTCTCCCATCTCCACAGGTCTGGAAAGAGTAGCAAAGATAATTGTTCAGGTATCAGGGAATGTGAGAACTTAAGCGGGATTCTCTTCCTAAATATAAACTCTAACGGTGAAGCCTTCACATGAAGGGCAACACAAACCTGAGAAATTGCACATACATTTGCCAAACTAAATATGTGTTTCAGGAATGAAAAATATCCTTCCTTCTCTATCTTCTTGTCCATAATTTGGCACGGGATTTCTAAAAATGCAGCTCAGTATTTGGTGGTTTATGGAATCACTTGCTGTCTATCTCAGTCCGTAAATGCTCAGTTATCTGTGCTCGTGTGGAGTTGCTAGCCCAGACAAGGTTTTCACTGGCAGCAAAGCAGAGCATTTAAACGCAGTTATCTTTCCACCCTCGTGGTCTCAGGAAACACAAGCAGTAAGATATTAAGGCTTGTTTTAAAACGTTCCTTTCAAAACCTTTGTTCATGCTCATCCCGTGCCAAGTTCTGCGGGAACAAACAGTGCTGTGCCTTGCAGTGTCATAGACAGGCTGTGCTTCAGGACACTGATAACACAGGTCACTGCTCCCTCACTTCAGAAAGCTCTGGTGTGGCTACTGCTGCAATCAGCACGGCTGCTGCATGCATTTAGGTAGCAGCTTTCCACAGAGCTGCAAGAGAGACAGAGAGCAGAGAGCTGGTGAGGTCAGTGTTTCAACCCAGTGCTGTCTGCACGCTGCCTGAATGTGCTCCAGTGCCAACAAATGTTAGAGCAGGACTGGGGTCCTGCTGGTTTTGTATTCCAGCATGAGAAAGTACACAGTGGTCCAGCAATCACAGCTGATACAGGAAAGATGGTCCAAAAGCTCATTTGTGCCTTCCCCGCTGATGTACTGGGCAGAATCCTACCCCAGGCTCTAGCTGTTTCTTTAAAAGCATTCCACAGTCAATTACCTAATAAACTATGTTAATTAAGTATCATTTTCTTTCAATATTGACTGTCCAGGGGATATTGCTCTCTCCAGCCACTAAGCTGATCAGGATGCTTTTCCTCACTGATCCCCAAAGCAATGCGGGGTTTGTATCTACTGCCCACACCAATGCCATCAGCAATTAACTGAGCACATTTGAATTGACATGTTTTTGTCCTCAGAACAAATTAACTTCTCATAAATTCATTGGTAAATTCACCACGCTGAAAATTAATCCCCACTAAGAATAGGGCTAAACTGTCATTTCTCCAGGGGCAGTGAGAAAAAGGCAGCAGAGATCTGCCCTGCTCTGGCAGCAGATCAGGCACTAGCACGGGAGCCAGAGGCTGTCATGTTCCCATGTCCTTCCTAGGAGAAGTTTATTAGGACTGGTTTAATTCTCCCATCCCACCACTTTACTTAGATTGTAGAAAGGCTTTTGTGCCTCAGAAGCACTGCTATGAGGCTTGAGAGGACCTTACTACCCTCTACAACTCCGTGAAAGAGGTGGTAGGAAGGTGGGAGCCAGGCTTTTCTCCCAGGCAGTCAGTGACAGGATGAGAGGACCTATCTTCAAGCTGAGCCAGGGGAGGTTCAGGCTGGACAACAGGAGAAATTTCTTCATGGGAAGTGTTCTAAACATTGGAATGGGCTGCCCAGGAGAATGGTGGACTCGCCATCCCTGGAGGTGTTCAAGAAACAGCAGAACGTGGCACTCAGTGTTGTGGTCTGGTTGACAAGGTGGTGATTGGTCACAGGTTGGATGCAATGACCTCAGAGGCCTTTTCCAACCTAAAAGTTGATCAGCAAAGTGCTTTATAGACACAGCCCGTAAGGGACTTGATTGTTGTGGTACTGCTTGGTGAGTTTCCATTCTGATATCTGAGGGATATTTCATCCCAATCTATATGGCAAACCCTTCATGGCCTGTGTTCTCTGCTGCTTCCCCTCTGTAAGCGTGATAGACCCATCTCATCCAGACTGTTTGTGCACTCTGAACTTGCAGTCTAGTGGCAGGACATTAAAAAACATTGCCTTCCACTAGTATGTATTTAACCAGAGGAACATACGTTGTTCCAGTATAACTCACACACCATTTGTTTCAGTAATTTTGAGTTTGAGTAATTTTCAACAGCAAATATATTCAATATCATTGCAACTTGGGGGCAATTTAGAAAGAGGCAGAAATCTGCTACATTATTTTTACTGTGAATAATTTGTTCACCTTCTTGTCTTTGATGCATTGCTTTCATTAACTTGAAACAGTCGCAAATACCAAGTTTTGTTTGAAAGCTTTCTTGTTTTGGTTGTTCTTAGGGTTTCTTTCCCACCATGCACAAATAAGAAAATAAAGACAGAAATAGGCTACAAATTAAGAGCCTAAACAAATGCAAAACAAACCACTATCACAGGGTGAGATCTTTCACATGAAGTTCTGAACAGCCCCCCTTGCTCTTCTGCTCACCTGACCCTACCCTTGGAATTGCAGCTACTTGTTGTACCACAGCTCTTGGCCCCACAGAAGGGAGAGGCTGCAAAAGCACATCCAGGGAATCCATGAGGATGAGAAGACCCAGGGGAAAGTCTGAATTTAGAAGCTGAAGCTGCTGCTTCTTCTCTAGCCTGTCTAGCAGAGATGACACCACAGGACTTGCCATTTATCACGCTTGTTCTCACAGGTTTTCGAGGAGGTAGGTTCCTCCCACTCTGGTAAGGGAGATTCACTTTCTCTCCTGTTAGCCAGCACCTGTTGGCTGTCTTTCACAAGAATTACTGGAATATTTCATACACATCCATTTCAAGCAGCTCTTTGTAAGAGAAGCTGTTGGACCTTTCAGCAAAGCCACATGCCAACTTAGGTGTTCAGAAGTGCAGAGACTCCTGTGAAGAACCTGATATAGATGCAGAGCACATTTACAGCCTCAGGTGACCTTGACCCTGCCTTAATCAACAGACTCCTGTCTCATTAATGGACATGAGATTCATTTCACACTAACGAAGGCCCGCTGGGGCTTTTAGCATCCTGAGCTCCTTGAATGAACATTAAGACCACGAGTCTGCTGGTGAACACCAGGTTAATACTGGAAATTAGTCTGTTCTTCAGATGAAAATATGTGAGTTTAAATTGATGTAGGAGCAATTTCAAACACAAAACTACTTTGGCATCTTCTGTTAACAATTGAGTAGGCTTTAATTCCTCAAGACTGGATATTCCTAAGGCCTGGATTACACTTTAGGGCCTTCACTATAATTTCCTCTGTTGCACCATAGGCATTAATATAAGACCCATTGTAAATAATAACAGGCAATTCTGGTAAACAAATTTTGATGTTTTTCATCTAGATCTGTCAATTAAATCTACTGTAAAGTCAAGAAAAGCAAAGAATCTAGCTATGAAATTTCCTTTTCTTAATGAGGCATTTAAATAGCATCTCACATTTGTTCTCCAACTGTTTACATAGGATGTCATTTGTGATGCATTGTTGGAGCCCTGGAAATCTCAGCTGGGAACAATATCCCAGAGAGCAGAGGGGGACAGTTCTGCTTCAAGCTACATCTCAATAGATTTGCTGCCTTTTCTTTTATTATGTTACTCATCCGTAATCCTGCTAATGAAATGCAATAACATCAGATGCAGCAGCTGTCAAAAACAGAGAAATAATGTGAATTTTTATTAAACTTTTTGAGTTGATCTTCACTTTTTCCATTGCTGATTTAAGTATTACTGGTTTTTTTGAAGGTCATCCTATTTCAGTAAGGATTTAATGGATAGTCTGGCTTTTGTGTTTTAGACACCTTATTCCCTCTGGTTCAATAGGTCATTAAAAATATATTTAAGTCATTCTTTGTCCCAAATGTTTCTTACAGGATCACAGCCAAAAGAGACAAAAGACCCCAAGGTTTTGGATGAAAGACAGGTTAATTATTCTTATTTTATAAAGGAGAAAATGAAGCTAAAAAGGGAGCAAGTGTCTAGCACACAACCAACCCCTGTCAATAGCATTACTCCCATTGGTCAAGTCTTAAAGACCTAAGTCTTAAACTTCACATTCATTTCAGTGTTAATCAGGGGACTTCAAAAGTCCCAGAGCACCTTCTGGCTTTTATGATTATCTTTTGAAGACCAGAATGCTTTAAACATCTGTCTTTGAAAAGCTTGTTTAAAGTTCTCTGTGCCCCGCTCCTAAATCAGCTCGGTGAGCCAAACCTCCACCATAGATTCCTAATTTAATAATGAAATATTTTTGCAACTGTGTAGGTATTTCAGACAGTAAAGCATCACAGATACCCGATCAGATGCTTTTTAGACTGCTTTAGTGTCTCATTTTTCACAACTTACAACAAGATTCAAGTGCTCAGCAGAGAAATGAACTGGAGATGCCAGGTCTGGTGCTCACTCTCGCTTTTGTTATCTCAGCACCCCAGCTAGAAATGTCCAAATGCAATATCTGGGCCTTAGCAGTGTCAGGAGGCATGAATCAGGCTTGAGTGGGAGGCTTATGACCACAGCTCAGGATGCACAATAGTGTCTGTGAAGTGAACAGAACCTTCTGGAGGGCTTATACAATGGGCTTCATGCATTGTCTGTCCCTTTAGGAACACGGCCAGAATCACTTTTCTGTAATTCCAATACAGAATGGGTTGTGGGATGTGTGGTGACTGAGGATAAGGTAAATCTTCATTCGTTTTGAAGATTAAAATCATGAGGTTAACTCAGTTTGGCTTTCCCTTTCTTTTAACAGTGTTAGGTCAATGATGCCATTCTCATTTCCTGACTGGCTGTTGCAAAGGAGTGAAAAAAATTCCCAGCTTTCACAGGAGGGCTTTAATTATTTTGACAGCCAAGCCACAAATTCAGGTTTGCACGAATCTGTACCAGCAGACAGACTCCTGTATTTCGTATAGAGAGATTTGCACAGATATGTCACAAATAAGCTGAGAGGAGGTCATCCTCCTGATGCTTCTCCCTGCACAGGATAGAAATTAAGTTACTGGACAGGCTGGTCTTGTGACTAAAGCCCCATCCTGAGGCAAAAATTGGGGTCCCCGTTCTGACAGGCAAGTGCTACACAGGCAGGAAGAAATTTACTCATGAGATCTCTGATTGTGAGCTGGGAAGGAAGAGGGTAGCAACCAGTTTGAGTTTTGTGGCAGGAGCTGTTGGGTTTTTTGTGCTTAGAGCTGGGAAGCAAAAAGTAAAGAATTTCAGAAGATACAAGCCTCACTGTGGCAGTAAAAAGAAATTCAAGGAGTTTCCAATAAACTGGGTTGTATTGACAGGCATAGAGAAGTAAAAAGATCTTTGTCATTTGAAGGATACTGAAATTCATCAGGAACTGGCGTCCTATTGATCTCTGCCGTGTGACTAAGACAAAAGAAGAATAAATTATAAATATAGTATGGAATAAATACCATGTTTCCTCCTAATCTAGTAATTTCAATTTACAAAGTCAACACAGATGAATGAGCAATTTACACTGATGAAATCACCGTACTTCTTAGTGCCCATTTGTAATGACTGCCCATCCCCAGTGATTCGCCTTCATTGTGTGATTTCCAGTTGAGCTGTTATGAATGCAGAGAGGGGAGAATTTATCGAAAACAATAGCTGGATGTGACTGCCAGCCCAATGTGCTCCGAGAATCCATACTGGGGTTGTAATGCTGGGCCTCTGAGCTCTGCAATCAGACGCCTGCACAGCAGGATATTGTCTGTCCTCTGGAAAACTCCTTCATATATGGATTCTGGGCTAGTGTGAACTACTTAGGACACAATCAGGGAGGAAAGAGTTTGAGATCTGATAAAAGCTATAGACTTTGTAGCTGCTTTTCTGTCCAGGGAGTGCATCCAGCTCAAGGCAGCTCTTGGAATCAGATCATTGCCCTCTTTCAAACATTTTGGCTTTCCCAAAGACTGATATCCTAATATAGGACAGAAGAAAGATCCCTGCTGGAAGGCTCTGTGCCCTAGATATAACTTATTTGGGTCTCTTTGGTTTCTGAGACACATGGCTGATTGACAGGCCAAGACTGTGAAGTCAACTTTGCTGAGCCATAAATAGCATAATTCAGCTTCTCTGAGTCCCCAGCAGATGTATTCATCAGGCGCATGAGTCTCTCCAGGCATCAAAATTGACAGATTTCATTAACTTTCTGCAACCTGAGAATCCAGCTGTAATAGACAGTGTGGAGAAATCAGAGGAACTGCAGGTTCCCAGCAAGACTGTGTTATCAGACAGTCCTGATTATACAGAGCCGGTAGGCAAGGACTGGCTTAGCAGTCACCGCTCTCCCTGGTACTGCTCTTAATGACTAATCCCCACAGCATCCTTTCTCACCTCTCTGAGCCTTGCAGTTTAACATCGCAGCCAGCCTCCAGAAGGGAATTATGTGATGCAGTACAGTCATCCTTTCCAGCAACAGCTCGGCATCCTGCTCTTGTGTCAGCACAGACCTGGAAAAACCCAGTCATTCCTGATGCCCTTGAATCCTGCTACTAGATCTCAGGTGTCATGAAAACCAGAAAAGTTGCACATTCAGGGCATGAAAATCCTTAGCAGCCTTTTTAGAAAGGAGGAAAGGAAGAGGGTTTCCTCCACTAAAGAACTCATTTTAGTACTTCATGTGCCTTGAGCTGTGCTCACAAAGCCTGCCTTGTGATTTCTAAGCCATGAGAGATTCTCCTCCTCACTCTTCACCCTATCAGCTTGACTTCCACTGTTTTGTGTTTTTAAGATCTGCTTCAGGGTTCTGGGTGAGCAAGGACCTGTTGGTTTTAAAATGCTGCTCTTCTTACAGCTGCTGAGCACTACTGATAAGCAGCTTGGGGTAGAAGTGAGCTGAAGGCAGTAACAGGTCATTTTGAAAAGGGAAGGAGGGACAATAAGCACAGGGAAAAGAATTGCATGACGTGGTACCTATGCTTATGTTTGCCTTCTGAGACTGCATCTCCTTGCATTAGGCAATAAACCTCTTATTCAAGCACCTGGGAGTCAGTGGGAGTGTTTGACAGGCTTGGTGAAATGGTGTGGTGGAAGGGCCTGGTCTGCCTTTGTGCAGGCAGTCAGACGGGGTGTGCTCTGACCGGGCGGTTTGCAGGGTGATGGGATCTGCTGGGCTGCCGGTCCTCCTGTGGCTTCTGGGGCACACACAGGATGAGAGCAGTAGGTAAAACCTGGCAGATGACTCCCAACACTCTGCCCTACCATAAGGAGGAGGCTGAAAGAGAGATTGATTGGTCCCATCATGAGGAAGGAATTGTGCTGTCTTTTTCCTTGTCCACTCTCTAGAGAAAAGCAACAGAAAATATTTCAGCAGCATTCCAGGGAACATGGCTCCCAGGATCGCTATAGAAATACCTGTAAGGAGCAGTTATAAGATGGTATAGCAGGATTCTAAAGTTTCATAGTGTTCAGAAATTATGCTGTTTATTCTTGAGTGCCATCTACTGACAATTCTTGTCTTAATGATTTGCTTTCATAGATACTGCCTATTTTAAATGCCCTATATAACTTCTGTTAGCTTAGATGTTCCTTATTTCTTGAGCACTTTATTTCCCTCTGTGGACCAGGATACCCTTGACATGATGTTTAGAGTTATCTCTTGGACTTCCCTTTTTCCTTCCACCCATCACCAGGCTGCCTCCCTTCCCTGGCTGCTCCTTCTGCCTAGAGAGCAATTTCTGCCTCACCCTTCTGGCTTCAAAATGTTGCTGCAGTTGTGCTCTTCCCCTTGAGCAGGAGGTTGCCTCTATCAGTCTGCTACAGCATCGCTGAGATCTGATTTCCCCCTTGCTTTCAGTTCTTCCTCTTCTTTCAAGAGCTTTTTCAGCAACTTTCATGCAGTAACCTTGAAAATATTTAATGATCACTGACTCCACTATATTACCTGTTCTAGAGGTATTTTATTTTAGTTATGTGATACTTGAATTAGCATTATTATTACAGTTTTTCATTTTCTATCTGCAAGATTTCCTCCCCCAGCAGTCCAATACATTTTGCAAAGATAAAAATAAATTAAAGGTGAAAAGTTATTGCCAAGGACAAGAGCTTGGGAAGTTTAGCCTACAAGATATTTCTTTCTCCATTGAAAACATAATCTGTATAGATAAAGAAAATGCCAGGTAGCTAACTCATTATAAGCAACCGAGAAAATGGGTCAAGAGACTTCTTTCGTATACACTCAGTTTTTGGCTTGGTTCCATCTCTGCCAGCTAGCCGAAGGAATGAGGAAGATTCTAGTAAAGTCTCCTAATACATGGCACCATTTTGATTGAGGCTTCTTTGCCTGTGCCTCAGAAAACTCAGCCTGATGGCCAATGATGCCCTGACACTCAGCTGCCACTCAATTTCAGGCAGAAAATATCAAGCCGTGAAAGTGTAGGCATTGGTCCACAACATATTTATATTGTGGAACTCCTTCCCAGAGGATTTTGCTGAGGTCAGAACTATAAGTAGGTTTAAAAAGGATTAGACAGTTCCATGGTGGGCAGGTGTGATGTTTGCTATTGAGCATGACAGCCTGGCTCTAACATCTGTTACAGAAAGCCCCTGTAGAGCTGATGGCTGGAGGGGGCTGCAGCAGGGAATCTGCTGTTCTGGGCTGACCCCAGTAGGTGCTGCCCATCCCTCCCATGGGCAGTGGCTACAGCAGCCTGGGGATGATTTAAAACACCTTCAGTCTGGATAAAGCCATTGAATTCCCATGAAAATAGCACTTTGTTTTAAATGGTTATTCTCCACTAAGATCCCTGAATCTCCAGTGATAAAACTGGGATTGATCCCCTGAACTCAATGCCACAAAAAGCACAAGGTTAGGCCTTTCTGGGGTTGTTTCAGTAGAGACAGTTTTGCTGAAGTGAGGGCTGAGGGGTATTTGTTCCTGGACTTCTAAATCCACATTCTGCCTTTAGTATAAACACACATCCAAACTAATATTTGACTAACGTACTTATCCATGAGATGGCACGTGTCACTTGCGTCTCATTTCTTCTATTTTAATGACTAACAGCCTGTGCTGCAATTCATAATGCAGTCTCCTTCCTCCTTTCTTGAATCAGGCAGCAAAACCTGATCAGTGACAGAGATGATGCTTGTGAAATTGCTGCACAGGGGTTCCTCTCACCGAAGGGCTGACAAGACACCAGCTGAGGGGAAAGCTTAATTGCATGGGTGATCAAAGGAGAACGTATGAAGACAGGGAGACCGTAAGGGGGTGTGCGCAGGAGTGTGTTTTAATGAGAGATTATAGGGGAACGTGTGAGTCTGGCACACACAAAATGGCAGAAATGAATGCATGAGCGAGTACAAAATAGCATGTGAACCAAAGGTATCCACAGATCAGCTTCAGCCCCTTCTCAGCCCTTGCCTAAGAGAACTGTATTCTATTAGCTGTCATCCCACTAACTATACAAAGAGAAAAAAGTGAAAGCTTGATGTTTGCAGTTGGGAAAGGAGGAGAGGGGGGGGGAACCTCATGAGACGACAACATCCAGGCTGAACTGGAAAAGAAAGATCAAAGCAATGAGCTGAACTGAGAAGAAAGGACATAGGACCGTGATATGGTGTACTCCTGGGAATGGGAGGAATTGACATAAAAATATGAGAATTTAGAAAGCATTGAAGGCACTTGCCAGCCCTTCCATGTGCTGTAACACACTGCACTGGCAGAGGTTTGGTTCATGGTGTGTACTCTGCTTTGTTGTATGCTTACTGTCTCCCTTTATACTCAGCTCCACTTCCATCACTGGGGGTACTTGAGGAGTAAGATGCCTCTTAATATCAAAACAGGTGCCATTAAAATGGCTTATACACAATCCCATGTCATTCTAGCCCAAATCCATTGAAAACCTCATTGCAGTTATATTGGCATAAACCTCTGTGCTAGTGTTCTCCAGCTGATTTAAACTGCATCAATATAAATCCGGTTTCAATTGATTTAAGAGATTCTAGGCAGAAGTGCGCTGCATTTGACAAACTGATGGGAGGACATACCCCTGTTGAAATATTAAAACTCCGGCACTCGATCTTTTCATATTCAGCAGTGTGGCTTTTGAACTTTTGCCATTTTGTATTTTACAAGCCCTTACAGGGAGGGAAAATAAGTAACTTTAGAGCAGTCAGGTTAACAGCCTTTCGCTTCATCAACTGAACCCGTGTGCAACCACAGATGCCTTAAGCTTTAGTGTTTTATAAAATTATAAGGACACAGGAGAAGCAAAATGCTTTTTCTACTTACCCTACTCTGAACTCATGCATATTACTGGCTGACAACCTTTTTTTTTTTTTTTTTCCCCCTGTAAAAGGCATCCAGCCTGTAGTTGAACACACCCTTTTTTGTAATAGTAATGAAAGCTCATTGTCTGAGATGCCACCCACTAGACCAGGTTGCTCAGTGCCCCACCCAACCTGACCTTGAACCATTCCAGGGACAGGATATCCACAGCTTCTCAGGGCAGCCTGTGCCACTGCTTTGCCACCCTCACCATAAAGAATTTCTTCCTATATCTAACCTAAATCCCAGATGTTATTTAATCACTCTGAGGTCAAGTTCCCCACTACAGCAGCTTCCTGGCCCACATGGTCAGTTTATGGCCAACTTGAAGCAGTCTTTTGTTAATTGAAGTTTATTCAGTGTAACACTGGAAGAAGAAATGCAGTACTGGTTTTGAAATGACACCATGTAATGTTGAAAACAAGATAAAAATGACTGCCCCTCATGTGCTTGCAGAGATAAATTATGCAGTTCTCTCCTTCCAGACTCTCCCATCTGCAACAGCTACAATAGAACCTTAGCTCAAACACTATTCTTATTGAGCGCTGGAGCTGTCAGGCCGGTCTCAGCTTTTGTGTGAGATTCATGAAAAATAAATTTGACAATTTCTCTGAGTGAAAGGCCTCTAACCATGTCTCCAGTCTGGTAACCATAGTACTTACATGCTTTGTGAAATTTGTGTTTCACATCAAGAAGGGTAGATGCTGGAGGTACCTGGAAAAGAAAGCAAAATGTATGCAGATTAATTTTTCTTTCTTCTTCACTTTGGGATCCCTTCTCCACTCCTCTAATGAAGAGATGCTTACATTTGTCTGCAAGTCCTTCAGGCTAAAATTAAAAAGAAAAATCAGTAAATTTATTTTTACAGGTTGATATGTTATTAAGGATTGTCCAGGTTTGACTAATACATCACCTGGACCACCTCTGCTTGGTCACTGGAAGGGTAAAATCACAAGCGTCAAGAGGGAAATCTGCTGGCCCTGCTTGATGCAGTAATTGCCCCTAGATCAAACCAGTGGAAAAATTTGAAGGGTTTAGCTTTTAAGTTAGGTTCAAGCATGCTGAAGTCCATGTCCCAGAGACATGAAAGGGTTCTCTGGAGAGGGCAGCAGCAAAACTGGTAGCTTCTGTCCTTTCTGCCCAAAATGAGTTTGCTTCTGCATGCTTTTGTTCATGTGCACTGAAGCAATTCAGGTGCCAGAGTTATAGAGGGCAGTCTGGAGGCTTTTTAGAGTCTATTTTATTATGTATATTTATTTCTTAAGATACTTTGTACAAATTACCTGAGAAACACATTTAGAATTTACTAGAGCAAAAGACTTGGATTTGCTTTTTGTTTACAAGGAAAGGCAATGGGACTCTTGAGGAAATAGCATGTTGAGCTATTTATTAGTGGATTGTGACAATAACTGTGCAAACAAATAGAGAAGAACATAAGAAATTCTCCTAGTAGACATCATTTAGCACCTAAACGTAGGTTCTTTTGTTGAAAAGACTGAATTTGGAGGAATACTGATGCAACAAAATAAAATTGCTGACTCTAAAGCAACAAATTGGTACAGAAACAAAAGTTTACTCTTATGTAATTTGACACCCCACACAAATATACAATGTATGTGCTATTAGTACTTATGAGTAACCCAACTTGCTCCCAGTAATATGAACAGGCAGAGAGTTCAGTACAGATTTCAGTGATCTAAGGGTGTAAAATGACACCTGTGCTAAAAGGTAGTAAAGTGCAGATATTTTCTAAGTTTTTTCTTGGGTTTGGATGAGAACACTTTATTTTCCACAATTACAGAGAATTTTACTGGGCATTTACAGAAACTGCTGTAAATGAAACTCCACTTAAACCCTGACTTGTCTCTCTGATGTGGCTGCTAAGCAATGCCAACTCCACCCAAATCAAGGCCTAGGCTCCTTGAAACCGAGGATAACCCTTTCCCTGTCCCCAACACCCGTGTTGACCCAAGCCATGCTGAACTGTATTAGGCCAGGCAAGAGACGCTGCCCTTGGAGACCCTTTTCTTCCTAGATGCAGGAAACAACAGAAGGAAACAATAGATGGAGTTATTTTATCTTCCTTAGTTGAAAAAGGAAGAAAAACTGTTGGGTTTGTTCCCCGAGATTCAGGTGGTTTTAGAGTCCTTTGCCCTCTGCTCAGCTCTGTGCCAAACCGAAGGAAGAGACGGAGTCTTCAGTTTTAGATTTTTCAAGGTTGCATACTTCGTTTATTGTTTCTTATCTTACAATTTTCTCAGTGTCCAACAAGATATTTGCCACGGCTTGGACTTCAGACGACTCCCCTCGAACTGGGGCTGTCCTTATCTTTTATACTAATTGCTACGTATTCTTTATTTACTATTTCTTACCAATGTCTATCACTAATACTAAAAAGATCATCTCTACTCCGACCCAATCCTCACTAACTACTTTGTGCCCACGTCACTGCTGAAATGGAGTGAGGGAAGAAGAAAGAAGAAGGAGACAATGCCCCAAATTCTCCATCTTGCCCCAATTAACTTCAATGCTAGAAATATAAATTTACTGGTTTTTCACCCTGTGATAAACTAAACTACTATTTTTCACACTCTTGTGGCCTGTAAACCCTCTCGCAGTGAAGGAAGTTTTTCCCATGGACTGAGATCAAAGCCAGTGTCTCTCTGAGCTCTGGGCTGGAGTCCCAGACCCCCCTGTCCAGGTCCCTGACCCTCCAGGGCAACCAAAGGAATGCCCTGGACTCCAACAGAAAACATTTTACCTGTGTTTACTGCAGTTAAGCCATTTGATGCAACACCCAGTAGAACAGCACACCTCCCACAGTCTCCGTGTGGTTTTCTTGTCATGTGTGCAACCTCTGTGGACTTGAATACTGGAGCTGCGGGGGGTTATGTCCCCAAAACCTCTAAAAATGTCTGAAATTACTTTCTCACACTTTATAATCTCACACCTGTGAGGCCTGGAGCCCAGAATCCATCTGATACGGATGCAAGCACTGTTAGCTGGCAACACCTATTCAGCATACAAGCCTGCACACTGAAATCTGTCATGTGTCCCAGCACAGGGCAGATGTGCAGGTATTCAGAGCTGGCATTGCCAGCTGAAGGATGGGGATGATCTTTTCCAATTTGATGGATGATGAGCTGGCTTTCTAAATGCAGTGTAAGCCACATTGCTGCAGGGCCTGCATCCCTGCAGATCAACCCCTCACTGTGACGGGTTCTGGGATAGAGTACAGAAAGGGCCAACCCGTGCTCTGGAGAGCTGATCAACCGACTTAGGCAAAGAAAGCTGAAAAACTGGAAAGCTTAGCATGCTTACAGAGCAGTGCTTGCTCAAAACAGAGCCCAGGTCTCCATCTCCAGCTCTCCTGAGTGTGTTTTGACTTCAGGGCAGAGCTGCTCTCAATCTGTTCAAAATGTCTAGTCCCAGCCCTTGTTAGCAGCTCTGCCTTTACATCCCCCTACCTTTTTTCATCCTGAGACAATCAGTGCTTTCTCCCCTCCAAATCCTGCAATCCTGGTAGCAATGGCATTCATATCACCTAACTTCAGCTATTTAAAGAATTAATCCAAGCTCACGTTTTAGGTCTAGAACTCTCGGTTTCTTTTCCGAGATTCAGGTGGTATTAGAGTCTTTTGCCTTCTGCAAAGCCCTGAGCCAGATGCAAGAAAGAGATGGAGTCTTCAGGTTCTGATTTTTCAAGGTTGCATGATCTGTTTATTGTTTCTTATCTTACAATTTTCTCAGTGCCCAACAAAGGTCTGTGCAGCTGCTCGGGCATTGGCGACTCCTCCCCACTGGGCTGTGGTGTTATCTTTTATACTAATTGCTACGTGTTCTTTATTTATCCTTATTTGCCAATACCTATCGCTTATACTAAAAAGGTCATCCCTACTTTGACCCAATCTCCTTAAACTATTTTGTGCCACCGTCACTGCAGAAAACGGAGTGAGGGAAGAAGAAGGAAGAAGCAGGAGACAACGCCCAAAATCCTCCATCTTGCTCCCATTCACTTCCATATTAAAAACCCAAATCTACTCTTTTCTCACCTTGTGATAAGCTAAACTACTGTCTTTCACTCTCTTGTGGCTTGGAATCCTTCCCGCAGTGCAGGAAGCCTTTCTCATGGACTGGGATCAAAGCCAATGTCCCTCTGGGCTCTGTTCCAGGGTCCCAGACCCCCCTGTCCAGGTCTCTGACCTCCCAGGGCAGCCAAAGGAATGCCCTGGACCCCAACATAGAACCACCCAGATGCCTCAGTGTTTAAAAGCTATGAAGCGCTTGCAGCATCCTGCTGCAGCCCAGGGACCGGCGCGTGTGCCCCTGGGGGGTGATGAGCAGCACCTCACGCCAGTCCCCATCTCCAAAGCCGGCGCTCAGCCCCGGAGCAGCAGCTGGAAGGGCCGTGCTCCGTCCATCCCTGAGCGAGGCAGAGCTCATTAGCAGGACGCTGCTGTGCCAGCCTCCAGCCAGGCTGCTTTAGGCCAGCGCGGTTCCAGCCCGTGCCCGGAGATGTGCTGGGCTGGCGAGTGGCGGTCTGGCAGCTCCGCGTGGCTCTGCGCGGGCCGGGGGGCTCGGGAAGGCACGGGGCTCACATCCAGCAGGACACCCGTTTAATGAGCCAGCTGAACCAGAAGAACCCTTCCACTTGAGACAAACGACACGGGTCGCGAGCTGAAAAATAACACAAATGCTCTCGCCCTCCAGAATGGGCTGGGACATAGAGGAATCACAGTGTCCTTGCCCGGGCAGAATAATGAGGCTGTAGCCGCAAAAGAATGAAATACATTTTTTTATGATCTTGATAATTCTGTGTCCTTTTTTAAGGACCTCATAAAACAACCAGTGAAGTTATAGTTTCTAATATTGATCAACGAGAAATGGATGCTGGGACACCAGCTTACTACTAAGAGTGTCCTCTTCGTAGACCATTAATTATCTTTTGTTCTTTTCATTGTACATCAATACAAGCTAAGGAATTGTAAGGACTGGGAAGGCGTCTGATCTTATTACCCTTTGTGCTAACTGAATAAAACACCCAGGAATATTTCACTGTAATTATTAGTTTTACTCTCCTTTCATTCCTCTGAATTATGTCTGAAAGTGTTATAACCTTTTCTTTCCTCTATTTCAGAACTTCACAAATATGCAAAGACAAAGCAGAGTGGAAGACCACCCCTAGTTTGTTTAAAGAAAGATGGATTTCTGCTCTTATTTGGTATGTATCTTCCACAGTCTGATGGTCAAGCCAGTTTTTCCCTACAACTTTTTCACTTATAGTCTTAAGATCTGATTTAAAGTGTAGTCAACTTTCTAATGATTATCATATGTAAGGTTCAAGACTACTTTATTTTGAAAAAAATGTTATGAATAAATGCATATTTTACAGCTTTGGGTTGCAGTTATTACATTTTTCATTCAGAAAAGGATGATTTCAAAATGTCAAATCCTGGTTTTCCTGTGCTTTCACAGCCAGAAAACTTTTACTTTTCCATTTGAGGCAACTTTTCATTTACAGGAATTCAAGAATTAAAGGACCTTCTGGGTCATCCATACCAGTTCTATTCTTCCTTCAGACACCAATGCACAAAGCATCACATTTCTTTTTAAGATTTAAAATACCATATTAGTACTTTATGCTACCACTGAAGGAAGAGAACTAAGTGGAAGATATTAAGGGAACTTAATACTGCCTTTTGTGAGTGCAAGCTAATCAGATAGTTATCCACTTTCATACCTCTTTCACATTTATAAGTCAAGGAATTATGCCTAATCTGGTGATCTGCACGTAACTGCATCACACAGTTCTTGCACTAAAGAATTATAGTAGGGGTCAGAGGTCAGCAGAATATCATTAAGAATTTGAATAATAGCATTTCAGCAAATAAGTAATCTTTCATTCAACATTTCTCTCTGAATACTTTTTTCTCTCTGTGACATGTCAGTGCCGCTGCACTCCTGAGTCACCTACTTTGTAACAGGCATTTTCCATAATTGCAGGAATTCAGAAATTCTGCCACTCCAATTGCTCATTAACGACTGCCCCATCTTCAGCCAGGGTAAATCTGGTCAAAAGGGTGACATCAGTTTATTGCAGCTGAGAATCTGGCTGCAAAACAGATAACCAGCTAATGGGAAAGCCAAGTAATTTCCAAATTCAGCACACAACACATACTTCATGCTTTTGCACCCTGTCCTTGTTTTGGGACCATGCTGTATTATAAGAAACCAGCAGCATACCACAGAAAGTTAGTTAGAAAAGTACCTGTTCTAGCTGATCTCTGTGTTTTGTGAATTTCACTTCTAGGTCAGATTGGCTCTTTCTTATTGTCAGTTTTCAAAGTCAGGATTAAAAGTTGGGCACTGTTTTGCTTTAACCTTCCCCAGTGTGTCCCAGGCTGCTGCTCTTTTGGTGAACCAGTGTGCTGGTCATGCCCAAAGGGATATAAATAAATGAGCTCACCATGGGAATGACATGGAGGTAGCTACATATAGACGAGTGCTGTCAGCAGCTACACAAAGGCTTTATCCAGAATCCAGTCTTTTACTCAGTAGACTGCAGTGAAGTGGCTACCAAACAGCTGGCTCTGACCTCAGTCCAGCCCTTCCAGGAACAGGAGATATTCCAAATTACGGTTTGAGCTGAGGTAGTTTCCAGCACACGTACGTAAGTACTGTCTCACTGAGCAACCTTCCAGATTATTATCTGGTCACATGAACCTTGGCATATGAGATAATCTGACTGACTAACATTTCCAGTGATTCTGGGCCAAATTAGCTAAGAATACACATAACCACATGCTTGCTGCATGCAGTCACGTCAATTTACGCCAGCCAAGTTTGTCTCTAAAGATGATTAATTGTTTTTGTGCTGCTAGCTGGGTATTTCTATTAAAACAAAACAAAACAAAATCCTCTCTCTTTACAAGAAATTGCCTGAAAAAGTGTCAAGCACCAAAAAGAGCTTTTTTCTCTCTCTGCTAAAGATGAGAGTGAAAGTAAAGAGAATGTAACTCGTTAGCAGAGAGAAGGTGTGCAGAATTCAACATGTACACCTAATTCTGATCAAATCTGACTGGATTGATACAACTCGCTGCCCTCTCACCTTATATCCTTATATTAAGGGGAGTTTACTGTTCACCTCAGCAGCTGAACAGCAGAGTCTGTCAGGAAACCACTGCCACAACACTTTTCTACCAGGGAAATGGAATTTTTCTAGTAAAAATCCTGGATGTGTAAATTTGTGTTGACTTCAAATTTTAAAAATGGAATAGAAATTTGTAAAAACTCTGCTTCTGGAACATGCTGGGAATTCATTTTGTTGAGTTATATTCATTACTTTTGATTTCTCATCTGTATGGAACTTTCATTACTTCTGCATTATTTTATGACACATCTATCATGATAGTGCAAAATAATATAGCACATGGCCCTCATCATTGAAAAGAAACCAGTAGGAAATAATATGCAAATAAATGCACTATTAAGTTGTAAAATAAACTGAACTTGAAATATTTATTGTGTCATAACAGATTGAAGTATTTCAAAACGAATTTGTAATGCAATCTTTCCCAAATTCTACCCATCAAAAATTCAAGGCTCATTTTTTTCCCCACTGTCATTTTCAAAGAAAACAACATTTGGGATATGCGCTTAAAAACAAAATAGTTAACAAAAAATAAAGTAATGTAAACCACAATCATAATATTTTATTATAGATAAATATAGTGCTGTTTTGTTTAATAAAGTATAAATAATAAAGAATAACAAACAGTAATTCTGACCCACACTTCTCAGGAAGAAAGTGATGCTTAGGATGGTGTTTATTTTTTTTTTGTTGGGATTTTGATTGCCAATTCTAGCACAGATAAAGCATATGGCTTAGCTGTGGAACCTCTGAATTTGTCTTCCCTTTTCTATCAAATGGCTATATAGATTTTTGTTTGCTTTTTTATATCTACACACACTGCTAAAATTAAAAATCAGGAAGTGCACCCAAGAAACTCAACCACTATTTAGCCCAAGATTGTCACAATCTATTTGGGGGACGGCATGAAGTAAAAAAAAGCCAAAAGATCAATCAATTCAAAGGAAAATTCACAGAAGAATATATTTTGGCAAAACAAGCAGGGCTCATAAAGCAGGTCCGTGGAGGGAGGTTGGAAGCAGAGAAGCAGCAGAAAGGAATGGGAAATGAGAGTGATGTATGAGAACAACCAGGCAGCCTCAGGTCTGTTAGAAATCCAAGTACTTTTCATTATTCAGTACCAAGTGCAATGAGGAGATGCTTACTGTACTTCTGGTAGAGGTTCTCTGGCTGCCACAGTTTTGCTTTTTGAAGCACAAGAAATGTAGCTGTTAAGGAAGAAAAGCTCGCATTTTAAGGACTTTTTAAAATCCAAAATTGCTTAAACATAGGCAGATATAATACCAGCATGAACATATCCTGCTGGGTATTTACAGATCCATGACTACATGGTTCAGGTGTTTTCTGAAGAATCACACCTCGGATTTCAGGAAGAACCTGAAGCATGTTCTGATGGAGCAATAAATCACATGCAGGAGTATTTTAATGCTAATAATGCCTATAAGATATGCCATTATGCACCTAACTTTCCATCATGGGCTGTGCTGTTAACTATTAGACTAATAAAACATCTACTGCTCCCTATGGTCTTGTATTGCTCCAGTACCTTTATAATTTGCAATAATCTCTGAATTATCTCTAATGCAATGAGGCAAATGTGTGGCTGGGGTAAAATGTCATAACTTTGGTGGGAAAGAGGACATTTTCACACTGGCTGGGAATCTGTCTCTACAGATATAACTTTGGCACTATTCACTGCTCTGGCGGCATAGCTGGCTTTCGCTGCTGGCCAGAATGTTCAGGAGGAGTTGGAGCACCACCAGCGTCTCACAAATTCACTCTTGC
This sequence comes from Hirundo rustica, assembly GCF_015227805.2. Classification (NCBI taxonomy): domain Eukaryota; kingdom Metazoa; phylum Chordata; class Aves; order Passeriformes; family Hirundinidae; genus Hirundo; species Hirundo rustica. The sequence goes on along the minus strand of NC_053454.1, from coordinate 53,981,062 downwards.
TTTTGCTGAACCTTGAATGCAACTTTAATTTTTTTGAATATTTATTGTATTTGCTTCTTTATTTCTTCCCTCAGGCTTTGACTTTTTTTAATCTAAAATAAGTATAAAATCTGTCATTTAAAGGCGCTTCTAAGCTTTGATTAGTATCAGCTGAAGCATTAGTCATCTGTTGCAGCTTCTGTAATTGTTTAAATTATCCCTTTGCAAATGCTAAATGCCCTAAAGTTACCAGCTTCCTCTCTCCCCAGTCTTTCTCTTCTAGAAAAATCAAAGGCCATTTCTCCAGGTATTCCATTTAAAAAGCCATCTCACAGCAAGCAAAAAGTAATATGTATAGTTGCCTCTTTTCATCTGAAACCATCTGTAGCTATATTGACATTAAAATTATGTGAATTTCTAGCAAAGCAGGAAGAAATAAGTGTCATGCATTGCTATAACAGAAATTTGAATATGTTTACCTACTTTACCAAGTATAAGTAATAACTGAGGAAGAAAATACTACTGTCATCACTTCCAGCACTGTGGGCTGAGCATAAGATTCAATTCTTACAGGCAAGAAAATTACAGATTTTATAAATGTAGTTTTTCTTTGTGCCCCCCAGCAGGGACCAGATCCCTGTTGTGCTGGATGTTTTGAAAACGTACAGTGGAAGACACAAGACACCATGAAATCCTCTTTCCAAAAGGAAGTAAAAAAGGAGGATTTCCACAGCAATGAGCCTACATTCAGCTATTTTTGTGTCTGTGTTCCTTTAGCCATTTTGCTGTGGGAATTGCTGCTATGTGGGACTCAGCATCCATGTCCCACTATGGAAGGCCCTTACTTTGACACAGCTGGTTATTCAGCCTCTTTTGGTATCTCTGGCACCAGAGGTGGCACACCATTAATGATAGATTACTTGAACGAGAAAAATTATGATAAAAATCCTCTGCATGAAATGAGACTGCTGTGGATGGTCACAGGTTCTGCTCATTCTCTGCAGAGAAGAATATATAGTCCTCTGAAGTGAAATATTAGAAGTGACAGATTTAGGGGGGTAATACTTAAAATGGCCATGAAAGTATTAACCTCTTTCCTGGGAAAGGACTTCTTTACTTTCCTTCCCTAGAATGAGGCTAATGGGAAGAATCTGACGTTAGGGGCAATATTCTGGTACTGCAAAGAGTTCCTTTGCAGAGTTTCACTGCCTACTTTAATGACTGCATTTGCTCACCTAAAATGAATGTGGTATGTCTAACCTCCAAGCCATGATGTGAGAAGTTATTTTTACTTGCTAGAGCTGACTGTGCAAAAGAGAGACAGTGATGACTTTTCTCCTCGGCTGTTCACTTTCCTCTCTCGAGGCGAGAGGAAGAGATTTCTGATACCAGAGGCAGCATTTCTGCATGCAAATGGCTTTGCTGACATGCCAGTGGAAATTCATTGTGTTGTTAAGCCATAGCATGCATGTACAAAGACACTGCTGCTTCAGGTGCTTTCCAAACAACAGTGTCAAAAAAAAAAAAAGCTTATGAACTCCTTCAGAGAAAAACAGGCCTTTCAGAGCAATCAGACTAAGCCCTAATTCATCTTTGGCAAAAGATGTAGTGATATACACACTGCAATATTTAACTGCAAGGAGTGTTGAGTATATACAAGTGACTGGGTTGATGCATACACTTGTGTCTGTGCAAGGGTGTTTTAATTCCCTAAAAATAACAATATTCCCATGACATTCATATGGTTAAAAGTTCCTCCAGCGTCCACGTTGAACCAGAAACGTTCAGTTATCGCCAACTGGGTTTTACGAAGAGATTTCAGTGGGAGAAGGCACTGGGTAGAGGATGGAGAGCTGGCTTAAGGAAAGGCAGGAAAGTAGCCTCCACTGTCTTTGCAACACATCAAGGAGAGAGGCTCTTCCTGCGCATCTGAAGAAGCAAGATCTCTTCTGCATGGCTTAGAAAGTGTACTGAAAAGGAGGTCACTGCACAGTAGCCAAAATCTGAGTTTGCACCTCTGTTTACAGCTTAACTTGCAAAATCATACAGCGCAGAGCTACTGAGCTCTGAGGCTTTTGATGGCAAAAGGCTTTCTCTGCTGGTTTCCCCAGAGGTGATTTATTCTGTAAAAACTATACGGTGTAACACTTTCTGCCTTAAAAGCAACTCATGCAAAGTTAATTATGTTGCACTATGTTTGTGGGAAAATACATTTTACTACAAGTTAATTTGAAGAAAAAAAATATTATATAATGAATGCTATAAAGGAAACAGTTACGAGTTGCCTTAACAGCATTTATAAATCAAATCACTGCACATCGATAACTTTAAAACCAACCTACATTAGGCTTTTGGAACAATGTATGAGTAAAACTGTTTTTGAGTAGCCACATAGTTTTTCATAAGTTGTAGGTGGCCAAAAAAAAATTAAAAAAAAAAAAAAGTAATTGTATAAGACTTGATGATTTTTGCTTGTTCTGCTGTTTTCTGTGGCTTTTTGGAAGCAACACAGAAGCCAAAACCCTTAGATATTTTGTGATGCTTTTTAATTGAAAATATTTCTTATAAGAAATCTTTAATTACCTGCTTTCCTCTTTACAAAGAGATAGGAATTTCATCCATACAAATTAATAAATTGAGACGGAAAAAAGGGACTTTTGATCATCTAGGCTCACCTACTGTTTTACATTGGCCAAAGAGATTTATCCTTGCTAAATACTTCTTTCACTCATTGAGCAAGAAACCTGTGTGATTCATGTTTCAGCTACAGAATATCTTCACTCAAATGAGTATTGCTGTGCGTGTTAATGACCTGAAGATCAGCCCACAAGACACTCAACTCTTCCTTACCATCCCTTGATGGTAAGTAAAAAGATGGACCAAATTTCTTGGCTAAATTTTCCTACTTGTGGCTTTCAGGCACCAGCTCTAGTAAGGCCTTTGGCTGCTTGGGTAAGAACCTTTCTGCTCAGACACATCCTCTCCTGGGTTTGCCTCCCTGGGGAGCAGGGCCAAAAGGAAGGAAAACCCAGAATGCTGTCCTCCAAACTGGCCCAGACACCTGGACCCTTGTTCTGTCATGGGCAGTGTGTGGAGCAGGAGGCGGCTCATACCCCTCCTCAAAACTTCAGTGCCTAGTCCCAAGACACCTCCTCTGAGCACTTATATACTGCTTTTAAGGACAGTTGTAGCCTAAGTGTAAATAACTTTCCCTGCTTGGAGACTTCCCCTAGTTTGGGGACATTTTGTAGGATAACTGGGTAAAAAAAAACAAACCTGAAGCTGGTTTGTGATTCCTCTCCGTCCCCCCAAAATCAAAAATTTCTTCTCCATGGCATATCACCTCAGAATTAATTTCAAGAGCAAATCTGGGGAAAAAGATCACACACTGCTATTATTTCTCTTCTAAATTCTTTAAGTAACTCACTGGAAGAGCTCGTGTGCACCAAACTCCTTGCATAATGTCGTATCCATAGCAGAGAAAGTCCCCAGAGCAGGTTGACAATATTGAATAAAAGAAATTATAGTCCTATAAAGAATTTCATGTTCACAGCGTGCATGTGCAAAATAAACTGCCGGTGTTGCTGACTCATGTGAATTTAAGTTTTGCAAGATTAGGTAATTTTCCCCTGAACCCAGCTCCTGCAGGAGATGATTGTGGGACCAAAATGTCTGGGATTTTTCTCTTCTGCTTCCTTTCAGTATTTTTTTCTGCATTTTTCTGGTTGTGGAAAAGCCCGCAATGTGATGTGAATGTGCTTTAAAGGCTTGAAAAACAAATATGTATTTATTCTGTTCCTTGAAGTCAAAGAAAATCAAGAACTTAATAATAACACTTAATATATGTGACTGATCCTTCCCAAAAGTACAAGATAGGTAAGAAAACCAAAGGAAATAATGCCAATTTTTCCTTTTTAAAATGGAGAATTAATTCAGAGAATTAATTGTGCTGAATTCAAAACTTTGGGTTGATGCCAACCGATTTCTCAAGATGACACAGCCAAACACACCTTTTATAAATTCCTGATACTGCATTGAGGACAGGAAATTATTTCTTGCTAAATACCAGAACTAGTTAAATGTGCTATAATTTTGTAGACTTTGTCAGAGCTCCCACTGATCTGAATGGGACTCATAGGGCACATGCAAGAATCTCACAGAAACTCAACCTCCTGGAAGCAGCTCCTGGTGTTTAACCACAGAGCATTAAGCATTAAATCACTCTGCCTGAGTTTCTGTTGGGTAGAGAAAGAAAGGGTTCTTCTCTCTGGCATTGCAATACAGCATTTCCCTTTAGATTTATTAATCTGAGAATATTATAAATGCATTTGGTAAATCACAATATTCTGAACTACTAGCAATATGCAATAAGGGTCTAAATACATACTTTTTAAAATCTGTGGTTCCTGTGGTTCTGGCCTATTCTGGCAAGCAGTAAGTAATGTAAACTCAAGAAATTAAGTTAATCATAACTATCTCACAAACAGAAAACAGGCATTAGAAGTGTCATATTGGGCCTGTACTACTTATATTTAATTAAACAGAAAATTATGGCTAATCCAGTACAGCAGTCTCTCATTTGCTCTAATAACTAACTGAAACTAGTTCACCAGTACCGACAAGGGTTCATGGAAGCAAGGAACCCAACTTCTGTTCATTCAGGGTTGGCTCAGGAAGGGGTTATCACAGCAAATAAAGGGGCTTAAACAGCCAGGTGAATGAGCATTCAGAAACCAAATTCTTCAGGCAGTCTTGGAAATCTCAGCCTTGTACTATACTTGTACCAATCCCTTGGTACTGTGCCAAAAATATTTTTTTAAAAAAGTCCACGCTGCTGGCCATGTAAATTGAACATAAATTTCTGTTTCTAAGCAGAGACTTCCAGCTGTTATTGCTACCCTGTGTGTATTTTACCTCTGAATAAAGAGTACCTAGCAATCACCACTCATGTCTCTCTTTTCACCGCTACAGGGGCAGAGTCCATGGTTTGGAGGAGGTGTAGAAAATCTTCAGGGTCAGAAAAATTCAGAATGAAGATTAAAACACAGGTCTGGTATCATCCCAGCAGCATGCAGCATGGAAGGATTCCTGAAAAGTGGCTCTTTGCCTAATGCTGTTGTTGTACTATGCTTCTTTTATTGACATTATAGGAAAGCTGAAGGTAAGAAACGGATTTGTCTTTCCTTTGATAAAAACCTAATTCTAAATGTATGTAGATAAGCTAACTGTGTAAATAGCGCTCAATAACGTGAACACTACCATCAAAATTGTTAGTAATAGTCATCATATTGGTTTGACAATTTTGTGCATGCTTCCTCTTTGGCTAGATTAAAAAAAATAGCAAAAAATATTTTACCCCATTAAGAAGGAACAAATGAGACGTTCACCTTTAACTAGGCACACAAATTACAAATACACCCTTTAAATGACCAAGAACACTGGAAATCTGCTAGTATTCCACCCTGCATATTTCAAAGGCAATGAATTAAACATTTGAAGCAAACTTATCTACCTGTTCCAGTTGTTGCAAATGAGACAAGGGTTGTTTGGGTTTTTTTTTTCTAGAAAAACAGTAAGTCTCAAAACTCCCCTAGTTTACTGAAAAATTCCATAGGCTAAATAGATTAGGATTCCCATTTTCGTGGCATTCAAGAGACCAACTCTTTCACTGAGGGATAATGAATCACAAAAACTGTCATGAAAATATTTATGAAGCATTTTTTAGCTGTAATTTATGGGTTCATAAACTTCCATCCTACCCATTCCTCTCATCTTACTTACACAATTTGGCTGTAGTTTATATTTTTTTACTCATGTTATTAAAACAAACAAAAACTCAAAACACTTCTTTTAGCTAAGACCCTTTGTTTAAAAATAAAAATTTTTAAAATTGCCAGGTCCAATCTAATAAGCAGGGCACAGCTGAGTACATTTAGGTGCCAGCAAGTACTCATAGCATTGCTGAGATGGTAGGCTCTGCAAATGTATGAAAAATGAGTATCCATTCCAAAACAAACATTTAAGTGTCGTGCTCTGAAACAGACACTGTAATCGAAGTGTCAAGAGTCAGCCTAAGGACATAACTTTGAGTCCACAGAGCTGCCAGGAGGTCTCAAACAAACCAGTGCAGGATTATTTGTAAAAATCCTGGAGAAGACCGGGGTTGTGACCCACAAGGAATCCTTACTGTCTCCCAGAGAAAGGAATGAAAGTACTTCTACCACAGAATAAGACCACAACACACTGAAAACAGAGTGCCTGAACTGGCGCCGTGAGAACCAGGCAGAGCCCCAGCGTGCCGGGATAACACACTCACCTTGTCCACAATGCAGATCTGCTTCTTGCTTTGCACATCAACAATCTCTACTTCAAAGTACGTGACCTTTGAATGTTTGAGAGCTGGTGAGGGTTTGATTTGGCCAGCAGAGAGCACCAGCTGAGACAAGTTGAAAAAAGAGCGTGAGTCGTTGTGAGACATGGACAGAGCTCCTCCATCGGCTGCGAGATCCCTGCTGCGTTCTGGAGTGCTGGGACTCTGCCTCTTGAGCATGGTGTGACCCAGCAGCAGCAGCGATCGTCATATCAGCAGGGGACAGTTCCAGGGGAAAATGTTTCCTCCCTGCATCGGTTAAATACAGCCAGAGACTGACGAGACACGAAAGGTCAAGTGGCATTCCATTTTAAGTGTACTGTCTTATTTAGCAGGAGTGAAAACAATGGCTCTCTAATCCATGTCTATATTTAATCTGCTATCGTGATGTCCTGTGTTGATGCTGCTGCTGCTCTCTTATTTTCTTTTTTCCATTTTATTTAAAAACGCGTTTGAAACAAGAGATGCTGGAATTCCCTATTAGCAGATATCAGATCCTGAAATTCCAGAGCTCCAGAGGGGCAAGCAGAAACGAACATAGTAAATTCCACTGTTACCTACTGAGACAGATGTTTAAAATGTCCATGTACACACACATGTATTGGTATAAATGTCACCTATTCTAGACTTGTCATCATCAGATGTCATCTATTCTAGAAATATCTGCTAAGAAAATAGCATGAGTTCATCAGCAAAATTTAGGGGATATTTTAAGTATCTACTTGGCTTTACTACTGTGAATTTTCTGGTATTTAATGGGGTAGAGCTTTCCTCACAGTTCTGCCAGGGAAAATCAACTGAAGGAAAGGAAATTATAACCTTAAAGGCATACAATCAGGGTCATTTCTCTATTTTCTTATTTTTTCCTGACAATTTTTACAATCCAAGTCTACAACAAAACAAAAGCAGCTTTAACGGTAAAAATAAAGACTACATAAAACAACAAATTTTCTCTGAAGCAGCTTTCCCACGCCGTGTTTAAACTTCATTTCTCCATGTATGGCTTTTTAATAGGATTTAACAGAACTAGCAGTGCTTTTCCATCCTGAAATTCTCCCCTATATTTCCCTGAGCTGCCTAGGATTACAGTGTTAGAAGGACACCATGAGTTTCTGCACACAGCTCTTTCCAGAGAGTAAACTCTGAATAAATTTCTGCATGGTAAAATCTCAGGAAAATTACAATCACTATTATAAAAATCATATAGGTTTGTTACACTGAGGAAATTAATTAAGTGGAAAAAAGTTTCCACAAGGTAAAAGTCACCACACAACGAATATCCACTCTGGGATGCAGGGTGGAAACGGAACAGGTCTCTTTTCTTTGATTCTGCTGTGACTTAGAGAAAATTTAGTGGTTCTTTAGCCATAGTTCTGATTAAAGGAGCTAACCCTAACTCATAGCTAAGATGCTTTATGCCCTCATACATAACAAATTTTGAGGTAGCTTAGATGGAGAAAAAAGTCCCCCCTGCTTGGTGATGCAGCCGTGCAGCCTTGGAATGCCTTCCCTGGATTTGTTAATGGAAAACCCTGATTGGGGAATGCAGATGTAGAACAATATTGATCCCCTACTACAAAAAAAACAGGATTAAATTTTGACTTTACTGAAATCAGCTAGTGTCTTGCCAGTGGTGCAGAATAAGTGAGCATCTAAAGGAAAAAAGCAGTTAGACTTGAACAGGATTTTATCGTATCAGAGAAGTTCACCGGTCTCGGAGGTTAAATGAAAGGGGTTCTTGGTGGAGTCAATACAGCAGGCAGAAATTTTGATAAAAGCTAGTCACAACAGGGAGAATGATTAATTACTGTCTTACTGTAAGTGGCTTGCTTAAAACAGCCACCTAAAGACCACAGAAAAGACAAGTCCTAAAATCCAAGTGTGAGATAAACTTATTTGAACAGGCTACTCTAAAGAAACTGTACAAGGAACGAGACAAACTGATAGAATATCCCCCTTTAGCTGTAGGATTTATATGAATAAGTGAGCAGTAATAGCATATATTAATAAATTTCTAAATTTATTTCAATTCTAAACCCATAAAGAATAATATTGATCATCAAGGCTAATTTCTGTGTGTATAAAGGAGCTGGTGTTACAGTCATTACTGTGGGTATATTTATAATATTTAAAAGGATAACATCTGAGCTCCTGCTGCTGCTGAGAAAAAAAGCTTTTGATTTAGTGCAGACATTTAAATGATCAGAATTTTATTACTGACCAATGAACGCTTGAATATCTGAAACAATTCCAGGAAAATGCTTACAAAAATATACTCCATTTTCTTCAATCCAAGCTAATCATTTGCAATGTCAATATTTTACTGAACAACCATCTTTACAGACCCAAACACTTTGCTGACAAAGACTAGGAGATCTTCCCTAAAGGTGGCTGGCCCTTTCCTCCCTCTGTTGTGTTACGGATTTAGGATTAGACTGCAGCAAACGTAATGCTTGCATATAAAGGTGGATGAGAGCTGCTCTACCGAAAATAATCAGGGATAGAGTTACCACTGATAACCCGAGCTCTAAAAGGGAGATGAATAAAAGCTGTGATGGTCCTGCCATTATTGTAACAAGTGCTGCACTTTCTTGAAATGGCATCAATGGGTTTGGATGTTCCAGCTCAGTGTCAAGTCATCCAGCCCGTTCTGTGTGGAGGTGCACATGGAAGGCAAACATTAATTACTGGACAGAAGGCACATCTTTCCTTTCAGTGCAGTTATTGTACTTCATCTCAGTGCTCAGCACTGGAAAGGGGCAGTCCTGGCACACAGGGACAAGTGATCAGCCCTCTGGTGAGATTTACTCATCCACATTACACAGCTATAAGGTGCTGTCCCCAGGGCTGTGGCAGGGCTAGCAGCCAGCAGCCACCCAGCCCCTGACCTCAGCTTCATTCTGGGACTCTGAGAGGAGTCAAAGAGCACTCAGTGAGAATTAAATCATCTCTGACAGCTTCAGCTCGCACTGAAGTTCAGGCCATATAAGGGGCTGATATTTTTGAGGGGCTGCAAGAATGGGCATCACTCTTCTCCAAGGGCGGCTCTGCCTCCTCTCCTCACTTGGCACTCAGCTCACATGGGCTGTTCTGGAGACAGGCAGGCACTTGGTTAAGCCATCCTTCCAAAAGGCACTTTTTCAAGGAGGCACAGAATGCCTGCCCCCAAATCACACAGCCTGGCCATTATCTCTGCTGATATTTTCAGGAAAAAAAAAAAAAAAAAAAAAAAAAAAAAAGTTACACCTGTAAAGGATTTTTTGCACCCTTCTAATCAGTATCTGGAAATAAGCATCAGCCTGTGCTGGTCATGACAAAATAGGTAACAAAGCACTGCTCAGGAGCTAAGACCTAGCATTCCATTTCTGCTTGTGGCACCAATTTCCTGTGAGGAGTTAGGGAGCTGCTGGTTTTCCTGGTTTCCCTGTTTTCCCTTCCTATTCCACATGCTGTCCCTGTGTGAGGCTCTCTTGCACTGTGCATTTTGCAGACAGCCTGGCACAAAGGGATTTCAAAAGATCTCAGCTGGGGCCTCAAGGTGCTTCTGAAGTTCCTTTTCATCTCTGGTCATGGTTTGAACTCCTCCTTTCCCAGCAAACTGGTCATCTCCTTTCAGCCTGCAGAATGTCAGCTGTTAAGTCAGCAGCACAGGGTCACCTCTGTCAGTCCAGATGCTTGTCAGCAGCCCCTCACATGTCACTTTTTTATCCCACACACTTCAAATGCTTGGCAGGACCAGGGTTATTCTTTTCCCACAGGCTTTGCCCCCAAGACACAAAACTCCAGAGCCCAAAGCATGTGGGGTTCAGAACCACAGGTCATGAAATCTAAAACAGAGCAGATTGCCAAGGTCACACTTACCTTTGTGTGCCATTTTTGGAGATGCTGCCACTTTGTCTTGCTGGGAAGGGGGATAAGAACCAATATGTTCACACGGCCCTTGGCCTCACCTTTTTCAGCAACTGTGCAGCCCTGACACCAGGTATTGTGCTTGGTCTAACCACAGGTGTTAACTTCTCCCTGTTTCAGTCTTAGATTTCACATTTTCAGGGCCAGGCAGGAGTGTAGCTGTTCTTCCAGTGTCTTTTTATCGAGCTGTCCAAGGAAGGATTTAAGAACCTGATCTAATTTACTTATTTGGAAGAACACAGACAATAATTTGTGCGTCTGGCCCCTGGCTTCATCTGGCAGAGAGTTTAGGAATAGCTTTACCAGATTATTTGGGGTGCTACTGCATTTAGATGTTTGGTTTGATTCTGCTATCTGTAACAAATAACAACTAGAATGTATTTCTGAAGCATTGCAGAAATTTAAGCAGGAGCCTGGCTGCTAGGGAAAAAAAAAAAAAAAGAAAAAAAAAGAAACAACTAAAACCACTGTGCATGAACCTCTGGCATTTCTTTGCCTGCATGCATCTACCTTAGAAGTCCTAAAATCAATTTAAAACATTCCGTCAACATGCTTGCACATGAAAATGCCACTTAGAAGGAGCTCCACAGCATTTCTACTAAAACTACTCAGGTCATTGCATTTTCTCTCTTGAAGCTAAGTCTCTTGAATAAGTAAAGGAAGAGAGAAAGGCGCAGAAGGAGAGTGTCTGACTTTAACACTAAACAATCCTAAAGCTATTTTAAATAGTGCTGAAGTCAGGACTAAACCCCACCGGCTAGGGGACAGGGTAAAATTGATACACACCCGTGTTTCTCCTCTTCAGCTGCACTGGCAGGGCTCCTCAGCAGAGGATGACAACCTTTCTGACCCTGTGAACTGTGCAGTGGGAACATTACACCGCCAAAAGCCACAAGCCTCAGGCCACATCCTTCAGAGGCTGTGGGAAGGGAGAGTCAAAGGAGCAGCTTGCAAGGGATCTCCAGTGCCCACCTTGGCCCTGCAGGAGCTTTTACCACTGGCCAGACCAATGATGTTTCGTCAGCTGTTTAAAATCTCACTGTAATAGCCTGGCTTTATCCTTCTGGATTTGAAAACTGAAAATATTGGCTTTAAACTTCGGTGTGGGTGGTGCCAATTAGAAGCAAATCCACAGTGCAAATCAAATCCAAAGCCAGTGTTTGTTTTATCCCACACGGACATCCTTGAGAGCCACAAGGGAAATAAGCAAAGTTGAAATAGAGGATAGTAATTCTATCTGCAAGCACTATGCAGTGAAACCTCCACCCCCAGCCCCTGGAGCACACAAACACACACCTACTTCTCTACCAAAATAAGTACAGCCTGATACAGAACTGAAATCTCGTGATAGGCAGGGTATATTGCAACAGGAATCTGCTGGACTGTAGTATGGGAGAAGTCCGAAAAGATGCTCCTAGTGATGAAGAGACCCAAATGAATCTTCAAAAGTGACCAGTCTTTTAAGATCACTGACAGTAAATAGCATATTCACAGCTGTGAAGTTTCAGTTCTTGTTTACATGAAAACATTGGAAATTGTGCTATTCCATTATTTGAGGCATGAGGTCTTCTCCCCTATGCATCTGGAAATACATGGCTGTATGAAATGCTATGTGAAAAGTCTTTTTTTTTTTTTTTTTTTTTTTTTTAACATGTACTTTGTCATTCCTTTGTCATTCTCTTTCACTCAGGTAAATGTGCAGCCCTTTTAAACATACAGAAACATCTGAAAACTTGACTTCAAAAAGCTTAAGGAAAAGGATTTTTTTAAAAAAAAATTTCAAAACAAAGTCTATGATTTTTAAGCTAGTCTTGGCATTTTGCAGAAAGACAGGGAGATCAACACACTACGTATTTAAGTCCTTGCACAGACAGTGTGCTTTGTACCCCATTGTTTCTTTGAGGCAAAGATTAGAAAGCAGTATTAGAAATCGGACCAAAAAAATGTCGCCCAAACTTGTCCGAGAACTACTTTTAAAGAAAACACCACTGACCTTTACCTGCATAATTTTTCCCTAAAGCATTACGCTCATCCTTTAGCGTGTCCTCAAGCTGCTTTTGCCTCTCAGTGGCAGTAAGTGCTTTCATACATTTGCCTTAATGTAGTGTGACTCCCCTCACTGCATCATCAATTCTGCCTAATAAAATGGCACCTCAATTAACAGAGGTTAGAATGTGGCTTACAAATGTCTGGCTTTATTTCAGCTTTTCACAACGGGCTTTGTGCACTCTCATGTGCCGCTGCTCACCTGAGGAAAGCCACTGGGATGAGCTCCGTGTTTGTTTGCTGCCAGCCCAGCAGCAAAGCTATCAAACAAGGCAGCATCTAGGTGGGTGAGACTCCTCCAAGCACGGGCAGACAGCAAGTTTCCATGGATTTCATCGTGGCTTTATGGCACGGTGTCACTTCACAGCGTAAAGAGAAAGGGCTGAGCAGATTCATGGAGGACAGGTGCTGATACCCTGTGCTTTGCAGCAGTGAAGCTCCCTCCGTGCCCTCACTTAATTTCGGCTGAGTACAGGTATTACTGACAGCATTTTTTAAAATCCCCACTGAGAACAAACCCTGAAGAGATAATGGATTGTAATTTCACAGGATAAGATCAAGTAACCACATTATTGGAAGCTGGTCAGCCACTAAGTAAGGATAATGAAAAGAAATACAGTGAGGCAAAGCTATTTTTCACAAATGGCAGCACTACAGAACTGGCAAATCCGTGTTCTTACAGCTGAGATTAGGTGCATCTTTCATTTGGGAAAAACTGTTACCTGCAAGATGAAGTTGGAGTCACTTGGAGTAATTTCAGGGAAAAAAAATATTGTTCAAATATGCATTTTTCAGTGACACTGAAGCAGTCAAAAAAATTTACTCATTTAGATGAAAAGATTTTGAGGTTCGGAACAGTCTGGCTTCTTTAATAATTTCTGACCAGCAGGAGGGAAGAACAGCCTTGACTAGAACACCTATAGATTTCTAAAGAAGCTATTTCAACATTAACATATTCAAAAGCTCTTGTTTGTTAATGTAGAGTGTATAAAATTCTGAAAGCTCAGTAACTGTCACAAAATATAATCATGGTCTTTCAGACAGTTCTATCCAGAAATACGTTTAAAAGTTTCTAATGACAGAAAGAAACCTAACTCCAATTTACAATCCTTCTTTATTTACTGTCGGGGTGATTGGTCTTTCATTGCTTTCGAAATGTTACATGGTATTTCTTCTCATACAAGAAGCCAAACTGTTCTCAGTCTTTTTCATTTCAGGGCTTCATTAATTAGGTTTCTGAAACATCTGTCAGCATAACCTCCTTCTTTCAAAAAACTTTCAAGTTTCCACTTACTATAAGTTCCCATTTATTATAACATTTTTAATGCTCAGTCTCAGTCCTTGAGCTAAATTATCAGTCTTTTTTTACAATCATTTTGTGACTAAAAAATATTCTTGTGACATTTTCTTTCAAAGCGGAACGAATTTGAGAAACAGTAGAATTACTGTAAACTTGGAATTAGACAAGTAAACAAAAAAGGACCTTATTTATTTCATTAGAGCTGTTGTTCAGGGCTAGGCTTTTTTAAACTTGAAATGTTTGAAAAATGTTTCTGTGAAGCAAAATTTAGGGGGAAAATAAAAGCAAGCATGCTCATCAGAATGAAATACTATCTTTTTTTCTTTAATTCTTTCTCTTGTTAAGGCTCTTCTGCCCCCAGACTACTACCATTCCCAGTAACAACTCTGATAAAAAAGTGGCCCTGCCTCAATTTGAGCATTGTGCTAGTACCTTCTGTTTTGACCATTATTTCTGACAGGCCTGCATCAGAGCCCCCACTAGGGCTGTTCAAAACAGGGCAGGAAATCTATCCTATTTAAGGGACTGCAAGAAACTGCATTCCTTGTTTGTACTTCAGGAGCAGGAAGAAGTTTCACCCATGGACAGATCACTTGTCTGCCAGGGCTGGGGTCTGGTCCAGCATGGGAAGCAGTGCTGAGCCAGGCAGTTCTGCTGGCAGCAGGTCTAGGTGGAAATGTCGCTGACTTACTGCCACAAACTGAGCAGGTTCGTGTGCTCAGGATTACCACCTCATCAAACCTGCCATCCTCACAGCACCTGGAGGCTGTGAGCCACCTAGAGCCACCACATGCCCTGAAATAAAATCTGCCTTTCACCAGGAAATCCAAGGGACGTTGACAGAACCACAGAAAGTGGGGAGCCCAGTAGCACAACCATGTGTGTGTATCCTGCTGACCCATGAGAGCTGAGTCTCTCACAAGCCCGTTTTGCTCATGCCTAAGCATATCTGCCCACAGATATAATGAACCTCAGTACAACATCAGGGCATCCTCCCATGCACGAAAGGATGGAGCCCATGTGAGCTCAAGGCCTCCACTCTCTTCCGTTGTTGACTACCAGAAAGAAATACAACAGTGCATTTCATCTCTGTAATGGTATTATTATGACCACACAGCAACCTGGAACAAGTTGAAATGAACAGAATGTTAAGCTTGAGCTCCAAGGAAAATGGTACTGTTAGCTCCAGAAATGCCTCTGTGGCTTCTCAGGAAACACCTGCACTCCTAGTGAATGAAGCATTTTCCACCTGGCTCCTTTTTGCTGGCATAACCCAGTTTATCCACACTTTGTTCTATCACACCAGCATTGTCACAGAAGCGTTTTAAGGTAAAAAATGCTCTTCTGTCCAGCATGGTTGGCAAGGAAGAATGCACTAATTTGTGTGAGGTTTGAATGCACAGGTTTCCCTTGTCCTGTAGTAAGTCAAAAGCAGAGAGGCTCGATGCAGCTTATAATAGTGAGCATGTGACAACTCAGTGGAAAGGAGTTTGGCTCCAGAGGTGAGCAAAGCCAAAGCAAAGATTGCCATCGTGGACTCTAAAACCTTGACAGAACTGATATGTGAGCTTGGGCTGCCAAGAGGCAGCACTTGTTGCTTGGCACATGAGGACAG
Source organism: Hirundo rustica (assembly GCF_015227805.2). NCBI lineage: Eukaryota > Metazoa > Chordata > Aves > Passeriformes > Hirundinidae > Hirundo > Hirundo rustica. The sequence goes on along the minus strand of NC_053454.1, from coordinate 53,965,843 downwards.
CAGCTCGTCACTCAACACCTCCGGAGTCTGAGCTCCAGTTCAACAGCTCCCAGTCAGGAATGGCTGCGACCAGCTTGCAAACAATGTCAAGACAACCACTGTGTGGTTACATCCAGCTGTCAAAATTATCTTGGCTTTAAAAAAAAAAGAAAAGCTGATGCTGTTCCAAGGCTGACAAATGTCTCTGTAAGGCATTCCTGCAATTTCCATGGCCATCTTGGGGGCAAGGTTGGAGAGATAGATGTGACAAGGAGAGCCCTGACATTTAACAGTCTGGGAAGCAACACTGGAGGTTTATAGGTAAGGCAGCAACATGCTTCCCACGAGATGAGTTCCTGTAGCAGAAAGCAACTCACTTCTCCAGACACCTTCAAAAATGCTGTAAAATAAAGCCCCTGGCTAGAAACAATGCCCTCTCTCTGTATCCAGCTGTAGGAAGTCCAATAGAAGGCTGAAGGTGCAGTACATATAGAAAGGGTAAAATTAGAGAAGAGTCAGTGTCACATCTGCAGTTTTCCAGGTGCAGAAGTAAAATGGTGGGAAGGGAATATCCACAGCTGCCTAGTGGGACTTGATGCAGTTATTTTAAGTACAACAATCTGATGAGATACATAAATTCTTTTTTGTTTGTTGGGGTTTTTTTTGTTTTGTTTTGTTTTGTTTTGTTTTGTTTTGTTTTGTTTTGGGTTTTTTGTGTGTGTGTGTCTTTTGTTTTGTTTTGTTTTGTTTTAATATTAGTAAGAACCCTGGCTTACCTGTGGTATCTTCCAGCAGGAGGCTGGAGTATGCCTGCCTTTCAAAGGACAGGGAGGTGTGAGTTGACCAGGGTCACAGGCTGTACATATGTGACAGCCACACTGTGGCTTCACAGTGTCCTTCTTCTTTCTCTGCAGAGCTGCAGACAACTGTGGCCATCACTGCCACGCAAAAGACGCTGCTCCAGCTGCTTTCTGATGCAGCTTTCCCCTGAGACCAAGCCACATACAAGCAGCAGAGATACTGTACCTGAGTCCATCTGGTTAAAAAGGTTTTTGTGCCTGAGCTCTTGGCGGTATGTCAGCCCCAGGAATAACTGGCTGTGCCTGCAAGTTCTTTTTGGATAAGGAACCTGCTTTGCTGTTGCTGCTGTTAACACAGAGGATCTGGGAGTGTCATTAAAAAAAAAAAAATAACAAGCTGATTTTGCATGCAAAAGCACAACAGAGAAGAGCAGACAAGGAAAGAAACTTTTAAAAAGACTTGATCACTGCCTTTGTAGATTTAGGTATTAAAGTCTCAGATTTCTAATTGAACATTAGAATTCACAGCATTTATAGCAAAGCTGACTGACCACTGGTGTCAGCTTGTTGTAAGCAAGCTAAGCACAGGACACTACCTACCTAGAGAAAACCACAAACTCCACCTCAAAATATTTCTTTCAGAGCACTCCCTTAGCAGACTAATACCCATTTAAACTTAATTACTTGGTTCTTCATCAAGAACAAAAACACAGCTTTACTGAGCAGGGCCAAAAAAAAAAAAAAAATTACTTTCTCTTGATGTTACTCCCAGGAAATATTGCTGTTTTCAGCTAGCTGTAGCTCTCAAGGGTGAAAAAGGCTCTGTCAGAAGAGGACATAGCAGCCTTCTATCTTCCTTTTGCACAGCTTACCACAAGGCAAATAAAAAAATAATTACTACTCATTCTGCTCTTACCATTTTTGTTATTATATGCTAACTACCGCAGCACACTGTTTTAAAACACTCCTAAACAGAGAGAGGTTTTAAGGACACCAGAGGCCCCAGGAATGCTACAGACAGAGCCCAGCAGGTCCCCTCTTGTAGGTGACACACAGGCTGGAGTCATGGCCATCGGCACTGGGAGACAGGCTGAGCTCCTCAGACCCACACCTCGAATTAGCGCTGCTGAGATGGTGATAAAGAAATAGCCAGACATCTTCACCAGCAAAAATCCCTGAAAGCTGTTTTTTTAATAATGTTCTGTGTGTTGCTAAAGGGCAAGTTCTGAGCCAAAAGTTAATGGTTTCCTACTTGATGCCCTTTGGACTTTGAGAGACAAGCATTTCAGAATCACTAGTTTCACTCATGAATATACTTTTCCAGCTCTCTCTGGCAAAATGCAACCCAGAAAGGCAAAATACTCAGCAGCAGCATGTGCCTTATTTTCAACAGCTTTGTCCCAGAGAAGCTGAAGCTCAGTTTACATCTCTCCCTCCTGAAATCCAACAACTGATGGAAAGAATGCAGGACAATATAAATGTGCCAGTGAAGCATCTGTAACTACTTAAAAACAACAGAACAAGCAGAAAGTCATTAGTAAGGCTACTGAAACCCACAAATTAAATTATATATTTCTCCCCTGAGGAAAATGGGAGGCTGAGCATCACAAACTATTCCAGAGGAAAATACCATCTGGGTGGAATTTTGAAAAATCACAGCAAGTGCATTAGCATGGACTGGGCGTTTGGCCAGAGGGAATTTACCAAAAACTGAAGGCCTTAGGGGGCTCAGTGGACAGGGACCTGGAGACTGAGCTCTGAAACAACACAAACCTAGATGAAACTCTTCACAGCAACCAGAGGACACGTGGTTTTGCTTGAATAGCACCAAAACATTTGTGTCCTTGATTAAAAGTAACCATATGAAGCACTTAAAAAATCCGGCACAGGAAACTGCATTTTATACCTTTCCTACATACACAGTGAACAGAAGGTAAATCAAGGCACCTGAATCAGGCCTGAGAAATAAACCCCTTTCCTTTTCCATGGAATTGCACACCTAAGGTTGGGCTCTTTGAATATCCTTCTAGATGCCCACCTCCAGAAACTCTCAAGGACCAAAAGCTCTGCTTCTTGCTCTGCTTTAGTCTCTGCATGGCTGAAATCCTGGGACTAGCAGACATCTCAGAAGAGGTAGGCAAGGATCCCTCCAAGCTGTACATCATCAGATTTTAGCTTCAAAAAGCCTTCCTGTAGCTGAGGACTCCTGATAGACTGGAATGCCTACCCCATTCTCAGAGCAGTGCGCGTGAACGCCTGCTGCCAGAAAGGGCAGGGCAAGGCCACCATTCCAGCATCAACGCTTGCAGGTAAGCTTTTTTATTTATGGAAACACCTGCATAAATCTGTTAGCCCCAGCACATTTATTGACACTCCTCAGGGGGTAACCAAGATCCCCACACAGTCCAATTAACATCAGATACAAATATAAAATCACAGCCTACTTTGAGAACTGATTTTTAAAGATGGATATTTATCATCTTTCTGCAGAGTAAATGGCTAGTTAAGTTTAATTCATATTTATTAAGGTCCGTGAAAGTTTCTGTATGAGAGACAAATACAATTATCTTTACTATGGGAATAAATGTATAATGAAATCCTGGCTTTCCCTTGTTAAAATAATATACTTCACAATAAGTATAGATTTTGGCAAAGCAATGTTCCCCTGCCACACAGCACATGTTTAATGAAGTTACTCCTCAGCTGTTACTGAACTGAGCCAAAGTGAGATAAGCTGAGTTCGTAAGCACTCCTAGTCCATTAAAATGGAAACCTGCACTGAAGAAAAACGCTTTACAGTTTCAATCTAAAAACTATGTTAGCTTATTGAAAAGACAATCATTCTATCTTCTCTCAAAGTAATTAGACCAGAAAGTAATCACAGAAGGGAATTAAGTATTTGTGGTCAGATTTCCCATCAGGATCACTCGGACCAGCTGTATTCATACCACCTCATATATTTCCCTTTGCCTTGTCACATCCTGGCCAGCAGCAGCTCTGGCACAGGTATACTGAAACAATGCCAATGGCACTTGAATGCCCTGCAATTAATATGCAAGGTTCTAATTTACATATTTTAGAAATTACACTCTAGGAACGTAATGAAAAGCCATTTTCTTAACAAAACAAACTATTTTCTCTGATCTGAACAAATTATCCTATTATTACACAGCCCACATGAACACAGATGGGAAGATTTTTTGGTTTCATAAAAATAACCCAGGACTTTTTTGCATGGAAAACCATGTCACTGGAATAGAATGAGCTGCAAAGTGGCACTTTAATAGTCAATAAAGACAGAAAAAAAGACACCGCTTACTACCTCATAGCTAGCAGGTTTTCAAATTACGGGATTCATCTGTCACACTCCACTTAGCATAACTGTATCGCTTCACCAACTAATGCCACCATCAGATAGTTATTTTAATAGTAAACAGGTAAATGAATAGTGTAAAGAGTAATAGAAGGGGGAGGAAAAAAATACCAGAGAATTAAGCTAAGACTTTTTTCTTTTTCTCTGACACTGTAGAGTGAAGATTCCCCTTTGGCTCACTTTACAAAAGAGAGAGAAAGAGACATATTTAACAAGGTAATTTAATACAGGAGAAATCTTCAAGCGTGTTCCAGGGGCATGTCTCTAGTGGTGCTGGCAAGGTGCTGCCTAAGGGTAAACAGAGCCTACCATATCCACTTAAGTAAAGCAAACGGTGGGCCAAACTTAAGAGTGGCTTGAGACACATCCCTAAAAAATTGAAGCCTTCATCTTTTCAGTCTTTGTTCTCCACAGCCGCTGGCTGGTGTGCCAGGTGGTTCTCAAGGTTCTTGAGCAGGCTGGCTGTGCCACTGTGCCCACAGTGCCTCCCGAGTGGGCAGAATGCACAAGTCTGTTCCACCACGGGGACTGGGGACCTGTGGAAATGCGGGCTGCCCTTCACCCCCAGCTCACATTTGTTACCACAGCTGAAGCTGTCAGGTGGTTTTAGTAGCCGCTGAGTTTTGCTCCAAGTTGTTTCCCTCAGTTCCTCCAGTTCCAGCACAAGCTTGGGCTCAAGAGGCAGCACAGAACATAACTGCATCCTGGAAGCTCAGGGTTGTAACGTTTTATGTTTTGTTTTTTAAGCTGCCTTCAATTGCTCCTTTGGGTCACTACTCCCAGACCATGCAGAGCAGGGGGACTGGGGGCAGTAAGGGGAACAAAGAAAGAAGAGCTTTTGCACACAGGGCATATTTTCTAATGCAAAGCCCCAGCACCCTCTGATAGGTGCCCACCCATAAAATCTACCCCCTTAGCTGCTGCCCACATATTGCCACATTTATTAACCACCTCACCCGTAAAGAACCCTGTGTCTTCTTCCAGTCTTTCCATTCCTTTTCATAAAATATAGTGTACCAATTGCACAAGAGATTATCTGAGTTTTGCAAAGATCTTTTGTTCATTATTTACCAGAAGACGATAGCGTACATTCAGGGAATATAAAAATGTTTTATTCACAATGTTCAGCTGACTGTTATTTTTCCTCTACCCCAGTAATAGCGTTAATACATTTGTACACATTCTTAGTGTAGCATGTCACATTCCACCTGCAGATATATCTTTTTGTCTTTGAAATATCTATGAACTGCATTAAATAATCACTGCAAGCCATCTTCTGTTGATAACTTTATCATTTTACTGCCCTGAATTATTCATACAAATCCAACACCATATCGCTATATTATTGCAGGAAAGCAATTAAGGTGGAATGTGCAGTTTCAAGAAAATGGAAATCCCTCTATTCTGTTGCACAGAGCAGATTGTTTCTACCTTTTACTTAGGTCAGTGTCAGAAAACATAGTGAGTTTGCAGAGCTATTTGGGTGTACGTGTGTGTGGAGGGGATGGTTGTTCAGTAGTGTTACCAGTCGCATGGAGGAAGAAAGAGAGGTTTCTTAGCCCCAGTGCCTGGCTCCAACAGAGCACTTGTCATCAACACACATACAAAGAAGCTGAGTGCAATTTTTTCCCCCTGGCCACAGCTGGTGCAACAGAGGCGTGGCAGAGTCTGCCTCCGGTTATACACATGGCTCCTACCTGCTGCAAGGGACCTACAGTTCCCAAATGCACAAGCTGGTCTGCCACACAACCACACCAGCAAACAAAAGCCCAACCTCATCCCAGCAGCTGGAAGTGGCTGGTTTTAAAAATGCAGCAGCTGGTTTCAGGTGCTTTAAGACCTGTGTATTGCTTTCATGTACCTGTGAAAGCTGCTGATCCCTTAATGCCAGCCTGAAATTAAAGTCTGCACTGTGACTTACTCCACGGAAGAATCTGAGTCCATCTGAGCACCAGTCCTCTATCTGTTTGAGACCTGACTTCCTTCACAGGACACTCCTTATATGAGATAAGACTATCCAGTAATTGTTGGGGTTTTTTTTTGGTTTTTTTTTTTCCTTTTAACAACTCCCAGAACAGTGAATAAAGCCCTCTCCAATCTAAAATACATATCAAATTCATGGATGTAGCTGATTTAATGAAACCAGCTGGGAAATTTGTATAGACCATCGGTACAGTTTTTGTGTTTAGACCAGATTTAATGCAAACATACCGCAACAGAAAACAGGAGCTGTCCCCACACAATCTCCCACAGCTGTCATTATGTCCTGGAACAGCTAGCCTGTGAAAAAAAATTTATCCTGGATGGTACTGACAGAAAAGGGAAACATACCACAGTAAGATATCTCCCAGTAAGATATCAAATATATATATATTTGAAAAGAAAAGAAAAGAAGAAAAGAAAAGAAAAGAAAAGAAAAGAAAAGAAAAGAGAAAAAAGAAAAAGAACAGAGTTCAAACTCTGAGGGGAAAACAAAACAAACAAAAAGAAGTCCTTCTCCTTTGAACAGCTGAACTGGTTAAAAAAAGGATAAAGGATAAAGGAATTCTTCTTGCTTTGCTGCTATCCCTCACATCAGCAACTGTGCCTTCTCAAAAGGGACCACAACACAAACTGGGACTGCATAGTCAAGTAAAAATACTAAAACATGCAGCTATTACATATGGAAAGTGAAGTGAAGCCTTTTCCCTCTGCCCAGTGCTGTGCAGCACAGAGATGAAACTACAGCCCAACATGAGCAGCAAAATGGTGAGGTAAATCCTGTCCACTTGGCAGTGGAACATATTAGGCAGAGAGGAACCATCCCCGTAAGCAACAATTAGGAAAGAAAAATAAACCCCGCTGCCTTTAGGTAGCTCTGTCCTTCTGCTAACGTGTCCTTTCTTATCAACTGGAAACAGCCCTCATGGATGTAGAGTGCAGAAAAATCACCTCTAGGTTTGCAAGAAACCACTTTAGGTTTGATGGAAAGGAAAAAAAGCCCTCTGTCAAGTCACTTTGTCATTTGCACAATGAGACAATGGTCGAATAGGCACTATTTGCTTATTCACACTCAGCAACCCAGAGCATAAAACAAACCAGGGAGCTGGCAGGTTAGCTGAACATAACATGCTGCGTAATTTATTATACACATCTCCCTAATGAGCTGTGAAATAAATTCAGATGCGGCTATTTTAGCAAATTCAGAATAATCTCTGTCTCTCAAATATCTGAGCTACTGATTCACAGTTCGCTGAGAAACGGAAATGTCACTTCCTTAGTCTGTTGCTACTGGTTTTACTGTAATGGGAGCGGCAACAATTCTGTGTCTCTTCTTTACATCACGGGGGTACCTGAATGCTCCAGGCAAGCTCAAGTTTTTCTCCTACCTGGGACTGCACAGTCCCTTACACCACCCTCACTGCAGGGAGGACACTTTCTAAGAATTTTGAGACAGTTCAGAAACCATCTTAATCTGAGAATTTTGGCAAGGACTATCCTGGCTGCCCTTCCACGTAGCTATCATCACTTTTCTCCATTTAGCCATAAAACTAGTTCCCTATTAAGCATACCTTAGTATGATATTTGGGGTTAGAGTTGTTGGTTTGGGTTATGGGTTTTTCTTTTTCAAAAGAGAGAGGCGCAGATACACATTAACGGTAATAAAAAACATCGTGGGTTTGTGCGTATGACCCTCAAACATACACGATGGCATGCAAAAGTTAAGATGCACATTATTTGAGCCCAAGGCTGCAAGAAGCTATAAATTTTCCACACTATAAATTTCTCAACCTTCAAGACATTTGTATTCTGTCACACCCAGTTTTAAGTCTCAGGCAAAGGTGATTTTCAGACTATTATATTTCATTAGCAAGAAGCTTTCTGGATACTCATTTACAATTTTCCCTTCCTTAATTAAGTCCAACTACTTCTGGTTACACCTTTGTGTGCTTCATTAAATCATTTAATTTCCTCCTTGGTATTTAATAGCCTTCGGTTATTTGCAGACCGCTGGGCCCCGTTCTCACCCTTTAGGTTGGCTAGTGGCCAAAACTAAACTAGCCAGCTCAGATCCTCAGCTGGCATAAATCACTTCAGGACTTTTAATCTTTCTCTTACTGTACAACTTGTTCATTCCAAGTCAACGATCGGCTCATCAATTTTTTCTCTTTCAGCTCTGACCTCTCCCTGCTGATAACACAGTGCCCAGACTCAGCACAACATTCAAGAAATGAGTGCACCAGGGTTCTTGTGTAAAGGCAGCCCTGATTGCCACTGGCTTTTCGAAGCAGGTTGCAAGCCAATGTCTAATTCTGGTCTGCTGTCCAGATAGTAGACTCTGTCTCCTTCAGTATTTTCTTTCCATACTGTGCGCGTGTGGATGGTTCTGATAAAAATCATTGGGAAAAATACAATTTAATGAAACTCATCTCTCTTCCACGTGTAATTTTGTAGGTTTCCCCCGCTCCAATGCTTTTGTCCGTCATTTTGAGTGACGGAGTTTCAGGTCTGTTTATCTCACTCAGTAAAACGTAAGCCCCAAACAAATCTCTTTGGAGAGTGCACCATTTTTAAGTGTTTGGGATTAGCTACCTCTGAAATGCAATGGCATAACCTATGCAAATCTGCTTACCAGGAGAGATGTAGGGGACACCTGTGATGCTTACAGATGTCTACAGTGCAGAAGTGAATGAACAAGGCTAAAGTCCTCTAATCTGAATTATTATCTAGTAGGGCTAGATCTGCTGTGCAAGCTGAAAACTAGTCCTTGGCTCTGCTGTTTGCAGCACGTGTTATTCAAAGAATTGCAGGCCTGCCTGGGAGTAATTTTGCTGCTTGCTACTGAAGGAACTATGCCTGCTGCATAGTGCTGTCATGAGGTGAAGAACTTATCTCTCTAATTGGATGTATTGTCCTCAGTAATTTCCCAGTGACTTCAGTTGAATAGCTGACAGAAGGAAATAGCTTCAGGCTTCTGTGTCTCTTGAGGACTTAGCTTCCCTCACAGCCCAGGGCAGATGTTGCTGTTTCTGCTGCTCCAGGGACTGTCCTTCCCAGTTCTGCTTCTAAGCATTAATGCAGTCGCTCAGTCCAGCGTGTTCAGAGGTCATTTTGTGCCACGCAGCTCCTCAGAAACCACGCCACTAACAGGCTGCGGATGTGAAGCATGACAAATGGGCGTGCTATCAACAGCAGTGGCTCCTCACAACACAGAAGGCAGTGCTGATAAAAGACATGAAAGGCATTGAACACCCGGCTTTTCAATTGCCTAAGCAGAGTGATTATTTTCCTCGAGAAAGAAAACAATCATGACTGTATTGCAAAATAGTGTGAGCTGAACACAAATGCCAGGAAATAGTTTTCGACAGAACTGACACAGCTGAACTAGTGTTTAGCAAACAGGTCAGTAGCTGGGGCTGTCCCAGAGGGCCGCAAATGTCAACACGGCCAAGTAATTTCTGTGTGAGATGAAGGGAACTACATCCTACCCATTCTCTCAGAATACCAGCATAAGGGACAGTGGCGTGACTGCCAGCTTCTGGAAAGGTGACTCTAGTTGCTTCTTGCCCTTCCACACTAAAATGGAACACCCTTTGCATCCCATAAGGTGTATACAGCTATCCCACAGAGCAACAAAAGGATGGTGAGCTGAGAATTACCTGAGTGCAAGTTAACAAAGTGAAAACTGTCTTCTAAGACACGCTGGAAATAACACTAGCTAAAGAAACAGCCCTCCATGCTCACCAAAGAGCAGTTAGGGAATCAGATTTGCTAATTAGACAATTCCTTGCTACGTCTTACTAAATAACCAAAATTAATCATGACTGCTTTAGAAAATCCTGTTCTTTACCTTCAGATACATCAGGCTGAACAGTCTCAACTTCTCAAAGCAGACTGATTAACACATTAGAAACTGCAGACTATGAGAAAGCTGTTTCCAACTCATTCATTCTCGACAACACATTATTTAAAGCTGCTCTGGGGTCACTCTAAGCTGCACCATACATACGGGATTTTAACATTGGCAGTACCAGAGCAGGAAACCAGCAGGCCCCGACAGATATGCTCTTCCTTCCATATGGGCTGCATATTTTTTCTTTCATTATTAGGTGTTAGCAATGTTGTAATGGGTGCTAATATTTGTCTCATCAATGATCTCACAGGTCGATTCTGCTCTCAGCCACTTTGGCCCTGATCCATGCCAAATGTGAGTACAGCCACAGTGATCCAGAAATTAAGGCTGTTATTAACTCTTGACAGGGACATCTCCCATTCTCACATAAACACCATTTTCCTCCAGCTGTTACACAATCCTAGAGCTTTGGGATGCCTTTCTAATCCAAGGAAAATCCACACAGAAGTTGTCATTTTAATTCAGACCCTTAGAGTAGCATAAAATAAGCTGTATGTAGCAGAGTCCAGCCAAATTTCAGTATACATGAAAGATTAATGACATAAGAAGATAAGAGAGAAGTCAATACAGGAAAAAGCTGAAAGCTGAGTAGTTTACCCAGCAAGTTATAGGAAGAAAAAGTGGCAAGTAAGGCTGTAAAGACAAAACTAGACCTGAGTCGAGAGTCAAGCTCTCATCAGAAGTTCTGACAAGCTAGTGCACTACAAATTGTCATGGACTTTAAAAGCTGCAGTTTGAAACGAGACCATTTTTAAACTAATGAAATACAGGGAAAACTAACTCTATTTTCTGTTAGAGAAATCTTTCTTCCTAGGAGGGGTTCCTTCCTTTGTTTACCATCACTTAAACTGTTTTAATTCTGCTGCTGACAAAAACAAGTCCCATTATGGCATGGACTACTTTTCTCTGAACTTATCCTGTTCTGTAAATCAGATCTGCAGAGATATAAAGCACAAATCTTGTAAGTTTTGAGATTTTCAAGACTTCCTGGAAAAATTCACCTCTTGGACTCACCTCTTGGGCTAACCTCTTGGTTATGCAAAACCACACTGAAGCCAAATACTAGTGCTGACTTCTTCCCAGTGTTAGTCTAAGTGTTAGGGTAGTGACAAGCTGTTTGCCTTCAATTTTAGAGCAGTTTTACCTCAAGACCCTATCTAATTTGGATGCAGCCACTTCAAAAAGAAGAAATGCGAGAGGGCATTATCAAATGTCTCCTGCAATGCCTGCTTTAATTAAGCTGTGTTGAATCAACTGCACTTTGAGCTTCCTATGCCTTTGTTTGCTGGGTATGAATCATCTTCATCATTTCCGATTTCATTCTTTTGCTGATGGAAAAGATAGCGGGAAAGGATTCCTCAGGATTGATTAACTAAGCTCCCACCCCATTGCCCTTGGCAAGTTTAAAGAGAACTGGAGGTTATAATCATCTTTATCACTGCACGATGCAGAGCCATGCACATTTCCATCTTTCACTTTACCATGACTTTGCACTTAAAAGAGCACTTAGCTGTGCTAAAGCAACCATCTCTTCTCTCTCCAGCCAACAGGTCTCCAAGACAGTTCTGGACAGATCTGGACCACACTATGCTGTGGAGCCCCCTTTGGTGAGCATGGCTTTGCAGAAGTGCTTATTGTGGTGTAGAGTACGTGACGTTAATTACATGGGGGTTGAAATTGGCGCTTTGTCCCATACTACCAAAGTGTGACTTTGGGCTGTTCACGTTGGATTATAGGGAGAGAAGAATAATCCCGTAGCCATAATGGTGCTTATTTTTTGTCAGCAGCAGAATTAAAACGATTTAGGTGATGGCAAACAAAGGAAAAATTCCCCCCCTCCCCCTGCCCCCCCAGGAAGGAAGATTTCTCTTACAGAAAATGTATTTCACTCTGTTCTTTTGTTGAGCTTGCTTTAGTGATACTAAAGAAATGGTCTGATGGATCTGATAGAGCATTGATTCCATCTCCTGGTTGCCAACTGGAAGTCTGAACTGGAATAAGATTTTATTGCCACAGTAAAGCTTTGTAAGTCTCCTTCTTCCAAGCAGTAAAGCAAAACAGAAAGGAATTACAAAGAATAAACACATGAACTGTGGGTTTTTTCCCATAGTTTAAAGGTGAAGTTGTACAAATATCAGAAACTAATTAAGCTGACTGTGTGATATTTAGTTATCTTAGATCCTGGGAGAAAAAAAATTGATTTCTGTTGCACTGAATCAAATTACATTTTCATACTGATTGACACAAGCTGACTTTGCTTCTACTTGTCTTACAAAATTACCCATTATCTGACTTTAGTTCTTGAAACTGGGCTGCTGACCTTCTGCAGTGATGCTATTTTAGCACTGTATTGATGAACAAACACTTTGTCTATGGGTAGCATTGGTCTGAAAGGTCTTATATACATCTTACCATGCTTGTTCAACTAAGTGTAGGTTTGAAAAGGACATTATTTTTCCTAAGTGAAACAGTATTTTTAACCTGTGCAAGTAAGCTGTGCAGCTACTAGCTTCCACATGCAGAACCTTTTGTGTGAAAGTGTGAATGCAAGTAACAAAAGCTTTTTTCCTCCCTGAACTACAGTCAGTTTTTAAAACAAAGTCAGTGGCTGGAAACCAAGCATTGTCACATGTTTGAGCTGCATGGCCCTTGCATCTGCCCCAGCTGATACCAAACGCCCATCTTCAGGAAGATGAGCCTTAATCCCCTAGCTGGTCTCACATCTGGTGCAGGGAGGATGCTGAGCTGCATGATGGCCCTTGATCAGCAGTGGGGCATGTGTACAGTGTCTGGGGGGACAATACCTGCTTTAGCCCACTGCCTGCCCTGCTCTTTCCATGACCTCTTCCACTGCAGGCCGGTTCAAGCATGGATTACACTGCTGTACAAATGTAGGTACAAAATGCTTCAAATTTTGACTGCTCATCTGACAAAACCCCCAGATTCAAGGATGTGACATCTACTGCTTGGCAGTGGTGCCACAGTGCACATATTTGATCTCTCATTGACAGGGCAGCTGGTGTTCTCATCCACTGTACACCGACTGCACCAGCAGTCCGTATCGCTCCTACACCACAAAGGGAGAGGGTGCTTGTACCTGTGGATTAACAGGGAAGGGTGAGGAAGATGTGGTACAGTGCCCTTAAGTGAACCGAGAAGATGGTCCCAAATAAGTAGAAAAAGCACTAAAATGTTTTTGGATTATACTAAACCTGCTTTCCTACTGTGAGAGAATTTATTATTTGCTTGGGGAGGGGGCATTGGGGAGGGATATAGGAAGGTTAATCTGGAAATGTTGCATTGCTATTTTGATGCAGTTGGTAATTGATGAACTTCCTTTGGTCTTGTAAAACAATTTTGAGAATCCCCTTGATTCCTATGGAAAGCAGGCACACCTGGAACTGTCCAAGGACTCCAGTTCAAATAATTTTTTGAACGCCTGACTCCTTCCACTCATTCATGCTTCTCATGGATTCCTGATGATATCTGTAATGGAAATTGCATGTGACATGTCTTTCACACTCATGGGCTTATCAAGGTAAAGCTGACAAGTTCTCTGTTCTCAGCCTCTGACTCTACATGACAACCTGTAGTAAGCCTTGGCAACTTCCAGACAGATGACTGCTTCTGTTTTGCACAAGTCCAGAGACGTTTTGTTGCAGCGATAAAGTGCGTGTCACTGAGTGCTGAGGTTAAGTGCTGCTCAAAATACAGCAAAAGCAATGGGGAACTGGCACAAGAAATGATGAAAGGGAGAAAAGGAACTTCAGGCTAGACCCAAGGACTGTGAAGAACTTGGTCACTTTACTGGGGGAACAGTTCAAATTGAAGTCAGCGGACAAGCTTTGGATGATAGACAAAGATGAATTCACATAGATTTCTTGGAATATGGCCATGTGCTCTGTCTTCCTGCTTTCCAAAGTTTTAGATGGTTTTTCTAAGCACTGTAAATAATTTGGACACAGAAATCTGTGCTCAGAATCTCTGAGACAGCAGTATGTAAAGGTTGTCTAAAAACCTTTCTATGTATTTGGGTCATTGTTTCTAAGCACTGTAAAAAGAGGTTAAAAGGCTTTATCAATTTGCAGGTGGTTCTCTTTCATAAAAACCTGTCCTTCCTATCTCATCTTTAGCTCAAATAATGTTCACTAAGGTAAAGTTCCCCTTCCTTTAGGAAGGCTGAAGTAGATGCTCTCTTAGATATTATTTGAAGAAAATCTGGATTCACTGAGTATTATAACAGACTTCTTACTAATTTGCTTCATTCTTTCATTTTGGGTAATTTACATCAAAGGAGTGCAAAGATATTTTCTTTGTTACCAAAAACTACTCCAACACCTCCTCACACAGGAATGTACAGAGACAAAAAGTCCTAATCTGTAAAACTAAAGTTTGTAGGACCCACTAGCAAATGTGAGATGTTTGCAGATGGTGTTGATAAAAAGTAAAAGTGCCAGGATAAGCAGAAAGGATAGCAATAAATGAGGTAGAAAGGACATTCTAACAATACCAAAATAGCCCTCAAAGATCAAGAGGCTGCAGCTGAGACAAATGAATAATGGTGGAAGCACAAGCTGCTGATGCAAAACCAGAAGAGAAATGATGGCTACAGAGGTGGCAGTGGCCTTCCCCTAAATTCACTAGCTTACATGGCCTCTGTTAGGACAGATTCAGCCTGCAATCCGTTGTTTTTATTCTCATGCCAGCAGTAGCTCTAGGGCAGAGGTGGACACTGGCTTTTCAGATGGGGCACAGGGACAGGGGTCACAGAGCAAAGCCAGCAGTGTTTCTCCTGCCCTACACCACCCTGCAACCCACCAGGTGCTTGCTCTTATTCTGCTCAGCCGGTTTCAGAAGTAGTACTCAAGGACTAAATTTCCACTTAATTTAATTGAGAAAGGCTGTAGGGCTTTACTGCTATCATTGTTTAGCAGTTATTTTTCCTGAAGCTGCAATTATCACTGCCAATGCAATTCAGTGGGTAATGGAGGAAGTCAGGACAGTATACGCTTCACAACCTCTCAGGTGCTACCTACCCATGACACTTATTTATGAGGCTCCCACTCTGCTCTCTGTTTTTTTCAGGAAAAATAAAAAGCATGAGCTCTCCTTAGTTTAAAGCTCATTTTTACCCGTGCATTTGAAGGAGTAGGGAAGAAGTGCTGGGGGAGGAGGGGAAGACATTCACGAAGTTAAACAAGGATAATTAAAGAGCAAAGGCAAGAATTCTGCCCTTGCTAATTTAGCCCTTGAGGAGCTGATGAAGTGTCAAAGTAACAGACAGTTAAAGTCATGGCCAGGAAAGACTTTTAGCAACTGCATTGTGGAGCAGATAAAGTTTTTGTAGGAAATGATGGTGGGATTTAGGCTTTGGTAAATACAAGGGTCACTTGGCACTCAGTAATTGGTACTGAGGTGCTTCCAGTTTTCCCCCTGAGGTTCTCCTTCAGAACCTGGATCCCAGCCCTTGAACAGAAGGTGCTCCTATCAGAGTCAGCCACTCTTTACATATTTCACCACAGTCCCTGTAATTTTTTAACTTCAGACCCTGGTCATTTACATTTTTCCATTAAGATTCTGTCCATAAATAGCTGCTAAATGTTTCAATGCTTTCTTCATGAAGTCATAAAATCCAACAGACCAGCAAGTTGTTTCTACCTGTGGTCTGTAACCATCTGCAGCATTCACTGATGTATGTATAATCATCCAGAGAGAAGTGGCATATGTGACAACATTTAATACTCATTACTAAACTCAAATAGACCCCTGGAGAATGTTACTTTGATGTGAAGTTGAATAATAATTTTAATACTCAAAAGACATAAACTATTTTCTGCCTACAGTTTAGCCAAACAGAAGGTGTCATTGTTTAGTTTCAGTAGCAATTCATTTGGATTTGGGACAAAAGAAAAGGACAAAAGAAAACCCTGAACCACCCATGAACACATGTAATGAACAAATGTGCTACAAGCCTTCTAGAAGGAAGAATGAAATATTGGGCAATGAAAACTTGTCCCCCTTGCAAGAAAAGGCTCAGTAGGACAAAGGCAAGATTCTTATCAAACTTATTGAAATAATAAAAAAAAATAATGAATTATCCAGGCAAACTTCTGGGATTAAAATTGCAAAATACAGGGCTTTCTTGATGTAATTATTTTGTATGCCCTGCTTATTCCTACTCAATACTACAGTGTTAGATTTCTTTAATCAATTAAACAGGTACATTCATGATGCAGAACAAATTAAGTGGAACAACTTTGGACAGGACTTGCATGTGGATTTCTCGTGCCTTCAGCCTGCAGTGTGCTATGCAAGTGTGCCATCAAGTGGTACAGAGAGAAGAGAACTCGGCAAAGAACTCATCCTCCACCTTAAGGACAGGAGGCCGAGTGTCCCCTGAAATGCCGCCTTTTCAGCCGTAAATAACCAGGGACAAGTAGTCAAGAGCTGTATGCCTGGGGTTGCTGGGCGCGTGGCTGCAAGGGCAAATGTCTACGAATTCAAAAGCCTCTGAGGCTCTTGTAACAGGCTGGCGTAAAAGGCTGACATTTTTTAAGTCTGCCAAAGGCCCTAATTACCACCCAGTGAGGTGTGTGTCCCACATCACAGAACGAAGCAGCCCTTGAGTGACCCTTCTGAAGTGCTGCTGAGCAGCATGGCTCGTTCAGACAGAGGATGCTGATTTCAATGCAGCTCAGTTGAGCCCAGATGGGAAGCTGTCACTGCCATCTGGGACCTGCTGGTGGTGCCTGGGTGGGGAAAGACCTGTGCACCCATGTGGTGACACCAGGAGATTCTCCATCCTCATCCTTGCGCTGCTTTCAGCCATGCTGGAGCTGATGTGTTTGGCTCAGTTTGTCTGATTGGCGTCAAGGATCAGGGATTAATTCAGGTACATAAAGAAACAGTATTGGTGATTTCTGAGCATTCCGCACCCCTTCCATCACCAAACTTCAGCATCTCAAACCTAAATGCCATATAACTGAAAAAAAAAGTTTTACTACTTTGTTTTGGAGGGTTTGTTTTGTAATTTGAGCACATACAAGAAAATAGCGTACTTCAAGAGCTGCTAAGGCACCTGTAACTCAGTAAAATCACTAGAAATTAACTGCCCCTAAATACCTTTACAAATATGGTATTAGGTGATTTGTCTCTGAGCATGCAAGTACATTGTACAAACACACTGTTTTCTTGGTGGGTGGTGTGGTTTTCTAAGTGTGGTGCGTGGTGAAACCAAGGTCATCTTAAAGCATTAAATCTTAAATCTGGTCTTTTTCAGACTAGCCTGGCTTTTCTTTTACCTCATATATATCTCACTCGTGAATTACCATTGCAGCTTCCATTCTGGTGGAACTGAGCATCAAAAAGTACCCTGTGCAGGGTTTTTTCTCCCACTACCACCTGATGCCAATCACATCTCAACATCGCCTGCTTCCTTTGGTGAAACAATGCGTGTTACAGTGCAACTCTGTAAGAGAGTGTGTGATTAGTGGTGAAGCAGACATCTGAAATAACACAATGGGAAAATGACAAGGAAAAAGAACAATATGAGCAGTAACTGGAAGACTGATTTGGGAGCACAAGTAACTTGTGCTTAACAACACAGAGATGTTTGAACCAGGATGAGAACTGGTAATTTCCTAAAAACAAGCAAAACAAACCTTTACAAATCAGCTTGTCCTCACTGTGAGAAGCACTAGGACACATCCAGATTTCCTCTTTTACACTGATCGTGAAGACTTACACTCAGTACAGTTAGCCATGTATAGGGGAAGGGAATACAGGTGACCTCATCCCTGCTAAGTAACAGCTGTGTTAATTACCCAATACAGCCTTGCCCCTGATGAATCACAGCTATATCTGATACAGGTAAGTGTGATAAAAGGAAGTGGGTTAGCTGCTGAGTGGAGATCATGAAGGAGGAGGAACCTTGAGGAAGGTGGAATAAGAGGCTCACCATGAAGAAGAAGGATCCTGGGGAGAGAGAATCACTGCTGTGAGGTCAGTCTGTGTCTGTAGTTAAAGCTGTTGTTGGAACCTGCAGTCATAGTTTAGCTAGGTAAAAGCCTGCATTTAGAGTCTGTAAACTGATATATGCAGTCATATTTCAGTAGGCAATAACCAGCAGTCAGGGGCTGCAAGGGAAACCTACAGTAGGAGCTTGCTGCAGCCAGAGTCAGTGCATGGTTGGAGTCAGAACAGCTGAGCTGTAAAGAGGAATAAAGCAGGGCCCTTTTCATGCCGTGGTTAACAACAAGTCTGTGTCTCAGCTCATTTCTGTTCTCTAACAAGAGGGCTGCTGTAACAATTCATGGTTAGCTGAGCTGGATATCTGTCTGTATTTCTATTCTCACCCACAGCTCACCTTCTGTGGCAAAAAAGTTACAGGAGCATAAAGCTCTCATTTACCCATTGAGGATTATCTGTCACACTGGCATGGTAAAATAGCTGGGTGGTCTATTCTCTTTGTTATAATTAAAACATATTGCACACTAGCAGACCTCCTAAGCTACCAAGGAGGCTTGAGTGACAGGGAGAAGTTCCTCAGAAGACAATGGCAAAGAATGAAAGGTGATTTATTAGGAGATGTATACTAAATTACCTGGGAAAGCAAGAAAAGGAGTACTCTGCTCACTAAAAACACATAGATATCTGAAAATGTCATTATTAAAACTGCAGATACTCTCCTCACCTCAAGTGCTGTTGGAAAAGTAAATCTGCTGATGCATGGAGGCATGACTAAGACATGGGAGACTTGGAAAGCTGTGTGTGAAAAGCAGAGGTTGTGCCTTAAACTGATTAAGGAAAGTGACCATCAGAATTTCCCATACTCTTCCAATGTGCTGCTCTCTCCCCTCCTGACTTGGCATGCTCAAGTGACTGCAATGCTGGTTCATGGAAAGGGCCATTTGTCTTCAGCTCTTCTATTGTAAGGCATTGGCTTTATTCTCTCCTCCTTAAAAAAGCAAGCTTTAAACAAGCTTTTCTGCTCCCCACAGTGTGGCTAATGTGATGCTCAGTCCTGTACAGCCAGACTGGCCCAGGTTCTTGCTTCTGGTAGAATTTGATGTGAAGTTTGCTGCAGACAGATCTGTGTCAAGTAAGGGCTATCAAAGCTGAGGGCAGTGCTAGAGGCACCATCACATGTTCTCGTGATCTAGCTGTGTTTGCCATAAGCCCTGTGTTTAGCCTGCAAAATGAATGAAAATGCTCCAATTCATAGAAAGCAATAATGTATTATTAAACAGAGATGCTTTCAAGAATCTCTGTTTATGTGTGCAAACCTCCCTCAGGGAAAGCAGGCTGAGTTCAGTGAGACTAATGGTCTCTGTGGAATAGACAGAGCTACTGTGCAAAGGTTCAGAGGATCAGAGCTAATGGTGTTAGAAATCTCAATGGCAGAGAAGCATCTCACAGCAATAGGATGGAAGCTGCCCACCCCACTTCACTGTCTTAAAAATTATGAAGTTGACTTAGATGACATTTTAATTGAATTTACCTTTTCCTTTCATCTGCTTTTCATGTCTTCTTACTACAATTTGTAAGAGTTCTCAATTTCAACTTTTCAAATTGATTTTCTTGTAATTAATTGGACAATTAACTGTAACTTAGTAATTATTTATCAAGTGTGCTCATTATGCAAATACCTACAGATCTAAAATATATCCACACTCAATGAATTTAATAAGAAGGCATTGCTGTGGATATTATAGAATTGTTCTTCACTTGCACCAAATATTTGAAAAGAAAGCGTTAGAATTATATTTGTTTTTGCGGTCACCACAGATTTTTGAAATGCGTTGTAGAATGAACGTGTTCACTGTCATCACAGAGCAGTACGTGGTAGCTTAAGCAATGCTGAAAGGTCTGTAGAACATCCCTTTCATGTATCCCATGTCTCACCCATGAGCCATAACTGGGCTGTTTGCATTCCCAGAGCACCTGAGGGCCCGTCATGGTTCATGCTCCTTGGAGTCTGCCATTTGATCAGACTGATACCTAGGCTGATGTGCAGCACCGTGTCGTCGTGGACTAAATTAATGGCAATAGCTAATCACTGAAAGAACAAGTACAAAAGGAGGAGCAATTTTACTGGTAATCACCTTGGCCTGGATAGTTCTTGTTTCTATGCTTCATTCTTTTGTCTTCCCTCTTCATTCATTTATCCACTGATCCAGAGTACATTAATGTTTCTTATAGAGAACCAAGGAACCATAAATGTCAGTTCTTTGTCTCATTTCAGTATCCCCCACTCCTATACCTGTAATTAGTGACTTCTTTTGAATTATGGTCGGTTCTGCCCCTCTACCTTTTTTTTTTTTTTTTTCCTGCTGCTGTTTTCATCTGTCTCATGAGCCACTCAGAGGAATGTGAAAACATTGAAACAGAAAAATTTTGGAGCCTATGGTCATTTCTGTGATTGGCTATTTTTATTTTTTATGGCTGTTTGAGAGGCAAAGCATTGGAAATACTGGCCTGCAGTTATTTGTGTGTGCTGTTAAAATATTCATTTTCCTGACAAGTTGGAAAGTTCAGAAGGCCATTTTATGTTTGGAAAATTAAGTTGCATCAACGTTTAGCAGAAGAAAGCTGCAGGAACCCAAAAGCAAACATAAAAAAAAGTATATATCACTTCAGAAATCAGAGTTAGAAAGAAATATTCAGGAGCACTTATGAGTGGGAATTGAAGATGTTGTTATTCATATATTGACCACATAAAGTTTTAATCAAAAACCTGTGATATGATCATTCTGATTAGGTTGTTTTCAAATGCTTCAGCTTTCACAGCTTGCTCAGTGAATGGCTTTTTCGTTTTCCTTTTATGAAACTTCCCCAGAATATTTTTGAAGGATATTTTTCCCAGTCTTATTTGCCTTTGTCTCCATTTTCCCTGGTAATCTGACTGCCTGGAGAATCAGTTAATCATATCTGTATTCCTAGTAATTCATGATTCCATTTGCAAAAAAAGTAGAAAAACCCCCAAAGAATCCAGTGTTGTTTAGGTATAAATTATTCTGAATTATCCTGCAGGTCCTTCTTTTTCAACTGTGGTAAATCTCCAGGAAGAAAAAGAGGTTGAAACAGAATAGTTCTGGCTTATAACTAACATTCTAGAAATAGAAAATGTCTGGATGCTTGAGGAAGATGTATCCCATCTGATCCACAGCTCAGGGATGTAAAGAGGTAATGTTTAGTGGCAGGTTACACAATCACAAGTCCACAGATTCCTTGGGCCACATTGCTCAGTAATTATGCAGTGCTTAGATGCTTTCAACTGAAAGTGGGTTTAGGTAAAAGCAGAAGCAAAGCTCAAATGAACTGTGTTGTAAAATCTCACTGTGCATCATACTCTGGAAAATAAAAAAAAAAAATCAGTGGCAGTGTCAGAAGGAATGCTATTACCTTTACTCGTTGTGTAAGCACAGAGAAAGAATTAATAATCTAATCTATCATTTAAGGTTTTATATGCACCCAAGTAAATAAACCCCAGTCAAACCAGTATCCCTTCTACCACAAATATTAATAAAATATAGTCACCATTGTTATCAAAAGAAAATCTATTTCCTTCATGGAACCTCTGGTATCTCTCTTAGAAATCATTTTAATTGAAGTTAGAAAATTAAAATAAATAAAAGAGAAGGTTTTCCTTCCTTTTAAACCTGTATCCACTTCCATCTAGGTTTTCATCTTCTTACCAGCATGACAGATGTTTTTGAGGTTTGGTGTAAATGTGATGCAATGTTAGGAGAAACAACATAAAACTTTTTTGACAGATTGCTGAATGTCAGAAGTATATGTATTATTCCTTATGCTTTTTCAAAAGCTGACCTGTTGGCAGAAAATAGAATGATGTCACTTTCCTTACACTTAGATTTTGTCATGTACGTTAGTTCTAACCCAAGACTGGAAATAGATTGGTGCAAGCATCCGTTTACCAATGTACATTCATAATGTAGTTCAAGATAAATATGTTAACACGGAAAAGAACATCATTTTCAAAAATTAGTCACGTGCAGCAAAATGGCTTTTTTTGTAACTAGTTGAATGTAATGCATACTTTCCCTTATAAGTAGTGATCTAAGGATTTATACATGTGGTTAGTTTCATCCTGTTGTGTTGGTTGACCTTGACTTTCAAGGTTGGCTGCCCACAATGAAGGGCTTGCTTGGGTTTTGTTCATTTGTTGTTTTGCTAGAATTTCTTTGCTTAGCAGAAATGACAGCTTTAACCTCATTTTATTTGTCTAAGAGTTAGGCAAGTTTAATGATCTTCAGTTAGCAAAATGATCTATACACACAAATAACTTTGAGTACAACAGTTCTGTGCTCACTCTCAGTGGTGTTCATTTCCACTTGAGCCAGTTCCTCTAATTTGTACTGTGTTGTTCCTTTGACCACCATCAGCTTCACCTCTCTCATGCTCCATTAGCTGGCTAAATGCAGTGCACTCTGCACTGATTCCATAGAGTGCCCTCAATAAAAACTTGACCGGAACGCTGCCTTTTCAGAATCAAGTATCATAACCCTAACCTAAGGGTCTGAATGGTTCAAACAGGACTGTTTTGGCCTGAGTTGTTGGGAAACATCAGCAGTTTTATTTCTGGTTATTTCTAGGCTGACTGTAGTTTTGGTGTCTTAGGCATGCCCTTCTATATGTCCCTCTTTCAGAGGGTAGACAGTCCTCAGCCTCCTCCTGACCCTCTTTGTCTTCAGTTATCCTTTTTTTTTTTTTTTTTTTTTTTTTTTTTTTTTTTTTTTTGTAGGCTTAGGAATGGGGAGAATAGAATTTGCCAGTCCTTGTGGAGTTAGGCTAATAAATGCCATTTATTGGTATCCCCACTGCTTTCTCAATGACTTGATATTCTTAGCCCAGCTCTCAGGGTTTTCATTTGTCAAGGTCATTACACATTGTTAATTTGCTGAGTGTTTCATCCCACAAGAGCCCCTATTTATTTACTGTAAGATAATTAATCGGTTCACACAGTTCATTCCCTTCTTTGCCACAGAAGCTTTCCTTACCATGCAGTTCTGGCATCACTGTTGGTCACCCTCAGGATGCATCCCACCAGCATCACATTTAAATAAATTGAGCAGCCTGAAGAAATTTAATGTGAACTGGATTAATTGGCCAGTTCTCAGCTCCTGCTTCTCAAAGAGGACTGCCAGCAATAAACCAAGTGGCAGTCTGCCTTTTCCCTCACTCATCCAAAGGTGCTTGTCCATACGGATGCCAGCGATCCTGAAACACGCTCATTCCTTTTTATGACTTCCATGCTCAGCAGTACTACCACAGCATTTCAAAGTGTCACAGGCCCTTTTAAAAAGGTTGAATCATGTATTATCACAAAAGAATTCCTGGGAGCTACTACATAGATAAAACCACAAGTTCTAGAGTTCCATGGAGGGAGCCCTGAGTGTAGAAAGCCCAGTGACAAGTGGGTGTGTTGTAACATGGATGTCAAATGATTGTTTCCAAAGTGCTCACTTGGTTCATGAAGATTGGATGCCCAAACTGAAAAGCATTTGCCTGTCCACTACAGTTTTAGCCAAAAAAAAATCTATAATCTTGAAATCTGGGGGATTTTTTTTCAGTGTAGGTAAGCCTTAAATTTTGCCCAGTGAATCTCTGTGTCAGTTCATTGCCTGGTAGGTTCTAGTCAAAGATATTTACTGCATTTCTCAGGTAGTTCACATCAGGAAAAAGATTTCCCTTATTCTTTGGACAAAAAGGAGTAGTGTGCTCAAAGCTCTGCCTGTGGGTCCCCACACCTCACAGAGTAACAAAGTATGAAGAGCATGTCAGTGAGGTTAGCCTCCCTCTGTTGGATATGTTTTTACACTTTTTAAATTCTTTTCTCTTTTCCCATATTTCCCCTGCGCATCATAACTGCAAGAGGTTCAGCAAATTCTCAGAACTTTTGCACGTGCATTTGACATATTATTTTCTTGTCCCATTGTTAATGTTTAGAATGTATTTTGTGTTAGTGGGATTTTATTAAGGTCTTGGAAAATCTGACATTTAGAAGCTCAGGGACCTGCTTTGAACCTCTAACCTTGCCTGCCTTGACTTTTAGAAAAAATGTCAAGCTTCCCTCACTTCACTGTGTTTTTCTAAAATTAAATGTGCTTGTTTTGCAAATATAGAATGTACTGCAGAAGTGGTTTTCTCATCTTGTAGACAAAAACCAAAGCCATACCAAATGTTCCAGAGGTGTAGAATAAAACCACTCTCTTTTATAACTGTAGATAGATTAATTTAAATTTTCAAAATTCATGTGACTATATACCTTTATTCATTTCAGACTAAATGCAGTACAATCTACCACGCACAGGGAAAGGTCAGGACTAATTTTGTAGTGACATTTTTGTTTTCAATTAGCAAATTGTGTAAATGGGCAAAGATATTGTTTCTCATATCAAGAACTGCTTGCTGAGTTAAGATGCACCCTTAAAACAAATGCAGTACATTTTCTTTTGTGGTTTTGGTTGTGGAGCATACATCAGATCACAGAGACATGATATCTGAGCTCTGTGGACAGATTTCTGGCAGTTTTGTGAAGAAAAGCTGTAGCTATTTACATTTCCCTCTGTTTCCTTAACACTTGTCAATTGTACCCCATTCTAGAACTGTTTTAAGGTTTGTGGGGCCCAAAGCCCAGGCTGTAGTTTTGAAGTGTTCCTGTGGTGAGATTTGTCCACAAGACCACAAAATTTAAACCTTGTTTTCTCTAAATGCAGTCTTCTTTTAAGCAATTTTTGCTACTTACTTTTTTCTTCTATTTGTTCTAGCTTTTTTCCTTTTCTTCACTTTTTTGAGTGTTTGAAGTTCTTCATCTTTTTACCTTTTTCCAGACACTTCACTGATGGAAACATATCCAAACTTTCATTCTTCTATAAAAGTTTGAGGTACAGTGTGTGCAAATTACAGTCTATTTCACATTGGGATTGGAGTGACACCACTCCAGGCAGTGCTCCAGGAAGACCTAAAGCCACCAAATGTGTGAAACTTTACAAAGCAAAAAAGCTGAGCCAGGGGTATTCACCTCGGCAGCCCATGACTATTATGCTCAGCAGTGGATGTTTTTATGGAAATCAGTACCAAAGATACTTTTAAACTGGAAGCTAGACAGTCAGGAGTGATGGATTCTCTTGTGGCCTGTAAGCACAGCTCTGAATTCAGGCACTGCAGAACTGCATCACCCCCACAAGAACATTATAGTGGCTTATGCCCCCAAAAAGCTACAGTGCCTTTCAGACCTCTGACATGTAAGAGGAAGTGCTGTCTACCAGTCCCTTTTCATGACATACATTATCCACACACCTTGGTCATACAGCCAAGGATGAAAAGGAATAGGTGTCACTTTGGTAACTTTCAAAAGCTGGCAGTTCTGCCAGATCTTGATACTCTTTCTTTCTCACCGCTATCTGATGCATGTGTAATTCATCCAGGAAGAAGTTTGGGTTGGTGCATTTGTTCAAGATGCAGAGGTCCTTGTCTTGGTATTCTTTTGCATTCTTCTCAGTATTCTTGTTTAAGACATAAAATGAACATGATTTGTTCATGCTGTTTCTAGACAGAAGTTGTTTAGCCTCTTGCCAGCTTAAAAATGTTTAAGAAACCCAGTCTTGAAGAAATACACAAAGCAACATGGCTCTTCCATTTAGCTATGAGCAAGTCAAGGAAAGTACTTGATAAATCCATGGTCTGCTCAAAAAAAATGGACAGAATTTGCACAGGGGTTGATTTGCTGTGTGTGTTACAACAGTTGAGATAAATACGGCACTTTCTCTTCTACTGCCACAAAAGTGATTTTAAAAAGAATCTCTAAAAAAAAAAAAAGGCTTCTAGAATCTTGTTTTTAAACATTAAAAAGATGGTATTTTTTCCTTTTGTGAAGGGGGACTTAAAAATCACAGCATTGTGAAGATTAGCACAGCTAAAACAGATAATCCTCACACCGGTCCTGCTGGCAACTCATTCAGAAATTTTGGCAGCCAAATGTGAGGCCTGCCAACAGCACAAAGAAATCCAGCCAGGAAGACAGCTACAGTCCTATATATCCATGCTGGAAAAAACACATTCTGGAGCTTGCCTGTACTCTGATGCTTGCCAAGCACACCCTAGGAGTGGCCACACATGTGCTGGCTTTCACAACAGAGAAACAGAACGAAAACAGGAGAGCTGTGTGAGTCACAGCCTGAGCAGTGAGGAACATGCTGCCATAGTTTTTCTTTCTTCTGGAAAGAACTAGAAAACACTTCCTGACAAGTCAAGGTGAGGGTGCACACATTTTGTCTAATGTACAGGAGGAACTTGTCTAGACACAGCCTGAACACACGTGAATGACATCCCCTGTGTCCACTGGCAGCAGACTGACCTTCACAAAGAATAACTGATTTTCTACATGCGGTGAACCGGGCAGCTGCCAGCAAGGACAGGGAACTCCCTCAAGGCAGTGCCAAACTTCAAACCTCACAGCACCCAGTGCTTCTCAAACCCACCATGGCCCTGCTTGGCCCAGCCCATCTAACTGGACCCCTGTGTGGAAAGCAGGGAAGGAGGTGACAGTGCAGGGTGAGGAAGAGGTGAAGGAAGTGGCAGAGTATGGAAAGTGGCTCCACAGGAGGCCCTAGCAGCCTCACATAAGGGATGAGAGCAGCCCTGAGCAGAGGCTGCTGACAGACCCACATAGCAGGTTTGGGCTGAAAATGGGGGGAACAGAGAGCAGGGCAAAGAGACAGGCTTCCCTAACAGCATGCCAACACATCCCACAGGTGAGAAGAGTGTGCTGAATAAGCTCATGATTTCTGCCGATCACGCAGGCTTCTTCAGGACAACAGCCAAGGACAGCAGAGCTGCCTCTGGGGACCAATGGACTGACTGAGGAAAACATCAGTGAAATGGTAAGATTAGAAGATACTCTTTTTTTAGCAGAATGGCTGGCCATGTGTCTCTCACAAATCTGCCTGTCTTTGGCAGATTGAGCACATTTATTACTGCACTGGAGCTTTCAAGTGTTTAGCAAGAAGCTTATGCCCACACAAAGAGTGCTTTGTCAACTAGGTCAACAAAAGAGCATCTTTGAAAAGTTTTATTCTATACCCTTGGCTTCAGAAACCTGTACCCAAGCTACAGAAACCAAATCAAAGCAGTGAATTGCAAAACTTTCCTCCTCAGGCACATGAGCAGACCTCTTTTTTGTTAAATCACTTTTCCTGTGTCCAAAAGCAGGATATTGCATGCTCCAGATGCTGAAGGAGAGAAAGGACATGACTTTTGGTCGAAGTTGTTGAATCTGTATCGGCCACTAAGGAGGGTCACACCCCCACTGGAGCAGTCCCTGCTCCTTCTACCCCCTTAACTATGGAAACACCTTAGGAACAAGGTGGTGACTTCTGACATGAGGGAGCATGCCTGCAAGAAACCACTTGCTCTATGAGCAGCAAAGTCAGACCAGGCCAGGCAGGTGAATTTCCACCCTGTATCTCAAGAGGGAACAGGTTAAGGGATTTGCCCATCAGTGCCCAGGGAGAAGCCGTTTCCCCTCCCACAGCAAGGTCCCAGCCCCTCAGTTCATTCAAAATGGCTGCAGTTCAGCAGCTGGATCAGATGTGGACTTGTGGAGCTTCCCACCAGGCCTGCCTTCCAAAAATGTGCCTGCTGGCCTTTCAAAGTCAGTCCAACATTTTGTGAATACCAGTAAGCCACAGGGTTCTCCAGGAGCTGTTCTGTCTTCTGCCTTGCTCGGATGATGAGAAGCGCTATCTGCTTCCCGTGCCCCTCAGGTTCTCCACGAAGGAAGGAGGCTTTTTGGTCCTGTAGGCGGGAGTGCCTGGGATCCGGGCCCCTCTGATGGAACTGATGTAAGGCAGAAGGGGAGGCTCCCGCACCACCAACGCAGTGCCCTTAGGAGTGTAGGCTCGGAGCAGCAATTCCTCTTCTGCGTGAGCCGTCACTGCCACCCAGCCTGCACAGCCAGAGAGAAGAGGGACAGTGAGGAAGATGAGTCCCTAGGATCAAAAAACAAGGTTCTGACACAAACTACTGCCTCCCAGAGCGGCTAAAAATGTGAGCTACCTTGGTGTGGTTGCTTGAGAAACCAAGGTCATATCCAGCCCTTTCCCAGGAGAAGGCAGCACCTAAAGCCCCATTACTCTTCTCAGATATAGCTCTTTCCTGGTAAACTTAAGAGGGATGGTGGGAACTATCAAAAACACAAGAATGAGGCTCTCCAATCAATGGTTCTCTCCCTCTCACCTGGACAGCTGACAGTGTCACAGCCATTCCTGATGCTGTAGAACCTGTATGGCAGCCAGAGCATAAAGTATCCCAATGCTGCCATCCTGTACAAGCATGGCTGTCAATCACCATTCTTGAAGTCTGCCACACTTCAGCTGGACAAAGTCATGGCTGCTATGATTTTGTGTTGTTGACAGTCCTGCTCTGAGCAGGAAATACAGCTTCACCCCTTCAGAGGCCTCTTCCCATCAATGTTCCTAGGATGCAGATCCTGCAAAGCAAACTAGTGAAGAAATATTAAATTACCTGCAGAGGAAAGCTTGATATCTGCAACTGCCTCAGTGGTACCAACTCCTTTCAGTGTAATGTCCTGAGGGACAAGTGGGGGGAACTCTTTCATTCTCTCTTCCCCACCCATGGGAACCTAAGATTAAAACACAGGGAAATGATTCAACAGCCAAGAGATTCTTCAGCACTCCTACCTCAAACTGGCAAGCAAGGCACAAGGGAGAATAAAGACATTAAACATTTGTGAGCCAGTGAAAAGCTGGATTGAATAAACTCCAGGAGTTATTTCAGGTTTGCCAGAACAGAGTCAGGATCTCATGCAGAGGAACCCTGTGGGAAGCGAGCAAAGATGGAGTGCCCACTGCAGCATGCAGCTGGTGGATCAGGCCAGCTGCCTTGATGTGACTGACAGCACTTGTTCTCCATGTGTACAGGAATGGAAATACCAGGACAGGGACAGCTCACCCCATCTCCCATCAATCTGCAAGTGCTATGCAGAACATTGTCATACCAAGGAAAAAGTCAGACCAGCAAGAGATCAAGGTATGTGCAGAAGATCCAGCAGGAAAAGAATAAGAAAATAAAAAGTTTTTTCAGCTGCAGTCTGTTCTGAAACCCCAGTCTGCAGGTTTGCCATGGAAAATATCCCCATTGCTCCCTGCACTTTAAGGTTGTTCAAGAGCCAAGGATGAGTAAGCAGAGCACTGTAAATCTTATCAGCCTGAATGCTAAAAACAGAAACTCTGCTGAAAACGCATCATCTTGAGTGCTCTCCTAACACACCTCAGCCATGCAGTCTCTGCAAGACTGGTCCACACTGCACACCTCCACTGGCCCACCACCAAGTCCCAAACTCCTGGTATCTGTGGATGTTCCCTGTCAGTTGTGCCCCAGACAGGGGTCCTGCCTCCCTGCAGCCACAAGCTCCTCCCAGCACCTCCCCTTACCTTTAGGAACTCTTGGGCTGTGTGCTTTTCATAGACTGTGTCTGCATTACTCAGTGTAGTAACATGGACTGGCAACAGGTTAGAAGCCAACACAGAAAACCAGGCAGGATTTTCTCCCTGAAATAAATACCAAAAGGATGTTAATTATGCTAACAGAAAAGCAGCCCTGAATTGCTCTCTCCTTCCTCATTTCTTTCCTGCGTGTTGTAAACCTGCCTGCTTGATGCACCCTCCCTGTCTGAGAGGTCCTTGCCCCTGCCACTGATAGCAGCCAGGGTTTATATAAATTTGGGATCTGAGTTTCCAGAAGACCCAGTTTCAGCATCCTGCCTCAAGGCACCCCCAAAGCCACATTTACTGCCAGCATAGCTGCTCAATTCAGGTAAATCATCCAAGAGAGATCTTTGCTCTCATTTAACTCACAAGAACAAACTCAGTGTGGTTATTCAGTGCAGGAGGTGATGGACATCTGGTCTGGTGCTTCTCCTATCACTCTACATTTCTCACACACAGCACTCATTCAACAGTACTTGGTTCCAGCTGCTCTCAAGCTATGCAAAGTCAGTGGAGCAATTTTAGCAGGCGCTCTCATCACATTTGCACGAAGAGAAAACAAGGTCAGAGACAGGAGAGACCTCTGCAAACACTGCTAGCAGCCAGAAATAAATGCAGATATTCCTTCTAAGCCAAAGCTTCTGTCATGATCTAAGCACAACTGTCCTTCAAGATCCAGGAGGATACAGATACACAAGACTGATACATTGATGTGTGCTCCTGCCATACTGGTACATCTTTTACTTTACAGAATCCTGCCCCCTCCACCTTTTTGGTTTTCTTCCAGCAGGTCAAGAGTGTCCTTATCAAAGCACCAATTCAACATTTGTGTGGTGACTGTGGAAAGCAGGCTGAAACAAAGGAATAGCCATACATACCTCTAAAACAGGGCAAGCTACTGAGAAAATGATCTAAGACTTATGGTAATGTATAATGTTCTTATGAGAGAAACTGCCTCTCACAGAGGAAGCATCATGGGAGGTCAACTCCACACCATTCAATAAAGATCTACGGCATGGGATTTTTAACAAATGGAAAAAACTATTGGCAGAGGGGACACACAGCACATTTAAAAAATATTTTTTTACAGAACCTAAAATCCACGTGTAATTAATTGCTTCCTCAGGCAAGCTCTTCAGAGGTCTGTCAGAAAAGAAAAATGTCTCTGATTTTCTCCCTTAGCAGAAAGCTTTCACAAAACACAGAAATGAGGAAACCCACCTATTTTTCCAGTTAATTCTAACACTCCTCCCTCAGGCCTCTTTGTATGTCAAGGGAAGCACGTTGAACTGAAGATGTTTGTCAGCATTCAAAAGCAGTTCCCATTATACACTATGTAATGCATGCTGGTAACAAGTAACAGACCTTTCAACTACCCATCCCAAGGCATTCTGGCCTCATGCAGTGATTC
The DNA here is from genome assembly GCF_015227805.2 of Hirundo rustica. Taxonomy (NCBI): domain Eukaryota; kingdom Metazoa; phylum Chordata; class Aves; order Passeriformes; family Hirundinidae; genus Hirundo; species Hirundo rustica. The sequence continues at coordinate 53,934,858 of NC_053454.1, read as the reverse complement.
AGCAACTGATTTCATCCTCTCCAAAGCAGCAAGGAAAGGGTCTGGGAAAGCTATCCAGAAAGCCTTTTCTGGCTGGTACTACAGTAGGATATGAAGCAGCTGCTCCCAAAATCCTTTCTTCCCTTACCTCTAAGTAGTCTATACGTCCCAAGGCTGCTAAAAACAAGACCATTCCTGGCTTGAGAATGAAGGTCCGTGGAACAATGGCATGTGATGGCAAAACAAGCTTTACTTCCTTCTCTGTTAGGAGATTCAAAACCTGTAAAATAAATTGTCATAACTCATTCCAGCTGTTTCAATGGGAACAATGAAGTTAGTATTGGAATTATATTGATAGAAGGAAAAGACCAAATAAAGCAATGTCAAGAACATCTGACACAACAGTTCAATTCTGGTCCACACAGTAACTGAAAAACAGGAAAAATCTACTCTGCCAAAATCTGCCAGACAACTGCTTGTCCTCCACTTAGATTGAACATTGACTGCAGGAACAAAACTTGATCTGAAATTTGGCATGGAGCTCTCCAAAGGACAGCGTGAGGAGAAGCAGAAGCAGCAGCAACTATTTCTGGATGCAGGAAGTATTTTCCATATGTATTCAACTCCAGAAGAAGGGAAGAACACACAGAGTCTCAAGATACCAAACCAGGTCTCTAAACTGCTGCCAGTCTTTACAATGGCCATCAGAGACCTAAGTGCAGGATAGTAAAGCAGGTTATGGTCTAACAAATACATCACTAGAAAACCAGGAGTCTTCCAGTGCTCATGAAAGCAGCACCTGCACTTGAGCTGTAAAGTCTCAGCACAGTCCTTGCACTTAATTCTCTTCAGAACCTTCCTGTCTCCCTGTACTGTTTAATCTTACCCAAAAGCTGACCTGCATGGGTATTAAAAAGACCAAAAATCAAAACATGCCTGTTTTGGACATTCACTGGCTTCAGTAAGGCAGTGCTCTACTGACAAAGGCCTGATGTAGTGGAGCAAGTAGAAGTAACACTGTAGATCCTCCTACCTTCATGAGAATGCTTTCTCTAAGATGTGGTTTGGTCACACAACTCTGGTTATCCTCCTAAGCTCCACCTTCTTCCATAGGGTGGAAGAGATAAAGAAGTGCCAGTTTCATTGGGTGATGCTGCTGTGAACTTGCTGAGAACACTATTGCTACCTTTGTTCAGAGGTTGTGGAAGTTTGGTGATGCAGTCCTGCAGCTCCTTTGCAAAGCTGGCAGTGCTGCACTACTCAGAAATGCAACAACATTACCACGTGAACCCCTCTCAAGTAAATACAAACCTGGTATTAATACAATTCCCAAAAACTAACAGAATCCTAATGCCAGGACTACAGCAGAAACACTCTCCCACAGGTATAGCTAAGACAGAACAGTCATCCCAAACCCTGTCACCCCAAAACACAGCACCACAGAGTACCTACACAGTCTTCCTTTACAATTCCTGGAGTGTCAAAACACCACCGAGCATCCTTCACTTCATTGTGAGTGAACTCCTCCCTTTCCTCATGCTTCTTGGGGGAATCTCTAGGATCTTCATCCATGCTGTAGGAGAGCATGTCAGGGTCAAAGTCAATCTCAGCACTAGACTTCTGCTGTTGAAATGTTCTTCCAACTCTTCCTGGATTAAAATGAAATGTTTTCCTAGTAATTTACTTATTAACTTGCTTTCCTTCAATCAAACATCTGTCCCTTTCACAGATTAAAAGATATGCACATCACTAATATAAATGTGATAAAGACACCACGTGGCTAAAAATTTGTGTGTTCAAAAGCCAGAATGATAAGAAATCCCTACTACAATTCTCGCTTAGCACTTCTCATACCCTAAAATCTCAGCAGGGACCAGATCACGGACACTTTGTTCTTTTTTCAGTGCCTCAGACTGCCAAACACAATTATCTGAAAACCAGAGCTATCTTCTGGCTACCCTCTCTTTTGAATACATACTAAAATTATGTAACTGTAGTCGCTGCCCTGCAGTCTGCAGCCCAAAAGTGATTATTTAAAACTAAATTTATTTTCTTTATTTGGGAACAAGAGATTGCCCATATTATGACATCCTTGCCATCTACTAAGTTATCAGAATTTGCCAGCCTCATTCAGACAGGAGATGCATGGCACAGAGGAACCCTCTGCTACTACAGCAGCTGAAAGGTATTCCAAAGTACTAATGAGGCTGCTTACGGAAGAGATAGAGGTCTTGCCCCCATTAATCTGGGAGCAAACACTGGTCAAAACAACCTTTGTGTAATGCAATGTTTTCATTAGGGGCAGAAAGGTAACACCTTTACTCACCCACTAGGTAACCTTGCTTTTTAAGCTGATTAAGGTACTTTTTTTCTTCACTGCTTAGCTGATCTTCTGTTTTTGTTGCCTCTTCTTTTAGCCTCTCCTCCCTTCGGAATATCCTGTCGCATGTAGGGTTAATAATTGGAAATTTCAACAGGTTCAGTGTTGTTCCTGGAAAAACAAACAGAAGGCACTTTTGGGTCTCTGACTACCTGATAGATTTCAGCTCTGAGGAACAAGATTACAAAAAAACTGCTTCTCTAACTTTTTGGTGAAACCCCATAACACAAAGTCAGAGGTGGAACTACAGCTGCTCCCGTAAAGTACTAGCCTCACAACCTGGGGAAGCAAAAACAAGCCATCCACTTGTTCTCACCCACAGTTTGAATAAAAAGGTCTCAAAGCCAAGTGGTGCCAAGGTTGTACACCCCAGACAAGTCTCAATTCCAGACAGCTTGATTTGGCCTAGAGGTGCTCACCACCTCCTGGCCTCTCCAGACTGGAGGACATCTCTAATGGATGGGCAGGGACAGGGCAAGGCATGTGCATCAGGTGCCATCCAAACTGGCAGGGGTGCACACAGACCCACGCTGGTCTGCTGAGCCTCTTAGCGCTACAGGATGCGCAGCACCCTCAGCACCTGCATCCCACTCCTGCTGCCCTGAGGAATCACAGAAACAATAAGGTTGGAAAAGACCTCTGAGATCATCACCACATTGAGTAGACCATACCACTGAGTGCCACATTGAAGCACAGTAACTCTATCTTCTTCCTAGGCAGTCCATTCCAATGTCTAGCCACCCTTTTGGTGAAGAAATTCCTGCTAATGTCCAACCTAAAGCTGCCCTGGTGCACCTTAAGGCCGTCCCCTTCTGTCACTGGCTGCCTTGGAGAAGAGACTGACTCCCTCCTCGCTATTTCTTCTGGGTACATGCAGAGAGTGATAACGTCTCCCAACCCTGCTTTTCTCTGGGTTAAACACGTCAGCTTCTCCTCGCAGGTGACAATTTGAAGCACAGCACAGCTCCGGAGCTTGCTGCCCACCACAGAGGTGCTCAGGGTGGCAGGTACCCCTTGGGTGACAGGTTCTCCTGCCGCAGGGATGGCAGGGAGCAGCCCAGAGGCCCACAGCTCACTGTTTTCTGTTTCCCCGCATCCCCCATACCCATGCTACAACGGGCCGAGAGGTGCCCTGACCTGGCCACGGGGACACGGTGGCCCTGTCGATGATGTCGGGGGCGCGGGACTTGCAGTAGTCGGAGCGCAGCAGGGTGTTGAAGAGCGTGGACTTGCCGGAGTTGGTGGCGCCCAGCAGGTAGACATCGCCGGCGCACTTCCAGGAGCGCTGCAGCCGGCTGACGAGCCCCTCCACGCCGTAGCCGGTCTTGGCGCTCACCAGGCGGACGTCCACCAGCGCGCCTCCCCGCAGCCCGGCCCGGGCGCAGGCCTCCGCCACCCGCTCCCGCAGCCGCCCCAGGTGCCCGCGGCGGTCTGCGGGCAGCAGATCCACCTTGTTGCCCACCACCAGCACGCCCGCGGCGGGCACGTCAGGGCCCAGCAGCGCCGGCAGCTGCGGCAGCACCGGGTCGGGCAGCTCCATCACGTCGAGCACGTAGAGCAGCAGCGGCCCGCGGCCGTGGCGCGGCGGGCTGCGCAGGGCCGCGCTCACCACGCGGCGGTGCTCGTCGGGCGGCAGCCGCGGCCGCAGGGCGGTCCCGTGGTGCGCCAGCGCCCAGCACCGCTGGCACACGGCGCCGCGCAGCCCCGCGGGGCCCTCGGACAGGAGGCCGCGGTACTTGTCGGCCGGCACGAAGCCCGGCGCGCCGCTGTCCCCGCACTGCATCTCGGCCCCGCAGCCCGAGCAGCTCACGCCGCTCGGCGGCACCGAGGGGTCCGACAGGCTCGGCAGTGCCGCCGCCGCGCCCCGCGCCCGCCGCTCCCGCCGCGGCTTCAGCTCCCGCTCCCGGCGCAGCGCCGCCGCCGCCGCCGCCCTCTCGGCCGGGTCTGGCTCGTATTCGAGGAAGACGAAGCGCTCCTGCTCCTCGCCATCGCCCGCCGCCGCCGCCCCGTAGCGCCGCAGCGGGGCGCGGGGCCGGGCCAGGCGGGTCAGGAGCGCAGCGCCCAGGCGGAGCATGGCCGGGCCGGACGCGCCGCGGCGCGCGCGTGACGTCACGGAGCGCGCGGGCGCCCCTCGGGAGACGCGCTCGTGACGTCACGGGTGGCGCAGCCGCCGTCCCGCAGCCCGCGCTCCGCCGCGCTCCCCGCCGCGCCTCGCTCGGCCGCCGCCGGCCGCGGCCCCTCCCGCCGCCACCATGTACGACGCGGACGAAGGTGAGGGGTTTCCCCTTCCTTTCTCCTCGCCTCTTCCTCCCGCCCGACACGGCCAGGGGGCCAGGGATGGCGCTGGGCGCGCCGGGGCCCGCGGGAGCCGGGAGATGGCGGGGATGCGTTGGCATCTCCCCGGGAGCCGGGGTGCCGGAGGGTCCCTGGGCCCGGCGAGGGGGAACACCGCGGTGGTCGGAGCCTAACTCAGGCGTTGTGCTTGCCCACAGATATGCAATATGATGAAGACGATGATGAAATCACCCCCGACCTGTGGCAGGAAGCCTGCTGGATTGTTATTAGGTGACCTGCTAAAACTCGCTGTCCTTGTCACTTCAACACATGTGCTCTCCGTCTCTCAGGTGACATCCAGCTTGCTCCCGGGAACACGTCTGGGAGCTGCAGGCTTGGTTATCCTAAACTGTGTTGCAGCACGTTCAGAGCAGGAGGGCTTTTAGCAGAAACAAAGGATTGTCGGTAGGGATTAAAAAGGTCTGCTGACGCCCAGCACACGCTTTTTTTAGCAAAGAATGAGGTGCTTTTGGTTCCATATCAAGCACATGGTTTTCCCCACTGATCTCAGAGCTGATGCTGGCATTAGGAAGTCAATACTTGGTTATTTTCACCATTTTGGTAGTGGTGTACATGGGTGTCCAGAACCTGTGTGGCTGGAACAGAGGGCATCCAAGCTAAAAGTTCTGAGTACTAGTACTTGGACATGGGAGCGTGCTTCTTGCTTACTGCAGCTTGGAAAATTAGTCAAAGCAAAGTAATTTATAGGTGTTATTGAAAACCTGAGCTGAAGTCGCTTTCAGTGAGGTTTGTCATCACGTTTCTCTTCCAATTTGAGGGAAATTTAAGGCACTGACTGTGCATGCAGTCGTGTTTTAGCCAAGAGGTGGCAGCAAGTCTGTCAGTCCAAAGTGTCTGTGTCTTCGGGCAGGGAGGGAATTGTTAAACATTTGTGAGGAGCATCGTGCCTTGGGTTAAGTGAATGTGTTTGATTCACCATTGTATTTCATGGCTTTTGGAGTTTGGGTAATATATCTTAAGTTTGTTGATGTGTGAACTACATGAAATAAATTTTCTTATTAAGCTGCTCCTTTTTTTTTTTTTTTTTTTTTTTTTAGCTCCTATTTTGATGAAAAGGGTTTAGTCAGGCAACAGTTGGATTCCTTTGATGAGTTTATTCAGATGTCTGTGCAGAGAATTGTTGAAGATGCTCCACCAATTGATTTACAAGCTGAAGCCCAGCACGCCTCAGGAGAAGTGGAAGAGCCAGTAAGTGGAGAACCTTGGCAGCGATGATGTGTTGTTACAATTCAAATTCATTTTACATCAGTTTTATTTAACTCCTGTCCTGCTGTTTGAGTTGGGAAGTGACCAAAAACAAGTGTCTGCTGCAGCTCATGTTGTCAGCTCCTCTGCAAAACTGCATGGACAGAGACTTAGTAGAGCAGCTTAATGTCTTACTCTCATTTATTAAATGCAAGTTTTGAGGAATAGGTTTAGAGATGAGAAAAAGAAAACTTGCTTTTTCCTTCAGTCACTCGCGGGCAATCTCTCACCACATTTGAGGATGCTGGACTAATTTAAGGAAACTGCATGCATTGGGAAAAACTTACTTTTTTTTTGTTTCTGTCTCTCTCTGCTTCTCAGTGTCAAATTTTGAAGGCAGTTTAGAGCACATGAGAGGGTTTAGCAGTCGTGCTCAGAGATAAGAGTGATGGTAAATGTATTCTTAAAATTGCTTTCATGAGAACATGGAAATGGTACTATATGTGGCTGTTGCTGCAAATCCAGGGAAAGGTGTTTCTTCATGTAAGGACTGAGGGTCTTTTTTGACCTACGAAACATTTGCCAGCAAGGTCCTGCCGCCTCCTGTTGTAGGAAGCTTTTGTGCATTTTAAAAATCAGATTGTTTTCCAAAAACTCAAGTCTTACTTTGTTTACTTGTCCTATAGAATCTTCCTAGGAACCAGTGTTACCCAGCTTGCTGTGTTTTCATTTATTGTTCTTCTGCAGTAACGGTTCTGGTTGCTGATAGGAGAGATGCTTCTTCCATTACAAGTAAATATATTCTTGTTTTCCAGCCCCGGTATCTGCTGAAGTTTGAACAAATCTATCTCTCCAAACCTACACATTGGGAAAGAGATGGAGCACCCTCACCTATGATGCCAAATGAAGCCAGACTGAGAAACCTTACGTAAGAATCACTTCTGTGGTGGATAAACACAAGCAAGAGCTACCTCTGCCTCATTAATTCATAGCCCTTTATGATATAGTAGTGCCTTGAAAATGTGATAATTACTGCTTTGTTTAAACTTCCATGTCCAGTTGTTAATGATTTGGTAATAATGCTTAATACACCGGTGAGTGCTTGAATAACTGCCTTCATTATTCTGGGTCGTGCAGAAAGGTAGTAACTGACAGGTAACACAGTGGTATTTTTATTCTGTAGGTATTCTGCCCCCTTGTACGTGGATATAACTAAAACAGTTATTAAAGAAGGGGAGGACCAGTTGCAGACCCAGCATCAGAAAACCTTTATAGGAAAAATTCCTATCATGTTGCGTTCCACGTACTGCTTGCTGAATGGCTTAACTGACCGTGATCTTTGTGAGCTGAATGAGTGTCCACTTGATCCTGGTGGCTACTTCATCATTAATGGATCAGAAAAGGTAAGGGATATACCTTGCACAGCCATCTTTACAGACACTGGAAGTTCTGTTACTTGTATCCATGTGTTTTGCCAGGAGCATAAACACTCTTATTTCAGTGTACCAGAGATACTGTGGGAACTCCTGATCTTGCAGAAAGATGGGCTTTTAGTCATCTGTTAGGGCTTTCTCAAGCCACCTCTTCTTCTTTGTGCCACATTTCCCATCTTCAGTCCTTCCCTTCTTCAGTTTTGTCAACTGCTTTGTGTTTTGTGAACTTTTTGCCAGTAAGTGCTCTAGATGTTTTTATTTCCTTTTCCAGCATTGCAAAGCATCGTGCACTCTGAAATGAGGCACTTCCTCACTCGGAGTGTCCTCCAGCTTGTTCACAGCTATAAGATGCATTTTGTTTTAAGAAAAGGTTCTTGTCTCCATTGCTGTGGAAGCAGCTTCAGAAAATCATATCCACATCCTGTTAGTGCCTCACTAGCGAAATTGACAGTATTTTATAACTGATAACCTGGGCAAACACAGCAAAATAATCAGAATTGTATATTTCTTCTTGGGGGGAAAAAATCTGGCTTTGACTGTTGAGCTGACATCTAAATTTGCCTGTGTAGTGCATTGGCCTTGGAAAAACAGATAGTGAAATGCTTTCTTTATCAGTGTGTGAAATGTCTTGGCACAGCTAGAAGATGTAGTAAGTAATAACAATGGTGTTCCCTGAGTCTCTTGTTTTGGCTATTCCATCTTCACTAGCTGTATGTTTTGTTTAAATCTGTATTTTTAAAATACAGTTTGGCCAATTGACTTCGTGCTGTGCAGTGCTCTAAAAGTTGTGGCACCTGAAGGAATAGTAGAAACAGTGTGAGTGTTGCTTTCAGTATTCTCTTTTATGAGTTATTTACTCCTGTTCTTGTTTCTAACACAGGTTCTGATTGCTCAGGAGAAAATGGCTACAAACACAGTGTATGTGTTTGCAAAGAAAGATTCAAAATATGCCTACACAGGAGAGTGTAGATCTTGTCTGGAAAATTCCTCCCGACCAACAAGTACTATATGGGTCAGCATGCTGGCCAGAGGTGGACAGGTATGGCTAGGCAGTAGTAACCCCAGAGACTGATTCAGGAGTTTTGTTACTGTCCTGTCTCTTTGTGTCATTTGCTTTTGGGTTTTTGAGAAGAAATTTATTCTGGTGCTAAGTTGTAAAGAAGATAAAAGTAAACGAAAATTTGTCATACATTACGCCTGTCTCCTTAAAAAATAATTTGAGGATTGAAATGAAGACTCAATTTTTGGCAGATTTTAGGGCAAGGCTAAAAATAATTTGTAAATTACTATACGTGTTTTTTTAGAAAATTCAGTCAAGTTGTGTCCTGTTTTTTCACAAAGAATAAATTGAGGAGCAGGGACCCTCTCTTTGCTGATGTCTAAGCTAGTGTTGAGATGTATTTTGTAGACCATACATTAATTCATATTTAATTGCATCTAATTGTGCCATCTGTGAGGGGAAGCAAGTGCTACATGTAACTTCTAAAGCAAAAGGTGTCAGTACTCATTTAGCATTGCACTGATGTTTTGAGATTTTCCAAGAGCAACTTAAATAGAAGCTTTACAGTATTCTCACTCCTGAATGTCTGGGGCATTCGTGATTTCCTCTGCATCCCACAGCATTTCCTTCTAGAGAATGGGAGCAGCTACTTGAATAATCACTTGCACAGTGGGTTAGGAAAGCTGAGTTTAAGCCTGACAGAAGGAACACTGAAGGTGGATAGGATTGCTCTTGGCACTGAGGGAAAGAAATGATGCACATGGGTGAATGAGTAGTATTTCTATTCCTTTGTATCAGCAAAAACCTTACAAGTTTTCACAGACTTCCAAAGCTTGAAATGTTTTTAAAATAAAAAGTCATTGCTGGAGTAAGGTTGCAGAGTAGCTCCTTAGTTGACCTGCCGAGAAGCCGTGTTTTCCTGTGGTGCTTGAATAAATATGCTTGTGTCGTATCATCCAAATGCAGAGAGAGACTTCTTGCTTAAAGGCAGATATTTTAGAGACTTTTGCTTAAAGGCAGGATGATTTGAGAGACTTCTATTGAAAGGCAGGATGATTTGAGAGACTCCTATTGAAAGGCAGGATGATTTATGTCTAACCTGTGCTTTCCCCATCTTTGCAGGGGGCAAAGAAGAGTGCCATTGGTCAGCGCATTGTAGCAACTCTGCCATATATCAAACAAGAGGTCCCCATCATCATTGTCTTCCGTGCACTCGGCTTTGTGTCCGACAGGGACATTCTAGAGCACATCATATATGATTTTGAAGACCCAGAAATGATGGAAATGGTACTATATATTAAATTATTTCCTGTTCTCATGTTTGGTGGTGTGTTGGTGCAGGTAGTCATCCCTTGAAGCATCGTTCGTTTTCCAGTTGTAATTATTTATATTATTTTTGTGGGTTCTGTATTAGAAATGTTGGAAGTTCTCTGCCTGAGTCTGTTCTAATGAGTACATTAAGTGGACAGAGCACAGTGAAAATTTTTAAAGAGTTAACATGAATTTGGAGAGTTAGGGTCTTCTCCCGCTGTTGTTGACTTTAATTGTAAAGTCTTGATTATACCTGAAGCAGCATCAGAATGAACTTGAATGAGAACTGTTTTCTGAAGTTTAAACTATTTTTTATGTTCTTCCTGCATGCTTCATTGCTGTTTTCTAGTGCCACAAAGACCTGGATCAATAATTAGCAGATCCTGAAAAGAATCATTAACAAACTACCGTGTAGTTTCCTTCAGCCCCAACAGGTGCTGGTTGCTACAGGATTTTGCTGTATTTTTGTGCCTTAGGTTAAACCATCTCTGGATGAAGCATTTGTCATTCAGGAGCAAAATGTTGCCCTAAACTTCATTGGCTCAAGAGGTGCCAAGCCAGGTGTCACCAAAGAAAAGAGAATCAAGTATGCCAAAGAAGTCTTGCAGAAAGAAATGCTCCCACATGTTGGTGTCAGTGACTTCTGTGAAACCAAAAAGGCCTATTTTCTAGGGTATGTCAGAACTCTGTCTCGCAGCTGCAGATGGATATTTTTTATTCATGTGTATGATTGGAAGAATGCCTTGAATGGAAGTTTGTTTTGATCTCAGTCTTCTGGATACTCTGCCATAAACCTTGGGGCACTTCTGCTTTTAGGAGCATAACTCTTTGTTTTGTGCTTCTGTTTGTAGGAGTGTTACTCTTTGTTCTGTGCTTCTGATAGAGCCTGAAAATTCTTTGCTTTAGGGAATTTGGTTATCGTGCTTTGTGTTCTGTGGTATATTTTTGAGGCTGAGAAAATGCAAATTTTGATAAACTAGGAAAAAAAGGAACAAAATGAGCCTCAAACACATTTTAGATCTTAAGTTAAATACGATGATAGCGCTAAATGACTTTTTGATATCCAGTTGCATGGATAACATCTAGGAATTGATAACTAAGATGTAGATATGTACTGATAAGCTGACTAATGTAAACCACTCATTAAAACTAGTAGCACATTTTCTTGATCACTGCTTATTGGTATGCAGATGAACTGAAGCATCAGGAGACTTGTGATTTTATACCTGATTGCATGTGCTTAAACAGAGCCCATATTACAGGACAGGACAGATATTTAGCAGAACAGGCATGACCATCATGATGTAAATATTTTCTTCTCTCTGTCTTTAGACTGAGCTTTCTGTGGGTCATCCACCTCTAAGGATGTGCTGAAGAGGTTTATTTTAGGATAGTGGTATCCCAAAGATCTCGAACGGACAGCCTTTAGGAAAGAGTTCACTGACTTATCTATGAAAACATGTAATCTTTGTTGTGAATGTCTGCTGTCAGTTTAAAACATAAACTGTCTTATTTGCTTAGGTATATGGTTCATAGACTGTTGCTGGCAGCGCTGGGAAGAAGAGAGCTGGATGACAGAGATCATTATGGCAACAAAAGACTGGATCTTGCTGGGCCACTCCTGGCTTTCCTATTCAGAGGGTAACTATCACATACACGTTTTCTTTCATGGTAGAGGCATTGCCAACTCTGTGCTTCTAAATCAGACTGATTCTGTTGTGTCAGAGAGCCAGTCCTGGGCAACACAGCTTCTATCTGATTGTGATTTTCATGGAGTGGTTGAGTTTCCTATAACAGTAGGTGGCCAGCATTGACTTGTTTTTGAAGCACATTTTGTGCACATGTTTACAAACAGTTTCATTTGCTTTATTCCCTTCTGCCCCCTCACCCTGGTTACAAATTGCTTCTTTTCAGGAGGCCAGTGACATTTTTTTCAAATACCCCTGAGTAGGCTGAATTGCACAGCACTGTTTAATCAGATTTCTTGGTGTCTTTCTTCTACAGAATGTTCAAGAATTTGCTGAAGGAAGTGAGAATATATGCACAAAAGTTCATTGACAGAGGGAAAGATTTCAACTTGGAGTTGGCAATTAAAACAAGAATTATTTCGGACGGTTTGAAATATTCGTTGGCAACTGGAAACTGGGGTGACCAGAAGAAAGCTCATCAGGCCAGAGCAGGAGTATCTCAGGTACAATAAGGGCTTTGTCAGGTTTGCAGTTCTTAGGGCAAAACTGTTCTTATGGAGGTGTTTAATATTGCTTAGCAGCCATGCATGTTGTATGTTAAATATTCTAAAAAGGAAATTTCCTTAGGTGACACAGATGACGATCCAAATAGTTGGATCTTCATAGCTGTGTGGTTTAGGGAGTTTTTTGGTCATGTTTCTTATGTGGTTTTTTTGGGTTTGGTTTGGTTTGGTTTCTTTTGTTTTGTTTTGTTTTGGGGTTTTTTTTGTTTGGTTTGGTTTTTTTTTTTTCTTTGGCTATCTAATTCACTGCTAAACAGTTGGTGCACCTCTTGTTAGATCATGCACTTTTGTGTAAATTCCTAGTCCCAGGGAGTTGCCCGGGAGGATGGATTTCTTTCCTTCAGTTACTTCCCGTGCTTTACAGGCAGTTACAAAACTTGAGTGACACCTTACAGTATGAGAGTTATGTATTCCATGGCCAATGATGTGGAGCACTGGCTTTATTAGCCCAGGGTTTTGCTGTGGTGCAAGCATGCTCTGGAAACCTCTGTCACTACAACACAGTTAGGAGCCTGAGATTCTAGGGGCAGTGTGAGTTTAGTGGAGGTGAACTAAAAAGCGTAGCTATCAAAAATCAGAGTTGTTTTAGTTCTTTGTAAGCACACCATTTCTGGAGGGTGTTGATCCTTTCTGCTAGTGTGTCATGATGCCTGTCAGCAACACACTTCGGAAGCTTTGGCTGACTGAATTCCTTCCTCCATGCAGGTGTTGAACCGCCTGACTTTTGCATCCACGCTTTCCCACCTGAGACGCCTGAATTCTCCGATTGGGAGAGATGGAAAACTGGCCAAGCCCCGGCAGCTGCACAACACCCTGTGGGGAATGGTTTGCCCTGCAGAGACCCCTGAGGTAATGAAAGCAGGATTTGTGTACTAACTGCATTTCCCTCACGTTAATTTTGTAACCATGGCACTTGTGATGATCCCTTGCACTTTTTTTAATAATGCTGATGCAGATATTTAGCTTTATAGCTAACTCGGTGGTTGAAAGCTTTTTTTATGTCCAGTTCCTTGGGGAGTTAAGTTGAAATTCTTGAATCTTCTTGGGGGAACCTCTTGATTTGAAAATGCAAGTTAACTTTGTGTTTCTGCTAGGGCCATGCAGTAGGACTTGTGAAGAACTTAGCCCTGATGGCTTACATTTCTGTGGGGTCTCAGCCATCTCCAATTCTGGAATTCTTGGAAGAGTGGAGTATGGAAAACCTAGAAGAAATATCTCCAGCAGCAATAGCTGAGTATGTGCAAATAAAACTCTTTAAACCGACTTTAAGTTTTTTATCCTGTACAACACTTCAGTGGTTCAGGGTTATTTGGTGGGGTGAGTTATTTTTAATTATTATTTGTTTATGTTTCCCCTTTTTAGTGCTACCAAGATATTTGTTAATGGCTGCTGGGTAGGAATACACAAAGATCCAGAGCAGCTGATGAATACCCTAAGGAAGCTTCGTCGTCAGATGGACATCATTGTGTCAGAGGTATAAATCTTTACCTCTAGAGTTTGGGAGTCCTTTTAGACAAGAGAAGATAATGCCTTGATACTACTTTGCAAGTTTCAAGTAGCATTATTTGCAAGTCTCTTTCTGAATATACTTCACATTGGGTTTGTTTTGTGTTTTATTTGGGGAGGTTTTAGGATTTGGTGCATTTGATTTTTTTTATTATATGCTTGATTGCGTATGATTTGTTGCTTGGTTGTGGAGTTGTTTTTTTTAGGGGGAAACGTTTGTTTTTAAAGAGGATGGAGTTGAAAGACAAAGCAGTTGAAAATAATCTTCTGAAACACTTCAGTGTGTAGGAGTGTTACTCTTTGTTCCGTGCTTCTGATAGTGCCTGGAAAGTCTTTGCATTAGGGAATTTGGTTATCCTGTTTTATGTTCTGTGGTTCTGATTCCAAGCTGAGACTTTGTACTCACGGGCTGCTGCTGTCTTGCCCAGGTCTCGATGATTAGAGACATTCGTGAGCGAGAAATCCGCATCTACACTGACGCAGGCAGAATTTGTCGGCCTCTTTTAATTGTGGAGAAACAGAAGTTGCTGCTGAAGAAAAGGCACATTGACCAGCTGAAGGAACGAGAGTATAACAATTACAGGTGAGATATGTTCCTGAAATTCAACTGAAGGTGTAATTTTCCATCTTGGAAGCTGCATGTTCCCTCAGGTTGGAGAGAGGAATGTTTAAAGCTTTGTGCAGCACAAAGATGCTTTCTCTGCCTGCTAGTTTAATCTGGTTTTTTAATCACACTGAGGCAGTGGTAGTCATAATAAGCCAAGGAAGTCTTTGTTCTTGTCACTGCTGAAGAGACCCATTTTAGGTGTTAAGTGAGTTCTTGGTTGTTCAGTTGGCAGGATCTCGTGGCCAGTGGTGTAGTAGAGTACATTGACACCCTGGAAGAAGAGACTGTGATGCTGGCAATGACTCCAGATGACTTGCAAGAGAAAGGTGTGGCATATTGTTCAACGTACACTCACTGTGAGATTCACCCATCCATGATCCTGGGAGTGTGTGCATCCATTATCCCTTTCCCTGATCACAACCAGGTCAGTGCACTTCTGCTGATATCCTGCTTTTAAAGCTGATAGAAAACCCACAGGTGTGTGTGTGTGTAAAGAGCTTTGTGTACGTAATCATATGTATTCCCTTTGTCTGTCTAGTCTCCCAGGAACACATACCAGTCTGCTATGGGTAAACAGGCTATGGGAGTCTACATTACCAACTTCCACGTCCGTATGGATACGCTGGCACATGTGTTGTATTATCCCCAGAAGCCCCTGGTAACAACTCGCTCCATGGAGTACTTGAGGTTCAGAGAGCTGCCAGCAGGTGTGTTGTCAGTTCACGTTCATGGAACAAAAATGCTACTTTCTTGTTTTGGTTCAAACGTGTCACAAATGGCGTGTGTAGAGTACCTGAACATTTAGCCAATGTGTGCTATTTAAGAAATAAGAATAGGTTGAGTGTTAGCTTGTAACTGGACAGCTACACTGCCAAATATCTGTTGATAATGTTGCAGCCAAAACTACCCAAAAAAACCCTCCTAAAACCTAACTGAAAAAAATGAATTATCTGTATTGATGTTTGATAGGTTTTTCACAAGGGGTCACTCTTGCCTCTCTTTTCTACCCAGAGTTGCATTTGCTGATGCTGCATGTTTTTATGTGTGGGATGTAGAGATTTTTATCTGAGAAATGGTAGAACATTCTTCACTGAAGAGAGTACAGCCCTGCTTTGAGTTAAAATAGTGTCTGTCTGGGCATGTGTGCATAGTTTCAAAGTACTTTCTCTTCATATTGTAGGTATCAACTCGATTGTAGCCATTGCATCATACACAGGCTATAACCAGGAAGACTCTGTCATTATGAACCGTTCTGCTGTTGACAGAGGCTTTTTTAGGTAAGACTATAAATTTTTTAACTGCTTGGAATTTAAAAAAAAGGCTACACTGAGTTGTCCAGAGGCTCAAGAGAAGTTAATTTTATGCTGGAAGGTGCCATTCTCCAAATCTTTCCAACTTGAGAAGCATTTTTTTTTTTTTTTAAACTCGGGATGGAGGGAGCAATACAATGAAAATAGTGAATCTTATCAAAACACCATGAAACCTGACTGCCCACTTTGTCTTCTTGATCTTCTATTTTGATCTTTATTGTTTGTGATCTTTTGTATCGCAGTTTAATGAAAAAACATTTGGACTCTTCCCTGGCATATTTTTTATAGAAGTCTTGCCAGTTACCAGAACAATGCTGCAGCATTTTAGCATGGTATTGTCTTTATTATTGAGACAGTTGCTACCAGTTAGGATTGGAATGTTCCTCTCCTTAGAAGGAACTGCTGTTGGCACAGCTGGTGGCTGATGTGACTTTGTGCGTTGTAGTATCTGAAAGCACTTTGTTGTGCTGGCAACTGAGGCAGCAAACAAAAACCCTTAAAGCACCAGAAAGAATCTTACATAAATTGAAAGTTTTTCACTGCAGCTCACTTGTACTGAGTGTGGCACTGCAAGGTAGCAGTAGAACCGTGAAAAAGAAAACTAAAAACCTTTGCAAGATTGCATGCATAGGGAGGAAAGTAATGTGAGAATGATATGCTGAAGATGAGAATAATTATTAGGAATAACAACTACTTCTGAGGTGTCGAGCAGATACAAAAGTCTTCAAAGTTCATCAAAAATTAGCATGTTATCTTAGGTACTTTGGCAGTATCTGCAAAGTGACCATCATAATGCCCTCTGAAACTTTGTTGTTTGGTGGGTTGTTTTTCTGGTTTTGTTTTCCTCTCCTCAGTGAAGGTCAGATTTACAGGAGATCAGAGGAAAGGTTGTGCGGCATGTGCTCATTATTTGGATTTGGTTGTTATTAATAACACTAACCATAATATGTGGAAATGAGATATACAGGTGGGGGAAAATGATGCTGGTTTCACTGGAGGAGACTTTATAAATTCATTTCAGGTCTGTGTTCTATCGCTCATACAAAGAGCAGGAGTCTAAGAAAGGGTATGACCAAGAGGAAGTTTTTGAAAAGCCTACACGTGAAACCTGCCAAGGTAAGATAAAAGAGTGTACAAAGACTCCGTTTCCAAATTAAAGTTCTGTGGGCGAGGGAGTTAATGTTGAACTGATTCGGTTTATATTTTGGGATATATTAATACATTTTTGTATTTTATAGAAATTACCATATTGGTTGAGATACTTGCATTAGATATTTTAGCAGTTGTCTGAGGTTGCAAGCAGACATGTTGAATTACTGCAGAACATTGAGAGTCAGTATGTTGAAAAATTTAGGTCTACTTTTTTTGTTCCTTTTTTTTCCCCCCAAGGTATGAGACACGCAATCTATGACAAACTTGATGATGATGGTTTGATAGCCCCTGGGGTACGTGTGTCTGGGGATGATGTCATCATTGGCAAAACAGTCACACTGCCAGAAAACGAAGATGAGCTGGAGAGCACCAACAGACGCTTCACCAAGAGAGACTGCAGCACCTTCCTGCGGACCAGTGAGACTGGGATTGTAGATCAGGTCATGGTAACCCTGAACCAGGAAGGATACAAGTTCTGCAAGATTAGGGTGAGCACTGACGTTTGTGCTTTCTGCTCTAATAGTCTTTGGTCTGTATTTAAGTTACCAATTGCATGTTTTTCCTGTGACTGACAGGTACGTTCTGTAAGAATTCCACAAATTGGAGATAAATTCGCTAGCAGACACGGTCAGAAAGGAACCTGTGGTATCCAGTACAGGCAAGAGGTAGTAATTTATTTTTTCTTCTTCTGATTTTACTTGTGATGATCTTAGCATTGGAACTGTCTTAAGTGAATTGTCTGTGGAATATCTACTCAGGTGCAATGTTGACTTAAATGTAGCTTAAATGTATTTTTAGAAGGGGACACAGCTGCTTCTTACATATTTCAATGATTTTTAAATTCTTTAAAATATTTAATTTGGATCCAGACACATACTTTTCCTAAACATGATGTTCTGGGAAGAACTGACTGTGTGTTTCCCTGCTCCAGGATATGCCCTTTACATGTGAAGGCATCACACCTGATATCATTATCAACCCCCATGCCATCCCTTCCCGCATGACCATTGGTCACTTGATTGAGTGTCTTCAGGGCAAGGTAAGAACAGTCTTCTAAACTGCATGTCTGAGCAATATGAATTAAAATTTGGTGGGGATTGTTGTTTGCTTTGAGCTTTTTTTTTTTTTTTTTTTTTTTTTTGTAAAGATGAACACTATCTAGTAAGTGTTAAATAATTATTGTTCTCCAGTTACTTAATAGCAAAAGGAGGTTTCTTAGGGAAGATGTACAGTCTTGTAAATTTTATGCAGAAGGTCAGACCCTACCTACAGTGTGCACTCTCATCTGTTACTTTTGTTCCAGACATTTTCCCCTGACCTAGAAAAAGGAGTAGGAAAATTGTTTATAGTGTGTGTTTTTTAAAATACGTGGCAGACAAGCACAGAGAGATAGGGTTCGACTATTGGCACGGAATCTCAAATTCCAATATGAAGAGTTACAACAGCTAAATATGATCTAACCAGTCCTTCAGAAACCTGACAAACTTCTTCAAATCTCTTCTCTGTAGGTGTCTGCAAACAAGGGAGAAATTGGTGATGCCACACCTTTTAACGATGCTGTCAATGTGCAAAAGATTTCCAACCTTTTATCAGATTATGGCTATCATCTAAGAGGAAATGAGGTATAAATAGTCAAGGTATCAATTTACTCATTTTTTTAATATACATTTGAGGGGTAGTAAGGCTTACGATTGCATTGACCTCTTCAGGTCCTCTACAACGGCTTCACTGGTCGAAAAATCACATCCCAGATCTTCATTGGTCCTACCTATTACCAGCGCTTGAAGCACATGGTGGACGACAAAATCCATTCTCGTGCACGAGGGCCAATCCAGATCCTTAACAGACAGCCCATGGAAGGCAGATCTCGGTAAGGCAGATCCCTGGTAGTTTCTGTATGCTGTTCTGTTTTTCTGTTTAGTTTTTAGCCCTGAACAAGTAGTTGCCTCAGCTTTGCAGCTTAATTAGCTCACCCTTAATAGCTACCCATTTTTTCATGTGTTTGGTTTAAGATCTTGTATTGGGTGCAGGTGCCAAGGTTTTGGCAGCAGGAGGTACTGCTGGGGTGGCCTCTCTGAGGAAGGGCCAGGGCTTGCCCCGTGCTGGACACAGCCACTTAGAGCTGGCCCTGGCAGCCCCAGTGCTGAGCTGAGCAGCAGTGGTGCTGGTAGCACTTCTGTGAGAATGTATTTAGAAAGGGTAAAAAATGCTGTGCAGCAGCTGTGAGAGAGGAGTGAGGAAATGCATCAGAAACTGGCCTGCAGCCTGTGGAAAGCCCATGCTGGAGCAGGCTCCTGGTAGGAGGTATGATCTGTGGGGGACCCCTGCTGCTGTAATCTCTTCCTAAAGGATTGTACCCCGTGGGAAGGGCTCATGCTGGAACAGTTTGTGAAGGACTATCCCATGGAAGGGGCCACATGCTGGAGCAGGAAAAAATTGTGAGGAGAAAGGAGCAGCCTGTGGTGCACTGACTGCAATCCTCATTCTCCCAGTCATCACAGGGAGGGCACGAAGGAGTTGGGAATGAAGGATTGAAGTAAGCCTGGGAAGAAGGTTGGGGAGGTGAACTTTTTAGTTTTGTCTTTGTTCCCTGTCATCCTACTCCCTTTTTAAATGGTGATAAACTCATTTTCCCCATGCTGAGTCTGTTTTGTCTGTGATAGTAATTGGTAAGCAGTCTCTCTGGTTTTATGTCCACTCACGAGCTTTTCCATCTTACTTTCTCCCCATGTCCAGTTGACATGGTGGGGACCAGAGAGCTGTTTGGGGGACATCTGGCACACAGCCAAGGTTAAACCCACCACAGATAAGCAGAGGATGACTTAATCGTACACTTTGTTTTGCTGTATGGTTGTGCTGTGGCTGTCAGACACCAGCTGTAGAAATGCTCATCAGCAGTTATTAATTAACTGTTTTCACAGTTCTATTCTGTGGTGTTAGAGGAAAATTAATGCACAGCTTTCCTCCTGCCTTGCAATGCGGATACTTGTTCCACCATCAGGAACTGATTATTTTGCCAGTGAACTCAAAAGTTGAGGGATTTTTCTCTTCCTTTTAGTGATGGTGGCCTTCGCTTTGGAGAAATGGAACGAGATTGCCAGATTGCTCATGGAGCAGCCCAGTTCTTGAGAGAAAGATTGTTTGAAGCTTCAGACCCATACCAGGTCCACGTGTGTAACCTCTGTGGAATCATGGCCATTGCAAACACGAGGACTCACACCTACGAATGCCGCGGATGCCGTAATAAAACTCAGGTACGTGTGGTTTTCATCAGCCACTGTTTCTCCGTGTGGGCAGGAGGAAATGCCACTTGAGTGAAGCGGGAGGATAGGGAAGTAAATGTTTAAAGAAGCACCAGAACAATTGCTATTTTAGTTTCATAACTGTTTTAAGTGTTTATAGCGTTGTAGTCAATTTGGATGCTTCCTTTATTAATTTTATAGTGTTGGCACGTCACTTGGCAGGAAATGCTGTTCAAATGTTGTACAGTGCAGCGCTTTCAGAGACTTTAAATGCTCAAGAGCTTATTTTTAGAAGTAAAACTCAGAATCACAGGAATTTAGAGGCATCGCCCTTGTGGCTGTCCCATGAAGATATTTATGCTTGCAGAGCTGGGTCCCCACGGGAGGTCTTTTGTGTTGCACTTTGGTGGGTTTTTCTAATTTAATAAAAGCTCTGCAGTGCATGCTTGGTTACAGAAGTATGTCAAGGGAGAGTGGTAGCAGAGATAAAAATAGTTGCCTTGAACAGACTTGTTTTTGTGCTAGGGACTGGCTGCTGCAACTCTTAACAATGGCACTGGGGCTACAGTGATGTGTCCTGGAAACCTTACCTCCATTTATGCACCTCAGGCACACGCTGCTATGCACATGTTCTGTGTTAAATGGCTCTTGTTTAGGATCTGAACCCTTGGCTGCATTTTTACATTAAATTTGTGTTCTACAGAGCTGTTGTGTAGCCCCTGCAGACAGTCTCAGCTTCCTTCTTACTTTGGTACTGTCTCTGAGTAATTCTTGTTAAATGCTTTCATGCATATCTCCAGATTTGCTTGTAAGCCAAAACTCAACAAGTTGTTTGTGTAGAGGATAGTGGAAGTTGATGTTTTACGAGTGTTTATCGTAAGACTTTTGAAATGTCTTTCCAGATATCTTTGGTTCGGATGCCCTACGCTTGCAAACTCCTCTTCCAAGAACTGATGTCTATGAGTATTGCACCTCGTATGATGAGTGTTTAGCCTTAAAAGGGCTTGTTGTTTTTTTTAAATTATGAGACTCAAGTGCTCAGGTTTTGTTCATTTTGTATACCTTGCATTCAAAATCACAGTTTTACTCATCTGCTGTGTGCTGTTCAAAAGTACGTTTTATTTCCTGTAAATAGAATTAAAATTTGTAATCGAACTTGTGAAACTATTTGTGTATCTGTGAAAGAAGTGTGCAAGCAAATTGGGAGTCAAAGAAAAAGGGAGTTAAGAGGGACTGATTAGTCAGCTAGAAAAAGCCAGAGCTTGCAGCTTTCCAAAATACTAATTTAAAACTGTGCATAAGTGAAAGTCCTCACATCACAGCTCTGCACCGTCATCTGTGAAAAAACAAAAACATGTTACACTCTGTCCTGTTCCAAGGGGGAATAACTTTGGCAATAGCTTTGGGATCTCTTGGCTGAGGGTAAGACCTGACCCCTCCTTCCTTCCTGCCTTCTTTCCTTCCCTCCCTGCTGCAGGGGTGTGATAATAGACACGTTTTTCTGTGCTGAGATCACCTGGACATGGCACACAGACTCTCACAGTGTAGCTGTGATGTCTGGCAGTTTGTTCCATTAACTTTATCAGTTTCCTGTAAGGTGGCAGTCTACATTTACTTATCACTTAGCTCCAGATGCCTTAGAGCTTTCCTACAGCTGAAGAGAACCAGCTGTAGCATGGGCTGGGTGTGTAAGAAACAAACTGAGGCACTGTGCAGAGTGCTGCAACCTTGCAGTAGTTACTGTGAGAGAGGGAGTGAACATTCTCTGTTATGGAGTGTAAACGTGCTGTTCATGGCACAACTCAGTAAAACTCAATTTCATTCACATCCATAAATAAGATGTTTGAAAAGGGATTGGAGGCTACCTTAAAACCATTAGCAAAGTTCCTGTGCATGATATTTGGATTCATTTTAAGCTCTCATTTCAGTGCCAGGTGCTGCTAATGTTCTAAGGGAAGTATTTTAGCTCTTCACAGACATAAGGACACAAAAAGTCAAGACTATATAGTTTGGATAAAGCTAGCAGGGATTAAAACTAAGGATTATGTCCAATAGGGGATTTGGGCAGCACAGTATTCCCTGTCCTTCGGCCTCTGGCAGGGTTACAGTTACTGTTCTGGCTCTCCAGATTTATTCCTAGGCATATCATGTGGCTGTGGGACTGAGCCATCCTCTGCAGCTGGGATGAGGGTGGTTGGTGTGCCACCAGCTTTGCACACAGCCTAGCAGAGAGGACATGCTGTGGCAAATCTCTGAGGTTTCACATCCCAGCATGCAGAGAACATGGCAGGAACTGGAATGTCTGCTGTGCCAACACTGCTCCCAGGAGAGAGGAGCAGGCTCAAAAGCACCCAGACAACACTGAAAGGGTTATACAAAGGTAGGGCTGGAAACCCACTGGAAGTTGCTCTATAAAAAACCCAGAAGGTGTTTCTTAATTTTACTTTACTATTTCCAGTACTTTACAGCATGTGGGGGGTTGTTTGACCATCCCTTGAGAACTCTAGCAGCTAAGATTTGCTGGAATGTTTTGTCAAATGCAAAAAACTGCGTGTTAACTGGTATTTCTAGTGGGTGGGTGGGGAGGGTTTGTTGCATTGTGGGGTTGTTTTGTGTTTTTAAAGATTAAACAGAGGTGGTCCTTTTGTATCAAATAACAATAAACTGTTAGGGTAGAGAGCTGCTGAGTGTTCAGCCACACTTACCAACCTTTGGTCAGGGCGATTTCATGCAGAGTTTCCACAACGTGGATTTTCGCAGAAGCCGTTGCCTCTCCTTTGGCATTTGATGCATGGCACTCGTATTCCCCAGCGTCCTCTTTGCTCAGAGGAGATATCTAAGGGAAGGAACACACCCCGCTCCCCCAGTGAGCATCTGGTGCACCGGTAGAGGTGATTCTGTCTTCAGGTATCTTACAGAACTTCTCTGTGTCAAACCCTGTCGTCCCCATGCAAGTGGTATGCACACTTCTGCAGGCTAGACAGAGGAAGGGTGCATGCACCAGCTACGACTGCTACCAGCAGCCACCTTTATCCTTCATCTCTAACTCACACAGGTTGTTTTCCTCTAAATTCCCTGTCTCTCACCATTTGTCTCCTCTACTGTTCCGTGTTCATCAGCAGTGTGCAAACTGCACTCTGCTGTCTGTGCAGCCCTGTGCATACCCAGGGTACTTACCAGCACCCAGCCAGTCACTTCATGTTTCTCAGGGCCCCCACGGGTCTGGATAGCCAAGTTCTCCCGGTCCCCAGGCAGAAGCTCCATCCTCTGGACACCATACTGTCCTCGAATTATCTAAACAGAGGGGCAGGAAAGGGTAAGAACTTCGGGGCTTACTTATGCTGGAACTGCATGCTGAACCATACCTGCACCCAGATCAACATTAGATGTACATGAATGTGTTTTGTGCTGCAGCAGTGTATCTCTATCACCAGTTTCCCCTTATCCCCCTTATAATGCACCCACACCACCCCAGTGCCTCAGCCCTGAGGCTGTGCTCCCCTCACACCAGCAACACAGTGGCCCAGTTTTCTGGTACAGATGGTGCTGGGCAGTGGGGTGTGCCAACAAGCCCTGTGCTGATCTGGCCTCACAGAACTTGTGTGTGTGCTCCCAAGCGTGTGCTCAGCCCTGCCAGTTTCTGCTGCAGCAAACCAGGCAGTCGCTCCTGGCAGGCACTGCATCAATGTGAAGGCAGCACTGCAGTCTTTCCCCAGTACCTGAGCCCAGAGGATAAGTGGTGCTCAGACCTTGTTACCACCAGGTCAAGCAGTCTCTCAGCCACAAGGACGAGGCATGAGAAGCAGAACAACATTGACAGACAGTGTAAACTCAGCGTCTGTTCATAAACAAGCAGAACATGCTGCCTGAGTCAACAAGCCCACAGACCTGACAGTCTGCTCTTGAACCCCTGTGAATAAAGCTTGCTGTCTTACAGCATATTTTGGGCCAATCTAGTTTTTTTCTCCATAGTATCCTTTAGTAGCAATGTTTCAGCCTACTTTTAAGACCCTTCACAAGTGTGCACAAACCTGTGGCACTTGAGGAGGCTGCAGGAGCCATGCAGTGGCTCTCAGCCCTTCGGCCAGGATACTCTCCATTCAACACTGGCCCCTGTCCTAAGCCAGATGTTACCAGTGCTGCCAAAACCAACATGCTGCTGGCTACTGGAGCTAAATGACTGCCCCATGTGGTTCCTGTTCCCGATGTGGGCGATGTCTAGCCACCTCAGCAGGGTGAAGGTGAAGGCAGGTCAAGAGACATACCCTACATGCTCCAAATACCAGGCGCTACCAAGAGAAACGCAAGTCCTGTCCTGGCTTGGGATCAACAAGAGTTTATTTTCTAAATAATGTCTAAAAATTAAGCAAAACCAGATGTTTGGGGGTGGACAGAACTGCAGACATGAGAGAACTCATCAAAGAGGTGTGTTTCTACAGAGGGATCTGCCTTTGTGCTTACAAGGCACTTTCAGCCAGGTTTGCTGTGCTGTAACAGCTCTTAGCAGGGCCCTTACCTTATTCCAGATGAGGACAGGCGTTGGGATGCCAATGACTTCACAGCTCAGGTAGATTTGCGCTCCTGTCACATTCCAGATGTCCTTAGGAGGAGTCACAATGGAGGGTCCTGCAAAAAGGGAGAAAAGCTTTTAAGTCCCAGGTGCTCCATGCTAAGCCTTTTAAGTGATAGCCAGTCACAGTTTTGAGGATGAGGTGAAGGTGATCCCTGCTAGGAGCAAAGTTCACTGGACTGATCCTACATCACAGCACTTCTCTCTCCAAAGTGACACACACACCCAGCCTTGAGTTATCCAGATTCATGGGCACTTGCCCCAGATGAAAACTCAAAGTGTTGAGCAGTTCAAGTGGTAAGTCCTCCTCCTCACAAGGTTGAGGTAAGAAGTAAAATACAGTTTGTATTCTGTTATCTCAGAGGCTAAACAGAACTGTACCAGCTGCTTACCATGCAGTGACCAAGTCAGCTGGCATGGAAGAAAGGACCCACAGGAGACAGGGTGCATCCCACTCTATCATGCCATGAAGAGCTTGCCCAACTTTGCAGCACCATTTCTCCCAGTATGATTTCAATCCCATGGCTGTGGGCTGCCAGAGTTCAATGCTATGCTGTTCCTGTTTTGCCAGTGTGCAATGCTCAGCCAAAGAAGGCTGGCTGGCTGGTGGCAGAGCTCTCCATGGGCCAGATCTGGGAAGGGAGTAGGTGAATGCAGAGCTGTTTTTCTCCAGAGAGCTCCAGTTCCTGGTTAAATAGGGAGTTGCTTCTAAAGCAGATCAGAGTAGGGTTGTTTTGCAGATCTTGCTGGAGATGTTTATCCCTTAGGCTGGGAAATGCTGGAGACATAACCCCTATCCCAGGAAGGGAAGAAAGGCCTTTTCTTTTCAATCCCTCTTTAGCGAGGCTGTTCTGCAAAACACAGCTATTAATTCCCCACAATAGGAAGTGCAGACCAAAGGAGCACAGAGTGTTTATTTCCAGTTATTGATAGCTTTAAGAATTCCACAAACAGCTTTCCCCCTTCTGTTCTGAAGATGCAGGCAGTAACAGGAAACTAAAGCTCCCATTACAGTCCATCAGGAGAAGGCATTTCCTATGCAGACAGGTACTCCAGAGCCAGCCTGATAGAAGCTCCTGGCCTCATTCCCAGCCCCATAAAAGAGGGACAGATATGGGTCCTGATGCTCCTTATGGGGCCCTGAATCTGCACTGATTTCAGCCCTGCATGTGTGCTCTATCTTGCAGCCCTGTTGCAGACAGCGGGGTGCAGGTTTCAAGTGCATCCCACTACACCACCTTCCAGCAGAAAGCTGGTGTCTTCTTCCTCCTCATGATCTGGGGTCAGATCCACACTGGTATCACCAGCCAAAGGGTATCAGCTATGCTTCTGTTTTAGTCCAAGAGATGCTGAGGTGAGCTGCTCCTGAGCAGCTGGTGCAAACCCAGAGAAGTGTTTGCTCTTCTCTTTCGAGACTTCTCTTTCCAGGAATGACTGTACACAGCCTGCTGGTGGGAAGCTGCAAAGAGACCAGGGGTGGCTGCAACATTCTCTGTTACAGAAGTATTCCAGTTCTTATTTTTAACAGGAGGCAGCTGTGGAGAAGCAGAAAAGTTTTATGTGTAGCCCTGGGCGATGGTTGAAACCACACCTAATAGTCAGCATGGGCTGGTTTCCTGGCAGACACCACAACCCAGGTGCTCCTCATCTGCACAGAGATGAGTCTCTCAGCTGAGAAAAGGATTTAAGCAGTGTTTCAACACCCTGCTGAAGGTTTTCCCCCCTGAGTACCCCACAGTGACCAGTCCAGGACATTGCTATCCCCAGAATGGGGCCACCTCAGGTCATGCACTCTGCTCCCCATACCCACTGCAGCATTTCCTGCACAGCCCAGATGTTCTTTTTCTGGTATCCCTTAAACAATAGGGATAATAAGGTGCTTGGAAGCTCTGATGGGACACAATGTCCCCAGGCAGCTGGGCTGGACCCATCCTCTGTGTGGGACCTCCAGCTGATAGGCACCCAGCAAAGCCTGCTGCTGCTGCCCTTATTCTGTTGCCAGCTCTCTGCATGCAAATTGGCTTTCCTGAAGCAGAGCTTGGGACTTGGCAGAGCTATGTCTGCCCCTGTATGACACCACCCTGTCACTGGGGTTCTTCCATGAGGCAGGAAAAACGCAAGTGCCCCAATGATCACCATCTCTCACCACAGAAAATGAGAGATCCTGACTCTTACATTAAAAGCCAGGTGGATTTTAATCCATTGTTATCATTATCCAGGATCTGGCTCAATTCTCCCCTGGTTGGGAACTGGCAGCATTCAGCACACCACTAAATCCACTGCCTGAGGTGTTTCAGTCTTGGTTTCTGCTGAGTTTCCCCCTGTGCCAGGAGTTCAGACACCCACTTGCCCAGAAGTGTTTATTCACCCTGCCAGGATGAACAGGTCACACCACGTTTTTTCAGGGGAAAAGGGGACAAGGAATTTCTACCCACCTCCTAAGGTGCAAACTAATTCTCCTTCTCCTAAAGAGAAATTGTTTATCTTCTTGGACAGGGGAATTGCCTGCACAGCTTCACAGCAAAGCCCTGTCTCGCTTGGCACAGCAGTCACAGCACAGTGAGAGCTTGGCTGTTACAAGCCAGTCCTGAGCTCGGGATGTACATCCTGATCCAACCAGGCAGAACATGACGTTCTACATTTGGCTGCAAAATGAGCTGGAAGCATCCACAGGCCTCTGCCTGTATCTGACACAGCTCTGAGGCCAGGAGGGAATGCACATCCTGAGAGATGCAGCAAGTGTCATGGGAAAAGTCACTGTGCTCTCTCTGGACATTTGACTTAAATCCATGCAGCCAAAACTCTAGAGCTGGGCTTCTTCCGCCACTAAAAATAAATGAGAAAGGCCAAGAAGTCATCAGATTTGAAGTCAGATCAAAACCAGCCACAGCAGTAGCTAAACTCTCACCACAGTGAGCTGACACCCATGTGCATGGCAGCCACCCTCTTACTGCCTCTGCTGGTCCCACTCATGCTCCCTCGCACAGTCCCTCAAAGTCGACAGAGACAGAGAGATGAGACGGCAACTTGACACAACAGGAGAGGCAGGGGATGGCGGAGCCTTGCATGCACTTCAGAAAATGTGAGGCCATTCCCTCCTCCGAGTGCCCTTCTTGCTTCAGGAGTTCTTGTGAAGGGAGCAAAGCCAGGACTGGAAACAAGCCCACCTTGTAGAGAGCACACGTCTCGATTCTTGCCAGCAAGGAGCCCCCACCGCCATCATCCTGCAGCCGGCACCTCGGAGGCCTTGCTGCTCTACTGGCAGCACTGCCCACAGGGGGATGGCTTCTCCCTCAGCTTCCTTCAGGCTGAGGACCTGAGGGCTGCACCGGCCCATAAAAATGGTCACTATCACCAAGGTGGCTGAGTGGTCCTTGCTGTCCTGCCGGGGACACTGTGGATGTGCAGATGCTCCCTGACTGCACTTGCTCCTTGACCAAGATGACAGCCCAGGCTGTTGATGGAGATCAGCTGCTCTCCACAGGCACTTCAAGCATTTCCTCTGTGCTCTGCCTATTGTTTGTAAAACAAACAGCTCTCCCTGGCCCAGGAAGGAGCTTTTTACTGAGCCCCAGAGCTCATTCACCCTGGGACAGAGCCTGAAAACACTTTTTCTGCAGCTTGCGGGGAACTGACAGCCTGTGTTACGTCAAAAATAGCAGCTGGAAAGGAGTTCCCATTGTTTTATGTAGTTGCTTTTCTGCCACAGCAATGTGCACAGCAGAGCTCCTGACGTCCTTGATGAGGATATTATTTGGCATCTGTTTCTGACACCCCTCCTACAGCAGGCACCCCTTCTGTGCCCAGCCTCAGCTGGCAGAGACCTGGCACATCCCAGCCCACCCACTGATGGTCACTCACAACTGAGGATTAGCGGGTCCTCACCAATCCTCCTTTGCTGTTCACTCACACAATCAAATAAAAATCACACAGCAAGCAAAGCAGTGACTTCTTTGCTAAAATCAAGGGGCCTACGGGTATGTGACTTAAGGCAAAAATCAACTGGACGTTAAGAACCGTGGGCTACGTCCTGGTGCTTGGGAGTGTGTGGAAGCCCAGACCATGAACACACCAAGCCATGTACCACAGGCTGAAGCTCAGGTGGGTGTCAGCTTGGCTCCCAGCCAGCAGTCCTGCACACTGCACTGCCCTGCCACAGCCCCAGGTGACACACAGGCTGGGAACACTCCCCGAGAGGACAAACCCAAGCAAAAGCTGAACATTGTTCACTCTCAAAAGTTATTGCAAGTCTGAAAATAAACCCTCTCCAGTCTCCTAAGTTGCTGGTAAAGTACTTTCCCTTCAAAATTACTTTATATGGAAAAAGGGAAACCTTCCATAAGCAACATGTAGTCATTTTAGCTGGCATGGCCTTAGCTGCTCCCTCCCAGGTCAGCGCCCTGTGAGAGGCGGCAGCAGACGGGAAGCTCAAGCAGCTCCTGGCTTTCCCCACTCCCAAAGCTGCCTGCTGCTTTCTGGCAGAGTTACAAGCCTCCTCTGTTACCTTCTTCTGAAGGCATTTCTCGTCCTCCTGAAATCTGCCTTTGAAGAGACTAAGCAGTTACAGAAGGAAGCGAGCGTTGGATGCTGTGTCTATTTGGACGCTCCCTCAGACTTCGGCAGGCTCTGGAAAGGCTGCAAACACCAACACAGCTTTGCCCCACGCCCTGGAGACCTGAGACTGAGTGAGCGTGAGGAAGGGCCCTGGGCCACCATCATTCTGCCATGGTGGCACTCCTGCTCTCCACACCACCGGGGTCAGCGTGGTGCACACCACTGCCGCTGGAAACGCCAGCCCTGCTGTTTGACCGTGGTTTGGGAACGCTGCCTTCAGGCACCTCGTGCACGACCTTCATATCATAGAACCATAGAATGGTGGGAGCTGAAAGGGACCGTAAAGAACATCTACTTCCATGCGCTAAAGCCTGGAAAGAATGTGGAAAGCTTACAGTGGGAGACACAGAAAAAAGGCATGGCAGCATTTATGCATGGAAAAGCAGGCAGGGCTTTCGAAAATCCGACCTGATTAGACTTGTTACGCGGTAATCTCCTATTTAGTTCTAACCTCAGTCAACCTCAGCCCAACAAAGGATTGAACACATTTTTTTTTTAAGCACAGCATGCCTTTCCAGCAGCAGAAAAAACAAACATAGGGTGGAATTTGCTGATCAGTAATCATTCCTTCCTAGTGAATTTGGGTATGCTGTGATGATTGAGAATGAAGACACAGGTGAAATACAGGATCCTCCTGAGCGGTGAAGGTTTTGCATAGTCCCTGACATACTCTTGGTCTCTAGGACTCTGACAAGTAATATATTAAACAACTTCCATAGCAGCTTTTAGCACAGTAACCATAAAAACTCAAGCTCCAATGAACCAAAACATTTTCAAATAGTGGAATGCCTTTTAAGGAGGAATTTATGACCTGTGCTACAACAGTGGAAGCCCCCAAAGCTGTGCATGAATTTTAAATCACCAGTACTTTTGAACACTGAGAGCAATGAACAGCAGTGTTCAGGAGTCAGTCACGAAACACAACAGAGTCCAGGAGGGCTGGGTGTGTTTTAAAAAAGGAAATCGTTCAATATTCAAAAGCAGACTGTCTCCAAGTGTAGAAAAGACTAGCCTCCTCAAACAGGGAACTTAGGCTGGAATTTAGGGGAAAAAAAAGGAGAATCTATCATCTCTGGAAGAAGGGTCAGGTAACGTGAGACAATTATAAGGATGTTGTGAGGTGATGTAGGGAGAAAATTAGAAGAGCCAAAGCCCAACTAGGATTTTATTTGGCTGCTACAGTTAAAGACAAAAAAGTTTCTATAAATACATTGGCAGCAAAAGGAGAGTCAAGGAGTGTTTCCATCCCTGGTTGAACACAGAGGGTAGTGTAGTGACAGGGGATGATAAAAAGGCAGAGGAACTTAATGCCTTCTTTGTCTTAAATATCAAGGCCAGTTGTCCTCAGGATACCCAACTCCCAGAGGCAGAAGTTGGTGATGGGGAGATAAGCAAAGCTCCCATGATCCATGAGGAAATCATTAGTTGTAGGAGAAGGGAATACAGGTGACCTCATCCCTGATGAGTCACAGCTATAGCCAATAAAGGTAAGTGTGATAAAAGGAAGTGGGTTAGCTGGTAAGGGGAGGATCATGAAGGAAGAGGAACCTTGAGGAAGAGGGAACCATGATGAAGAAGGCTCCTGAGGAGAGAGAATCCCTGCTGTGAGGTCAGTCTGGGTCTGCACTTAGAGCTGTTATTGGAACCTGCAGCCACAGTCTAGCCAGGTAAAAGTCTGCAGTCAGAGTCTGCAAACCAATACCTGCAGCCAGAGTTTAGCAGGAAATAATCAGCAGTCAGAGGCTGCAAGGGAAACCTACAGTAGGAGCTTGCTGCAGCCAGAGTCAGTGAGTGCATGGTTGGAGTCAGGATGGCTGAGGTGTAAAAAGGAATAAACCAAAACCCTTTTCATGCTGTCATAAGCAAGAAGTCTGTGTCTTGGCTCATTTCTGCCCTCTAAGAAGAGGGCTGCTGCAACAATCAGTGACCTGCTGTACCAGCTAGACACTCACAAGTGTGTGGGCCCTGCTGGGATCCACCCCAGAGTGCTCGGCCACAGACTCTCAGGATGCAGCACAAAAATGCTGGAAAGATCCACCTACAAAAGCAATGCTTTCCTTTGCAGTGGAAGGCAGCAGGTAGCAGACCACAGCTGCAAGACCTCCACTCCCACCTGGTGAAGAAACTCAAACCTGATTCCCAGGAAAATCAGGGAACTCAGTTCATTTCCAGCCACAGATGACTTAGGAAAAACTTTTCTACATCTTTCCCCAGCAAAGACAAAACCATGCATGAAATGTGTATATTCTTCTAAGTCCCTTAAAATCCAGAAAAGGAAGAATGGGAGGAAAGAACTAAAGTAATCTGAGCCTTGTTAACAAATCTAGAAGAATTTCTAGCCAAACGTGCCTATGAATATGAAGTATGTTTTGTGGTGTCTACAGCTGGGAGCCTTTGTACTTATGGCAGCTGTATCAGGAGAAGATGAGCTATTCTCAATGATAACAGCAGTCTGCCATTTCCCACAAGTTGTTTTTTTTTTTTTCCCAACTCCTGTTTTTGTTCTATTCTGGTAGTGTATTAAAAAAATAAAACAAACCACCCTCAAAACGGAGATATTTCTGGCAAAGCTTCAACAGCTGAATTTGGATGGAATGAGCCAACAGATGTGATTCATGTTTCTTGTTTTGAAGTTGACCTGTGGGAACCTGGCACCTTCTTTGTTTCCAGCACAGATAAACCTTCATGGAACAGTGAAGCACCAGCCAAACAAAACCACTGATGGGGTAAATTGGCAGGAATTTGGGGGGAGATATATCTGCCCCTGGGGCTGCCAGTGTCCAGAAGAGCCTGGCAGTCACAATCCTACATCCATCAGCCTGGTATTTTTAAACCCTGAGGACAGCTGAGAAACCTCACATCGACCTTCTTCTGAGCCCCAGAGCTGGTGTGTGGCACCCTCTGCCATGAGGGATGTTGTCTGGGCTTCTGGGAAGCCAAAATGATTCCTCTCTGAAGGGACAGCACAGCTCCAGTGATTGGGATCTCCTTGCTGGTGAGATTTAGACGAGTTTAATGCTGGTTACAGTCACTTGTAAAAGAATCTCTCAGTTCTGCTGTTCATCTGTAGCCTGTGGGAGGGATCCTGTGAGCCTTCATCATCATAAGGAAAAGCCCTGCATGCTCCCAACACTGGGAAAACACTTCCATGGAGCCACAGAGTTTGAAACCACGTTCAGATGAACAGAAATAAAGCAGACTACTTTGCACGCCAGAAAGCTTACCCTTCACACTTAGAGGCCCTGAGTTTCTACCCCCAGGAGACCTTTGTAGATAGGTACAAAGCAGCACCAGTCCCCTCCCCTGAGAGCGAAACACTGTCCTCTGAAGTCTGCCGAGAGCTGCTTTGTGGTACACTTCATCTGAGCAAGAACAAGAGTCTGGCTTCAACCAAGACAGAAGGGAGCATAAGACAAAGAGAAAGCCTTGACTGACAACAGCAAAATGAGCTCTGGAGACCCCAAACCTGCTGGAACAAGCAGCATATAATGAGGAAACTTTGGCAGTATTTCCAGCAGTCACAACACATCTCTCAAAGCAGGTATTTGCTGGTAGCTAATGATAAGAAAGCCTCTGGGGTATTTGTCCCTTCCTGCATTGGTTAGGCAACAAGCTGGTGCCTGGTATTTTTCAGCTCAGAGATCATCATTAGGAATCCTGAAAGCTTTATTTTTTCATGGGGGTTGGTGCTTTGTGGTTGTTTTTCTGCCTGGCTTGAGCTGAGCCATGCAACCCTAATCCTTTATGCCAGCTGGCTTTGCATGGCAGTGGGTACCACAGTCCTCCTGCCCCAGGTCCCAGCTGGCTGCACACAGCCTCGATGTGTGTGTGCACTGCAAACTGAATTTCAGCCTACATTCCTGAAGCCACCAGCTCCTTAAGAGGTGCTTCTGAACATCTGTGCACAGCTGTGTGACAGCAGTGACAGAGGGCAGCTCCCCTCCTGCCAAGGGGGCCAGCAGAGGAGGCACCCCAGACCGCCTGTACCTGCCCCACCAGCAGGCTTCTGCTTTGTGTCTGCAAGACCTGGCAGCAGACCTGAGCTGCAGTTTCATAGGCAGAGAGCAAACAATCCATTTAAAGGCAGTGTTGGAAAGCAGGTGGAAAACATCACAGCATCCGCCTCCTGCATCCTCAGCGCTGCCATTAGCTACAAAGAGGCTGCTGGGACACACGGGTAGAGATGGGGTGTGGGTAGTGCTGCCCCGTCAGGGAGCAGGGCAAGCCCAGGCCAGCTCTGAGTGCAGGTGTGAGGTCGAAGCAGGAGCCCAGCCATTGGGGTGCACATGGCATCACTGCCTGCTCCCCCAGAGCAAAAAGATATAGGCAGCTTTTTCTGCTGGCACAGCACCAAGCTTCAAGGAGCTGGCAGTCAAGTAGGATGCCTTTTTCCAGACATCCCCAACAGTCTTGCTCACATAAAACCCACTCCAGAAAGGACCAGCTGGATCTCCCTCCATCTGCCAAGTACAGGTAGACCAAGGGTTCTTTCAGTCCTTTCGAACTCTTCTCAACTTGTCTTCCTTTGTCCTCCAGCAGGAAGTTTTGGCTGCTGCAGATATACATTTTTCTGCATGGCTTCATGATTTTTGTGCAAAACACAGACGTCACATCCAAGATGTCTGGGAAACAACCAAGGTCAAGGCAAATTCTGCAGGGCTGAGAGCATGCTTGTTCCTTTTGCTATTTAATATCAAAGGAAAATCCAACAGGATGTGCAAAACAAGTCTTCCCTCTCCAGCTCCACTTGAACAGAGAAAAAATTTTAAAATCCCAAGAGCAATCAAGCACAGTTGGGACCCACTGCTGGAAACATATGTTTCACGATCTTTTCTGAGATAATATCTTGAAAGGCTGCTGTCTCTTGGACTGAAAGGATGATTGAGGGCACGTAGACAACTCAGAGCTCATCTACCACAAGCAGGACGCCCAAGTGCCCTGTCACCCAAGGACTTCTTTCTGTGCAAAAACTGTCACAAAAATGACTGATCCTGACTGGTTGTGGTCTCCCTGAGCTGGATCCCACCCTAGATAGTGCCTTAAGGAGATGGCACCTGTTTGTGGTGGGAAATGGTGAAAAACAGAACTTCTGTTATTTGACTAACAGATTATTCAGGTCCATCTAGAAAAGTGCCGTCTCCCATCTGGAAAGATACTGGAAAAGGCTCTATCCTGTCAGGCTGATGGGATGGATGTTATCTCCTGTGAGTGTTTCAAAATCCATGTGAAGGTTACAACTCTCCACCCTTCCCACCCAATTCTCCTAACTGCCTGGAGGCCCTGAGGGCTACAGAAATACTTCCAGATGTCTAGCAGGGTTGTGGGATGAGTCCCTGCCTCTGCTGCAAGCCACAGAGCACTGCATATAGCCAGAAGGCCCACGGCACAAGGAAGGTTTGTGCAGCTGAGGGAAATCTCTGAAGGGTCAGCTGTGACACCACTGCTGAGCAGCCCACGTCCATCCTGCTCCCTTCCCTGAGATGCTGGGTCAGAGCTCTCCCAGCAGCAGGAGCCAAAAGAACAGGTCCTCTAAATGACAGAGGACAGAACATTTTGCCACTTGCTCTGCACCACATGCTCCAGTGAAATTCCTAAACAGGTGTAACAGCCCGCAAAGGTGACCTGCTGCACACCTGAAGAGACTTTCTCCACGGAAGGGATGCAGTTTGTGCATGGAATGGCTGTCCCACTCTGAGACCCTTCCTCAGCAAAGCTGCTGCTGTGAGGACCCGAGGACAGAAAGGGTCTCGTGGGACCTGTTGGAGGCTGGCAGGTCGGTGGCCTTCCACATCCTCTGCCAGTGGCTCATGTTTGCACTGACCTCATCACTCTGTCTCCATAGTCTGGATCAATGCCCCACCAGGTCAAATCAGCATCCAGTCTGGGACAGTATCTCAAAAGTGTCAATACCTACTTTGCAATGAACTCTCATATTACTTTGGGCAAGACAAGTGAGAACACAGCCTTCTTCTCAAGTACACACCTGAAGCATGACATCTTTCAAACCCTTCTGCTCACTTGTCTGGGCTGGCAGAGCTAAGAAGCAGCACGCATTTTAGGGCTCCTGAGGCCACTGGGCAGGAAAGGCTCCTTCCAGATACCAGACAGAGGCATGGAGTGAGGCCATTCTCATCTCATTCCACATTACTCTGAAGGCTGAAATTCCTTCCCTCCAGGAGTTAATACTGTACCACACTGTTTCTGGCTAATATGTAAGCCTAATGTTTTGGACAAGGTTTGTGAAAAGCCACACAGGGCATTTAACGGGCAACATCAAAGCACATAACCCAATCCTCACCCAGTCTTTCATGCCTGCCTTGGGAGTTTCAGCAACATTTTTTTGCAAACATACTTGGCTTCAGTTATGAGAAGCAAAGAGAAGGAGGAGGTGGAGGTTGTGACCTGCACATACTGTGTTTATGAGAACACTCCTCCACCAAAACAGCACTGGCGCTGCAATCTTGTCCTTGAGATGTTTGGCGTATGGTTTGCATGCTATGTCTTACCCCTCCCTCCCACCCAGCGAAAACCACTCTTGGCGGCTAGAATTTCTAAGTAGAGGCTCCGCAGCGGAACAATTTCTTCCTTGAGCACTATCCCTACGAAAAAGCTTGGGATGAATCAAGCTCCTGGTTGGAAATGCTGCAAGTGCAAACCGCTGCGTGCAGCTCACAGCAAAGTCACTGATTGTTTTCATTTTGAACCAAAGCAAGCCAGTGAACGCTGGCTCTGAATTTCTGGGGCTTTCACATCCATTTTATCATTTCCTTGCAACCGTCCTGGGCAGAGCACTCCCCTGGATAGCTCACCCCATTTGTTCCATTTCACAGCAGCCCCAACTGCAAGCTTCAGGAAAAAATAGGAAAAGTGAGTTTCAGCACCGCCGGGAGCCAGCAGTGAGCGCCCAAGTTCCTCTGCGTTTCTGGAGCTGGTCCGAAGTGTTACTCCAAGTTCAGGCAGCGCCATCCGACCGGGACTCTCCGGTCCATTTAAGGTGGGTCTGAAATCACGTCCGTTTTACAAAGAAGCACCCCGACGGGACAAAGCGGCAGGAGGAGCGCTCGGGAGGCGCGGCGTTTCCCCCGTGAAGCCGGGCAGCAGAGCGCACATCCCCCGTCCCGCACCCCGCCCGCCCCGCTCCCTGCCCCGCACCTTGCTCGCAGGCTCCCTTGCTGCGCTGGCTGATGGCGGGCTCGCCGCGGCTCTGTGCGCGCAGGCTGGCGGCGCGGAGCTGGCAGCCGCTGCCGTAGGTGAGCCCGTCGCTGCCGCACACCGGGTAGCGGCTCTTGCAGAGGCACACGCCGGGCGGGCCGGCGGCGGCGGGAACCGGGCCGCCCTTGGCCTTGCGGCGCTGGCGGCTCTTCACGCACTCGAGGCCGGGGGCGCAGCGTCCCCCCGCGCCGCCGCCGCCGCCGCACGCCTCGCCCTCGCCGCGCCCGCACTGCCAGCAGCAGCCGCAGGCGTCCCGCACCCGGCCCAGCGGGCAGCCCCGCGCCGGCAGCGCCGGGCAACCGCGCCGGATCGCAGGGCCCGCAGCCCCCCGCCGCCGCCGCCTCCGCGCCCGGGGCGGGCACGGCCAGCGCCGCCAGCAGCAGCGGCAGGAGCAGCAGCGGCATCGCGGAGGGCGGCATGGCGGCACGGCGCCGCCCGCCCACGGCGGCCGCTTAAGCCGCGGCGGGGAAACCCCTCCCCGGCGGCGCCGCCCCGGCCCCCGGCACGGCCGCGGCCACGGTCACGGCCACAGCCACGGCAGCGGGGCGCCGCCGCCATCCCGCGGCCGCCGCACGCTCCGCACCGCCGGCCGGGCCCTTCGTGCGCCCTGCCTGCTGGCTGCCCCGCGCTCGGCTCCGGCATCGCGACTGCTCCCTCCTCCAGCAGAAAGGGATCTGTGCGAGCGGGCTGACAGCCGTGCCCAGGGGGGCAGGAAGGCCAATGGCATCCTGGCCTGGGTCAGGAATTGTGGCCAGCAGGAGCAGAGATTGTCCCCCTGTACTCGGCCCCTGGAGTGCTGTGTTCAGTTCTGGGCCCCGACCACAAGAAAGACACAGATGTGCTGGAGCGTGTCCAGAGAAAGGCAACAAGGCTTGTGAAAGGTGTATCGAGAACGTGTCTTATGAGGAGGGGCTGAGGGAGCTGAGTTTGTTTAGAAGGTTGAGAGGGCACCTCATCACTCTCTACCGCTCCCTAAAAGCACGCTGTAGTGAGGTGGTGGGTCTACCTCTTCTGCCGTGCCTGCAGTGAGAGAATGAGAGGAAAAGGCTTTAAGCTGGGGCATAGGAAATTCAGAGTAGATATTTGAAACCTTTTTCACCGTTAGGGTGGTCAGGCACTGGAATTGGTTGTCCAGGGAGGTGGTGGAGTCACCATCCCTGAAGGTGTTTAAGAGGCATCTGGATCTGGTGCTGGGTGATGATTTGGTTGGTTTGGGGTTACAGTGGTAGTGCTGGGTGGATGGTTGAGCCTGATGATCTTAAAGGTCTCTTCCAACCTTGATGATTCTATGATTTTTGCCACCCACCCATGCTCAGCTCAAAGCCAGTGGCTGTGGTGAGCTGCAGAGGTGATGGTGAGCCCATCAGGTTCCTTCAGGAGTGGAGACAAGGAGGAAAATGAGAGCTGTCTGGTTTCTGCTGTCCATACTTGGGGACAACATTGTTTCCTGCTGCCTTCTCTTCTCTTCTGCTTGTGGCTCCTGCCCTGGAATGGCTCTTGAACAGTCTCCTAGAGTGGGGGGCTGTTGACACCAGCAGAAACTGGGAATATTACTCAGGCAGCACTGGACAATGTTGATGCCAAAACAGAGTCCTGAAAGTGCCAAACCTAAAGCATCACGGTACTGACAAACCCCTCGGGCAGAGGCAGCAGGGCTGCGCATTCTCTGCCCTCATGCCTGCCTGTGCCTGCAGGAGATGGCAGCTCTGGCTGGGCAGTCCAGGCCAAGATGATGTTGAGCCTTGGTTCTGCCAGGGCCTGTGCAGCGGGTGCTGCTTTGGCACTCCGGGTAGGAGAAGGACAGAGGTAGTTGGTGTCCCATGCTGTGATACCGAGGGAATTGGCACTGTCTTGGTTTGGGTTGCCAGTGGCTGAGCCCTGCTGGGTAGCCCCCAGGTCACCATGTCCCTTCCCACGGAGAGAGCAGCTGGAGCTGTGACTCAGGCCAGCTGGGAGGGGCTGCAAGTTCCCCATGATCCCGAATCTGCTCTGGAGGCATTGACCCTCTCATGCCTGTTCAGCTGCTGATACTGTGGGAACAGGCTCCCACCGCATGCTTCCCTGGCTCCCTGGGGCTCAGCATGAGACATTCCTCCACTTCTCCTGGGACCAGGGTATCTGCATACATGTCCTTGGATTTCTCCATTCCTCTCTCTCTGGAGGTGCTCCGTGCTGCTCTCCTGGGAGAAGGGCTGCCCCCAATAAGCAAGCAGTACCCAAGACTCGAGGAGTTTTACAGGGTTTGGTTGTTGCTGTGCTGTGTTTTGCTTTGGTTTGGGTTTTACGGACAATTCACTTAGAGGAGTGATGGAAAGGAGTGAAATATACAGATGGACACATCTGTCAGTTCCAGCTACAGAAACCATGCTGCACAATTCACCTCTTTTTGCTGTCTCCTGCCAGTTGCCACACATCTCCTTCGTGGGCCCCTAAGTTCCTGTTCATCAGAGTGTCACAAGTCCAGATACTCTTGGGCAGAGAAACACAGGAAGTTTAATGAACCTGCAGTATCTTACCAGAGCAAGCCTTTCTGACATGAAATCACTTCAGCAGTCCACTTGGTAGGAGCAAGAATGTAGCTCTGAAAGGAGGACATCAGCACGTTTCCTTGTCTTTCTTTCCCTCAATCTCTTTCCATGCCAGGCGGGGGGCAGTGCTTGGAGCAGTTTTCCCTCGCAGGGAGGAGTCCTTAGTTCATGCTTTGGTGCAGAAGGACCTCTAGTGTCCCTTCCTAGTGATTTCCTTTGGCATCACTGCTCTAGCTCCGTGTTTCTTGATCTCGAGACTTTCCTACGTACTGTGGAAGGAGATAGGATCCTCAAAGTGCATGCAGGGAAGTGACTGGGACAGATAAGGCTGGGTTGCTCCTCCCTGGGCAGAAGTCAATTACTGTATGCCCCAGCCTTACCTTGCTTTGCTTCCATGACTCCTCCATATCCTTTTTTCTTCATCTCAGGGACCACCGGGTGCCTCTTTGTACACCACAGGCTGCTCCATTTAAATACAATACATTAGATGCCCCTGCTCTCTCAGTAATGAATTTTCCACTGAATTTCAGTGAACACCAGTGTAAAATCTGTAGATTCATGTTGTGCTTGGGACTTTTGTAGAGTGTCCCACCAAAATCTCTGCTTAGGATTTATCAGCATAAAATTCTCATAAAGAGATTGAATTTAATTCATCAGTGGCAGCTGTTAGGAACACAACAAAAGCGATCTTACGTGTTTCGATCTGCTTCATCATTCACACGGGTATTCCTTATTTCATCACCTAGATTGTCCTGAATGCCTCACTCCAGTGAGACAGCGTGGGAGGTGGGGCAGGCAGGGTGGTCTTCCTGGGACGGAGAAGCTCGCAGGGTCTTTGAAGGCGGGGGAAGATTTAGCAGAGACTGTGTGAGAATGGAAGCAGATGGCTTTTAGATGTTGATATATTTCCAAACCCAGCGTTTCACTTGCGGTTTGACTTCACCCTGCCACGCAGCCCCTCTGGGTTTGCGTGGGCTCTTACTTGGGATACAGCTGAGCAGCGGAGTAGGTCTCTCGACTCTCCACAGGATGGACACGGGCGGGTCACTCTTCGAAGTGAATAATAAAGTCAAAGGGCGCATTCTCCCCATGGAAGACCCCAGCATCCCCGCACCCGCCTTCTGCTTTGCCTTCTCCTCCCACCCGGGCAGGAGCAGCTCCGCAGGCTGAGGAGAGCCCGGGACCCACCGGAGCCCAGTAGCTCACGCCTTTTCTGACTCTTCCTTCTCAGGAGTCAGAGTTTCCCAGCTCCGGACTCGCAGGTATCGGGAATCCCTGCCGCTCCTCCTCCCGCTGCCGCCGCCGCCGATGAGTTTCGGTTTCCATTTCCCCGGCGAGGCGTTCCCGGTGCTGCCCGGGCACTCCCGAGCTGTCGGCGGCCGAGGGATGGCGAAGGGACGGCGGCAGCGGGGCCGGGGGAGCGGCACGGGAGGTACGGAGCGGGGCGGTCGGGAGCAGGCTGGGACACCCCCGGGCACGGGGCCGAGCGGTGGAACCGCTGAAACTGCAATAATCTGCTGTGCAGCGCCTCGGGGACGGGGCATGAGGGGCTTAAACGTGTCCCAGTGCGCAGCACTCGGAGCGCGGGGAATGGACGGAGGAAGAATAGGGAACTGACAGGGATTTTCCTCTCTAGTTCTATGTCTGATGTGTGGGAAGAGTGGACAGCGAATCTCCAGAGGTGTTAGGTAAATTCGGGTAGGCTTTGCTGATGACCACCTTTCACTCTTGGACATCCTGGGTCCCAGACACTTGTGCTGGAGAAGAGCTACTTGCAGGTACCTGAGTCTCTGGTGCCTCTAGGTCGGGAGGGCACCTGCAGCCCCTGGGCTGGAGACAAGGAGGTACTTCCTTCTGCTGTAAAGAGGCGATGAGTGAATTTTCTGTCATTGCTTCTCCAGCGCCTTGTAAAGTTCTTGACTTGAAGGCATCCTGTCCCCAGGGCTGTGACAAGTCTGGAGTGGCCAGATGCCTCAGGAAGTGCTTCGTCTCCCTCAGACACTCTCCACAAGACTGTGTTTCTGCTGATGTTTCACTGGTTGTCTTGGGAGCTGGTGGCACAGCAGCCTAAGAGATGGAGAAAGGTCCTTTAGTGTAGAGTCATCCAGCATGAAACCAACCAGTGGGTAGGCAGGACACTGAAACCCTAAGGGGCCTGAGAAAATAAGTCACACACACTTGTCTCACTTTCTCCTGAGAAGTAGAAGCTCTTGCTGAAAGCAGTAGCACACAGACACCTTGGGAAGGGGGCTGAGGTGGTTAAGGTGTCTGCTGCCATAGCATGAACATCGTGTCTGTCTGTGTGTCCTGCAGAGTGTGCACAGTTGCAGAGGAACGAGGAGGTGCGGTGCTCAAACCACTACGCAACACATAAGCTCATTCTCTCCCCTAATGGGAAGCTTTCTGAACACTGGGCTAAAGGTTCAGCAAACTGCCCCAAGACAAGGTAAGAAGGTTTCACAGGGTGGAGGTACGGATGGCAATGGTGAGAAAATGCAGCCTGCTTTTCCCCAAGGTAACATCCAAGAGTCTGAGGCACGTTCATGTTGTAGAGAGGGAACTGGAACACGTACCTTCCTAGTACCCAAAACCATCTTCTTTTTTAACCCAGCCAGAAGTGCATGGGTTTTGAGGATGATACCAAGATCTGAGCTGCTTGGGGTGCACATGAGACAGGTTTCTCTCAAACTTAATAAGAATCAGTATAACATAACAGAGCAATGTTGATGGCTTGCAAATCACCCATGGCTTGGGAAAACTGCTGGTGAAAGACACAAGCATGTCTTACCACTTTCTGATGAGGCTGTGAGGGTAACCATCATCTACAAATGGCCCAGCAGTTTGCTGTGTGTCTCTCTTGCCCAGGGCAAGATAACAGAATCAGGCTGAGCATGGTTCTTTCCCAGCTTCTTGTGGAGCAAACCACAGTGAAATCAGTTAGCCCTGCTACAGCAGGTCAGCATAAGAGAAGGTGAATCAGCCTTCAGGTGACCTATATTTTTCCACATACTTCCTGCTAAAAGTGATAGGGCTTGGTGGGCAGAGGATCTTTGTCTGTTACTTTGTCTCACACCACAGCATCTATTTATTTTGATTTTTTTTTTCCTTATTTTTGTAGGCTGGTGCAAGAAATGGGAAGCCAAAGTATTGTTCAAATAGCATGTGGGGACCAGCACGCCATGGCACTATGCAGAGGTAGCCTCTTTCAAGAACACTTTTCTTCCAAACAGGGGTCACACTTGCTCTGAGAAGGCAGTGTTTGTACTACTTGCCATAGCTGGTGACACCATTATAGAGTAATGAGCCGTGGGGACACAAAGTGCACTGGCTATCAGTGCTGCTTCTTCCTCCCAGCACCCAGGGACCTGCATCTCTCTCTGTGTCTCTCCAGTTCCTGAGTGCTGCCCCTCCACAAAGCTGTGTGTTTAGGAGAGCAGACGTGCCTGCCCCACTCTGCAGTCATCAGACCTGCTCATTCTTAAGTTCCAACACCTTTGTGGTTGGGAACTTCTTGCAAGTATGACTTTAGGGGTCTTTATTCTTGCTGTGCTGAGTCATGTGGCAACATGGGACTGTCCCAAAGAGGTCAGAAGAAAACAGATTTGGTCCCTGAAAACAAAACTGAGTTTTGCTCCTACTCCCAAAGTGCAAATACTCAAGGGAAGCAGTGAGGCTGAGCTATTTTCTTTTGTTCTGTGTGTGAAGGGGGTGAGCTCTTCACCTGGGGCCAGAACACCCACGGACAGCTCGGAGTGGGGAGCCAAACCACGCTTACTCCCAAACCACAGCTGGTGGAAAGACTAAAGGGCATCCCACTTGCTCAAATTGCTGCTGGAGGAGCTCACAGCACCACGGTGTCACTCTCTGGAGCTGTGTACTCCTGGGGAAAGAACAGTTTTGGACAGCTGGGACTTGGAGACACGAAAGGTAAGGAAGGAGAGCACCAGGAGGGTGTTTTGCTGGTCAGTAAGCCCACCAAATTGCTCCTCAGTATTGTCAAGCTCCTGTGGAGCAGCAGTGGATAGTAAAGTCTTTTGAAGAAAATATATATGGATATGTTCTTTGTTTCTGGACCAGGAAAAGCATGCAGGAACAGTGTATTTAGGGGTTGTTTTTCTATAAAGAACTTGCAATCATTTTATGTGGCTAATTGGATAGTGTGGGCTCTTAAAACCTCTGAGGTCTTACAGGACTATTTCCACTCCTGTCTCCTCTCCAGGAAGTCTTGCATGAAAGAAATTAATTTTATATTTTTTAATCTTCTTTACTTCTCTGTAAACACAAAGTGAAAAAAGAATTTAAATCTCCTCGTGTCTTCAAACTTCGAAGGCTATAGAAGAGTTGCCCTAGACAGACAGAACATCTAATCTGAATGTATCTACACCCTTGAGAATCAGATATTTGAAGGCTAGCAGATATGAAACTACTGCATTTTGTTTTAGGCCAAAGTAAATAAAAATAAAGAAATATTAAAAAGACAGAACATTATGAGAAAGAGTATGTTATACTGGAGGGGAAATGACCCAAACCCAAGCTGTAATTACATTAATTGCTGTAAGAGAGGGCTGAAAAGCATTCTATCCTTCTTGTTTTCTGTTTTTTTCTGTATATGAGACCTGCCAGTACATTTTCAATTTAGCAGTACTATCTTCTTTCCAGACAGGGACTGCCCAACATATGTTGCAGCTTTAGAGCACTGGAAGACTGTATTTATCTCATGTGGGGCAGATCATACTGCATGTCTCTCCAAGGTGAGTCTGGAATTTAAAGTCAGCGACTGAAACCTCACCTTGTGTGAAAAGATATGCTGCTAAAAGTCAGCATGGAGAAATTTGGATGGTATTGCTTGCTTCCACCTAAGCCTGAAGGTGATCCCCAAGGGCTGTTATTACGCTATTGGGAAAACTGGTCTTTTCTCATATTCCTGTCACCTGCATGTAATCTTTTGCAGGGATATGGTGAATGGGAACCCTGAGGCAAAGAGCTACAGTTCAACTCCCAGTACTTTTTGAAAATATTTTTTATAGTACAGTGGTGACTTCAGAAGATGTGAACAATATCTAATTCACTAGGGTCTACTCATACAAGTAAAATTCTTAAGCAACAGGGAGTTATTCTCAAGAGTTAAATTGCTTTTCTCAGGAGCTAGATGATTTGGACTTTAGAGCGTATGATCCGGCTTGATGGAAAGTGAACCCTCCTCATGTTTGAATCAGGGGTGTTTTGAATCAAGTCCCATATAACGTGTCTTGCTGTCTCTCATTCTTGGTTGTGACCGTTTGATTGTTTTTAATACTGCAGTGATCCTGTTGTTTGTTTCTTCATTACAAGGAGGGGCTGGTGTGCACCTTTGGAGCAGGAGGGTCTGGCCAGCTGGGTCACAACTCCACCCGGGATGAACTCCTGCCTCGTGTGGTGGCTGAGCTGTGGGGAGCAAGGGTTTC
Organism: Hirundo rustica; assembly: GCF_015227805.2. Lineage (NCBI taxonomy): Eukaryota > Metazoa > Chordata > Aves > Passeriformes > Hirundinidae > Hirundo > Hirundo rustica. Next base: position 53,890,779 of record NC_053454.1, on the reverse strand, counting down.
ACACATTGCCTGTGGCAGGTGAGAAGTGCCAATGACTTGTCTTCTAAGGTCAATGCCTTAGGGGAATCACTGAAGAACCGTAGGGAAGGGAGTCACCAAGATGTTCAAATCCCCGTATCACAATAGGTCAGCACTGTCAGAGCACCCATCCACTGTTCAAGTATAAGCCACCCTCCTGCCAGAGCCCCAGTGACAGCAGAATCCTCGATCCCTGGTGAGCAGTGGGAGAGAGCTGCAAAAACCACCAGAAGTCCTTGGTCTGTTTCTCCTTTAATAAACAACGTCCTGGGTTCCAAAGGCCAAAGGACTGTCAAAAGCCTGCATCAGGAGAGTCACTGAATTCCCATCCAGACTGACAAAATGGTAGGTTCTTAATAAGAATTGAAGAGCAGTGATAATTACCACGTTTCACTTTCCCCTTCTGGAACTGGGCCAGAAAAAGTCTCCTGGCAACTCACCTGATCTTGGTATCGGGCTGAGCAGCACAGAACCTGCACATTTGAAAGTGGAAGGGTGTGAAGCAAACATGGCATAACATTATTTTTGTATGTGGAACCAAAGTAAATCACAAACATTAGAGGATAGTGTAGGAAATCTACGTCCATATGTGTCTTTATTGCTGAATGCTTATGCAATAAAGAGTTCTAACACTTTGGTTAAAGGGATTCTTTATCTGGACTGTCAGGACTTTTAAAGACAAGCTCAGGTCTACACTCTGAAAATGAATTTTATTCTGTTTTGCCCTGTGGTTTTCTGCTCATTATGACTTTTTTTTCCCTGAACAGACAACACACTCTGGTCTATGTCTCTTCCTTGGACAAATTCTATTTCTTTGGTTCTGGTGATGAAAGACAACTGGAAGATGAGAGGAAGCCAAATCAGTTGATACCACTTCCCATCAATTCACCAGTGAATACTGGAAAATCCTGCCAGAGTAATGACCACTGCAGATGTACACAATCTGTATTTGTTTCTTCCATGGAGATGTTTGCTTTCTCGATTTCATGTTTACACTGAAAGGCGAACATTATGTCTCATGCTTGCTTGGCCATCCCAGCAAATTCTACTGGGAGTTATTCCATTTGATGCTTGATTATCATGGGTAGTGGCCTCATAGAATTAAACTTTCAGCAGACAACTACTATCTGAAGGGGTTTTTTACTGTTCCACTTTTGTGCACTCAACTCTCTGAAGATAATGACTGTCTCTTCAAATGTTCCTTTGACAATCTTTTTGTTCTTTTACAGAAAAGGGTGAGTCAAAAAAAGGGATCAAAATTACTGCAGGAGTACACCAAAGTTTTGTCCGTTGCAAGGAGAACAAGGTATGTGCACATTTGATCATGGCTTCTGATTTTACCACTGTCCACATTACTGCTGGAAGCATTTGGATTTTGTGCTTGTAGCACTTCAATTGTATATATGTCTATTGTAGTTTTTTCTGTGCTTTACCTACAGGCTAACTTGTATTGCAGTTATATATGTTCTGTGGTTAATGCATCTGGATCATGCTGGATGACCATTAATTTGTTCATACTTAATCTGAAATCTTCTTGTAATGATTGGATTGAAAAAAAAAGAATCCCATCTGCTACAATTTTAATTTTGTCAATGTTTTCATGTATTTTGCACAGAATTCGTATTTGAATGGAATTGCCACTCTGGAGGATAAAGAAGTGGATGCATGGATTTCTAATTCTAAATGTCGTGAGAGTATAAAAAAGTAAATCAGAAACTTGCTGTTTGGGTTTGTGGGTTTTTTTCCCTGATACATGATTTTCTCTAAAAATTATTATTCTTTAGAGGCTATTGTAGGAACTGTTGCTCAAGAATTTAGCCAAGGCACAATCTTGTACCTTGGCACAAAGTTGACGAAGAGCTGACAAGTTGTATTAGTGAAAGACCCCACTTGCAAAGCAAGGCCTTGTGCAAAAAAACTAATCCAGAGTACCCAAACTGGAATGCTTTGCCAGCATTTAAAAAATAGTGGTCACTTCTTTAATAACACATTTTCAAAAGCAGTACATATATACCGCTGTGGGATGCCTTACACTTACAGTCTTTCTCAGGTTTTATTTGGGAGGTTATTTTCTTTGGGACAGTCTGGCTCCAGCTGCTGATTTTGAGCATTTTGAAAGCTTGGCTAACTTGGAACTAAATGTTTTCCTGACCACTTTTAGAATAGTTTGGATCATGTGAAAAGTGGTGATTGAGAGGGTGAAAGAGAGGGTTCTTTCCAGATCTCAGTAGGAGGGGCCTGACAGCAAATTGCTTGATAAAATAGCTGCTTCAGTAAGAACAGAACTAGGAATACCCCGAGTGAGTAAGTCTGATATCCCTTCAGGTTCTGGGAACCCAGCACTCGTGCAGCAGTAAATTGATAGCCTGGTGGATTTTCACTCCACTGCTACAGAGATCCTGTCATGGAGAGGGTTCTCCTCCCTCCCACGTTGCAGTGTCTTTTATTTGGCATAACAAACAAAAGCAGGTAATGTTCTGACCTGTCAGGAGAAGAATCTCCATGATAACACTCACCAGAATGGAGCACTGGCTGGCATGGGGGGCTTGAGCAGGTTCCCTTACAAGGCCCAGGAAAGCAGAGGTGGCTTGCCAAAGATCAGTAACTCCTCAAGTACAACACTTCTCCAACACTAACAGAGAAGTGGTGCTAAGAAAAGTTTTGTGTGGTCAGGTGCATACACCCTTGTACATGTTTTTTGTTCTTTCAGAGTTAAAAACCTGAAGTTGAAAGGACTGACTTTTTGATTTTTTTACCATCAGGAATATCATACTGATCTTTTCATCTGAGGCTTGCATCAATGGAAGCTTCCTGGACAAAAGGTAGGATGCACTGACTTAGACGTAACAGAATATATTGGCTGCATGTAAACTGACCAGAAAGTGTTATTTTAGGTCACATATGTAGAAAAGATTGGTTTTATCTGAAAATGCAAGAAGCAAGTCTTTATTTTGCAAAGCTCAAGCTAATATTAAGATTTTTATAGCCCTGGTCCTACTGAAATGTGCTAGAGAAGCTCACATTTTAGAAGATTATCCTTCAGTGATATTTGGCAGATGATGTTAATCCCTCCAGACAATATCCAGTTCTCAGAGGATCCTTAATAGCTCCTTCTGGCACTGAAGTGGAAGCCATTTTAGGGTGAAATACAGGAGTCTACCATTTATAGTTCACAGCCACACAAGACAGAAAGGACAGGATGGTAATCACATCACAAAACAGTGGCTTGTGTTGTCTGTCTTCTTTAGAACACATGAAATTATACCCACGGGAGCTGGGGCTGAACTTTCCAAGTATTCTCTGATATTACAATGCTTCATTATTCAGTCAAAAATTATTAAGTGTTCTTTTTTATTTTTTTTTATGTTGTGATAGAGACAAACATTTCAAAACTTCCAAAGAAGTCTCAGGCATAGACATGTCAGAAGTGAAACGTTTTTATGAGAAGATCAGTAAAAACCGAACAGCCTACCAGGAGGTAAGGATTTTATATAAGGACGTTGTCATTACACAGATACTGAGGAGCTTTGGATTTGTGCATGAAACTTAGGAATTTCATGCCAACCTAATTGTATTTTAACCCTTCTCTCTCTCTTCTTTTTTTTTTTTTTTTTTCTTCTCTCCCTCTCAAGGTGCAAAAGGAGATTAGGAACTTACTGCCATCATTGTCTCCCTCTCCCATCTCACCTGAAAATTTCAGAGTCTACTTGATCTTGCCTTTTCTTCTGCAGGAGAAGGATGGAGACTCTTTCCTTTCTCTGATTCTTCTAGCTCAAGCCATCCTGAAGCTTCATCCAGAGGGTCTGCAAACTCTTGGTAGGGTTTTATGATGGTAGAACTGAGTGATTTAAATGCTTGGTCATTTTCTGCTGCAGAACAAGTGTCATTATCACTGATGTAATATGTTCCAGAGCTTGAAATAATTGTTTTTGATAGACATATAAACATGGGGACTATGCAGCAAGGCACAAGAATTTAAAAAGTTCTATCTAAAGTTTAATAGTTTTTGTAGTGCAAGCTTAAACTTCTTTTAATTCATTTGATAAAAAGAGCAGCTTCAGCCACCAATTGCAATGCTTTATACATTACCTGTGACCTCACTAGCCGTTTTCTTTACAGAATGCCTATGGTCAAATCTAGAAACATCCTTTTTCAAGGAGCTGGTTAATCTGTATCAGAGCGTTTCCCAGCAAGTTCTGTTTGAATTTTTCCTGTCGCTCATAACCACTGGGCCAGGCCACTTCTTCAACCTGGATCCAGCTGAAACTGGGCCTCTGCAAATACTGCAGATGCTTTACCAGGTGAGAAGGTGCTTGGATCCCGATTAGACAGGGTGTCTCAATGTAGCTTAGAGAATCTTAATACTTCTCACTTGTTGAATTCTCTGGGTTTGACACTGGTTCAGGACTCTCTTTGGCTGTACACGAGCAGTTTTGAAGCAGTCCTGCTCGAGTTGTGCCCGACTGACCCTCTGTAGAAGAGATAAAGCATGTTATATAGTCCCTGGCAGGGGGAAGAATGCTTTCACTGGTGTCAGGAGTGCATCCATTGATGCCTACACAGCTATGGGTGTGGTGTCCTCTATGTAACATGCCCATTCCCCTTTCTGCTGGTGAGATCCCTCACCCCAGTAACTGCTCAGAGCATTTAGATACAGCCTATCTGCTTGGTTTATTGTGGCTGCCACAGTAATGCTCTGTGATGCTTTAAGAGCCTGTTAACCTGACAAATTCTCTGGAACAACAGCATTAGAACCTGCACATGAACAAGGGAAACAAAGGAAGCACTAATTGTGTTCTTTTGGACAACCATACTTTCTCCTATGGAGATATTCAAAGTTTATGAAAGTCAAGAGCTGAAGAACACAGTACAAATCAGAGAGACTTGTTTTGTTCAGACTTGAATTTGGCTGAGGATACAGAGTTGGGCCTTAAAGTTTAGACTCTCAAATCTGAATTTATGCAGATAAATAAATTCAAAAATGCAGCAGTCCTACTCCTCTGTAAGTGATTACATGATTTGGAGCTTTAAATGTTCACTGTCCCCCTGCAAGTATCTTTTCCAGGCAACAAGCAGGAACATGAACAGGGAATCGCAGAAACATGAAAGACAATCCAAGGGAAATATACTTTTTCTGGGATATTAATTGTAAATGAAAATTGCTTTCCTGCTAGTTTATACATGGCTTTCTAAGACTTCCCACTGTGAAGCACTGTGCTACTTACAGCACTTTCAGCCCTTAACTTCTGTGCAGGGTCTCAGAGCCCTTTCTGAAGAAAGCTCTGTCAGTCCTGTCCTGCCAGACAGACACAGCTCACGAGTTCTGCTGCTGATATATCGCGTGTTTCAATGCAGGTGAACTCCAGAACTGGTTTCAGAGTACATGAAAGCAACTTCCATATACCTCAAGTGAGAGAAATTATCAACCTATGTTCATGGTTCAATATAGCGGTAAGTATAAATCTTCCAAGCAGTGCAAAACACTCTTTTTTCTTTTATTTAAATAGTTTATATATATATGAAAGTCAGCTCTAGAGACTAACCCAGCACATCTCAAAGACATTTATTTTCCCTAGTCCTGCAATGCTCTAAATTATGCAAGCCCTTTACCATCCCAGTGTTCCAGCAGCTACAACAGAGCCTTTCCTGGGATGATCCCTGGTTCTGAGAGTTGTAGCTGCCCTCCAGCATCTCAAGCAGCTCTGTTTGCTTTGAACTAGTAATCACTGTGAAACAGCAGCACGAGGGAGGGTTGCTATACTTTGTGTTACTCTGGATTTTACTATGTTTAATTAAGAGAAATATTTTGAGGTGTCTCTGAACTTTTATTTAGAAACCCTATTGAGCCTTTCAATGTACTTACATCTTACAACACAGCCGTGGTAATAAAAAATAATCTGTGGCATTTCTTGATGACACAGAGTGAAAATTAGCTACCCAATGCAGTCAGCGTCAGAGGAGGGCTTTCCTTTGGCAAAAAAAAAAAAGTAAGCTTTCTGGCAACTTGGCTGGAATTTGTAGGGCAACTGCCTAATTCCTTCATAAGCTTTCATTTGCTAATGTACCAATTTTGTACCAATTAACCAGAGCGGAGGAGGTTTGAGAAACAGCATAGAATCAAAAGCCAATTAGGACATTACCTGAAGCTGCTGCCTTATCACACTGGAGGGTGTAACATCATAAATTAGATTATTTTTAGACCAGTATCTATTTTTGGTATTACATATACTAAACCCAGCAGTTTTTAAAAACAGTATACCATAACCTGAGTATGCAGGACATTTTGGTGTAGCTGAATTAAGGAAGATGCTGTTATAATCACTCTGTTTTACTCAAGGCACTACTGTAAACAAGTGTCTGTCTGCACAGAAAGGTTAGATGCCTCTCTCTCCTCCTCACTCACAGAAGTGTGTAGAAGCTGTTTTTAGGACGTGAACCTCCAGTAGTGCAGTGCTCATGCACCCAAGGGCTCATTTCAGAGACACGGGAGTTTGCCAGGGTACACACAGGCAGTTCAGTCTGCACACATCCCTCAACTCTGGTTTCACAAGGGAAAATCAGCATGTCTTTTCCTTTCTTCCTTGTCCTTTCAGACAGTCCTATGGAAGCTGAGCAAGTACCCATGCATCTTTGACAGAGAAAACAAGATCCTTGTTCACCGTACAGAATGCAGTTTTCTGTCCAGGACCTCTCCTGTAAGTGCAGCCAATTTTGCTACCAATTAGAAGAGATAAAACACACTGCTAACAGACTGTTACTTCAATCCTCAGACACCCTTTATATGGATCCCTGAGACATGGAGTTTTCGTGTCAGAAGACAACACCTTCTGCAAGACATATGGAAAAATTTAAAATCCGCCTCAAACCAAGATTTCAGGAAGATGTTAAAGGTAAGATACTAAATTTTATTTCTTGTTAGTTCTATCTTGCTGCAGTGTTCCTTGATTTTCAGTGTTACTGAATATTGGTAGAAGGGTTTCAGTATCCTCTGAGCATACAACAAAAGAACTGCTCATCAAATTATTACAAAACATGTTCCATAGATGGTGTAGAGTAAATCTGGAGGGCAGTATTTTACATCCTTATTCCAGACAGCTTTGTTGGCGTAAGTTAAATGTAAGTGGCAGTGCTATTTACCGCAAGGCTGCTTTGGGGTAATGGAATAGGATTGCTCAGTTGTCAAAGTCCAGTACTGTTGCTGCTACACCGACTTTTGAGACTTTATACTAGTACCTTAAAACCCCAGCATCTGGGGAACCAGCCTGAGGGGTCAGCAAGCAACACAACCACAAAATGACATTTTCTCTCATGGAGATGCTGTCTGAAGGGAAAGGAAGGATAGTGCTGGCCAGAGAGATGAGCATTTGATTACAATGCTGCTGTCTCCACGTGCCTTTGATCCGTGGCTTCCACACTGATCCGAGGGTTGCGGCAGTTGAGTTTCCTGCAGCAATCATGATGCTGGCCCTGCCCTGCAAAAGCCATTAGCTGGCTGACGTGGGAACAGGACACTTGCCCAGAGCAGAGTTCAGCTCAGGGACCATGTGCCCCACCTGTCACTAACACAAAGTCTGGCATCACACCTGTGCCACAGGAATCATGGACCTTGGTGCCCTTGGTGCACCCAGTTCTGGTGCTTTCCAAGTGAGCTTTCTTGCCAGAGCTGTCAAAGCTTTTCTTTCCCATTTACTTAGGAGAAGATTCACAATGGCTGCTAGAGATACCTTTCCTTCCTGCTTGCTCACTACATCAGCTGAGAGAGGTATTTACAGAGGCAGCGAGGTGTGCTCCGTACTGTCCCCTATATTTTGAGTCTCCACCAATTGTACAAGCTCTGACAAACAGCTGCCCTTAGCTCAAGTCAGTCTTTGGGCACACCTCCTGTGAGCACTGCCTTCCACACTGTGCATCACAATATTATTTATCCAGCAGCAGCCTGAAAGACATAACTGCACTGTTAGTGTCCCACAGCCTGGTGCAGTGGGATTTATAGCTTGGTACCTCATCTCTCCATTTTTCAGCAGGTAAAGGACATTAATGTGTTTTCTGTTGTAGATACAGACTACCCAAAAGCAAAACATAAAAAAGAAACCTTCACTGTAGCATTGACCTGCCCCCTTCATAGCTGTGTCCTGTTAGAAAGTTTTTCACGCAATACTGAGAACTTGGTGTGTGGAGCTCTCATGATGGCTGTAGAAAGAAAAGATCTGTGGGTACTGCACAGACATGGGTATCGTGCAAGAAACAAATGTCTTCATTTGACTCATCTTCAGATTTGTTATTAAACACCAGCCTGATTTTAATTTTTGCTCTTCTGACAGTGAGACAAAAATATTTCAGTACACACATCTGGTTAAAAAACCCCAAAGCTCTCAGAGATTTGTATCATTTCATGTTTTAATTTTAATTTATTCAGTCAGGGTACAGTTATTCCTCATGAAAACTAAGGTTTTAATTAGTGCCACTACAAATGCACAGTACTCTTGAAGGGATAAAACAGAGGGAATTAGTGCTTCTTATTACTCCTACTCCTCATCTGCATTAGCAGTAGTTAACAATGGGCTGCTGCTTCATACAGTTCCAGATCCTACCAGGAAAATGATGCTAGTCAATAATGCCAGAAGGAAACTCTCTCAAAGGAACTGCAGTACTTGATGAGATTAAACAAATTACGCTGATTTAGAGAAGCCCAGGGGTTAGCAAAGGCATCACACTAGTTGTGCCTAAAAAGCTTAATCCCCATCCAGGTCCACAGGTGAAAGAACACATAAACTGGTACTGTAACAGGAAGGAGGAGGCTGTAGAAACACAGGCTGGTTGTGCTGGTGCAGCCCTGGGGGAAGGTTTCGTCTACGCTGGCCGAGTAGAACAGGCCTGCCAGGGACAGGAGGGGAACGAGCACAGTCAGCGTGGGCAGGGAGGGCAGCAGCCCTGCTCCGGCCATCGGGCCCCGTTACCGCCGCGCCCGGCGGCTCCTCAGGGCTGCTCCGAGCCCTCGGCCGGCGCCTTCTTGTGCGTCATCCTGGCGGCCTCCGGAACCATGTTCGGGATGCCGTCGATGATGGGGTACGCGATGCCCAGCTCCTCGTTAATGAGCTCGTTCGTAGCTTCTTCGTACCTGGCCAGCCAAGTCGGGGAGTGGGGAGAAACATCCAAGCAAAAAAACATGAGGAGCGGTGACTAACCTGGGTTTGCCCAGCTCTCGGGCGCAGCTCCCCCGCCCCATCCTCACCTCAGCGGCCGCTTGGAGAGCGGGCACACCAGGAAGCGCAGCAGCGATGGCTCCGGTGGCTGCGGCCGCGCTGATCCCGATCCTGATCCCGAGCCCGATCCTGATCCCGAGCCCTGCTCCCGCTCCTGCTGCCGGTGGCAGTGCCGGCCGTGCGCAGGGCCGCCCGGGGCCGGGCGCCGCCGCAGCAGCAGCAGCAGGGCCGGGCCGCGCAGCATGGCCGCCGCTTCCGCCGCCCACAGCCCGCCCCGCGCCGCGCCCGCCCCGCTCCCCGGGCCGGGCCTCGGAGCTCCGGGCGCGTTTCAGAGTAGATCGGGCTTCTCTTAAGTCAAGATGGCTTTCGGCGTAAGATCTTTGTGCCACTTTAATCAGGAAGAAAGGAGACCTGGTCAGTGGAACAGGCAGCAGCCAGCATTCCCTAGCCAAGGACGTCTGGGAACTGAAAAGCCTTAAGGATGCAGTAAATCAAGATGTTGATGTATGCCTGTATGTATATTGCTAACTTGGCAATATATCCAAGGTCCACGTATCCTGTTGGTCAACTGTGTTCATTATAATACTGCAAATCACGCCCGCAGAGAGAGACCCTTGCCCAGGTGGAGACCCTAACCCCGAGGGTGTGTGGAAGTCAGCTGGAGTTATGTAGCTTGTTTGGAAATTACCAACCAAGCATGACAGACTTGGACGGTTACCACCTCTGAATTGCTGTGTATAAATAGTGGCTCAAAAAGTCTGGTGGGGTGTGCTTGATTTGTGGAATACCACCGAGTACCCAGGTTGGCACAACCGGGAAATAATCATTGTTTCTCTCTCTCAAGTGTGTAATTATTGGCTTGTTGCATACCAGGTAAGGAATCTGATTTTGTGGGCAACATGGGTGTCTTTATCTGTGGCTGTCTGGGGTCTTGCAGGTGTCTTTTGTGGGTGAGGCGGGGGTGGACCAAGGTGCGGTGTCCCAGGAGCTCTTCAGCATTGCAGCCAGGACCCTCTGCCAGCGCAGCACCAGCGCCTTCTGCCACTCCTCCTCCGGCCTCGTGTGGTTCCCCAGACGGGTAAGGCAGCCCTGCAGGGGTGGATGGGCGCCCCTCCCATCGGAAAAGGCTCGGCTTTGCTTTTCAGCAAAAAAAGTCATGGCTTTCGGTGTGCTTGTTCCTAACCAGGCCTCGAGGTGCGAGGATGAGGACACCTTCCTCTTGATTGGGACACTGTGTGGAATGGCCCTGTTTAACCAGCGCATGGTGCCCTTCCCCTTCCCCAGGGCTCTCTACAAAAAGCTACTGGACCTGGCCCCCACCCTGGAGGACCTGGAGGATCTGATGCCAACCATGGGCCGGTATGAGCCAAGCATGGCCCAGGCTTTGGCTGGGTCCCTTGTCTTGACCATGCACAGGGGAATCCCCAGAGGCTGAATCAGACCACCCATGGCATCTACATTTGCCATTCTGAAGCTGCTGGAAGCCAGAGATTTCCAAGGAGGTCCTTGTCCAGGGCATGGATGTTGCTCTCAGAGGCTGGCATTGCCAAAACAAAAAGCCAAGCCTCATGGCTTAGAAGGTGTCAGATGTCTGCTCCACGAGAGCTTAAGTCCACACTGTGAATATATAGTTCAAAACACTTTGGGCTGTAGTTTGGACTTGAAAGAACTAATGACTCAGTTGTTAATGCTGGGGTTTTTTTCCTGATTTACTAATTATCAATTTCCACAATATTGCCCTGCTCAAGTACAGTATTATGAAATGTTGTAGTTGTGCCAGTTCTGAGAACCCTTGTGCAGAGTTTCCATGCAGTGGGAGAGGAGATATCAGGCAGACATAGAGGGAGAGGTGCTGCTGCCACCAGCATAATGCTTCTAGGCCCCTGAAGCCCAGTCTTCCAGGCTAGTGATATAAACAACCAGGAAGATGAGAACCCCATCCCATGAGACAGTGACTGTGTTGAGGTGCTAAATTCACTGAGGTTCCTCAGTGAACTGGAACACAAGGTTGCCTGCAATACTTGGAGAGGTGCTGCACCCCAAAACAATTATCCCAGATCATCCCGCTGTTCCACACTTAATTCTTCACTGGATAATATCTGGAAGCGAGGCTGTGGTCCCAAGCCCAGTTGTCACTGAGCTTTGTGTAAAGTTATCCACAAAGGGCATGGGGATGGGCTTGGCTGGAAGCTTTTTTACTGGAAGCATTTGTGCTCAGCTTATGTCAGCAGCATGGTGAAATTTCAGGGCCAAATATCATGGTTATGTGTGGCTATAGGTGTTGTGTTCATGTATGCATTTAAATACTGCTTATCAAAGGATGGTTTTTAGCACAATTTGAAAGCACACTGAATGGTCATGTTTCTTCTCTTTTTAATCCATTTTGTGTTTGGACAGGAGTCTTTGGAGAATTTTGAATGAAGAAAGTGATAACTTGGACTTGGACTTTACGGTAAGACACCCCACGTAGGTACTCGGGCAAGACAGCGTCCCAGTGCAAATGACACAACTTGTCTGTAAACTCAAACTAGTGAGAGTGCCATGTCAGGCCCTTCAGGAAGAATGAGAGATGTAGCACGTATGTATCTGTTACATATAGATATAACAGCCAATGTTTTAATTTATTTGCATAGATAATGGAGGGAGAAGATTCCACAGATATTGTTGAACTTAAAGAAAATGGTGCCAGCATTCCCGTCACTAAGGATAACAGGTCAGTTTTATTTTTCTATTTCTTGATCCTGTTGTCTTGTTACAAGTGTATGAAATTACATATCTGTACCTATCCCCATATACTGTTAGAAAATACTGATTTCTCTATTGTGCCTTCGGTCTTGGTCCAATAGGTTGTACACTTTCAGTTCCTGCTGTACTTGCTGCACACGTGCCAGGCACTGACAGTTTGTGCAAACAGTGGACGACATGGGGATCCTTGGACATCCTGGTATCTGCAATACAGATACCTGGCATTAACAGGAAAATTGCTAACAAATGTAATAAATAACCCTGAACAGTATTTTCTGGCAAATACGGATGATTTTTCTGGGAAACCCAGCTATATGTACACCTCTGTAAGAGGTTTTTTTGAGCAAAAAAAAAGTTTCCTGCCTAGTTACGTATCTTGTACATAAAGGAGAAGGAACAATTTGTCAGTAAGGCTTTGTGTCAATATTAATCTTGGCACAGAGGACAGAGAGAAATTTTGTGTCCTGAATTATGCAGATGACCTGAGGACCCATAGGGATCTGTGAAAGGGCTATTTAAGAAGCTTAAAGTACCTTGTACTTTTACAACAGCATTTACATTGAGTTGATTGTACAGGTACAATGTCACTACACAAATCTCCATCTGAGTAGGGAGAAGAGTGAAACTACTGATTAGCAGCTGTGCAAATATTTATTTTGATTTCAGGGAAATTCTTGGGCATTCAATGGGACTTAGGTCTGCTAGGTTCCATTTTTTATAACAATCAGGTGTCTGATAGGATTTCATTGGAGCGTTCACATGAAGTACAGTGTTTCCAAAATGAATCCATTCTGGCCAGCATTCTCTTTTATTTGTGGAGATGCTCCCAGCTTATTCAGTGAATAGGTAATTGACAGTGACAACTGGTCTCAGTGAAGACTGAATCTGTACAACACAGCAGGTCATATGGAATAAAGGAATAAATTATGAAGTTCTCCATAATTCTTCTTTTAGAAAAACACCATCATGCTCGTTTGGTATCTGTTGCAGGAAAGAATACGTTGATTTGTACGTGAATTATGTGTTCAATAAATCAGTACAGAAGCCATTTGAGGACTTCATGCAAGGGTTTTTAAGAGGCTGCCCAGCTAGAAATTGGAAGATGTTTTTCCCTAAAGAGCTGCAGGTTCTTCTCCAGGGATACACCACATTTGACTGGCATCTGCTGGAAAAGGTATTGTATTCAAGTACAGTGTCCTTCTGCTCTATCTGCTAAGCATAAACTACTTCTAACCTGTTCTTTTAGTGAGTGCATAACAGATGGACAGAAGCTCAAAGAACTTGCCCTTTTTTGATTTGTGTCGATGTTCTGTTTCTAATCTACATCAGCTACAAGAATAAAGGGGAATAAGTATCAAGTCGTAACTCAGGGATTGTCATATGAATCTTTGAAAAACAAATGAACAAGCAGATTCCAGAGGTTAAGGGGATTTGAATATCCATGAACAGGATTATAAAATTTATCAGATAAAATGTTGCTTTAAATATAAATGAAAATATTGAGGATTAACTGGCCTGTTTTATTTTTGTCTCTTTGACAGAATGTGATGTACAAACAGTATAACAAGTTAGATCAAACCATCAGGAATTTTTGGACTGTGTTTCACAAGCTACCAGAGGAAAAAAAGAGAATGTTTCTTGGTAATATATCAGGCATTTTAAATTTTGCATAGCCCTTCTCTATCCCCCCACAACACGCATTCTATGGTTGCACATAAAAACTGCTGTAGTATAGTTCCAAACGGTAGCCTTTCAACGTTTGCCCCTGCTGCTGCTACATTTTCTAGGGAAAACCACAAAAAAGTAACACAAGGAGTTGCACAGCTCTGACCCTCCTCACATCCCTTGAGGTTTGCCTGAGTGCATTGGACACCCTGAAGCTTGCAGTCACTTTATCCCTTACTTTTGTGGATGTGCTGTTGGTCAGAGGCCACGGTCTGTGCAAGTACACTGTGTTGATATAAGCAGTTTACCTTTCTCAAAGGGGTGCAGAAGCTAGGTCACCCTTTTTAAAGGTAGAAGGTCAGACCTAGCCTGGCCTTTCTCATCCACAAAGTCCATTATATAAAGTAGAAGAGGGCTTGTAATTACTGTGAATTGGTAAGAGACTTTGATGTGTATTCAGGTGCAAATTCAACGAAGCGTAATACTTAGCTTAGCAAAATAACTATGTTTACACTAATTTCCCTTCATGATTTTCATTAACATTAATTATTTTAATGGTTTTTAGCTAACATTTTATTTCATTTTTTAATTTGCTAACTTGTTCTTGTTTTTCTTTTTTTCATTCCTTCAGTTTTTTTGTCAGGATCTGATCGAATCACTGGCTATGGACTGGAACATTTTAGATTTTTGATTGCAGATCCTCAAGTAGAAAATCCAGATGAGTCCTCTCCCTTCGCCAGTACTTGCTACCTCATTTTGTTCCTCCCCAGGTACAGCAGTGAAAAAATACTCAAAGAGAAGTTGCTTTTTGCCATAGAGCATAATGAAGGTTTTGGCTGTGAATAACTCTGGGATAGAAGCACTTTAAAGCAAAATAAGAAAATGAATCTTTGTTCACTTGTCATATTTTCTCTTAATAACTCAAATTTACTGGTTTCTACCCTGCCTTATTTTTACTGCACTTTATATACACCTGATTGTGTGTATTTGCTGAGATTTTACATTGCTTATGGAATTGAGCTTTGACTAGATACCTCATAGTTAGATAGTAAAGGTAGGAGAAAAATGCTGTTTGGCACACTTCAAAGAAGCAAGCTGATAACCCAGCATATTTATGTGTATGTGCAGGCAGGGTCTGAACTGTTCTGGTTGTGTTAGGACAGTGAGCTCCCAGCAGCAGGGATTCTGTGATTTGTACATTTATGCATTAGCAAGCACACAACCAGGATGTGCTAAGCAGTCACCCTCGCAAGGCAAAGCTGGGGTGAGGTTTTCATCTGTGTTACTTAAGGGTTCTCTTGGGGAGCAATTAACACATTTAATGAGACTATGAATTGAAGGAGCAGTCAGTGCTCACCTGGATTTGGTCTATGATTTATCTGAGAGAAATTCTTAGGAGGATTTGATCATTCCTAGACTTTTTCAAAAGCTGTATTAATGAATTATAACAATATAATCTTTTGTTATTTAGTGTGATAATTGTGATATATGTCATGTTTCTTTATATCCTTTAATGAGATGTTTCACAATTAAATCATAAAATCGTAGGCTTGCAGAACAGCACTGTCTACAGAGCCCTGTGGACATGAGGCTGGCAGGGCTTCTGGAATCTCATTGTCAAAACAGTGCAGAGCACTGGCAGGATATTAACAATGTCAGGCAGGATGTGTGTTTGCTATGTGGAGAGAGGGAGAGAAACAACAGTCATTATTTTTCAGCAGTCTTCTCTTCGGTGCGTTAAATGTGTCAGGGGACATCCATATGTAGAGAAGACTTCCACTGTCTTAAATAAAATGGTGATGGATTGAATTTTCACCCCCGTCGCTGTGTTCTTCCTTCCTTATGCATCTGCCTATGTAGATAAGCATAGCAGGCAGTGTGTCTGTTCTCTGTCCTCCTTGGAAATAGGGGGGGCTGTTCCTAAGTGGAGTCAAAGGCTGATGTAAGCGTTTCAAAGAGATGCACTGTATGTGCTGAACAAGCCCGTCTTTTCCTGTGTGATGCACAATGGCATTATTACCTACAAGAAAAAATAGGCAAGCTTCTTTTTAAGTTACACTATAGTAATTAGTAAAAAAAAAAAATAAAAATCAAGCACTCACCACAAGCACCAGGGCAGTACAGGAAAGCAGATGGCGTGGGGGTGTTGATGGGAAGAGGGGAAATAGGACTTCAGAGGAGGGCAGCTCCCAGCAGCGGGGAGCGAGGGGACGTGGCCTGCTCAGACCCACCCCCTGTCCCCCTCACCTCCCTGGAACAAACAGGACCTCACAGGGATGCTTACATCCTCTGAGAAAGGCACCACTCTGGTGTATTTTTTTGGAAAGAAGGACTTGGCAGAAACCCAAGTTGTTGCCCACATCTCATGTCCGGCTGATGCTGCCACACCACCACAGATTTCTGTTTTGGCAGCTTAGCCTGCTGTTCTTCATCAGCCTGTTCCTGGCTGTTGTTTCCCTTTTTATGGTTTTCTAAGCCTCTGTGGTAGGACTTGGAAATCCAGAGTGGTCTTCTGTGCTGTGGAAGTGCACAAAAGTTGTATTCTCTTTGGAATTCAAAATAGCCCATTAGAGATTAAATGATAATAGGTTTATTTAGAGCCTGGAGGTATTTCCTTCTCATCATGTATGATGCAACATCACATGGGAGATTAAAGCCCAGAGTCACTTTCAAGGCTATTTTTAATTTGTCCTCAAATAATCCCTGCTTTTATTTATTTTATATATATATATATATATATATATATATATATATATAAACATTTCCAGCAGAGTAGTGCTCTCCTCTCGGATTTTCTGAAATTAATTTGGACTCTGGGTTGTGTCTGCATTTTCTCAAGCAGTGCCTGCTATAAACATGCAGGAGAATATAACATGACTGAGTATCACATTCAGCTGTGAGTTCAAAAGGCTTCACACAGGCAGCAAAAGTATACTGAACCTACAGCAGGATTTTTTTTAGGCCACTCTTCTAAACTGAGCATCACCTGTAGACAAGTGCAAGAGCAGCTTTGAAAGTTCTCCAGGAAGCTGAAATGTAAAAAATTAAAAATTGGTTTCAACGAGAGACTCCTGGCTCTCTCACACAAATTCCAGGCTTTGCTCCATATTTTTATTTTTTCTTTTGTTTGTTTGTTTGTTTGTTTGCATGTGTGTACCTTCCCCTCCTTGACTGCACAATCAGAAACAGAGGAAACCGAGTGTAAAGGGAAACGTTCTGTTTTGCAAAGGTCTCCAGACGATGAAATAAACTAAACGGAAACAAAACCACAGAAAAGTATATTTTCCTCTATCTATGCTTTCAGTCATTCTAGAAGCTGCGTTTAACACTGATTAAGCCAAAGATGTTACATCACAGGTGTAATTTTACACTGGAGTAGCTCTTTATTCTAAACACACACGATCCATGCAAATACAGGTGATTTTTTACCCGAGCCGTCACACATTTTCTGCTAAATGCACAAACGCTGCAAGCTGCCAGCGATAAGGACCACGAATACTTGTGGACTGAGCTCAGGGACTTCTTCTCCCCCATCCTGAGCCCTTGCAAATATCTGTCTGAGGTTTGCTCCGAATATTGACTGTCATTTTGGGGGTCTGAATGGGATCCAGCTTGTGCATTTGCTCTTGTGGAGCAGAGTCTTCTAATAGATGGCACTAAAACCAGAAAATCAGTACTTGGGAGTTACATAATTGCTTGCTCATTGGCCTCTTTTTTTTCACCCTCCCTTTCTCAACGGAGTCTTTGACGACAAACCTTTTTTTGAGGTGGAAACTGTATAAAATTTGAGTTCCTAAACAAATGAGCCTGCCAGGTGACCAGAGGCCACATAAGATGAAGAAACAGGCTAGGGGAAAGAAACTGACTATTGTTATTAGTAAGTGACATTTCGTGCTTAACGCATTTTCAAGCGCTGGAAAGCCGCCTTTCCCTCGAGAGCTTCATTTAGAACAGCTTAAACTCTGGAATGCGCTTAACTTCGCCCGTCGGCTTCTCCCGTGTTTAGAGCGCCGACTGATCTGATCTGCACGGCCAAAGCCCCGCAGCCCCGCGGGCGGGGGCCGGCTGTCCCTAGCGCTCCGCCCGCGCCCCGGCTCTCGCGGCATTCCAGCCCCGGTGGGAAGGCCAGGCTCCGGCCGGGGGCCCCGACCAGGAGCCCCGAGCCCACGCGGTGCCCCGGCCCCGGGGGAAGCAGATTCTCGGCCCTCCCCGCGCCCGCCGGGGGCCGGGCCCGCCCTGCGCATTGGCCGCGCCGCGCGTCACTCCCGGCGGCGGCGGCGGCGGCGGGGCCGGGACTTCCTCGTCGCCGCGGCGGCAGCGGCGGGGCTGGTGGTGGTGAGTGCCGGGGAGGGACGGCTCAGCCCCGCCGTGGGGCTGCTGCCGGTCCCGGTACCGAGTCCGTGCGTGGGGAAGCGGGGCTCGGGCGTGGCGGAGCCCCCGCCGCCCTCCCCGGCGCAGGACGCGCGTTCCCGGCCCGGGGCGGGGAGCCCGGGGCGGCCGCGGGGCTGCGGTAGGAGCCGCTCGGCGCTGCCGCTGCTGCTGCTGCTGCTGCTGCTGCAGCATCACCACCTGGCTGCGGGGTGGGCACGGGGCTGCTGCCGCTCCGGGCTCGGCGTGTGCCCGCCGGGAAGAGCCGGTCTGGGCGTGGGAAGCAGCCGCAAGAAGCTCGGGGTGTCCGGGGTGAATGCAGGGTGGGAGCGGTGTTTTTACTGGGATTGCAAAATGGAGGTGATGGCGCGGGGGGGAGGGTGTCACACTTGATTTTCGGTATCTATTTTTGTATGTTTTCCGTGGGGGCATCTCCATCTGAGGGCATGCGGCTGTGCGGTGGAAATACTCTGCTCGTGCTTTAACTCGTTTGCTGGTACACCTTGCATTCTCCTGCTCTGTAGCCTGGTTTACGTTGGACATTGAGTTGGACTAAAACGGAGGCAAAAAGAAGTAGAAAGTGGGCTTGAAGGCTTAGTGGCAGAAAGAGACAGTAAATTCCGTCATTGTTGAGCAATGCTGGTGGAAGAAACACATTTGTTATCTGAAATCTCACAAACAAGAGGGAAGGAAAAACTTGTTTATTCATGCCCTGCCAGTTGGCAGATCTCTTTGTTTAGAGAGCATTGAGCTTTGAGTGTTGTTTATTGCAATCGTGATATTTACTTAGGTGACTTTCCCAGAAAGGGCGCAGAGTGGAAATGGCTTTAGAGTATGTTTGTGTGATTTTGACGAGAGACTGTGCATGGCATGAGAGCTTTTAAAAAGGCAGAGGAAAAGAAAAAAGGCAAAATACATGCTGTCATGATCATAGGTGTAGCATTATTATTTTACCAAACCACCCGGGCTGTTTTTTCACCGAAGGATATATACTTAGTATGTCAGCAGAACCTTATAGCGGAGGGTGGTTCTTCCACCCACAATAGATTTCCTCAAAATATTCTTCACAGTGTGAGTCCTTTGCTGTTTTGATGATGAATTATTTCTGGAATGTCAGGGTCTGAGGATGTGGTGTTATATCTTCCCCCCTCTTTTTTATATGTGGGGAATCTGCAAATGACTGGCTTTACTGCATTGCATCTGTTCTTATCTCTGAAACATGAATACCAAGCTGGCTGTGTTGGGCTTTCTGAAGCACAGGAATAGGTGATGTGGTTGGGTACTGCAGTTCTTGTGCTTTTTGCAATACAATTTCTAGAAGGAGCTCTGAACTTTAATCCCTAATGGATGCATTTAAGAAAAACCTCTCCCCTAAGGAGTTTGCCCTCTGAAGATAAAAATTCAGCTTTTTTAAGGTGTATTGAGCTGGGCATTAGGAATATTAATCACATATAACATTTCACATAAGTGAATATAAATCATATATTTAATATATACTTGTGTATGTGCAGGCACATGTCTGTAAGAGCTTGACTACACTAGAAACTTCTTATGTAATTGTTTTAGTATGAGAAAGGTGTGCAGTTTGTAGAGGTAGTTCGCTGTGGCACATGCAATTTGATTTCCTCTGCTACTGTCAAAGAAGAGTAACTGCCTTAACCAGATTGGAAACGGAGTGTGAAATTATCATTTAAAGTCTCATTGTGTTTCAGGACACAGCTCCTACTTGAACATATGCATTAAGACCTCCAGTGGTTTTTTTTTTTTAGGGAGAGAAAAAAACCCAAACAATCTTAAAGTCATGGTTTTAAAAATGTCTTCAACTTTACTTAACATAAGTTAATGCACCAGGCCATTTGAAATACTTAGCTGTGCCTGTACAGTCAGATTGTGAGTGGCTGTGTTTTTTCCTCTGCTCTCCTCTGGAAAGTGTTGATTTGTTTCTGTGAAACTGAGCTGCACAGAGATTTATTGGCAAAATGTTTGGAAGATGGGGGTGACAGTCGATAGAGATGATTTAAAAAAAAATAGTGAAAAAACAGGTTTTCTGTGTCTGGTATAGGTATTGTTAAATGTCAGGAGCTTCAGAAGATACGGTCTCTAGCTTGAATGGAGTGTTGAACTCTGAAATACCACCACCCTTGCGTTTATATGGATTACTGGGAGTTTGAACTCCTCCTGTTTCATGTCGTGTCTTAGCTGGAGGAAAAACCCATCTCTTACCAATCACATCATATCCCCTTGCCCATTAGCATCAAATTCTTGTGTGGAATATTAACACAATGAGAGTAATTCATATATTTTTAGCATTTTTAGAAGAAACTAGCACTAGGGAAGATGACTGTAGTCTATAGGGAGCAGGCCGTTGAGGTACCCAAATTAATATTTAGCTCATGTGGTACAATGTCATTGTAGTTCAAGTTGTATGCTGGTGAAATCTTTTCAGCTCAGAGACAGTATGTATTTATCCTAGCAGGGAATGTGATCCTTGGATCTTCAGGATTGCTGTTTTTGTCTTTGTAACATGCAGTTCTCCAGGCTGAGAGAAATGGCAGTCCCAGATTTCTGCTGTTCCAGTGTCAATTTTGAAATTATTCCCTGCCACCTTCAGGGTGTTGCTCATGGATTTTTTAGTTTGGATTTTTTTGGTGGTGTGATAGAACTTGTAGTTCCCTCTAAATGTAGCTGTTTAAAGCACATGCACACACTTCAATTTTCTTGTGTCCCACGGCATTCCTATTCTTAGCGCAGCCAGCATAGAGGGTATCTTCCATCAGGCTTTTGTGCTTAGGGTGACCATGTACACCATGACTGTTTTAACCAGGCAGAACCTTGTAACCTCCTGCTTTTTTAACTAGGCAGAGCCTCGTCACCTCCTGCTTTTTCCTCTGTGTGCTTCGGAGCTGGCCAGTGATAAGCACACGTGAGTGTGAATGAGTTGAATATGCTACGGAGGAAGAAGGGCTGCTAGAGATAAATGGGGTCCTGAATTACTTTAAAGCACATAATAAGAGATCCTGGTAAACGGTTTGTGGTAGGAAATTGCCCCACTGATGAAGTACTAACTGGAAAATCCAATCCTCTCCCTTCCCCTTTGAGCTCAGTCGTGCCTCGGTGGAAGTGACCACAGCTGACAGGCAGAGGGTAAGGTACGAACCCCCGTTGCTTAGGTCTTAGATTAGGAAAGGCTTTATTGCTAATATCTGGAGCTCAAATTAGCACCAGGTTTTGGAAACAATCAGAACCCGTGTGCTTCCTGTCTGCTCAGAGTGGGAGAAGGAATCTTGGATGCTTCAGGAGTTACCTTTTGGTTTTCTATCTTGTGTTAGTAAATGCTGCTGCTGCTGCAAATTGGCTTAGCTTAAAACTTGGCATGGTGTGTCCTAAGACTTGATGTCTCAGATCTTTCGTTTCTAAATCTTCTTTCTCCTTCCCTTTAAAGGAAAAAAAAAAGAAAAAGAAAAAAAAGAAAAAGAAAAAAAAAAGGCACGCTTTAGCTAGTTTCTAGTTCAGTCAGAGGAGTTCTCAAGGTCTTATTAGTATAGCATGCCTAACAAGTAACCCAAACCTATTGAGATTAGGAGCGACAAAGGAGTATTACTAAAATCTTTCATGTGCTTCTTATGATTGCTGTTTTCTTCCCCCAACTTTTATGCATTAGCATCCTTTTGTCTTTTCCAAGTTCAAGCCAAGTAATTCCTTGGACCTTTTATATTGCTATATTTTTTCCCTTCCCATGTTAGCCCACTCTGAAATCCCTGACTTTCACTGAGCACAGCACAGAAGATAACACCTGACTGCTGGCAAGTTGCATCAGCGTGACCTGTCCATTGCTGTCAGGGTCAAGCTGTCAATGTGCTGCTCCACGTGAGCTGCTGCTTCTTGTGTAATTCTTGCTGCAGTTCAGGGGGGTGTGTGTGTCCAGTGTGTGGCTCAAGTTCAGTGTGTGTGTATGCACAAATTTGGCTTGCAAGACTGTGTTCAAGCTGTAGCAAAGTACTTAATCTGTGTTTATTATAAATAATACATTTCTGCATTGGCCAGTACACCAAAAATACCTGTATCATTCTGTTCAGGGCTTGTCTAACCACCTTGGAGGTAATTTTTAGAGATTTACTTAGAAGTGGTCTCATCTAAAAGTTCAGATTTGGACCTGTTAGCATTACAGTTGGTTTGGAGCACTGTTTGATATTTCGTTTTTGAAGCAGAGTAATTTTGCAGTGTGAAAGCTCAGTCTCCTGGATTTCAGAACATTTCTACTGCCTCGCAGATGGAGATGGCCGAGGCATGAAGGTGCTGATTCAGTACCACAGCTGAGCTGTCTTGATTACTCTTTGTCTGTGTAATGGTTTACTGACAGTTCACAAACCTGACAGTCATGCAGGAAATGCCTTTTCTGGTTGTTTCCACCTCCTGCTGGGAACAGCTGGATCTCTGTAGGATCATTTGTGGTGCACTTGCTTCGTTCACACTCATTCCCTTGTTTCTCTTGCCCAGGAAGGATACATGACTTGCTGAAAAGGGAGAAAATGCTATGCTGGGGCTACTCGTCTTATGGACAACCTGGGATCGGTAGCAACCTCCAGGTCATCATTCCTGAACCACAGGTGTATGGGTTCATCCACGACAGAAATGTCAAAGAGGTGGCATGTGGAGGAAACCACTCTGTGTTCCTGTTGGAAGATGGGGAGGTGTATACCTGTGGCTTGAACACCAAAGGTCAACTGGGGCATGACTGTGAAGGAAGCAAGCCAGGTAAGTCTGCTTTTCATATGCACTTCAAACTGTCTTGAGGCTGGTGTGCTGAGAACATTATGAAAGCTGCTTTGTGCTGGTTGCTGTAGAGCTGGAGCAGCCAGCAGAGCTGATTATCGTGTCACGTAACACAGTAGTGATGCTGGATAACACTAGCTGGCTCTGGAAAGCTAAAGCTGAGCAGCACGGGTGAGGAGACAGGTCTGTTCACTTTGCCTGGGAAATGCATCAAAACAGAGGCGAGCGCAGATGGTCTTGGGGCAGATTTTGTTATCTGGCATTATGTTTTTTCTTTATAAAAAGGAGGAGAGGCCCATGAGTCACAAGTGTCTTCTGCTTTGTCTTTGCAATTGCACTGCATTGTTATGCCCACTCTTACTCAGCTGTTGCTGGGAATTTTCTTACACCAAAGAGTGCAAGTGGCTCCCCGTTGAGTAGAGTTGTGGAGAACAAACTTGTGTTTGGCCAAGAGGGTTTGTAAATTTTGTTTTCCCCTTCCAGAATCCCTTGTCAACTTGTGCCTTCAGTCCTTTATGCTTCCTTAATCTGAAAGAAGGTCACTTCAGTGTTGTGTTCCTCAGGCTCACATTGCATCTTCTTCATTGTGTTCCAGAACTTGTGAGTGCTGAACCACAGACAGCTACTGACTCTCATTCCTAGGGTGAAGGAGTGGTTTAATTTTAAGTTGTTCTTGGAAGAAACCCTGGAGCCTTTCTTCTGGACTCTTTTGAATGTTGACCTTCCAGTTTACATTCCGTTAATTTCTTGGTTTTGGCATGTGATAAAGACACAGGTGTTTCTGTTTCCATAATATAAAGGTTCTGTGCTGTGAGTAATTAGAGCAAAAAATCCTCAAACTGTAGGCTACCCTCTGTAGGGCTTCGGTCTTCCCTAGTGTAACCTATTATTGCGTGATAGAGAGAGAAGGTGTATGCAAAATAGCCACAGTTCCTCATGTAGTGCGTGCAAATCTGACCTGACTGGTCCTAGTGCTCCCCTCCTCTGTCAGTGTCTTTTGTCTCTTTCTCTCAAAATGAGTTGGCAGGTGTTGGATGCTGGATGACTGGGGTGCTGGGTTAGAGGGGTTGACCTTGAATCTGCCCTGCCTTGCTTTTTCTACATGTAGTTTCTAGACAATTACTGAAAGAGATTGGGAATAGCAGGAGTGCTTAAATCCTCTCTGTGCACGTCTTCTGAGAACTTGTAAATTTAGGCCCTGGAATAAATGAGATGCTTGGTAGAAGGAAGCCAAGCCTAGTGAATATTCAACTTAAACTGCTGAGGATACTTCATCCTGCAAATCACCCAGCTAGCTCAAGACTGGTGCGGAGGCCCCAGAAATTCAGTACTGTCTTGAGTGCTGCAAAGATACGCTGAGAAACATCTTGGGGCTATGCTGCTGTTTTACCCATAAAATTAAGCAAGCATAAGCTTGTGATGAAAATGGAGGATTCACAGCAAGTAGATCAGTTCTGGAAATGGATTTCATGAATCCTAAATGCTGAAGTGTAGACCTCTCTCAGCTAGGTAATCCTACTTTCAGTTAGACCTGTAGAAGAGGACCAGTCTGAGATTTTGAAATAGAAATGAAAGGTTCTTTGTGTTTGATCCCAAGTGTCCTTCCTCTACCCCTTAAATCGGGGCCTGTCACCAAGATGTGAATCTAAGTCCCTGTTATCCTATAGGTTTATTTTTCTGTGAAAAAGGTTCCGCATTGCTGCTCTCTGAGGAGCCCATGGCCATCCCAGAGAAATGGTGTTTCAGCACAGCATTACTGGCTGTGGCTGCAGTGGGATTTCTGCTGGCTGGGGCAGGTGGGAGGGATGTGCTGTAAAGCAAGGAACAGCTGCTCTTTTTAGCTCACGGTGAATTGTCACAGCAGCCTTTATGGTAACAGTAAACTGGGGGAGAGCCCCATCGAACGCTCCTCTGTGCTTTGTCTTGCAGCAGTGGGAGATGAATTTCTTAGTTTTTATTTGCAAATGGGAACAAGAAGAATCAAACCTTCCTCTTTTGCCCCCACTTCCTCTGTATGGGATAAAGACAGCCTTACACGTTCTGTGTAGAAAGTAGATGATCTTTTCTGTTTTTCATTGTTGTGGGCCTTTGAATGAAGCCATGGCTCATAGGTGATGAAGATGCATATGTGAGGGACACAGGGTCCTGAGCTGTTGGAAATGATAGAGAGGACTGTGAGGAGGAGTCAGCGATTGAGAATGGGAGAAATGCCAGGAACTGGCAGTCCTGGAGCTGCATCTCTCCAGCCTCTGCTGGACAGGGCAGTGTGGGCTGAGGTCTCTTGGTTTTCCTGCCCCGTGGCTTGATCCTGCCAAGCTTGTGAGGGCAGCTAGAAGTGGGTGACCTCTGCCCAGCTCTGGAAATGAACTCCTCCTGATGTAGGAGGCTGTGACACAATACTGATTGTCCTTTTCAGGCTCCCTCTGGACTTCAGAAATGCTTACCAGGGCTTTACAGGGTGCCTTGGTTGTGTTTGAGAGTAACACAGAGACAAGAAAATGTGCAGGGGTTTTTGAACCTTGTGGAGGCTGCATTGACTTCCTAGGGGTGGGAGCAATCCCCTTCCTGCTGCCTAGGTCTTCCCTGAGAGGAAACTCCTTTTTATTTCTCACTATTCAATTTTGCTTCTCATTCATGCTGCTCAGGAAAATGTCAAACAGCGGCGCAGAATTGTTTCAGCAGTTCTTCTTGGAGGAGCCCTTTAGAGGGCACCTTTTGAAATGAAAGAAAGCGTGTTAATTAAAAGCTGCGTTTGTGGTCACATCTGCTGACCTTGTGGATGTAATGTGGAGAGGGGGATAGCAGCTGGCAAAGTGATTCTTATGCCTCTCCTCTACAGGGAGCAGAAATTACAGAGGGAGTGCCTGCCACTGAAAGAGCGTGAGTCAATAGAGGTTTATTTTCTGGAAGCGCCCTTTCCTCTGGATTTTACATTGAGGTGCCAAAACAATATTTAAGATACCTAAGAAGTTTAGCTTAACTGAAGCAACATTTCTTTTGACTAAAAGCTAACTGCTTCTAAGTGTTTCGAACTCCCTCCTTTTGATGACGCCAGGGTGATACCAGGTATGGCGCTCCCATGGCTCTACCACAAGCCAGTTTTCCACATTGTCACGCTGTTTACCAATTCATTTTTCCTTGGAAATGTGGTGATTAGCGAGGTACTTGGAAGAGCCCACCCCTCTTAGAGCTGGATATCTGGCCTTGTTAATACTTACGCAATCATTTTTCCTCACCTCATTTTTTCCCCTTTTCCTCCCCAAAACGTTCTGTGGTTTGTGTCTCTGGAATCACTTGGCAGGGATGCAGAGGGGGAGGAATGCTGTTCCAGTGTTCTCTCACCATGGCCATGGTTAATAAAGCTTCTGTCTGGCCTGTGCTAGTTTTTGCTTGTGTTGTTCTGTGCTTGAAGTCTTCAGAGTCTCTGACCACGTCTTAGGAGAAGCAGCTCAGCAATTTTGATGGTGAAGTATTGAATCCGTCGTTTTGCAAAATTATTCTGAGTTGGCATTGATTTCCTGAAATTGATCAGATGATAACATACATTATGTCTCTAACGGGAAACAGTAATTTTGTACTGCAGTAGTTTTAGAGGAAAAAAAATTATTCTTCATAAGTGTATGTAAATTTCGCCTTTTTCAGTCCTGTAATTTCACTTGGATTGATTTTCTTCATATCTTAGCTCCCTGTGATGGTTCTGAGATAAGTGTTTTTTATCTGAGTGTATGTATCTGTATGTTGGAGAACAAAAGACAGGCTGAGGTACCTAAGGTAAAGGCTCTTTTGGGATCTGGGGGAATTACAGAGGAGTGTGAAACAACTAGCTGGTTGTTAGTAGTTTGTAAAGATTTAAAAACTTGCTCAAGTCTGAGATGTGGAACTTGTTTTCGGCTCTAGAAGTTTGTTCTGTTGAAGTCATTTGGGCTTCATTTGACTTCTGCTAGTGTGAAAACCTGGGCTTTGGTAATTAGTGTCTTAAGAGAGTTACAAAACAATGTCTCAAGCCAAATTTGGCTCAAATCTTTTGTCTGGTAAGATACAGGAGAAAAACCTGTGATTTTTTTACAAAATTCCCTGTCTGCATGCAAATTTGCAGGGGAGCACTGCCTTTCTGTGCATTGTGGAATCTCTCTGCTCATAGCAGCTGATAGAAATATCATCATAATGTTCATTCTCTTTCAAAGCAGGAAAAAACACCACCAAAGCAAACAAATAAACCAACCTAGATGATCCAGATCTTCTGGATTTCTCTGAACTGAATGGCCTTTCTTTTCAAATGTAAGTCCACTTGTCCTGAGCCTCAGCACAGGATTACAGCGGCGGAGAGCTCCGTGTTCAGGGCAGCACGCTTGTTAATCATAAACCCCAGAACAGCTGAGAATTCAGACATGCCACCTGCTTGGAAGGACAGTCTGTGTGGATCTTCCTGTTTTAGCCTCCTCCCGGTGGGTGAGAAGTCAGCCACGAGGTCCTGGTTGCTCCGGAGGAGAGGTAGCAGGGCTTGTGTTTGTCATGAGCAGGTTGCAGACAAAGAGCTGTGTATGTTTATGTTTCAGCACCCATTGTAAATGTTATTTGTAAAAATAAAAAGGTAATTAAACTGGTCACCCCTTGCAGAAGTCAGGTATGTTCATTTGTACTCATCCCTCTTGCTCCTTTGATCGATCACAGGATCTGACCAAGCTGTTTCAGATTGCTATACCTTCACTAGTGGCTGCAGTGGATTTGCTCTATGGAGTGTCAGTTTCAGCTGAATTGATGCCATTTGGGCTTCAGAATGATTTTAAAATTAGATGTTGGAATTTAAAATTAACTTAATTTAGAAACAATTGCTGTTGGGTTGAATGAGAAGTAAACAAGTGCTTTCCCTGAGGTATCTTAAATATGCCTGCATTGTGTTGAATTGGCTGGCTGAGGGATTTGAATATGCCAGATATTTATAGTGGGAGTTGTTTTAAAATTTGTGTGGTCTTGATCATGTGAATTGACTTGTACCAGTATTTTCTGAGACTGTAGGACTAGGAGAACCTACACTGAGGAGAGAGAAGGCTCTTTAGGAGGGCCTAAACAAGTTAAAAATCTGATTTCTTGGCAGTAAAGAAGTCTAGTCAGCACCTGAAATGGCTGTAAGGTGTTCTCAGATGCAACTCTGAAGTCCTGTCTCTGAACACACACATATTAGAACAATCAGATTCCTCTCTTGATTTCCTTTTGCTAAGAGGTAAAACCGAGGATTAGCCCAGAGAAACAAGATAATAGTTTTTTACAATCTGTATGATCTGTTGTTACAGAGGCTATGAGGCACAGTTTTAATGTTTCTTTACCTCAAAAGGCAGAGCAGCTTTAAGAATGACCAGCTTTTTGCCTTCTGACTGGGGGTTTGTGGAGCAGTTTGGCAACCTAAACTTGTACTTTGCTCTGTCGTATTTGTTACTTGTCACTCCTGTCATGTGTACTCTTCAGAGGCTTTCTGAAGGTGCAGCTGAAATAAAAGCCTGCAAATGAAATAAAGGCTGTCTGCCTGCCTGGCTTGGAAGGAGCATGAAACCTTGGCACGGTGTGTGGCACTAATGACTGACGCCTTTCCTGCAACCGTGCTGAAGCTGGGAGATGTGTTCAGGATAAAACGGGTGGGTAGCTGTGTGTGGTGAGTTAAAGGACAGGGCAGGGAAGAAGCTGGAGGTAGTAGATGCAAGTTTTCTGAATGCCCCAGCCTTTTTGTAGTCAGAATAGTTGCGATGACTTCGGTAAGCTGAGTAAGTATGGCTGAGAGTCACAGCTTCTAGGAGAGATTTGAGTAGTTTGGTGGCTGTTGATTTTGACTCAGTTAGTTATCTTCAGATAGCCCAATACTCTTCCTTAAGCTGTATTGGAAATAAGACTTTATGTCAAAGATCTGTGTGAGACTTCTTACTGGAAATTAAGTATTTTTGGTAGCTGGAAAGAGCTGGTCACTCTCTTCAACACCTGACCTGCCTTTTGAACAACTGCCTGCCTATAAAACTCACCAAAAATGAATCTACAGATGCTCCTATCTTCTTTTCTCAGAATGCCCAGTAGATAAAATTAAGATTTTTTTTTAAATGTCTAATAGGACTGTATTCTTTGCCACCCTTTTTCCAGTCACCATGCTTGTTTGCAGTAACATATTTTCAAGCAATATTTGTGAATTTGATGGGAATGCTCTTGAAAGCAAGGGCAGAGGTGCTCTACTGAGTGTGCACTGTGCAGGTGTGGCTTTTCAGAAATGTGGCTCTGTCTTGCTCCCATGCAAACCACTGCAGGATTGAAATAAATGGGAACAGAGTGAGGAGCAAATCAAGCATTTTTGAAAATGGTATTGCTTAATCAAAGCCTGGGCCTGCCACAAATGAGGCTCTCAAGTGTCACAGCTTTGCAGTGTGTAGTACCAGCCCATCAAATCTGTGCCGTTCCCTAATTCCCCCTTGTACCTCTGGTATCTACCCTCAGTGTCGTGCCAAGGTTTAGTGCATCCTGCCCACCTTGGACTTGCTGCCTTGGAGCTGTGGGATTTGCTGGGGTGTGCATGGTGGACCCTGGGGGTTTCTCAGTAGTCATGGACCAGCCACAGCTTCTGTGCTGCCTGCCAGTGGCCAGCAAGCCTGGCTGAATGACCGCCTTTACAGCTCTCTGCCGTAGCCTGAGGAGGAAAACGTGCTCTCTCTGGGTTTTCTGAACATATGTTTTCCCTGTGTTTCTTTAGCAACTCATGGTGTTTTATTTCTTTCAAAGAGCTATCCTTTCTAGACCCTTCCAGGGTCTGAAGGTGGATTCTTCCCTCTGCCAGCTGATGCTTGTCCAACTGAAGCTCTCTGTGCGTGAGCAGCCCTTCCCAAGAGCCTGCTCCAGCTGTCTGTGCCGATGCCAGTCTGCATCTATAGCTCCTCAGAGAGGCTGTGTCCTCTAGACAAAAGGCAGCAAAGTGGGGAGGGCTTTCTGTCTGTGCCTGAGGAAGGGCTTTCTGTCTGTGCCTGAGGAAGGGCTTTGCTTTCTTAGGGTAGCTGTGAGGGGGAGTAGCTGGCAAAGCGTATGTGAAGTGACACCCTGGGATGTCACGGTGGCCTCTCACTTCTTGCTCTTGCATTCCTGCTTGACATGACCAGAAACAGCTTAATAAAGTGAAGGCAGTGTTAGTAACTGAGCCACCCTCTCTCATTTAAGACTGTAAGTAGCTGTGCTAAATAGATAAATGAGCAGTACCACGTGTTGTGCAGGTAAATAATCATCTTGATAGGAATCACTAGTGTCTCTGGATGAAAGGGGACTGCAGAATCTTTTGTTACTTGGAACTTCTCAGCCTTTTTCACAGTGGTTCCCACCACTGTGATCAGCAGTGTTCTGGGGCAGTGTCACCTGCTTTGGTGTGTCCTCTGTCCTTTGCTGTCTTCCCCCCACACTTATTTTTCTTTCAGTGAGTCTACTCTCTGTTTGCATTTCCTCCCTTGTAACCAGATTATCGGAGCCTTATCATCTTCAGCGCTGCTGTTGTCTTGTCTCTCTTATCAGGCTTTTCTTCGTACTGCTCTGCTTTCTGCTGCAAGCTTAGCACCATTCACAAAGTTCAGGAAAGGAAGACACCAAGATTTGCAAACTGGACTTGGTAAACCCTGTCTTGTCAATGGATATAGTAAACTTAAGGTGTTGAAGGTCAGAGCACGTCACATTTTGATGTAAACATTGCTTGCTCCATGCTTCAGAGTTTTTGCCCCACACTGAGAGAGGTTTGAGCATAAGGTGTGCAGCCATATGCAGGTGAGAGCAGCAGGCAGACAGCGAGGATAGCTGTCATATGGTGGGGATGTGGTCTCCCCATGGGGTTTGCTCTTGGTGCTGTGCAGGTGCAGAGCACAGTGATTCTCACACCCTTTTTGCAATAGTATCGGGTAATCTGAGCACAAGATGCAACAAGCATGTAATACCTTCTGAGAGACGTTCTGAGAAGAGCAGGAAGGTGAAATTGCGGAGCTGATGTCAGGCAGGGCAGTTCCTGCTGTCTACGTGTTGAATGTCTCATCTGCCTGGCCATGCCAGAGGCTGTAGAGTCACCAAGGTGTGTTCTTGAAACTGTCCAGCAACCCTGGCCTCCTCCCTATGCACCTTCCTTTGATTTACTGCTGACAAACCCCAGCCTGCAGAGGTGGTGTGAGAGAAGCCACAGGAGCAGTTTTAGCTGACTGGGTTAGATTATGTTTTCAAAAAGTGTATGACAGCTTTGCAAAGTCTGTGCTTAGTTTAAGTGGCTTATAGAATCTGATTTCTTTATCCCGGTCCAGGACTCCAGCTGTTTCCCATGACGGCTAGGAGTGTGGTGTGCATAGGTCAGAGTTGAAAATGGGCAGAGGGAAATCAGAGGGTTCTTCTTGGGAGCTTCAAGGGAGAGGGGAAGGGGCAAAAAGGCCTTGGCAAACACCGTGATTTCCCCTTCCCCAGTTACCAGTCTCCAAGTGTCAGAATCACGCTTCCACTGAGGATGATGTTTTCTGGAAAAGCTGGGGAGTGTACTTGTGCTGCTGCCAGTTAAATAGCTGGTACTTTACTGCTAATACTGATAAAAACAGTGAATAACTAGGATGTGGAAGCTACGCTGACAAAAAAAGAAATTTTCCTAAGGGTAGGGGGATGTCTTCTCTCTTAGTGCACTTTCAGTTGCAAAGTTAAACATTTCAATTACTTTCAATTGCATTTGATTGTTGCACTTTGGTTTTCTTTTTTCCAGTTTCTTTAAAACACTTAGACATGCTTTAATATTCAGCTGACTTCAGTGGGACTGAAATCATGGAGCCCATCACAGCCTAGACGTAGAGCCAGGATATCCATATGCAGAAAAGTCTTTGGGATGTGCCATTGGAAACTGGGGAGTCAGCAGAAGTTTACTAATTGATGTATAAAAGTCTTGTCAGGGTGTTCGGTAGATCCATTGTTGCTTACTTGCTTTTTGTACAGTGGCTTCATAAAATGGTGACTGATAAGTCTGGGCCATGATGTTTTCATGATCTTCTTGTGGCGCTTGTTGAAGGTAGCAGCAGATTTTTATGGAGTTTTTGGCGGTTGAATCAGGCTTCCCGAAGTGCTAATGCTGTTAGTGTCACCTTTAGATGGTTTAATGTGTTGGTGCAATTCATCTCCAAAAGGAGAGAGCTCTGCTCTTTTCCTTTAACAATTAAGGCTTTTCAGAGCTTAGAAAATAGAAAGATTATAGAGGTGAAATTTAGGTTGCTCTTGGTGTCTGACTAAATATTCAGCTGCATTTTGTGTTGAAACATTGTACCTCACACTTCTGCTTTTTAGATCTGGGTTGCAGGATGCTCACACATCCTCAGTGTGGATGTGGACTATATTAGCAAGCATGGCAATGCAAAGAAATTGGCTCATCTCTGTGGGCCTGGTATTTCTGGGTCTGGTAGATTTTAGCCTGCTAGCACCTGCTAACTTTTTCCCAAGGGATAATTTCTTGAGAAAGCCTCTTCTCAGAACAGTCTTGGCAGACAGTAATCCTTTCTCAAAACAATCTTTCTCCAGGTGGTGTCTTGCTGTTTCTCTAGTTTCACCAATGGGATTAGAGAGGTGATGTTCCTATTCACCAATCATGTTAAGTCTGTATCAGAACTCCTTATAAAAGGTGGTAGGAATTAGACAATAAAGCTTTTTCTATACTCTTTGCCTTCTGGACTATTTAGAGTCTCTCATCTTTTTTTCGTGTCCTACAAAGACACATCTGTCCTCAGACTTGCAAGCTGCTAGCATTTAACCCAGAGGCGTTTTTTACCTTAAATTACCTGTTTCTCTCTTCCCTGTGTTTCTACCACCATCTTTTATCTGGGCAAGCTAGTAAGACACCTGTTTTTGAGAATCTGTGAGCATTTTCCTTGCAGACACCAGTAACCAAGATGAGCAAATGCTCTGAGTTGCTTATTGTCAAGCTGAGGAAGCAGTGAAGAGTTTTGGCCAGATGTCAAAGCAGACTGAAATCACTTGAAACTCTTCCAAGGCAGAGCTGCTTCTGACCAGAAATGCAGATTTTGCCACTGAAGGTGTAACCTCAGGGCTGATGGTTTCTCTGTAGTTCCCAGGCAGCAGAAGCCATCTGGTGCTGTTCCTGTACCTCCTGGTACTCATATGGCTGAAGGATTTTGCCCTGTCCTCTAGCAAAAGCCTATCTTGTGAGCAGCTGGAAGCTCTACATAGACAGGGTGTACCAACTTTCTGATAAAATTACTAGGAGTATGAAAGCTAATTAATCATTTGTTGCCTGTGCATTCTAGTTAGAGCAGTAAAGTGAGTGCTTTGTGCTTCCAGCAGTTTCAGACACTGAAGATCCTGTATAGCTTTCCAAAGATGTAGGGGCAAAGCATGGGCCCTGTTTTATAAATAGCTATGGACTGATGGTGGGCTTGTTAACGGTTTTCATTCTTGTCCCAGCTTTACTGCCATTCCCAAACCTTCAAGCTAAATGCACTGATGGTCAGAAAGTTGAGCTGTAGAAACATATTCCGCTTATCCTCAACTTTTGCTGGAGTGTCCTTGCAAACCAAGAAAACACAACCTATCCTGGGAAGCAGTCCTGTCACCATTCACAGATGGGTGTCCTGAAGACATTTTGCCTCATTCTTTACTCCAGTGTATTTTTTGAAAAGGTGTAACAGGGTTAAAACCAGAAAAAGTCCAACTTTGAAATGCCTATTTGTGTTGAGATCCACAGATTAAAGTTACAGAAGAGAGAAATCAAAGCTGGAACTCCACCAGATATGAAGAACTGATAAATGACTTCTAAGCATTGGTGCTGTTTTGAGACAGCTGACAGCTTCAGGAAGAAAAGACTGTATCAGTGTCTACTTCTTGGAACTTGAGAGTTTTTGTTTGTTTTTTGAAAGTTTTATGAGGTGTTGAAACACAATTGCATAACTGCTTCAGCCCTTCCCTGTTGCTCTGCTTAGCTTTGTAGATAATTTTGCCTGTCAGGCCCCACTTGACTGGTTTTATTCATCAATTACACAAGACACAATACTAAGAATAAACTTCACCTTTTATACTCTTCATCGCAGTGCGGTGATAGATCTTCTCTAAGGAGTGAATAATGGTGTTGTGACGCTTTGGAAGTTAAATGTATGCCAGCCACAAAAACATCTAATATTTTGGTGTGAGGAAGGGATGGGAGCTCAACAAAGAAGTAGTTGTCAGATAGATGTTTTTAATATCTCGTGTAAGCTGAGAGATGGTACATCCAGTGACTTGGCAACTGGCAGTGAACTGAGGCCCTTGTTGGACTGCCTGGGCAGCCTGTGATCCCAGGAGAAGGCTGGCTTTTTTCCATCTCTGGAAAGGAACATGTGAGTGTATAAAACTTAAAACTTGGCATTTACATTTCTTCATGACTTTTCAGGCAAACTGCAATTGATAGGGTCTTAGGGATGTGTTGTGGTAAGATGGGCCATACGTGCACCTTCCTAAAAGCAAAGAGCTTCATCTCCAAGACAGGTATGGGGTTTTTTTCTGTCTGTGGTTATCCAGTGAGTCCAGGTGAAACTGTGCTCTGTTCTGTTGGTGAGCAGTGCACTCACTGAAGGCTTTCAGTGACACAGGGCAGCCTTTCAAAAACAAGTTGGTATTTATTTGTCTCTTGGGATGGCACACAGAGCAAGGTCACATTTGTGTTGCCAAATGAAACTTCGGATGGAGCCAGTGGGGACTGAAACAGCCTTGGATTTCTAAACCTATTGGGTGTCCTCTCAGTGTCCCAGTGTGTGAAGTCCTTGCCACAGCCACATACCTCAAGGCGCTCTTCCTCTATTTGCAGTACTACTTTGGTCAGAGTCCTGCCTCCTCCAGCTCTTGATGCTAAGACTGGAGTCTTGTGTCACCTCCCCAAGGTGCTTCAGGGATTCAGGGTCAGCTCCTGCAGGAAATTAGGCTTACTGTGGTAAATACGGCTTTCCCAGGGAAGTGTTTTACGTCCCTGGTGGCAAAACAGTCTCTGCTGTAGGTGCCCCAGCATCCCATGTTGTCCATGTTTGCTGTTTTGCCGGACTCCTGGTGTCCCCTGGTGTGTTTGGCAATGTGCAGGGAGCAGCTTTGGAAGTGGGGCTGGCTGGTGACTTTGTGACCACTTTTAGGAGCTCAGGTGCTCTGGGTAACAGCCAAATCTCAGTGCACCCTTCCAGCAAGGGTGAAGTGATGAGTTAATAAATCAGAGTTTTCTTTGGGAAGTGGGTGGCTTCGCCCTCCTCTCCTTTTGATGGCACAATCCCTTCCAGCAGCTGCTTTAGTTCTGGACCTTCAGGTCCCAGTACAGAAGCACAGCTGTCTGAATTTAGGTGGCATCCTGCAGTGCAGCAGGTAATGTTTGTCTTGCTGGATGTCTGAGAGGAAGAGACCAGAGTCATGTGTGCTGCTGCGTTACCTTGTCTGCTATTTGTCATTGACCTTGAGCAGCCCTTACAGCTGCTGGTTGTTTAGAGCTCTCAGATAAAAATAGGTTCCCTCATTTATATATATATATATGTAAATGAACATAAACCGGGCTGCCAAGCAGTGCTATAGTTGGGTGCTTGTGGGCCCAAGTGGGAAGCTGGGTGTCTAAATCGAGTTACCGCCCTCAAACCTGGCTGTGTCTGCACTGGCAGTGGGACTGGCTGAAATTAGTGCTGCTGGAAAGACCTGCAGGACCAAGGGTGTTATTGGATGGCAGGTCTCAAGCCCTCCTAAGATGTTTGTGTGCTTGTTACTTGTAAACTGCACCTCTTGCCATTAAGTATTTTGAGTGAAATGAGGCACAGGTTCAGGTGGCATTTTCCTCGGCTGGAATATGTATTTAAATAGCTGTCACCATTTTCTTCAATGGCATCCATTAGGGATTTTTCTCCTCATTTTCTCATTCCCAGACATAGAAGGCAATCCCTCCTAGGGGTACCTTTTTCTAAACTCATTTAAGGCATGTAGATTAATTGGTAAGCAGGTTTTTGGTGCTAAGTGTGTTAAAGATTTCTGCGTGCCTGTGATGTGGGGTATTATTTTCATGGAACAGCATGTAATGATCCTTTCCTCTCATGTCCCAGGCAAGTGGGATTTCAGTAATACTGATCACTGCCTTGTAGCTTACAGGGTGAAACCTTTCTTCATCCACCTGGAACACTTGCATTTGCTCAGGGAAGAAAAAAGAAAAGCGACTTTGCTTCTGTCTGGCATTCAGGGAGCTTTACCATCAGTTGTGTGATATTTCCAATGTTTTATTGAAAAACAAGACTTTCTTCATGCCCATTTGTAAAAATTATGTAATGAGTAAGATTTGGTTCTGGGTGTTTCTAGAGTAGTTGTCAAACCTGCTTCAGTTGCCTAACATGATGTAATGATGAAAAGTCAGTTGTGGGTTGTCTTCCAGAGGAACTTGAGTGATGATTTTATTTATTTTTTTTTAATTTTTATTCCTTTATCTCATTTTGTTTCCTTTATATGGTACTTCTTTTAATCAGTATTTGACAGTGACGGTAATAGGTTGGTAGGTTCAAACTTGTTCCGAGATTAGCTTGGAGGGTGTTGTAACACATACACATCAAGCAGTAAATCAAGGTGTGGTGGATGGGTTGTGGATGACATCCAGCTTTGTGGATGACTCATCTTCATTGGACATGAGAGCTGTGGAAGGTCAAATACATTCTAGAGGGTCTGCTGTCTTCTCAGTGTTGGATGATCCCAGAATGAAAACTGTGTGGGGAAACCTCAAATCTGGGATATCTGTTCCTGAATGACCTGATGGGTTTTCCTGTGTCCCCGAGGCTGGCTGTCATTGTGCTTGAGGCATGTATTCCTGCTGCCTTCTGTGATCTTCAAGCCAGGCTTTCAGCAGAGCTCAGCAGCGGCACGTTTTCAGTCAACCCGGTGCTTTTTCTCCTGAAGGATGTGATTTAGAGCTAACTGGGGATCAGCGCGCTCACCTCAGTGGCTTTGCACACGGGTTTGCCCAGAGCTGGTGTCCGCGTGTCGCTGTGGGACGAGTGCTGCGGCCGGAGACGTTTTCCCTCTGTTTCCCTCAGAGCAAATCGGGGCGCTGGCCGGGCAGCACATCGTGCACGTGGCCTGTGGGGAGTCGCACAGCGTGGCCCTCAGCGACCAGGGCCAGCTCTTCTCCTGGGGCGCCGGCAGCGACGGACAGCTGGGGCTCACCACTATAGAAGATGCAGTGACGGTCCCGAGGTAAGCGTTTAACAGGGGCAGCTTTCCTCAGGGAAGCTCCTTGGAGGCGGTGCATCAAGGGCTGCTCACCTTGGGAGGGTTGCTTTGTCTCCGTGCGGCAGGAGTAGGGCCCCTCTCGTGTTGGGGTGAAGGTGATTCCTCCTCCTTTTCGCTGCGGTCCTGGTGCTCCCTGAGCACTGCAAGTCCTCAGGATGTTTGGGCAGAACAGAACTTCTGCCCGTGGATGGCTGAGGTATGGAAAAGAAAACTGGAGCGTGCTTAGCTTCCTCCGTGAAAAATGCCACAACGTTTTGTACAGAAAAAGGAGGTGCACGGAAGAGTACTTAAAACCAGAAACGCTGTTTGTACTTCACGGTGTTTTATCATGCTGTGTTAGCAACAGATGCAGTCTCTCATGTGGTCTGCCACTGTAGATCCAGTGCAGAGCACAAGTTGTTTGGGATGTCTCTCTAGGATGGCTGGCATTGTCAAAACAGTATTTAAAGGAAGAGTTTCGATTACAAAAGATTAATGTTTGAGCTGAAGGCTCTGTGGGAGGACAATCCTTAACTTGCACGCAGTTCTGATAAAACAGACACAGAGAGGCTCGCATAGCAATGTGATAGTGCCATTTTAAAAATAATATTTTGGTGGAATAACTTGAACCTTTGACATGCTACTCTCTGTACAAAGCGCTGAAGAGGGTTTGGTGCTGTAACTCACTTGAGCTGCTAGGCTCATAACAGCATGAAAATTGTCAGTGCCTGAAAAAGAATGATGAAAGAGATACCAAGAACCTGCTATTTTCACCATTTCCAGCTGGTTGGATTCAGTGTTATAGCAGGAAATGTAGTTGAGTTACTAGTCAAGTGTCTAGAGGTCTCCATAGATTTGCATCTATTATGTATGGATCTGTATTTCCTCCAAAACACTCTTCCTCAGTCTCTAAACCATAGATTTTATATATATGTATATATACAACAAATATCTGAGTGGAAATGGTATTTTTTATCTAAGGTGATACAGGATTTATGGACACTTATTCTAAAATAGTGTTGTCATCTTTAGGTTGATAAAGAAATTGAACCAACAGACGATACTGCAGGTTTCCTGTGGAAATTGGCATTGCCTGGCTTTGGCAGCAGGTACTGTTAACATCCATTATTAATGACCAAAATTTGTACTGTTATTTTGCACAGTGTCCAAGACTGCATATTTCTGCATGATAAATCAAGGACATCCCATGTCCTGACTGCTTTCGGGCCAAATGGGATGCTATAAAATGGATCAGGTACCGTGAGCATTGAGGAAAGGCTTTGCCAATACTGTGAAGCAAGAAAACATTACACACAGACCACCACTGTTTCACTGGTGAATGATGGCAGGAGCGCTTGAAAGCTTTCCATCTTGATTTAGAAAAATGTGTGTAATTAATTTCTTTGTGTTGAAATTTTCCTTGGCTGTTACTCTTTTGTGTGAAATGTGGACTGTTTTTTGTTGCACTATTTGTTACAGCAGTTGTATTTTGTATTTTCACTTAGTTGCTTGTGTGTTTATTTGCCTGGTGGCTTCAGGCCACGCTTTTTTTTTCTTTTTTTTTTTTTTTTTTTTTAGCAAAGAATGTTTCTCTTGATTTTGCTTTTTTTTCTTTTTGTCATGAGGCTTGGGTGGGAGCAAAGCCTCCAGAGCTGTTTCTTCTTAATTTTGGCAAACTTGCTTTTCTGTTGGCTTTCACCCACCATTCTCTTTCTTTCCTTGTTTCAGATGGCCAGTTCTTCACATGGGGGCAGAACAGCTATGGTCAGCTGGGCTTGGGCAAAGAGTGTCCCTCCCAAGCCAGTCCGCAGCGTGTCAAGTCTCTTGATGGGATCCCTTTGGCTCAGGTTGCTGCAGGTGGAGCCCACAGTTTTGCCCTTTCTCTCTCAGGAGCTGTGTTTGGCTGGGGGAAGAACAGCTCAGGACAGCTGGGACTAAGTGATGAACGAGGTATGAAAGTTACGTTCCTAGGTGAAAGAAGGATCGACTCCTTTGGCCTAGTCTCTCTTGTGGCATTGGCAGTGTATTTTTACTGAGTGCGTCTATAACACTCAGCAGCTCCTCCTGAGACAAGATGGCAGAGAAAGTCTCTGTCTCGGCAGGCTTTTCGTACTTAGTAGAAACAGGATCGTGTTTTTTCCCCTTGTGGGTGTTAATTTAAATGAGGAGGGTTAAAAAGAGAGGTCTTTCAAGTGTGAGTGTCAACACGCAGATATCCAAGAAAGTGCTCATGTTCTTTCTCCCTCTTCTCAAAAATATTTTGCCCCTGTTTTGTTTGAAGTTGGTTGGAGCAAAGGCTTTCTCTGAAGATCAGCAGGCTGAGCGCATCTCCTCATTTCCCAGCATGATTTTGACTGGTGAGCTACACCATGTATTTTGTAGCTATATGCTACGAAGTGATGGCAACAGTGAATATCTCAGTATTGTAAAGGGTTGTCTAATTTATTTGTTGCACAGTTTACCAGACACATAGGGACAATGGTAGTTTTCTCAGGTGCTAGTCTGAAAAGCCCAGATCTCTTCTGCATGTTGTTTACACACTCTTAACTTTATGGAATAAAACAAGTGAATGGAAGATTTCCTTTGAAGCTTCTTTTTTGGTTTCTGCATAGTTCCTGAGCAGATTGAGGTATCTAGGCAAGTTACTGAGTGTAGATGTGATACCTAGCATGCTCCTAGGTACCTTGTACTGTCTGTAAAGTAGGGCTGATATAATAAAAGAGCAGCTGTGTCTTTTCCACGTAGATCGGCAGATAAATGCTTCTAATTAAAATAAAGCTGCAGTTTACATATGAGAGGCTTACACTGACAGGCTAATCTTAAATGAAGAGAATAGGCATCAGCTTCAGGCTGGTGCTGGCCAGGGATCACATTCTGCTTCCCCCTCAGTGCCTGGCATTGTAGTAAATATGTGGTATTTATGATAAGCGGATCGTGTTAAGAGAGTGTGAATTATACTTGTCAAACATGAACAGCAAGGTCTGCAAACGTGGGTATTCTGCAGCACTATTATTAACAATTATGCTGTAGAGAGAAGAAGTGTCATTCCTGTCGAAAGAAAGATCAGAGTGCTAAAATACGGAAAAAAATAAATCAAAAATATACTCTCTGTTCTAAACTCATGGAAATGTGACTGTTTCTCTTTCACTACCGAGTGAAAAAGCACCTTACAAATTCTCACCTTCCCACCTTGGGTGAGAATCTTAAGAAATGGACAACTTCTATAGGCAGGAACCTGACTTTTTGTTGGTATGAAATAAGCAGCTGCTCCCCTTAATATCTAATTGTTTGGGGGTGCCTACTGCTCCTTGAAGTGTTTAGCTTTTATTTTTATTGTATTCATCCCCGGGAGGCAGACTTCAAATGATTAGGGGTGTCAGAGTGAAAGAGAAAAGCGTCGCTTAATGGTTGGTAGGGATTAACCTTTGCAAGTAGGAGGATCTTCTGCTTAAAGGATGACAACAGAAGGAAAGCTGAGTATTTAAATACACATTGGGATTCAGCTTACCATGCGTCTTGCACAAGTGTCTCCCACGTGTCAGGGTTGTTCTGTATGGAAAAGGTCTAAGTAAGGTTTTGGAAGTAAATATTTGCAGTCATTCCTGAGGAGTCTGAAATGGAGCGTGAAGTTGAAGGTGGGTGTATTTAGGCTGCGCTCACCACATCTCCCAAACAGCAAGTGCATGTTGAATTTATACAAGATAATCAGCATGTGCATTCTTGCTCTGGATGATTTTGTCTGAG
The DNA here is from genome assembly GCF_015227805.2 of Hirundo rustica. Classification (NCBI taxonomy): domain Eukaryota; kingdom Metazoa; phylum Chordata; class Aves; order Passeriformes; family Hirundinidae; genus Hirundo; species Hirundo rustica. The sequence continues at coordinate 53,850,040 of NC_053454.1, read as the reverse complement.
TCAGTCAAGTCTTTTAAGAAGTCAAGGGAAAAAGCAGCAGTGAAGTACTCCAGGACATGTGGGGCCTTTTTCACCACAGTTGTTAAAGTTTCCCTTGTGCTCAGGGACCATGTCTGAAAATCAGACAGTGCTTTTCTTGGATGCGCAGGTTTGTGTCTGTGAAACAGCCGCTTTATTTCCTTTGCCTTCGTTGCAGACCGAGAGTCCCCTTGTCACGTGAAGCTGTTGCGGTCTCAGAAGGTTGTTTACATCAGCTGCGGAGAGGAGCACACAGCGGTCCTGACAAAGGTAAAGATGCTCACCTGGCAACCCTGGCCACCATCTCACCTGCCTGATGGCTTCACAGTAGCTTTCTGTGTAATGGTAGGAAACCACAGATTGACTTACTGTAATCCTTTTGACCCCAGTAAAATAAACTTAAGTGGAAGGTATAGCCTAATTATTTATTTTGAGATTCGTTGCCAACACGATCTTTTGCTGGTATTGAAGATGAGGATGTTAATAATCTGCGGCAACAAATAGCAAAACTCAGGTAAATCACTTAAAAAGATTAGCTTTGGGAGGAAAAATAATTAAACACACATCCAAAGGGGTGAAAATAGCATTTTGTTGGAAAATAGAATAATAATGTTCATCAGCATAAGATGGAAGCTAAAATGAATGAGTGTTTAAATTAAACGTTAGTAGTCACAACGATTGCAAAAGGTTTCCAGTTCCAAACCTGCTGTTTCCAAGTGGTGTATAATTTGGTGTGCAGAGGACAGGGCTAGGGTTTGAAGGAGTTCTTGCCAGTTCTCACCTTGGCTCTGCCACTTTGTAGGTGTTGCTTCCTGTTTTGGAGCCTTTTCCACTGTTAAATGAATTAAGCAACTGAGTTTGGGATTCCTGTGGGAAAAATGCCGTTGTAGAAAACTAGTTCTGTAGCAGTTTGTCTGGTGCAGAGATACCTGAAGATAATTCTCTTGGTTTCTGAAGAGTGGCAAGGTAGCTTATTTGAAAGCTGTGTTAGCAGAACCCAAGTTTCTTTTCTGAATCCTTTGAAAATGCCTGTCAATCTCTGCCCAGGCTTTGGGCTCATACTGAAACTGGAGTCAGAGAGATCCTGCTGGGTTATGGGTCCCTAAATAGAGACTCTGCTGTTTGGTTTGCTAACAGAGTGGAGGGGTGTTCACCTTCGGTGCAGGTTCCTGCGGGCAATTGGGCCACGACTCCATGAATGATGAGGTGAACCCCCGAAGAGTTCTTGAGCTCATGGGCAGTGAAGTATCCCAGATTGCTTGTGGCAGGTGAGTCCTGTGTGCAGCCAGAAACCTTTCTGTGGTGGAGGTTAATGCTGATACTGAATCATGCAAATAGGGGGGAATAGTCCTGCTTCTGCATTCTATGTGTCAAAGCTAAATGAATCTAAATCTTACTTTCCGTGAGAATTTTAAGGCCCTCTAAATGAGATGGGTTTTTAATTGGGGTTGTACCGTGTGCTCTAACCTGTGAAAGATACCTTCCCGACCTAATAATTCAGCAAGACTTTAATTCAGCCTATTAACAGAAGATATCCCCTTGGAGGGAGGATGGGTTGTGGAAGAGATAAAGAACACTGTCTCACCTGGTTTTAATACCTGAGAATAGAATACATACTTTTGGTTACGTCTTGCATTGCAGCTGAAGACACCTAGGAGAAATGAGAATAAGTTCTAGGCTGCATTTGGTTTGGTTGCTGGGTTTCTTTTTGGTTGGTTTTGGTCTTTTTTCTTAATTTATTGTTAAACGAGGCCCAAACTCTCTACCCATCTCTTACAGACATCACACTTTAGCCTTTGTGCCTTCTTCAGGAATGATCTATGCATTTGGCTGTGGAACAAGAGGCCAGCTGGGAACAGGGCACACTTGCAATGTAAAGTGTCCCTCTCCTGTCAAGGGTCACTGGGCAGCTCATAATGGGCAACTCTCAGGGAAACCTGGTATGTACTGTGCTCGATTTGAAATGGCAAATGGACATAAATAATTTCAACCATGGTTGTCTAAAGACATCTTAACATTTTTATGTGAAATTTATGGAAATACCAAAAGAAACCAGTCCTATTGTCCTAAATGCACTGTGGTGATTTCTGGGTCACCTTTTGCTCTCTCTGTTCATGTGTGCCACCACCCTTTCTCACTTTATGGCAGAGCTCAGCATTCGGCAGTCTTGCTACTTCATGAAACTGTACTAATACTTCCAAAGTTGTACCAATTGTACTAACACTCCAGAGTGTTCCAAAGGCTTTGTTCTCTCTTTAAAGCTCCTATTGCAGTTTGAAAATGACAACTTTCCCCTCCTGTGTACCTCTCATGAAGGTGCTACAGTGCTTGAGTTCCAGCTGATTTCAGCAGGGCCTTCAGAGGACCCAGGTGCTCTTTGTAGTTGCACTGGCAGTGCAAAGGGAGAAAGTACAAGTAGGGTCTTGCATTCATCAGCCTCTAACACAACTGTGTCTTTCTTGAACAGATGCCTGTAAATACCACATTGTTAAACATATTTTCTCTGGAGGAGACCAAACATTTGTGCTTTGCTCCAAATACGAGGTAAACCAAATGAACTATCTTTTCAAGTCTTCTCCCCTGTCCCAGCATTCACAGCACAGCTTTTGTTTTTGCTAAAATCTTCTGAAACGGAAGTATTGCTTTGGACTCCATTCTGCCTTATAAACCTTACCAGCTCTGACAGTTGTTACAGGGATTTACAACTTGAGTGGCTGAAAGTTGCCTTTCTTTAGAGGCACATCAAAGCCATTGGGAAGACTCTGATTCCAGTTTAATCAGCAGAGAAGGGAATCCAATCTTTGCAGATTGGAAGAAGGGGGCTGCTTTCCACCTGTGGCACTGGCTTCTGCATGGTTGATGTGTAGTAGAGCCATCAGCCACCTGCAATAGGATTTTGTCAAGCAGTGCTGGATGGAGGGCTGAATGCTGAATTGGTTTTCCCACTTCTGTCTTTTTTTCTTTCAAGAAGTGTTTGGGGTAAACTTTGGAGGCATGGAAACAGGTCTAAAAATAACTGTACTAAGCCTGTAGTTATATATATATGACCGTATTTAAGAGGGCTTTGGTACATCTAGGAAATTATATTTTTCATTTTTTTTCCTCTTTTTAAAATGTATTTGAGGATCTTTTTTTTTTCCTCAAACTTTTTCATACCCTTCCTTTTGGACTTCTTAGTAGTGCCACAAAACTTCTAACCAAACCTTTTCAGAGGCCACACTAAGGAAGCTATCAGTTATTTATTAAAACAGAGATTATGGATAGGAAGGAATTGTCTTACAAGCCTTGTCTTTGCTGAAATCTGTATCTTCTCACAGAATTCCTTGCCTGCTGATGATTTCCGGACCATAAATGAAACACGTTACACCTGTTTAATAAATGATGAAACTATAGATGTCTGGAGGCAAAAGCTTTTAGAAAAGAACAGTTCTAATTCTGTCAAGTAGGTATTGTGGCACTGGACAAGCCTTTTGTTGAAAGTTCTGTTGAAATAATTTTGTTGGCTTCCGTGCCATGCTTTCACTTGAAATTTAGTAGCCTTTTCAAGTGTGGTTCTTGGTGGTTTCCAAGGGGAGGAGTTGCCAGTCACAAGGCTGCCAGGTGAGAGCTTCTGAGAAAAATCAGAGGAATTTGAGGCTGCCTCAGCATTGTAGATGGTGGGTGGGAACTTCATTTTAAAGTTATCCTGCACTGTGTGCTTAAAATCCATGAAAAGCAGCAAGAGCTTGTGAGCAGACTGATGAAGTTCTTTCCCCAGTGTGCCTGCCATGAGAAGGACAGAATAGGTGTAAAGGAAGCACTAATTCCTCCTTTCAAAGAGGGATCTTACATGATCCTGAATGAAGTCTTGCCCTCTGTGCCTCTAATGGGGTTATCCTGACGTTGTTTCCCATAAAAAGAAGGGAAGAGAGATGAAGAGATGTACTGAGGCATCCATTCGTAACCTGTATCTCTGTTTTCTTTTGTCTTCCTGCTGCAAACAGTAATGTTGTTCAGATACTGTCCTCAGCTGCCTGCTGGAATGGAAGCTTCTTGGAGAAGAAGTAAGTGCCAAATTGCCAGATGTCTGGCTTTCCCTTGGTGCAGACTGGAATCCCTTTGCTTCACTCACTTCTGCAGTGGGATTTGATTTTTTTGATCAGGCAGGAGATGAGGGCAGAGGATGTCCCCTAAAGGGGTGTGTGGTTGGACCTGGATAAGGAAGGCAAATGGTCTAGGAGTACTGTAAGTGGCACAGATTTCTTGGAGTTGCCACAATGAAAGAGATACCAAAATCTTTAAAGAGAGGGATAGGACATTAAGGGAAATTAGGGGTGCCAGGTATCTGAATTGTCTCTTACCCAGCTGAGCTAGCTGATGCATGTGAAAGTATCCTTCCACACAGGCTGCTCTTGAAAATACATCAGGGCAACGTGGAAGTGCCTTCCTTTTAGGTGACATTACACGTGGAAAATTTGTGCTCCTGCTTACAAAAGGAGGAATCTCACATGGCTGTAACCCGCGATAGGTGGTGACAAGGTTGTAAGACACATAGCTGAGTCAAAGGCTGTGGGTTGGGAAGGCTTGTGTTGGCTGTGTCTGTAAATGTTGAGGAGGTAGCAGCATAAGATGAGGAGGAGGAGGAGAAATTTCTCTGGTGATGTGATGAGTAAATGACCTGTAACTAGGTGAAGAAAATCTTACTCTGAGTAATCTTTGCGTAATACATTCCAAGAGCATTCTTGAAAAAGAAGATAGTTTGCTAATTATGCTGGTGTTTTTCTGCGTGTCCAGTGGTTTCTTCTCTAGTGTTGTGACATGTTATTGCATCAGGAGAGTTCTGTCATGTTGGTTTAAAACCCTTGTTGAGGTATCCAAGTTGTTGAGTCACTTTAAATAGTCTCACGTCTCCTTTGAGTGTGGAAATGAGTCGAGTTTATGGTTTCATCAGCCAAATACAGTTGTTCTTTCACTCCAGTGGTGTCTTGGCTAGTGCAGGACTTAACTTCTACAGAAAATATTTGACCAAATGAGTGATAAATTCTGAAGCCTTAAATGAGGCTGTATTTAGCTATATACCTTTATACATGAAGTCTTATGTCAAGGTGCACTTGACAGAAATACCCCAGTGCATCCTTCCTGTATCTTAAGGCCACGTATGCCTGTTTGCATTACAGGGTTAGATGGGGGAGCAGCTTTTCCATGGCTGTGTGCCTGAGCACACTCTGCCTTTGCAGAGCACAGCCTGATGTCCTCTGTACCACGGCGTGTCTCTGGGCAGCTGTTTCCAGCCTGGAGCCCATGCTGTTGTGGGAACAGCCATTCTACCGCTGCAGGCATCTTTAGCTCCTCGTGTTGTTACAGTCCCACCAACAAACTGACAAATGCATCCTGTCTTTAATAGCTGCCTTCCCCTCCAGAGTGTCTAATAACAGCGCTCTTCAGTGACTGAAGGAGTCCTGGGGACACCAGAGATTTGATGAAGTGTTTCTCTGCAAGAATCCCAGCCCTACCCAAGGAGGAATTTGGAAGGGAGAGTCTTTGTTCTTAGTCTTATGAATTCCCTAGTGGTCACTTCTCTGTTGCTGGCTCTCAGGCCATGCCAGTACACAGGTATTGGGGTCTCTAACTTATGCCTGTCTGTGATTTCTTTTTTAAAGAATTGATGAACATTTTAAAACCAGTCCGAAGATCCCAGGGATTGATCTGAACTCCACGAGAGTGCTGTTTGAGAAGCTGATGAACTCTCAGCACTCCATTCTCCTAGAGCAGGTATTGCACTTTTGAGATTTGGATATTCAGAAGGAAAATTAGAGCTTTATCCCTCTCTAACATGCAAGTACCAGCAGCATTGCTGGGCAAAGGTTTCATTGCATATCTAAAAGCCAGACACTTACTGGTACTTCTTTGGCCTGGGCTAATTTTGACCTCCTCAGAATGTGTCTCAGGGGCTTTTATTTAAAAACAAGTTTTATCTCATCGCATTTAATACTTGAATGTCTGCTGAAATAAACTCTGTGTATGTTATATTTGTAATCATGAGTCTGTCACGACTTGAGTACTTCATGGTTGTATAATTTATTCTAACTCAGAGAATTTCTTTCACAAGTGCAGAGCTGTGGGATAAAAGCATAAATGTTCCCCTTCTCACTTTTAGCTATAGTATTTGTACCTTTGGGTTTTTTCACTCTGGGTTTGACTTTTAAAACAGGGGTTTGCCATTTCATCAGCCCTTAGACATCATCTACATTGTAGGTACTCCATCACTCAGGATAAGTTGTCTTTTTTCTTTTGTTTTCTCTCTAGATACTGAAGAGCTTTGAAAGCTTTTTGATTCCTCAGCTGTCCAGCTCTCCACCAGATGTTGAGGCAATGAGGATCTATCTGATTCTTCCAGAATTCCCACCATTCCAAGACTCCAAGTATTACATCTCTCTGACACTTCCTCTGGCAATGGCTATTTTGCGCCTGGATACCAACCCCAGCAAAGTGCTTGGCAAGTGTTGTTCAAGAATTGTTTTAATTCAGAAGTGAAATATCATTTCAAAGAACATTTACAAGGGAGGTTAATCTAATTTACCTTATCTAGTTTGCCCACATTCCAGACTCAGTTCCAGATAAATGTGCATTCCTCTACAGAAACAGATTTTTGTGTATCATGAAGATTAAATGATCCTATTCTCTTAAATGTGATCAGCTATTGATCACTTTAGAGTATCTTTTCTGTATAAGGTAAAAAAAAAAAAAGAATACTAAATATAATATTAAAGTATTTTGTCCTCTACAAGATGCAGACAAACCCGTTGGTCTGTGACTAAGCTGAACACTTAAACGCTTCTCCCACTTCAGAGTCTTTCAATTTCTAATATGTTTTCCTCTGAGCTTATTTTAAACTGAATAGAACATATGCTGCTTAATGATTGTTAGTTACATTTGTTAAGCTACTACTGTTCTTGTCATCTTACTCTGTTTCTTAAGGCTGTCTGGTACTGAACCTGATGATATCATGTAAAATACTATGTGATGCATCCAGACCTCCAAAAGAATCCTTGGCTCCAGCTTTTGCTTCGCAGGTGATCAGTTCTAGGAAGGAAGCTAATAGAGTCCCTTCAGGGGAAAGGAAGGGTCTTGTCCTTGGCAAGAAAGAAATCAGCCTCTCTAAAGAAGGAGGATAAATCCTTTAGTGCAGATGTGCCAGGAGAAACACTCTGGCACCTGCTAGAAAAGTATGTGGTGTAACAGAGAATTGCCCAGGCAGCTCTTTCCTTGTCACTCCTGGGAGACGGCTGTTTGCCCACAAGATCATGGTATCCTGAATGCCAGGTACTTGAAACAGTGTCTGGAATTGAGGACTGAAAAACTTCAAATTCAGGCTCTTGATCAGGGTTTGGGCTGGGTAATGACTGGTGTGGCTGGATGAGAATGGAAAGGGAGGAGCTTTTTCAGTTTCTGGTATTTAGATGACTCTGCCTCACTTTCCTGTTGCTACAGCTAGGGCAGGATAGTGTTTTGAAAGAGCCTTCAGGTGTAGTCCCCTTTTTTTCTGTTGTAACCCCTTATTTAGGGGATACTCTGGCTTTTGATTAAGGTTTATATTGATGTCCTCTGCTTTCCAGATAATTGGTGGTCTCAGGTGTGCCCAAGATACTTCCTCAGGCTTGTGGACCTCTATAAAGGTGCAGTGGTTTACCTCCTCAGTGGAAGGAAGACGCTGCTGATCCCAGTCCTGTTCAGCAGCTACATAACAGCTGCTCTCAGGCTTCTAGAGAAACTCCACAAGGTGAGAGGAAAGCCTGGTGGGCGTGTGTTGGCTCAAGACGATTCAGTCTTGTCTGTCTGCCCTTTGCCGGTCGTGAGCTATGTCACTGTCCATCAAGCCACAACGTGGGAAAGGTGTTAGTGGCTTTCCTAAGTCCAAGGTTCGTGAAGATTGTTTAGTCCTGTCTCAAAGACTGGAAATAAAGTTACCCTGAAGAAGGCTGCTGCTGGGCCATGTGCTGTGGCATCACAAGCACCCATCCCTTGACGGTCTCTGCTCTCACGGTGTTGGTGCTGCGTGGTCGGGGTGAGGAGGAGAGGGAACTAAAATAAGTTAGAAAGAGGTTTATTTGATTCTTCTTGGTTTGTACCAAAATAAAAGAGATTGTGTATTGTTTGCAAAACTTTCTGGGAAACTTTCGTTGCAAATTGCTATAAATGAATTTATGAAAGCAAACCTGAAAAATGTGGGAAATATGTTAAAATATTTTGACTGTTTCCATCTGTTCTCTTCACTAGGTGAATCAGAAGGTTAAACACGTGGAATATGATAAGTTTTATATCCCTGAGATTTCCAGCTTGGTGGACATTCAGGAGGATTATCTCATGTGGTTTTTGCACCAGGCTGGAATGGTAAGGGGTTTTATGTATAGTCATGAAATAGCTGTCCACGTTTGTGTCTCTGGCTGTAGATCTGTATTTCCAATATCCTTAATGAGAGCATAATGTATTTAGCATAGGAGCTTCTATATGTTAAATATCTCAGATCTGAGTGCTCGGTGGCTTTACAAAATTGACTGTAAAAGGCCGTCGAAAGAGGCGGAGCGAACAATATTGAACCAAATCTTGCAACAGTCTCTGTGATTATCCATGTGAATTTCATTCAGTCTTTGCACAAAGGGATTAATTCAGTCACTCAGTCACTGGATCCTTTTAATGTAATCAACACCTCAGGAGCCAAGTCCTGTATTCTAAAATTATAATTTTTGCCCTTTACTTCTGCTGTTTAGGCAGGTATTGTGAATAATGTAGCCAGTGATGTTAAAATGTTGCTCTGTAAGAGGAGGCAGTGTGGCGTTCTGGCTAGGGGACTGAACCAAGCCTCAAGAGATGTGGGTTCTATTCCTGGCTCTTCCAGTAACCTGCTGGGTGACCTTGGGTAAGACCCTTCACCTCTTTTATGTCTCACTTTCCCATCTGTAAGAAAGGAGATAACTGAACTGAGGGCTGGAATGTGCTGTGTGGGAACCCAGTGAGATTATTTAATTATAGCAAGGAAAGGAATCCCAAGTGTAAAAAAACACCAAAAAACATCTGCCAATGGATGCTGCAAGAGTAAAACCTGACTGTAGCAATAACTTCTCTGTGTTTTCATGGGCTTTGTAAGTGTTATGTGTGCTGTGTCCCCATTCTCTGCTTTCCATCATTTAAATAGTGTGCTGTGTGCTTACCTTGAGTGAGCAGAACAATAAAGTACTGACTTAAATTTATGTAAGGGATAGTTGAAAATGTGTCAATGTGGCTAATTACAAGTAATTTGCATTGCAGGGGTGTTCTTGTATCATCATGTAGTGGCCTTATGGTCTCTCCTGTTGTTTCATATGGTCTCTGCCTCTCTTACTCTTCACGAGAGCAAGTTTCACCCATGGCAGACTAACACAGGATTCTATGCCTGTCAGTCCTCTTAGTAATGTTTGATGTTCATGTTTTGAATTAGACTTGTGCATTTTCTTGAGAATGAAGTTCCCATGTTTTTCTTTAAGAGGAAGAAAAATGGGTAGTTTGTCACAAAGGAGAAAAATTTACTTTGGGTCACCTTTGGACTAGTCCATCCAAAAAACCCACAAGACACAAAATTGAAAGAATAAAAGATTTTCATACTTCTCTTTTTCTTTCACAGAAAGTAAGGCCATCCATCATGCAGGTAAGAAAATTGTTTCTCAAGACTCTTATTTAGAGAAGTGCTCTGGAAGCTGTGGATAGGAACAAATCTTGCCTGCCTTTCTTGCAGGACACTGTGACTCTCTGCTCTTACCCTTTCATCTTCGATGCTCAAGCTAAAACCAAGATGTTACAGACAGATGCAGAATTACAGATGCAGGTAATCATTCTCTCTTCCAATTTTCCTGACATTTTTTTTTTTCTCTGCCTTTTGCAATGGTGCCTGCATGGAAAGGTGTTAACTGGGACCCGGTGTGTGCAACACTTTATTGTTTCCGTGATACAGGAGAGCAGTGTAGCTGGAGGACCTCTTTGCCCTGGATACTGCAGAGGCAGTGCTTGGTGTCTTTCCCTTCTAAATGTTTGTCTAGCAACATCAGAACTGCCAGATGTGCATGTGGAAATTTAAACTGTATAGGGAAGGAGTAGTTAACGTATTTATAATAATCCAAGGACAAGGAGTAAGTGAGGAGCTATAAGACTGGATAAGTAAACAAACGTTCAGGTAAGTGGACACTTGTTTCAAAATCTCTGCCTGCTGCAGGAGTGGTTGTTCCATCTAATAATGAGGTGAGTGTTGTAGAGCAGCCCCTGCTGCTGTTTGTGGCTGCAGGCAGCAGCTGTAGCCAGCAGCCCACCCACCCAGTTGCAGTGAGGGGCAGAGCCCTGGGGCCCTCCAGGAGTGTGCTGACAGCAGGTGTCCAGCTCCAGCACCCTCTAGGTGGCAGCCAAGCCAGCTCAGCCAGGCTGTGACAAGGACAGCTGGCCTCTGTGCCAGTGTAGATGTCCCAGTGCCAGGCACTGCTCACACAGGTGCCTCCTGAGACAGGCAAAGCGTTGGGCACTGACCCCTCATCCAGTGCAGCTGGGTCTGGGACTAGTCCCATCCTCTGCAAAATGAATTTGCTGAGGTCCTTGGTTCCTTCAGGGTGGAAAACTGTCATCACAGTCACTTGTGGTGCTAGTTCCATGTAATACCCATCTCCTGGCTTTTCTGGGGCTGCTTGAGCACACAGCCTGCAGCAAGGCAGAAGAGACTTGGCCTGTCCTCAGATGCTGCAGTCACCTGCTGCTGCTCTCATTTTGTCAGCCTCTTGCATGTTCTCAGCTGCCCAGTTTGCCAGCAGTGCACTACTGAGAGGAGATACTGACCTTACCTTGGCAGAACAGCAACTGTCACAGGTTTTATTGTCCTGAGAGACAGGATCTTTAGCAGGACAACTACTTAGATGCCAGAGAAACGAGTAATTCTTTGAGAGCTGGGACAGAGGAAGCCTGGTCTGTGGTGAATTTCTGTCTCAGGTTTAACTGACTTTTAAACTGATTTTTTAAGTGTGAATTTGCCATTTGCTGTGGACAACACGTGAGAAGAAATAGCCTAAATGCAGCCACAGCTTAGACTGGACTTTGTGCCTTGTCCAACTCCAGAAAATCCATGTGGATGAGGGCTTTGAATTGTATGTGATAGGATCCCTGGTGTCTTCCCAAATGCATTTGTCAGCTGGCTCCTTGCTTGGTGTATTTGTAGCACTATTTTCCCTTCTGGACTCACTCTTACCTGAGTGTGTTCACACTGAGTTTCTTGACTCAGTAAGAGCATGAATAAAGCTTCTTCTCCCCACCAACCTGCCTAATGTGGAAAAAAAAAAAAAGTGCAGGAATTTGATCTCTTGCTCAAAGGTGGTGAATTGATCAGTGGACTAAAAGTGTTGGTGTGGGGAATGGGGGAACAGGGCATACAGACACACACACAGTACAGAGGGAGCGTGGGATTCTGGAACCCTGGAGAAACCAAAAAGGCAGAAAGGAACACCAGGCATGTAATTGTTACCTGTTTTCCTTTGATAGGAAGAAAGAAGCAGAGCTGTGGCTGCTTTTCACCTCTCTCTTATTTACAGGTTGCAATAAATGGTGCAAATTTGCAGAATGTCTTCATGCTTCTTACCCTGGAGCCTCTGCTGGCCAGAAGCCCTTTCCTGGTACTTCACGTTCGCAGGAGTAACTTAGTTGGTGATGCCTTAAGGGAGTTGAGCATCCATTCAGACATTGATTTGAAGAAACCTCTCAAAGTATGTTTCCCTTGTATCTTTAGCACCCTCTCGTTTAGCAAACATTTCTGCAGCCTTTCAGCCATTCACATTTCCTCTTCACCAGTGTGCAGTGACTCCTCCATAGGTGTTGTGCACAGGAACGTTTGGTCTAGTCAGTGCAAGGGTTGAGTCTTTTTTCTCACTCCCGGAGGGCTTTGGTAGTGGATAGTTTGCAAGAAGGCAAGCACAGGGTTTGCTCTCTTCTCCTGGCATGTTGAGTGTACAAGGGCCAGGGGAGGAAGCATTTGGTGATGTTAGGCAATCTCTGTTTTGCCCTTCTGCAGGAGCAGGCTGTTAACACTAGGATGTGTTTTATCTCTGAGAGATTGCCACAATCTTCAGTAGCTGCTGTCATGCTGCTGCTTTGTTTGTTAGAGTGACAGGTGGTTATTTATGATTTGCATAAGGATTTCAATGTTCTCAAAATACCTGATTTGCCACCCCTGTTCCTTTTCTGTCCCTGTAGGCAGAGCATTGAAACTGAGCTTGTGGGTTGCTATGGGTTTGGGCATGTTGGACAAATTGCTTGGCATGGCTCTCCATTAGAGAGAGGATCTCTTTCACTCAGTCTCAGCTCTGACCTGCTCTGTCACTGACCTGCTTTTTCTACAGGTCATCTTTGATGGCGAGGAGGCTGTTGATGCTGGAGGAGTGACAAAGGAATTTTTCCTCCTGTTGTTAAAAGAACTGCTCAACCCTATCTATGGCATGTTCACTTACTACCCAGAGTCAAACCTGCTGTGGTTTTCAGACACGGTAAGCCCTTGCCCTCTATACGTGCAGGCTGGAATAATATGCTGCATTTAAATGCATTTAACAAGGAAGTTAGTGGCAGACTATGGGAAAGAAATGTTCTTCCTCTCATTTTCTCCTCATGATACAATGTGAACTCTATTTTCAGTTAGTGTGAGTAGGTCCATTAACCTTAGTAGAATGGTGATGGTTGTGCCTATTAAAGAGTTGGCTCTCTCTCTTTATTCTTATCCCATAATAAAACTTATATTAAGGGTCAGGTGACAGGTAATAGAACTCTTACCATGAATGTGATGGTCATGTGCTGTTTTACAGAATGAGAGGTTTAGGTGGTAATGGCATTAGAGTTCTGTGCCTCCCTTGGTGTTCACGTAATTGCAGCCAATCCACTTAGTCATGCATCACTATCGCCTTCAGGATCTAAAGCTGTTAATGCTTTATGTGAGGAAGCTCTTAAACAGCAAGAAACCTTGTAGTGGAAGGTTGTTGGTTTTGGAAGAGTGTGGTGTGCAAGATCAGCAAGATCAGATGGCTGGAGATGGTGGTTTTTGTCCTTTTCTTCACCTTCACAGGTAGCAAGGTGGGAAATGACATTGCCAGTCTTCCCTTAAGGTGTGGCTGTCCTGCTGGGAGGATTACAAGGAAGGAAGTGTCCTGGTACATTTTGTAACTTGTAAAGGGTATTACAGAGCATTCACTTCTAATGTAGTGCTATAAAACAAGTCTTTTGGCACCAGGAGTGATGACAGTGTAAGCACGGAACTGTATTTGGAACGTTTAACAAACGTGGGCAGCCAGTCTGTGACTGACACAGCAGCGTGAGAGTCAGTGTGTGAAGAAAAGGATGCCTGTGCTAGCACCTCTGCTGGTGTATCTGCCTGGGTGGAGCCGTGCTGATGCAAAAGCTTTTAATAGAAAATAGCATGGGTAATAGGGAGAGGATTGTTAACACATTTTCTTGCAGTACAGAGACCGTAAACACTGAAGCACTGTTAGTGTCTAAACGCAGAGGAATTTAAAAAGGAAATAAAAGGCAGGTAAAGTGGAAAGCTGCTGTTTCCACAGCAGTCATGGCTTACAAAAGTAATAGAGCGTGGTTTTTGAAGCTTCATTTCCGTGCCACACACCAACAAGAAATTTATAACCAAAGTGGTACCGGATGGGAGCTCTGTCTCTATTGGAAAAGCAGGGTCTGGCTTCTCAGTGCGTGGAGGAAAGGGTACTGTGCATTGCATCAGTGACAGTGTGTCTCATCAGGATTTCTCTGTGTGGTTTTGCAGTGTTTTGTAGAGCACAACTGGTTTCACTTGATTGGCATCATATGTGGTCTTGCAATCTACAATTTCACAGTGGTAGACCTTCACTTTCCCTTGGCTCTGTACAAAAAACTCTTGAACGTGAAGCCCTGCCTAGAGGATTTGAAGGAGCTGTCCCCTACGGAAGGAAGGTATGAAAATCAAAATTTGCAGCTTTTCTGGGAAGGTAGAGCACCCAGCTAAGAACAGGAAGTGCCAAACTAGGTAAAAGCTGATGAATAAAACACCTGATCCTTTTGAGTGACTGATTAATTTGGGTGACTGTGGTCCTAGCAAAACATAGGAGCTGGTGGTGAATTTTGTGTAATACTTCTCTCCCACAGGCTATTGGATCCATCTGCTTAGTCTCCCACCCTCCTGACCCCCAGGAACTGGGTACCAACACAGCCAAAAGACACCTCCCACAGCCCCCTTTGAAACAGGAGTGGAAGCCTGTCCCTGCCCTGTGTGGTTGTGTGTGTGATCCCAGATCCCAGCCTCAGCCTTTCCCCTCGAGCCAGGCTCAAACTGGCAAGCAGGGAGCTGTGTAGCACTGTGAATCATCCCCTCCATCAACCAGAGCAGCTCTGACCTTCTCCCATGACAGGAAGAAGTTGAGTGGAGTGAGAGCATTGCTTTTTCCAAGTGGTGTATTGAATCTTTTCTACCTAATTGCATAGGGATACTGGTTCTCCCTGGCACTGGGAAGTCAAGATCCCACTGTCTGACTGCTTGTCCTGTTTCTCTCTCTGAGTTGCCATCTGATTTATCTATGCAAAGTGACAGCTGTGTTTATTAATAATGAGGTAGAATGCCAGGAAGAGAGCAGCAGGATTTTGGGGGCTAGCAGAGTATTTTCTATATGATTGGCATACAGATACAGTCCACCTCTGCCTCGTCCTCCGCTCCCTCAGACCTTTGTGTGGTGATGATACAGAATTAGAACCTTAGAATTAGAAATGGAATTCTGTTCCAAAGCCAGGAATCATTAAAGATGGTCAATGAACCAGGTAGGCGTAGACTGTATTGATAGTTTCTGTGGACTGGCATTTATCCTACTTCTAACAAAGCATCTCTATTTGAGGTGTATTTCTTTCTTACTGCTTCAGGAGACTCAGATTCTCTCTCTTGCAATCCTACTACCCCGATGCATGATGCTGTTTACTTCTGCTGAATTTGTTTTCCCTGTTAAAGGTATGGCTTTTAAAATCTCTGCTTATTCTTTTTTTCATTTCTTTCCCTACTTGTCATTTAGGAGTCTCCAGCAACTTTTAGATTACCCCGGGGAAGATGTGGAGGAGACATTCTGTTTGAATTTTACAGTAAGTCACTTTTGACATATCAGCCCTCTGATTCCTGTGGTACAGTTGATGCCCATCTATATTTTTGTGTGTATTCTGGCTCATTCCAAATGTCTATAGTACATAGCCCATGCTTATGTTAAAATGTTCTTTGCTGTCAGCTCCCTTCTTCTTTTGTGGTCCTAAACACTGAGCTAGTAAGTAGATTAATCTGAGTGGTTTTCAAAATAGCCTTGTTGTCACTGTTTAAAGACCTGATGCTCTAACAGGTTGTGAGTGAGGGGTTCATCTTGATCTGGATCAATTTTTGACTCTCTGTCCATGGCCTGCCCTGGGGTAAAAACAAGGTACCATAAAACTGTGGTTCCACACTGAAGAACCTTGCTGAGCAAGGAGAGTGGTGCCCATTTCCTTGTTGCATGAATGAATGAGAGCAGATAAACACTCTTAGATCAAATTTACGTCTGGAGTGAGTCAGACCTGCATCTGAGAGTCAGACCTTCATCTGACTGTGTCTCCTGCAGGACAGCTGTAATTTGGGATGAGGCAATGAAGCCATAGTGATGGTAATGCAGGCTGTGTAAAAAAAAGAATACCTTTAAAGTAACAAAAGAGACTCTTCTCCAAATTATTTTTCGTGCATAAGGGCCTCTTTTGTCTATGACAATTTGAAAATAGACCGTTTTGCATTTTTTTCAGGTAACCAGTTAGTGTAGAGAGTGCAGGTTTGTACTGGTGCCCTCCTAGGCTGGCAAAAGCAGGAAAATGTCTGTCATTTATTCTTCCAGTGAGAGAGGATGAATTAACCCACTGAGTTCCTGTTAAAAATGGGAGTCCTTTTTGTTGCCAAAACTCGTGGACTTAGGTAAAAGAAGATTTTTAGTTATCAATCTCTTGGGGTTTTTTTCCCCAGGAAATTTACCTGAAATAATTTTTATTCCTTTCTGAGTTCACATTTCAACTTAATAGCAGTCCTACAGTAAAGGTAGGTGATGGAGGGGGGTGAAGCACACAGGGTCCTTGGAGCAGAGAACAGAAAATTCTGCACATACCATTTTCTCTGGCCCACCCTTTACATGCCAGTTCTCAGTTGTCTGAGCCTAAGAGGATTCTATCTTTCCTGTACCATATACCCTGGAAAATACTTCTGATAAAATTAATTCCCTGGTTTTGTACAGATCTGCAGGGAAAGCTATGGTGTGACAGAGCAGAAGAACCTGGTTGAAGATGGAGATAAAATCCTGGTGCAGAAGGACAACAGGCAAGTGGGGCACCTGTGGGCATGGACTCGTGCTTGTGAAGTCATGTGCCACAGAAACCCTGGCTGAAGGGAAATGTGGGGGGTAATTAGCAGTCACTGCAAACAAATTTTAAGACCAGTTGCTCAAAGGTTACTGGGCACTAGTGGCACTTGAACAAAAATCAGGTTTTCATCATCTTTCCGCCAATGTTTGGAAAACGTACCATGCACTTGGATTGACATCTTCCCTATGAAAGGTCTCTGTATAGACCCTTTGTAGTTTTCTCATTTTAAGCAGACATTAGAGACATGATTTTTGGCCCAGGTTAATACCCCTGATGACTCAGAGAGGAACTGTATGTGACCAACCAAACTGACCTGGCAGACTTGTCTGTACTCCTGATTCTGAAGCCGGAAACTTTCCTTTGAGCATGGCCTGACTCCCATCCCTGATTACAGCCAGAAGGACCTGCTGTACTTGGATCCCTTTCCATTTGACTGAACAGCTCAGAGTTATTACTAGCGCAGCTACCATTCCACACCCCCCCTTTTTTTTTTTTTTTTGTCCAGCTGCTGAACTATTTTCTTCCCATAATCTTGTAATTGGATTTCTACAAATGCCTTTATTGCTTGAAGTAGTGTTCACATTCTTTCTCTGCTGGCAAAACATTGTGATCCAGTGACTACTCAGGAGCATGGTTAGGGACTTGTATTAGGATTGCTGAAGACCTTTCTGGCAAGGCTAGAGATGAAGTAATTTCCTATTAATACGATTATTTAAAAAGGCTTTGAATGTGTCTGAAGCCATTGCTATAGCAAAAGCTTTGTCTCTGTTACTTCTTACCTACTTTACTACTGCCCAAAATGGTGCAATTACACAGCTAAAGAGCTGCCTTCTTGCAAAACCCACATGGGGGTGGAGCAGGGTAATTCTGTCTCCCTGCAAAGAGAAGATGGATGTCAGGTGAAGTAGAGAAGTGTTTAATCTCCCCCTGCAACAGTGAAGGAAAGATAAAAATACCAGGGATAGAACCCTTTAGGTTTTAAGGTTGGGCATATACATACAAAAGAAAAACTGCCTTTTTTTTTTTTCTGTATGCCATCCAGTACCAGGGGACAAAGATTTTTGCTAGAACATTTGGGAAGAGCGCCAGGGTTAACTATTGGAACTGTTTATTAAGTCAGGATAGGAAACAAGGGAAGAAAATCCTTAAGGAGAAAGGCTAGTGTGTAGTTCGACCAGCTTAACGTTCCAAAATTCAATTGCTTTATCCTGACTGGAGTTTTGAACTCAAGCTAACCTCTAAATCCAAGTCTAGACATGACTGCCAATTTACCTTACAGTGCTTAATGACTTCCTCCACCTCTGCATTTAGAGGCCAGGGACCAATTTGTGGCCCTATGGCCTGAACAGCTTGCTGTGTGCATGTCTGTGGCACTGCCCCTCCCATGTGAGGAGAGTTCATTGGGAACTGGGGAATGCACAGGATTGCTGTAACTGACAAATGCAGAGTAGGAAATGCCTGCGTTTTCCCTTTCTCCTTTGGAGTTTGTAAAATGCTCTTGATGCTGTGTTCATGACCATAACAGCCAGAGAGGAATTAAGCAACAGTTAAGTGCTTAATCAGCTTGAATTTCCCAAATGCTCAGGTGACTGTGGGGAAAATGACAGTAAAACAAATGCATTGGAAAATAACTGGTATATGATTTCTTACTCCAGGTTTTCATTTTTGTTATTCTTATTTCCACTTTACTTCCTCACCTTTCTCTCGCTGCTTTTGCATAGTGTATGTGGTGAGAATTCCTCTGCCAAAAGGCCAGAATATTTGTTCCATCTGTGACCTCCTCAGCTTTACTGGTGATAGAGAACCTGGGGGGCTTCCCATGGCACCACTGCCAGGGAATAAGCAGACACGTGGTAGCACTTGCTGCTGAACACCCTGTCCGCATTGCAGTGACTTGGTGAGAGGAGGGCAGTGGGTTGAGCCTGCTGGAGACTTGTGGTTGCAAAACACTTCACAGGCAGAAGCAGGAGAACTTGGCAGCAGTGCTGCTTAGACATATGATTAAAAGTGCTTTCCTTTGCCTGCTTTCTCTCAATGCATTAGGGAAGAATTTGTCGAAGCCTACGTAAATTACATCTTCAACGTCTCCATCCAGGAATGGTACACGGCCTTTTCTACTGGCTTCCTGAAAGTCTGTGGTGGGAAGGTCCTGGAACTTTTCCAGCCCACAGAGCTCAGGGCCATGATAGTTGGAAACAGTAACTACAACTGGGAGGAACTGGAGGAGGTAAAGCCATGCTCGTGCTTTTTATTTCTTTGCACAAGTGCCAGGATGGTGCAGTTGAATGAGGTGGGCATTAGTCTGTGTCGGGAGATGGGATAAGCCACGATGCGTTTTCTTTGGTTTTTGGCCTCCTTGGCCACCTTGCTGTCACTCACGTGAAAAGTTTCTCACTGTGCTGGCCTGCTACAGATAAAGCTCAGGGAGGAAATTCACGATGAGGAAGGACAGGGAGAAGGACTTCTATCTGCTTTTTTTAGGGATGAAAACTATGACTGTAGGGAGAAGACAAAGGATCTTCACCTATAGTAAAACTCCACTGCACAAGGGTTCAAAGGGGAGTCTGGACACCCAGAAAGGGTGGTATCCTCTCAAAATCCATAGACCAGCCAGTCACTCACAGTGCAGAGTGTGTGATCCTGTTCAGGAGTTCGGCCTGTGAACAGGCACTCCAGAATTGCTCTCCACACGTGTAATTAGCTGAAAAGCAGAAGGCTAATGCCTGCCTTCCTCACATTGCCAGGAGAGCCCTTGCCAGGTCTTTGAGCCATGCCATCGTCCATCACCCATCCTGTGTTCCCTTTCAAAGCTGTCAGGCACTGATCTGATGTCTGATATAGAAAAGATCAGGTCTGGGTTCTGCTTAGCCTTGGTTTTCTAGTGCCAACTTGAAAATGTGGCATTTTGGTTTTTAATAGAGCGCTGTCTATAAGGGAGACTACACTGCCACACACCCAACTGTGAGAATGTTCTGGGAGACCTTCCATGCATTTCCCTTGGAAAAGAAGAAGAAATTTCTCTGTAAGTATCTGTGGTGCAGTGGTGCAGCATCTCCTGGAACTGAAAGGCTCGGGTGGGAGTGGCTGCAGAGCTTCATTGCATTAAGTTGGGTGATCCAGTGTAACTATCTCCTAGTCAGAGCTGGGCTTTCCCTCTATTGTGGTTTGCTTCCTTCTGTCCTGGGTAGCTGGCTCTAGGTGGCCCTGCTTGAGTAGGGGGTTGGCCCTGAGGACCTCCAGAGGTCCCCCCAACCTCAGCCACTCATATTCTGTGACTGCCGGAAAGATAAAGGCCGGTGTTGGTGCCTGGCACTGGCCTCGCTGTGCTGCAGCTCCCCTGGGAGCCAGCCAGGCCCTGCATGGAGTGCAGATGGGGCTGAACTTTGCCTGTGGCTGCAGCCCTGGTGGGGGGTCTCTCTGCTGTCCCACCTGCCCAGCCTTCCCTGTGCCTCTCGCAGTGTTCCTGACGGGCAGCGACCGCATTCCCATCTACGGCATGTCCAGCCTGCGCATCATCATCCAGTCGACGCCCAGCGGGGAGCAGTACCTGCCCGTGGCTCACACCTGCTACAACCTGCTGGACCTGCCCAAGTACAGCAGCAAGGAGATCCTCAGCGCCCGCCTCGTGCAGGCCATTGACCACTACGAGGGCTTCAGCCTGGCCTGACCCCGCGGGGCCGGCACTGACTCTTGGGTGCTGAGCGAGAGAACGATGGGCTTGGGCTTTATTTTTGTAAGGGAATAAATCTGAACCCTTTTTTTTTTTTTTTTTTTTTTTGGGGGGGGGGGGGGGGGGCGGTAAATATAAATAATAATAATAATAGAGATGATGCAGTCTCAGCCTGATGCTGCCAGCATTTTGTGGGGCTTCAGCAGGGAGAGGCTCTTGCTTTGAATTTTCTCGTCTACTGAACAAAACCAGTTCAGTGGACATTTCTGTTGTTTCCCCTCCAACTTGACATCACTGCCCTCCTGGCAATACCTTGTAGTTTGCTTTTATTGCCTCCATACACACACGCTCTTACCTCTTCTTTTAATTCAGCTGAAATATTTTGATGTCCCTTGCATTTAGGGTATAGTGGAAGCTGAGGATGAAGTAGCGATCTCCTCTTTGAAAAGCTGTGATTTCCCCCCACCCTTTTTTCCTCCCTTTTTAAATGCGAGCTGGTTCTTGCTTGCTTTGATTGGAAATACCTCCTCTACCCTTCGATCCTCGGTGGATGTTACTGGGCTGGGATGTCTTTTGTGACCTCAGAGCAGTGCATTGGTGATGTTCTGTCTTTTTGCACCAGGATGTCTCATGGAAAATATGGTAGTTTACAGAGGTTGGCTTGTTTTTCCTCACTTGTCTTGAATTATGTTTTCAAGCTTCTCAAAGCCTCAGAATCACTCTGGAGCGGGGTTTGTGTTCAGGCTTGTGGAGGGACAAACCCTACCTATAATAGCAGGTTTCTCTAAATGCCTCCCTTGTGTTGTGTTTCTGTCCTGGCAAGTCTGCAGTCTGGGGGGTGGGCAGCCCTCTTTTTCCATCCCAAAAGCCCTGTTACCCCATTACAAGGTGAGGTGGCTGCTTTTACTGCTGCCATTTTGTCCAGAGGAGCTGTGTGTGTGGATGTGTGAGTGCAGGGGTCTGTGAGTGTGGGAGTGTGTACAATCTCTCCAGTCCCATCAGGTCAGGTCAAAGAAAGCAGTAGAAGGTCCCCATTTGAGTGATAGCCCCCTTTTTGGAGATTGGTTTGATCTTTGCAGTTAGGCTTGCTTGACTTTGCTGTTTGAGAACAGCCATCTCACTTGGCAGCTATTTTGCCAGGGGGTCTGAAGGACAATCTGTATGAATTAGACTAAAAATGTAGAAAAAAAATCACTACCTAAATGTATCCTGTATGATTGGAGAGCTTTTGCCCTCTCTTCCTCAGTCTCACTGCCCCATTAAGTGAAGTTTGAATGATTTGTCTCTTCTCCCCTGCCATTTTTCAGATCTTGATGTAAATCTCATTTTAAGACTAGGATGGTTCTGACACTGACTTATTATTAGGACATAGTATTTATGCACCATGTTCAATTTACAGTATTGAACTTTGCACCTCATAACAAAAGAGTTTTTGTTTCTTTGGTTTGGTTTTTTTTGTTTGTTTGTTTTTTTGGGTTTTTTTTTTTGGTTTTTTTAAAGACAAGCTGTGGGCTACATTGAGAGCCCCCCCAGCCTCTTTCTAAGGCAGCATTGAAGACAAATATACAGTTATATCAAATGTTTATTTTCGATGTGTGTGTACATAGTACAGTATTATGCAATAAATTTGATGTTTAATTCTGATGGAGTGGCTGCCTTTCCATGTTGGGAAGCAAAGGAGAGGCTGCTCCAAGCACCAGCACTGCCTCTCCCCTTGTCTCATCTCAGACAAAGAGAAGTCCTCCACGGAAGAGCCTGGACACAAGACCAGTCCTCAATCATTCCATAAATGAATATGTGGTTAGACACATACATTTCACATATTTATTTATGTTTAGGTGGATGGATCATATGTGGACACAGGAATATGCACATATCCTTTTATATACAATGTTACGTGTGCACATTACTGTGTGACCTTTATTACTGTGTAAGGTCTAGCTACTGTTGTATCTAGTGTAGATAGTCTACATTTTGTATATAGTGGGTTGCATTTTTGTAGGTAACATGTATTACACTACAGAGGAAAGTGTGCATATGTTTTATATACTATATAAATGCAAAATGTGTGTATATTTATACGTCACACATCTCTTTTCCAGTAGCAAGTGTCAGCCCTGTTCAGCTGAGGAGGAGGAGGAGGAGGCAGGAGGGCCCAGGGTTGTTGAAGACTTTATGAGCCACTTTTTTGAGCTGAGCCATCTCTGGCAGCATCCCAAGCAGAACAGAAGCTGTCACCAAACACCTGCAGTCAAAATAGTTGTATTTTCTTGTTTTATACAGCACACAAAGTGTATTTTATTTTCAATCCATTTTTGTTTAAAAGGACACCACTGATTGAGTTTGAAGTTGCTTACATAAATTATGTAAACAGAGACCCAAGCCAAGTCACTGAGGTGTCATTAGCTGGGGAATGCATTCCCAAGTTGTTTTTGTACACCAAATGCAGGCTGAAGAAAAGGGATTATTAACCTTTTTTTTTTTTTTTTCCAGTCAGGCACCCACACCCACCCTGGTACTGGCTTCTGCACTCAGCCAACCCAGATATTTGCTGTACACCGAGTTATTTGCAAAACTATGTATTGTTTGATGTATGTGCATATCCATTATTCGAGGAGCCAGTTCCCTGCATGCAGGTGTCCACAGGGAAGCACACAGATCATACACTTTTAGAGAACTTTACCTCAATTTTTAAATGTATATAGTAAAGCTTACTCGGTTAGGTGTCTGAGTTAATTAAGCACAGTGGTGGTTTAAAGTAACTAGGCAAAACTCAGCAGTCCCTGAAAGCCCTGCTGAAGGAAGAACATTTGTTCAGAGTTGTTGGGAGGCTGTGCTTTTACACAGCTGTGACTGCCTGTGGCTGGGTTTGGGATCTCCTAGTGCAGATAGAAAAAAGCAAACTCAGGAGAGGGAAAGCTTTGTGTTTGGGACCCTTTGTACTATTTTTACCCCAACCTTCTGACTTTCTTCTGACTGTGTGTTGTAACAGATAGAAGAATTATAAAAGAAAGGCCTCATAAAATCAGGCCTGCTCTTTTAAAGTAATAGCTGGCCTGGCATCTCTTCTAAGTGTAGTTACGCAATTTGCAAGATCCCATGCAAAAACAATCCTGGTATGAAAGGTTCCTTAACACAACCACCTGTTCTTCGGTAGAAAAACAAGTGCATCTGTGGCAACAATGAGTTCTGTTCCAGGAGGAAGTTCTGTTCCATAAAGGAAGAATTTAAACAACCTGAATCTTAGCACAAATCACCTTCTGACCAAAAAATGAAGTTAGTAAGAAAACCACCAGCCAGTGGGTGCTGTATAAAATAAACTGTATAAAATAAGTGATGGGAATAAAGAATTGGCTTTTCCCGCATGAAGAGAATGGAGTCTCGGCTGATTTATCACAATATCTGATGCCCCGAGGCAATGGCAGAAAAGGACCCGGGCCCGGCCGAGCCGGGACTGAGAGACGGAACCCAGAGCCGCGATCCCAGAGCCCGCAGCGAAGGGGAATTCCAGTGGCGAATACGCAAATGAGCCAAAGGCTCCGGCCTTCGTGTGTGGGCACTCACATTGTGCAAAAGAGATAAAACAGGATAAAAGCTGCAAAAAATGCCAATCACTTGTTTTTAAAATTTTAAAAGTTTAATAGTAAATAAGATGGTTATAAAAATAGAATTAGAGTAAAAAAAGTTGAACAGTTAGAGTTAGGACAATATGAGACAATAAAAAAACAAAGTTTCAGACGTCTGGGTGCTTCCCCCAAGCAAAATGCTCCGGAGAAGGACTCTGTTAACAAAGGATTACATCTTAAAAGCAATAGCCTGTTGAATAGTCATATATTTCATACATAACGCATAAATTCCATTCAAACAAAGAATTGTCTCTGGTTAATATCACTTTTTTCTTCTTTAATCTCTGTGGCATCCTCAAGGCTGAGAGAGGCAGGAGGAGTTGGTCTCTTCTGATAAGGAAGTAGTAATTTTTTTTTTTTTTCTCTGAAAGATTTACGTTTTCCTGTGGTTAGTACATAAAAAAATGCTACATTTTAACTACAAAACTACATTTACCATACTATGCAACTATTAATACAACATTAACAATTAATACAACATAATACATATAGTAAATATCTTGCGTAGCGCCAATATGCATTTTTCACAATCCTCTCTCTTTATAATTAATTTGGCTCGAGCAATATTCATTGTTTTCTAGCCTTCATTATTCGCTCATTTTTTTCACAAATCAATCTCGCTTCTTTGAAGGGGTCTTCTATATTATTTTGTTTCTTTAACACCATAACACTTTGTGGTGGTGTTGTTGTAGGCAACTTTTGGTCCATGTTCACTAATTGCATGCCTTGTACTACACTGGTGATGAGCCTAATAAAACGGGATCAAACAAGAAAGAAATATTAGACCAGCTGTAGCACATAAAAGGAAGAAGCCTAACTTTTTCCACCATTCTACTCCCAACACATTATCCCACCAGCTAGTATTTAGCTCTTGCCCTCACCTCCTCCCCTCCCAAACCAGGGAAACCCGCAGGGACCCTCAGGATCGGGGCATCCCTCGTGGCGAGGGACCCTCGCCCCCTCGCAGCTTCCATCAGCCCCTCCTGCGGAGTCACAGTCCTCACAGGACTTGGCTCCATTCCCACCGGTTGGGCTCCCTCCCCCATTAGAACCCACGCGTGCTCCCTGACTGTCGGGGGGGGTGACCCAGGTTCCCCAAACCCCGACCCCGCTCCTCGATACCCAGCCACTCGAACTGGATCTGGCTCCGTTCCTCAGCCCCGCAGCCCTGGCTCCACAGGTTTCATTAGAGGTTAGACATACTCCACCCGCTAGGAGGACCAGGCGACAGTTAAAAAGATTGAATGAAGTGGGGAGTGAGAGCGAGAGTGAAAAGGCTAACCTCTTCCCTTTAAGGGAAGTGCCCACGGCCCCAGGAATTATCGGGTATGTAAACGTACCGATTAATACCAGTGATGTGAGGGCCTTTAAGAAAGAGATGGGAAAGCTTATGGACGACCCCTTAGGAGTATCTGAGAGGCTGGATGAGTTCCTGGGTACGAGTATTTACTCATATGAGGATCTCACGGCGATTCTAAGGTCTTTATTTAACACTGAGGAGAGAGAGATGATAAGGCAAGCAGGAATGAGGGAGTGGGAGCGCTGGAACCCACGAAGTACCCCATGGGATCAGAAATGGCCAAGCCAGGATCCCCGGTGGAATGCCCAAACCGAAGAAGGTAGGAGGAATATGATTGATATGAGAAACATTATAATCCAGGGCATTAGGGAGGCGGTACCCAGGGGACAGAACCTGAGTAAAGTATTCGGGGAATGTCAGGGGAAAGAGGAAACCCCTACGGAGTGGTTGGAGAGATTAAGGAAAAGCCTCCAAGTATACTCTGGGACGGACCCTAACTCTCCAGTGGGAGAAGTATTGTTAAAGACTCAATTTGTGGCAAAATCGTGGGAGGACATATGGAAGAAATTGGAGAAAATAGAGGGGTGGCAGGAAAAGGGGTTGCAAGAATTACTAAGGGAAGCCCAGAAAGTATATATGAGGAGGGACGAGGAAAAACATAAGATACAAGCTAAGGTGTTGGTGGCGGCCGTGAGGGAAGCCCAAAATCAGGAACGTCCCCAGGACCCGGGGAAAGCATTAAAGAGGGGGGCCCTCGAAAAGGCCAGTCCTTCCGCAAGGAAGGATCCCTGTTAACCGAGAGGAGGGACCGGAATGTTTTTATTGTAAGAAAAAAGGTCACCTAAAAAGGGACCGTGAAAAAAGAAAGAGGGATGAGAAGATATTTCGGGAAGATTAGGGATGTCAAGGGCTCTTTATTTTAGGGTCCTTAACATCAAAAGAGCCCGTGATAACCCTAAAAATAGGACCCAAGGGGACAGAGATGGATTTTCTTGTAGACTCTGGGGCCGAAAAAAGTACTTTTAAACAGTTGCCCCCAGGGTGCCAAGTGAGCAAAGAACATATGATAGTTATAGGGGCAAAGGGGTGTAATATATGTGCTAAAGTTAATTCGTGTTATCAAATTATAAAAGGTAAATGTTAAACTGTATGAATATGAGTGTCAAAGATGTGCTCAAACTAACATAGGTAAAAGTAAAATGTAGAAACCAAAAATGGAAAATTTCCTCAGCTTGGGAAGCACAGGAGGGACACGAGGAAAGTATGATTGGAATTACCAGAGAGGGGGCCTTGAAACTATTGCTGCCGGGAATCCCTGAAAAGAAACAAAGAACCACGGAAGACGAAGATGCAAGTCCGGAGACCAAGATAATCACTTCAGATGGATATCTCTACTCGTCTCCGCCGAAATTAACATATCCACGACACACCCGGGCTCGGCCATCAGCTGCATTGTTCCACCCTACCGGTCTATTCAGACTTCCGATACCAGGACTTGAATAATTAATGAAGACGCCTCGGAGAGGATAACGTCAGAATTTCGGACTTCACTCTGCGATCTTGTGTATAAAAAAGGGTGGCCGGAGACCAGAAATTGTGAACTGGGGGGGATACCAGGCTGGCAGAGCTTGATATCCGTGTTCACCCGGCACCGATCCCGGGCTCGGCGCTGTCCTTTTAAATTGTGGCTTTCCGAGACTGATATTTTGTCTCACAATAAAATTCTAAATTTTGATACTTTAAATTTAGTCCATTTTATTTATAACAATTCTGGTGACCCCGACGTGATTGGAGTGATACCGGGACCCCCGAGGGACCCCCGTCTCTGACCAGGAGGCGCCCTGCTGAATTCAGCGGCCTGGCGGAGCTGGGGTAGCCGGGTGGAACCGATCAACCACACGACGAACAAAAACAGCAAAAGCCACATTTAAAAGGGAGATAGGCGAGGTCAGAGCTCTCGGGGAACTCGGGGAGGTTTTTCTTTGGAAGCAGAACCTCCGGAGCCACGGCGAAGAAATCTACTCATAAAAATCTACGTGCACGAAGAATCCACGCAGGAAAAGGATCATAAGTATTGCGTGGTTGAGTGGGAGTGACCGAGCGTGTGAGTGAGACGTGATTTTATCACGAAGCGAGTGGGACCCCAAAATCGCAGTTCCATTGTCCCGCGAGGGGCGTGGTCGGTTGCGGGGGAAGCAAAAGTTTCGGGGGTAGAACGCACCTCACACGTTAAGCCCTGAAAACTTGGGGAGTTTTCGGAAAGGGGGGGTCGGTCACAGGAAGGCTGAAAGGGAAGGTTACGTCCTTACAAGAGTTCCGGGGACTGGTATACCTTTCAGCCTTGGACCAGGAACGGTCCGGGGAGGAAGTAAGGAGAAGAGAGCTCGCATACACCAGAGAAAACCCGGGGGGGGAGCGATCACCCACAAAGGGCAAGTATCTGGTAAACCCACACCATGGGACAAACAAAAAGCAAAGCTAGTAAGAGGAATTTCAGGAAGACAAAGCGGGGAACCGGTAAAGGAATCCCCGAAATCCCAGTTGAGAGCCCGCTGGGATGGATGTTAGAACATTGGGAAGAATGCCCCATAAGGGAGAGAAAATCCAAGAAACAGATGGTGCATTATTGCATAGAAGTATGGGGAGGGGTGGAAATACGGGATCACGTAACTTGGCCCGTGTTTGGAACATTTGAGGAATGGATATGTAAGGCACTGGTGCATTATGTCAGAGAAAAGGGAACTACGGAGGAACAGGAATATGCTGGGGTTTGGGGAAAAATAGATGCAAAATTGTTACCCGTAAAGATAAAAAACCCTGCCGCTGTCTCAGGGGATAAATGGGAACCCTTAGACAACTTACCTCCACCATACATTGTGCCCTCACCCCCTCCCCTCCCAGAGCAAAATAATCCGCAAAACCCTGGGAGATTGGGACCCCCTTTGGGACGGAAAGTCCCTATGCCTCCGTCTCTTCCATCTGCCCCTCCGTTAGAGTCACAGACAGGGGCCCCGGTTCCACCGGTCGGGCTCCCTCCCCCGCTAGAACCTGTGCAGGTCCCTCAGCCACTGGGAGGGGGGACACAGAGTACACACACCTCTGCACCAACACGGGATGACCTGTTGCCTGATCTAGATCTGGCGGCTTTCTTTAATTCCCCTGCAAATACACAGCAGGGTTGGGCAGAAGCAAAACACTCACCTCCCGCTAGGAGGACTAGGAGACAGCTAAAGAGAATGAATGAGGTGGAGAGTGAAGGGGAGGGTGAAAAAGCAAATCTTTTTCCCTTAAGGGAAATTCCCACTGCTCCGGGAATTATCGGGTACGTAAACGTCCCGATTAATACCAGTGATGTAAGAGCCTTTAAAAAGGAGATGGGAAAGCTTATGGATGACCCTTTAGGGGTCTCCGAAAGGCTAGATGAGTTTTTGGGAACTAGCGTCTATTCGTATGAAGATCTCACAGCTATTCTCAGGTCCTTGTTCAATACGGAAGAAAGAGAAATGATCAGACAAGCGGGGATACGGGAATGGGAGCGGAGAAACCCTCAGAGCACTCCTGGAGATCAGAAATGGCCTAGCCAAGATCCCCGATGGAATGCTCAGACCGAGGAGGGTAGGAGAAGTATGATTGATATGAGGAACATCATCATACAGGGAATCAGAGAGGCCGTGCCCCGGGGACAAAATCTGAGCAAGGTTTTCGGGGAATGTCAAGGGAAAGATGAGACTCCCACAGAATGGTTAGAAAGATTGAGAAAAAGCCTCCAGATATATTCCGGGACCGACCCTGATTCTCCCGTGGGGGAGATATTATTGAAAACCCAGTTTGTAGCAAAATCATGGGAGGACATCAGGAAAAAGCTGGAAAAGATTGAGGGGTGGCAGGAGAAGGGATTGCAGGAGTTACTGCGGGAAGCCCAGAAAGTCTATATGAGAAGGGATGAGGAAAAACAGAAAATACAGGCTAGGGTGTTAGTGGCTGCTGTAAGGGAAGCCCAGAAACAAGAACGCCCACAAGCTTTGGAGAAACCCTTAAGGAAAGCACCTCCGAAGGGGGCCACGCGTCCACAGAAAGGGACTTCAGGGAATCGGATGGAGGGAATGGAATGTTTCTATTGTAAAAAGAAGGGACATATGAAAAGGGATTGTCCGAAGAAGATAAGGGATGAAAAGATGTTTTGGGAGGACTAGGGAAGTCAGGGGCTCTATCTTTTGGGGTCCATAACATCGGGAGAGCCCTTCATAACATTAAAAATAGGACCCCAAGGAACAAAAATGGATTTTTTAGTAGACTCAGGGGCTGAGAAAAGTACATTTAAACAGTTGCCCCCAGGATGCCAAATAAGCAAAGATTCTATGGTGGTTATAGGAGCTAAAGGGGAGCCGTTTAAGGTACCCATAGTTAAAAATGTGGAAATTGAATCAGAGAATAAAATTTGCTTGGGGGACACGTTGTTAGTAGAAGAAGCTGATTACAACCTGCTGGGTAGGGACTTGATTGTTGCACTAGGTATTAACCTCATTATAAGGAATTCACAGATTATGGTTAGCATATACAAACTAACCCGTGAAGATGAGGACAAAATTAACCCCAAGGTATGGCATACAGGGAAGGAAGCCGGGAAATTGGCTATGGAACCTATATCAATTGAGATTGAGAAGCCTGAAGATCCCATAAGGATCAGGCAGTACCCAATCCCTTTAGAAGGGAGGCGGGGACTGAAACCTATAATAGAGGATTTAATCAAAAAGGGCATATTGGAGCCGGGTATGTCCAGACACAATACCCCGATACTGGCCATTAAAAAGGGAGATGGGAATTATAGGTTAGTGCAAGATTTAAGAGCCATAAATGAAAGGACAAGAACTCGGTTCCCTGTGGTGGCTAACCCCTACACCCTTCTGAATAGGATCTCCCCGAAGGATACTTGGTACAGTGTTATAGACTTAAAAGATGCATTTTGGACCTGCCCTTTAGCTGAAGGCAGCAGGGATTTTTTTGCATTTCAATGGGAGGATCCAGATACTAACAGGAAACAACAGTTAAGGTGGGCCTCACTTCCCCAAGGATTCGTGGACTCCCCAAATTTATTTGGACAAGCATTAGAACAGTTGCTAAGTCAGTTCTCCCCCAGGAAAGGGACAAAGATCTTACAATATGTAGATGATCTATTGGTGGCTGGTGAAACAGAGGAAGGTGTAAGAGAATGCACTATTGATTTATTGAACTTTTTAGGGGAAAAGGGATTGAAGGTAGCAAAACAAAAGTTACAGTTCACTGAATCTGGGGTGAAATACTTAGGGCATTGGTTGGTAAAAGGGAAAAAGAAATTGGATCCTGCAAGGATAGCTGGGATTATAGAACTGCCCCCCCCTAAAACCAAAAGACAAGTACGTCAGCTATTGGGGCTGTTAGGTTACTGTAGACAGTGGATAGAAGGGTATAGTGAAAAGGCTAAATTTTTGTATGAAAAATTAACTGCAGAAAAGATAAAATGGACAGAACAGGATAATAAAGAATTAGAGCAATTAAAGAGTGCTTTGGTAACTGCCCCAGTATTAAGCCTCCCTGATATAAATAAGAAATTCCAAGTATTTGTAAATGTAGGGAACCACACAGCACATGGGGTATTGACACAAGAATGGGCTGGAGATAGAAAGCCTGTAGGTTACCTTTCCAAACTATTGGACCCTGTAAGCAGGGGGTGGCCTACATGTTTACAGGCAATAGTAGCTGTTGCCTTATTGGTAGAGGAAGCCAAAAAGATTACTTTTAGGGCTCCCATCACAGTTTATACCCCACATAATGTAAGAACAGTTTTGCAACAAAAAGCTGAGAAATGGCTCACGGATGCAAGACTTTTGAAGTATGAAGCCATTCTCCTTCATGCTCCAGAATTAGAATTAAGAACAACACAAGCAAGTAATCCTGCTGGGTTCCTGTTTGGGGAAGCTTCATCTGAGCCTATACACAATTGTACAGACCTAATAGAATTACAGACAAAGATTAGAGAGGATCTGGAGGACGAGGAACTTGAAGAAGGGGAAAAATGGTTTGTAGATGGGTCAGCCAGGGTTATAGAAGGAAAAAGAAAATCAAGATATGCAATTATAGATGGAAAAACTGGGGAAGTAATAAAATCAGGCCCCTTGGGCACTTCTTGGTCAGCTCAGGCATGTGAATTGTATGCTGTATTGCAAGCTCTCAAAGAACTTAAGGGAAAAATAGGGACTATCTTCACTGACTCGAAGTATGCTTTTGGGGTAGTGCATACTTTTGGGAAAATTTGGGAGGAGAGAGGACTAGTGAACACTAGGGGAAAAGGTTTAATACATGAGGATTTAATAAGGCAAATTCTCAAGGCAGTAAGGGAACCAAAAGCTATTGCAGTGGTATATGTGAAGAGTCACCAAGCTGGACTGCAGTTTAGAATACGTGGCAATAATCTGGCTGATCAGGAAGCTAGAAAAGCAGCTCTCCTAACCCTGGACACCCCGGAAAGCAGAACAGAAAACCTCAGAGAATTTTCTCCTCATCCCACAGAAAAGGAGATTGAGGATTTCAAGAAAATAGGGGGTAGTTTAATAAATGGAAAATGGAAATTGACTGACAGTCGGGAATTAATTCCAAAGGCTTATGCCAGGAACATATTAAAGAGATTACATGCACAAACCCATTGGGGAACTCAAGCTTTAGCAGAACAATTTCTAAAGTTCTTTGGATGCAAAGGTATTTTTGAGTTAGCAAAGCAGGAGGTTCAGAGTTGCTTAGTATGCCAGAAAATTAATAAGTCAAAGGTCAGGCACAGTGCGTTGGGGGGACGCCCCTTAGCATATCGTCCTTTTGGAAGAATACAAGTGGATTTCACAGAGTTACCAAAAATAGGTAGATATAGATACCTGCTAGTGATAGTAGATCAATTAACACATTGGGTGGAGGCATTCCCTAGCCCCAGGGCTACAGTTCAAACAGTAGCACACAGGTTGTTAGAGGAAATAATTCCCAGATATGGAATCCCTGACTCCATAGATTCAGATCAGGGAACCCATTTTACATCTAAGGTCATAAGAAACCTGGCAGAAGCTCTGGGAATCAGATGGGAATATCATACACCTTGGCATCCTCAGAGTTCAGGTCAAGTAGAGAGAATGAATCAAACTCTGAAGGCACAGTTGTCAAAACTTATGCTGGAAACTAAAATGACATGGATTAAATGCCTCCCTCTAGCCCTCCTAAATATCAGGACACAACCTCATTCAGGTTCGGGATTATCTCCATTCGAGATGCTGTACGGAATGCCCTATGAGCATGGAATGCCAGTTGGACACCCCCGGGTAGAGGATTGTCAGATCCAGTCTTATATTGTTGTGATTAACAAAAATTTACAGGAACTCCGGAAGCGTGGACTGGTAGCACAAAGCACCCCGCTGGGGTTTGCTATCCACAAGATCCAGCCGGGTGATCGGGTGTTGATCAGAGCGTAGAAAGAAGCACCGCTGTCATCGCATTGGGAGGGACCTTTCCTCGTCCTCCTCACAACAGATACTGCCGTGAGAACAGCAGAGAAAGGCTGGACCCATTCCTCCCGAGTGAAAAAGGTGGAACAACACAGCAGCTCTCCGCAGTGGAAAATCACCTCAGCGCCTGGAGATTTAAAGCTAAGAATTCACCGAGACACCCAATGACCAGCACTTATCGGATAAGTTGCACTCAGGCAGGATGTCCCTGCTATCCTTTTGTTCATTTTAAGTGCAGTTATTGTGAGCAAGTTTGGGTAACTCATTGTGTCCGGGGAGCTAGACCTTGGAATTTGTGTGTACCTTGTTACGAGGAGGAGGTCAGGCTTACCAATCTATTCCTATACGTTGCCACAGAATCGGGATTGTTCGAATTGGATTCTCCTGAGTGGTTCCACTATTTCACCAAAGGGATAAGGGGAGGATTAAATAAAAGGGTGGATCCACTCGTAATTGAGTGCAGGAGAACGTTGAAAGTACCCTGTAGAGCAGATCAAATAAGGAGAACTAGGTGGGAACAGTACAAAAGGCGATACGCTCAGAGGAGCACCGGCAGGGACCCGGAAGAATATCCCTGCTGCCAAGAAGATGGATTACCCCGCCGCTGGTGGCAACCCAACGGGCGAAGGGTGGAGCAGAGGGATAGGTCTATGGGTAACCCTGGTGATCCTGAGTCGAGCCATGTACCCGACGAATGGCCTCCACAAACCCCAAGAGGGGATGGGGAAGGGAACTAATCTCCCCACGGTCCCTTCAAACCTTACCAGGAACGGAGTTTTGGAATCCAGGGTACGAGTAGACTGGCTTACACTAAAAAGGGGGGAGAATCACAAATGGAATGAAGGGGTTAAATTGAACAAATCCAATCACCCGATGGCAATAGCTAGGAAAAGAAGGGAGGTAAGCAGTCTTCCTTTGATCACAACCTGCAAAGAATGTAACAAGACTGTCTGGATTGGAGGAAAAAGAGAGAGTACTTTTGTGGGATATCTACAAGTTAACCCCTTATGTTATGATAAGAGAAAACTGAAAATGTGTGCCTTAAACGGGAAAACATATTGGGTGGGACAAAATGAGAAATTACAAACAGCTGCTTTAGCCAATGGACCTATATTACTCGATATGTTGGGGGAAAATGATGAAAGGGTTTGTTTAAGAATGGACAAAGTTTTTTGTTTTTCTAAGGATGAGGAAGGATTAGACCCTGAGAACAAGATACAAAGGGTAGCCCTAGAATTTAAACGACAAGAATTGGCAGCTAAGAAAAAGAGAATGGAGCAGGAGAGAATGAGAACACTAAGTGAACAATATGAACAATTGGAAAAACAATCTAATGATTGGAGTCTGGCTACTTCCAGCAAAAACCTTTTCCTGGATTTGGCACAAGAAATTGCTACCGAATTAGGGCTGACTAATTGTTGGATCTGTGGAGGATTAAAATCCGCAGAAAGATGGCCCTGGAAAGGTGAGAGTTTAACTCCTGAACAGTTGCTAAAATGGGATAACAAAATCTTAAACACTTTAACCCGACCAGGAGGGTGGACACTGGATGAACGAGTAATAGGGACAATCTGTATAAGCAGAGAAGGAAATGTTTAGAGTGATGTAGTGGGATACACTCCTTGTCTATCCACTCTAGCTGTAAATTCCAACAATAGATCCAAAATATGGCAACCAGAACCCCCTAATGGGTACTGGGGGAAGGAAAAGCAAGAAAAATGTAACTGGGTAGAGGAAATTGAACTCTGTTGGCATGAATTCACTAACGCTAACCCGTATTACTCCTTAACTGAGTTAGTGGAATTTTGGGACAAGCCAGAAAATATAAATATTAAATGGAAAGCACCCAGCAGAATTTATTGGATCTGTGGGAAAAGAGCATACAGTGAGCTACCCCGGAGATGGAAAGGGTCTTGTACCCTAGATATGATTAGACCCTCTTTCTTTACACTCCCCAGAACTGGTAGCAATTTACTAAGGGCTCCTTTGTATGAAACCCTCAGCAGGAGAAAGCGAGAGGTAAAGAAAGGACTCCCACAAGTAGGAGGGAATCAGAAATGGGGAGAGGAAGAATAGCCTGCAGAACGCATCATAGAATACTATGGTCCAGCCACCTGGGCACAGGATGGAAGTTGGGGATACAGAACCCCAGTATACTTATTAAACCGGCTAATCAGGTTACAGGCTGTAGTAGAAATAGTGTCTAACCACACCTCAGACGCCCTGGAGTTGTTAGCCAAACAACACTCGCAGATGAGAGCTTTCGTGTACCAAAATCGAATAGCTCTAGACTATTTATTAGCAGAAGAAGGGGGCGTGTGTGGGAAGTTTAATGACTCAGAGTGTTGTATCGAAATAAATGACTATGGAGAAACTATCAGAGATTTGGCTGCAGAAATCAAGAAAGTGGCACATGTCCCAGTGCAGAAATGGAATTCGATACTAAAATCATCATGGTGGGATCAAATATTTGGAACAGGAGATTGGTAGAAAAAGGTGGGATTCTTTATCCTGTGCTCTGTAGCTGGATTAGTGTTTTTACCCTGCTTAATACCCTGCCTGATAAGACTAATTCACACCGTAGCCCAAGGAATGCAAATAGCAGCCCTTCCTATGGACCCCGAATTAGCTTCAGGGGGATTAGCCAAAAACAAAACCACCTCAAAAATTATGAACTTAACTGAGGAAAAGAGTACTGCTGCCCAGGTGTTAGAGAAATTTGAAGCTCAGATACAGGAGGGAAACATAGAAAGAACATATTGGAACAAAACGACAGGGGAAAGGTTAACCGAATAATGGTTAAGAGGCTTTTTTATCTTGACAGAGAAAAAAGACTATAACCAGAACACGAATTAAATTGGTGAATTTGGAAGAGGGGGGGTTGTAATATATGTGCTAAAGTTAATTCGTGTTATCAAATTATAAAAGGTAAATGTTAAACTGTATGAATATGAGTGTCAAAGATGTGCTCAAACTAACATAGGTAAAAGTAAAATGTAGAAACCAAAAATGGAAAATTTCCTCAGCTTGGGAAGCACAGGAGGGACACGAGGAAAGTATGATTGGAATTACCAGAGAGGGGGCCTTGAAACTATTGCTGCCGGGAATCCCTGAAAAGAAACAAAGAACCACGGAAGACGAAGATACAAGTCCGGAGACCAAGATAATCACTTCAGATGGATATCTCTACTCGTCTCCGCCGAAATTAACATATCCACGACACACCCGGTCTCGGCCATCAGCTGCATTGTTCCACCCTACTGGTCTATTCAGACTTCCGATACCAGGACTTGAATAATTAATGAAGACGCCTCGGAGAGGATAACGTCAGAATTTCGGACTTCACTCCGCGATCTAGTGTATAAAAAAGGGTGGCTGGAGACCAAAATTGTGAACTTGGGGGGATACCAGGCTGGCAGAGACTGATATCCGTGTTCACCCAGCGGCGATCCCGGGCTCGACGCTGTCCTTTTAATTGTGGCTTTCCGAGACTGATATTTTGTCTCACAATAAAATTCTAAATTTTGATACTTTAAATTTAGTCCATTTTATTTATAACAGGGGGAACCTTTCAAAGTTCCCATAGTAAAAGATGTAGAGATTGAATCTGAAAATAAGGTCTGTTTGGGGGATATATTGTTGGTTGAAGAAGCTGATTATAACTTGTTGGGCAGGGATTTGATTGGGCATTAGTTTGATCGTGAGAGACTCTCGGATAGTGGTTAGCATATATAAACTAACCTGTGAGGATGAGAAAAAAATTAACCCAGAAGTATGGCATACGGGGAGGGAAGTGGGGAAGCTGGACATGGATCCCATTTCAATTGAAATCGAGAGACCTGAGGACCCCATAAGGTTGAAACAGTATCCTATCTCCCTGGAAGGGAGACGGGGATTGAAACCTATAATCGATGATCTAATAAGCAAGGGAGTTTTGGAATCATGTATGTCCCGACATAACACCCCCATACTACCTATAAGAAAGACAGAGGGGAGTTATAGGTTGGTGCAGGATTTAAGAGCGGTAAATGAGAGAACAAAAACCCGGTTCAGCGTAGTTGCAAATCCATACACTCTTTTAAACAGAGTCTCCCCGGAGGATATATGGTATAGTGTGATAGATTTAAAGGATGCATTTTGGACCTGCCCTTTAGCAGAAGAAAACCAGGATTTTTTTGCTTTTCAATGGGAAGACCCTGAAACTAATCGTAAGCAACAACTGAGATGGGCCTACCTGCCTCAAGGATTTGTAGATTCCCCGAATATATTTGGGCAAGCCTTAGAACAATTATTGAGTCAATTTTCCCCTGAGGAAGGGACAAAAATCCTGCAATATGTAGATGACTTGCTAATTGCAGGGGAAAAGGAGGAAAAGGTAAGAAAATGCACCATTGGGTTGTTGAACTTTCTAGGAGAAAAAGGGTTGAAAGTATCAAAGCAAAAGCTACAGTTTACTGAGCCCGAAGTGAAATATTTAGGACCCTGGATTACTAAGGGAAAGAAGAAGTTGGACCCGGAGAGGGTGGCTGGCATGATAGAATTGCCTCCCCCGAGAAACAAAAGACAAGTGAGGCAGCTGTTGGGGCTTTTGGGATATTGTAGACAATGGATAGAGGGGTATAGTGAAAAGGTAAAATTCCTATATGAAAAACTAACCACAGAAAAGTTAAAATGGAGTGATCAGGATGAAAAAGAATTAGAGCGATTAAAAGGGGCTCTAATAGCAGCACATGTCCTGAGCCTCCCAGACGTGAACAAAAAGTTCCAATTGTTCATCGACGTAAGCAATCATACGGCTCATGGGGTCTTAACACAGGATTGGGCCGGGGATAAAAAACCTGTAGGTTACCTCTCAAAATTACTAGATCCAGTAAGCAGGGGATGGCCCACATGTTTACAGGCAATAGTGGCGGCTGCCCTATTAGTGGAGGAAGCTAAGAAAATTACCTTTGGGGCACCTTTGGTAGTTTATACCCCTCATGATCTGAGAACTATTTTACAGCAGAAGGCAGAGAAATGGCTTACAGATGCAAGGCTCCTGAAATACGAAGCCATTCTAATTCATGCTCCTGAACTAGAGTTAAGAACAACAAAGGCTAACAATCCAGCCGAGTTCCTTTTTGGGGAGGCATCAGGAGGGCCCACCCATAATTGCTCTGACTTAATGGAATTACAAACAAAGGTAAGAGCAGATTTGGAGGACGAGGAATTGGAGGAGAGAGAAAAATGGTTCGTGGATGGCTCAGCTAGAGTAATAGAAGGAAAAAGGAAATCAGCTTATGCCATCATAAATGGGAAGACAGGAGAGGTAATTAAATCAGGCCCTTTAGGTGCATCCTGGTCAGCCCAAGCATGCGAATTGTATGCAGTCTTACAGGCTCTGAGGGGACTAAAAGGGAAGGTAGGGACCATTTTCCCTGATTCAAAATATGCCTTTTGGGGTGGTACACACTTTCGGGAAGATCTGGGAAGAAAGAGGATCAATAAGCACTCGAGGGAAAAATTTAGTACATGAGGACTTGATAAAACAAATTTTAGAAGCTATAAGAGAACCAAAGGCTATTGCTGTTGTATATGTAAAGGGGCATCAAGCCGGACCACAGTTTAGAACGAGGGGAAATAACTTAGCTGATCAGGAAGCAAGAAGGGCAGCCCTTCTCACACTGAACATCCCCGAGAACCCCAAGAGTGACACCCAGGAATTTCCCCCTTGTCCCACTGAAAAGGAGGTTGAAGAGTTTAAAAAGATAGGGGGAACATTAGAAGAAGGGAAGTGGAAGCTACCTGATGGTCGAGAATTAATCCCCAAGGCATATGCCCGAAAAATACTAAAGAAATTGCATTCGCAAACCCACTGGGGAACCCAAGCATTAGCTAAACAATTCCTAAAATTTTTTGGGTGTAAAGGTATCTTTGAAATAGCAAAACAAGAGGTCCAAGGATGCATGGTATGCCAAAAGATCAATAAATCTAGAATCAAGCAAGTCACACGAGGGGGACGTCCCTTAGCGTATCGCCCCTTTGGGAGGATTCAGGTGGACTTCACCGAATTACCTAAAATTGGAAGGCATAAGTATTTGTTAGTGGTAGTGGACCAACTAACCCACTGGGTGGAGGCA
Source organism: Hirundo rustica (assembly GCF_015227805.2). Classification (NCBI taxonomy): domain Eukaryota; kingdom Metazoa; phylum Chordata; class Aves; order Passeriformes; family Hirundinidae; genus Hirundo; species Hirundo rustica. The sequence continues at coordinate 53,811,365 of NC_053454.1, read as the reverse complement.
TTCCCAAGTCCTCGGGCAACGGCCCAAGTGGTAATGAAGAAGTTATTAGAAGAAATAGTACCTAGATATGGGATTCCAGACTCCGTTGATTCGGACCAGGGGACGCACTTCACCTCCAAGATTATAAAACATCTAGCTGATGCCCTCGGTATCAGATGGGAGTATCACACACCCTGGCACCCCCAGAGTTCGGGACAGGTGGAACGAATGAATCAGACATTGAAAGCACAGATATCAAAACTTACGTTAGAAACTAAGATGTCACGGGTGAAATGCCTTCCCTTGGCACTCCTAAATATCAGAACACAACCCCACTCGGGATCTGGGTTGTCTCCTTTTGAAATGCTATATGGAATGCCATATGAACATGGAATGCCTGTGGGACACCCTCGAGTGGAGGACTGCCAGATCCAGTCTTATCTTGTCTCAATTAATAAAAATTTACAGTAACTCCAGAAACGTGGATTAGTAGCACAAAACACACCCTTGGGATTTGCCGTTCACACAGTCCAACCAGGGGACAAAGTGCTAATCAAGGCGTGGAAGGAAACCCCGCTAACTCCACACTGGGAAGGACCCTTCCTTGTCCTCCTCACCTCTGATACGGCCATGAGAACAGCAGAGAAAGGCTGGACACACTCTTCTCAGGTGAAAAGAATTGAACCACGAGGCAGCTCTCCGCAGTGGAAAGTCACCTCAACTCCAGGAGATTTAAAGCTGAGGATTCACCGAGAAACTCAATGACCAGCGCTTACCGGATAAGTTGTAACCAAGCAGGATGTCCCTGCTATCCTTTTGTTCATTTTAAGTGCGGTTATTGTAAACAAATTTGGGTGGCTCATTGTGACTGGGGAGCAAAGCCTTGGGTTCTGTGTGAAAATTGCCTAGAGGAAGAAAGAGAGCTCACAGACCTCTTTCTACGCCTTGCCACGGTAGCGGGCATTGTTGAATTGGATTCTTTAGAGTGGTTCCATTTCTTCACAAACGGGATAAGGGGAAAATTGAATAAGAAGGCGGAACCACTAGTGATTGAGTGCAGAATGACAGTAAAAGTACCCTGCACAGCTGATCAGATAAAATTGGCCAGGTGGGAACAGCACAAAAGGCGGTATGCTCAAAGGAGCACCCTCGGGGGCCCGGAAGAATATCCTTGCTGCCGAGAAGATGGTTTACCTCGCCGCTGGTGGCAACCTGGTGGGCAGAGGCAAAGGCAGAGGGATACACCTATGGGTAACCCTGGTGATCCTGAGTCTAGCCATGTACCACACAAGTGGCCTCCCCAACCCTGAAGAAGGAATGGGGAAAGAAATAGACCCACAGGAGATTCAGCTAGAGCCTACCTGGGTCCAAAATAGAAGACCCAGGGTACGTTTTGACTGTCCAGAGAGGCCAAAGGGGGGAAATTGTAAATACAATGACAGTGGGTTCCAAACGAACAAAAAGAAAGGGAAAACCATATATGATAACCTGATGGCAATGCCTAGAAAAAGGAGAGAGCTGAGTAACCTGCCCATAATACCGGTATGCAGAAACTGTAATAAAACTGAGTGGGTTGGGGGTAAAAGAGAGTCTACCTTCGTAGCATATTTACGGGTAAACAAATTGTGCTACGATAAAAATAAATTAGAAATGTGCACCCTCAATGGGAAAACATATTGGGTGGGACAGAATGAAAAACTCCAAACAGCTTCATTGAAAAATGGACCCATCATCCTAGATCTATTAAGCGAAAACGATGAAAGAGTCTGCTTAAAATTAGATAAGATCTTCTGTTTCTCTAAGGATGAGGACGGAACGGACCCAGAAAATAAAATACAGAAGGTAGCCCAAGAGCTAAAAAGGCAAGAATTAGAAACAAAAAGGAAAAAGATGGAGCAAGAGAGAATGAGGTCACTTAGCGAACAATATGAACAGTTAGAGAAACAATCTAGTGATTGGAGCTTGCCTGCCCCTAGCACGAACCTCTTTGTAGATTTGATACAGGAGATTGCCACCGAATTAGGACTGTCTAACTGTTGGATTTGTGGGGGACTGAAGTCAGCTGAATGATGGCCCTGGAAGGGGGAAAGTTTAGCACCTGAGCAACTCCTAAAATGGGATAGCAAAATCCTGAAAACAATGTCCCGACCCGAGGGGTGGACCTTGGATGAGAGAATAATAGGGACAACCTGCATTAGCAGAGAAGGTAACGCATATACGGATTTAGTGGGATACACCCCCTGCCTATCCACATTAACAGTAAACTCAAATAACAAAACTAAGGTGTGGCAGCCTGAACCACCAAAGGGGTACTGGAGCAAGGAAAGGGAAAAAGGGTGTAATTGGGTCAGTGAAATTGAATTGTGTTGGCATGAATTAACTGGTGCTAACACCTACCATTCCTTAACAGACTTAAAGGAGTTTTGGGAGAAACCAGAAAATGCAGACATTAAGTGGAGAGCCCCGAGTGGAATTTACTGGGTTTGCAGGAAAAAAGCTTATAGAGAATTACCCCGGAAATGGAAAGGGTCCTGTACCCTTGGGATGATTAGACCCTCCTTTTTCACTTTACCCAGATCAGGCAGTAACTTGCTGGGAGCCCCATTATATGAAACCCTCAGCTGAAAAAGACAAGAAACAAAAAGAGGACTTCCGCAGGCAGGCGGAAACCAGAAATGGGGAAATGAGGAATGGCCGGCAGAACGTATAATAGAATACTATGGCCCCGTTACCTGGGCCCAAGATGGAAGCTGGGGTTACCAAACTCCGGTCTATTTACTAAATCGACTAATTTGATTGCAGGCTGTGGTAGAAATAGTCTCTAATCACACCTCAGATGCATTAGAACTCTTACCTCGGCAACATTCGCAGATGAGGGCTTTTGTGTACCAGAATAGAATCGCCCTGGATTACCTGTTAGCAGAGGAAGGAGGTGCGTGTGGAAAATTCAACGAGTCTGAATGCTGCATAGAAATCAATGACTATGGGGAAACAATTAGAGGTTTAGCAGCTGAGATTAAGAAAGTGGCTCATGTGCCAGTTCAGAAATGGAACTCGATACTTCAGGCTTCCTGGTGGGACCAATTGTTTGGGGCAGGAGATTGGTGGAAAAAAGTGGGATTTTTCATTTTATGCTCCGTGGCGGCGTTAATCTTCTTACCATGTTTGATAACTTGTTTTATCCGACTGATTCACACGGTAGTTCAAGGGATGCAGATCGCATCATTACCCATGGATCCCGAATTGGCTTCAGGGGGACTAAATAAAAATAATACAGTACCAAAAATCATAAAGCTAAATGAGAGAAAGAGCCGGGCCGCTGAGGTACTTGAGAGGTTCGAAGCTCGAGTACAGGAGGGAAATGTGGAAAAAACTTATTGGAGTGAATTGGAGGAAAGAATGCAAATGGAATAATGTACGAGGTTGTTAAAATAGTTGGTTAAGAGGCTTTTTTATCATAAAAAGAAGAAAAAGACTATAACCGAAACACAAATTAAATAGGTTAAGATAGAAGGGAGGGGATTGTGATATATGTCCTAAAGTTAATTCATGTTAAATGCTATAATATGTAATTCATTCTCTGTAAGATGTAAGTTCATTTCTAATCGTGTATACCACGGGTTAACTGGGACTGAGACAGCACAAAGGGGGACACGAGGAATTCCTTTGCTAGAGATTGCAAGGGAGGGACATGAGAAAAGTATGCCAAGAATTACATGAAAAGGGACACGAGAAAAATTCTGCTGGGAGTCGTTAGAGGAGAACAAAACAACGAAAGAGGGAGATGGAGAACCCGGAGAACCAAATGATTACATCAGATCGATATCTTATCCATCCCTGCCCGATATTAACACCTCTACACTGTATCCGGACACAGCAATCAAGACGTTCTCCTGAGAAGATCCTTTCAACCCCACCAGAACCTGACCATGAATATCTAATGAAGCTGCCTCGGAAGGGGGAGTCTTGGAGTCCCAATTTTCCCTCAGCGAACCAGTGTATAAAAATGGACCGCCTCAGACCGAAAATGTGAACTTGGGGGGTGACATACTGACAGAGTGTGTCACTGTGTTCACCCAGTGCCGAAACCCCGGGGTTCGATGCTGACCTTTTAATTGTGGCTATCGGAGACTGTTATTTTGTCTCACAATAAAATTCTAAATTTTGATTTATTGAATTTGGTCTATCATATTTATTACACCTGTCAAAGATTTCAATATAGTCTTGATTTTTTTAACAAAAATGTTAACAAATTTGCCAGATGAAATGACACAAAATCCAATCGAGAGAAGCTACTCAGCTGTTCAGCAGTCTGCCAAATTACACATTATTATATTTTTTTTCAGCAACCCGACAAGTAAGACTTTTCTAAAAAGCCTTACTAAATTTCTGTTTCCATTAAATTTGCAGTTGTCATGGGGTTTTCTCATAACTAAATTACTTACAAGTTTGATATGCTTGTTGTGACTTTTATCCCTCCAGTAGACCATCATGCTGTTATTTCTCTTATGGACTATTCACTTTTAAATTTTCTTTTTGTGTTACTAATAGTGGAATGAGTTACATGTTGTCATATCTATAACTTTTAAAGGTACTAATTTGCAGTTATGATTAGTTGAAGCCCAATAATATGCTCTGTTACCTTCTGTTAAGTTGAGCAAGGCTAAGTTCTATCAAGTTAATTTTGTAAATTTCATGTCTGCTAAGTTTCAATATTAAGTTTAGATGATGCTTTATTCCAGTTTTCAGAGATTGCTAATGACCTAATTTCACATGTGTTATTAATTATGTCTATTATCTGGAATATTCCTGATTGTTGTATTTGAAATATTCCTGATTGCTCTAAGTTTCTGGTTTCACTACATATATTTTGTTCTGTTTTGATGGTCCCTTCATACTCATAATAAAAGACATGCATCTCATTAAAAAAAAAAAAAAAAAAAAAAAAAGGGAAATTTAGCACCTTAAGAACGTTCAAATGATGCAATATGTGCATTAAAGACAACAAATAATTTTGAATAATGCGATTTACATTAAAAATTTGGAAAAAAGATCATTAAATCTAAATCCCAATTGAGTGTACAACAGCAAAGCCTAATTGATTCATTAACTTAAAGAGAAGATAGGCATTGTGGTTTTATCATCAACAGGTTAAAAGCAGTCATCTAATCATTTGATCAGGCATCAGTTGCCTCTGAGAAATGAGGCCCAGTGAGAGGAGAAATGAGTTCACCACCACCCAGCCTCTGTAATCAGAACAGAGCAAAAGTGGGAGTGCCAGAGCACGGCTGTGTCTGCAGACTTACAGAGGAAACTTGTCAACAAAAGCCTTTTGTCATCATGGTAGAGTGTTCCTACCAACCTTCTTCAACTATCCCATTTCAGGCCCTCAAAAAGACATTCACTGATGTCAGAGACCAACATTTCCAGCTAATGGACTTTCTCCTGAGCCTCAACTATTTGGACTTTAAAGCAATGGTCATTTATCTCAGTTACCCCTAGAGACACTGGACTTCAGTTCCATTTTTCTCATGCCATGAGACCCTGTGTCAGTGACATGATTGGATTTAGTAAGTTTTGTTGATTGTAATAATTTTTTAATGTATCTTGTCCCATATTTAATAGATAACCAGTAATAGCCTTAATAAGATGCAAATTGGTTTAACATCAGAACATATGAGCTTTTTTTAATTAATAAAAAAGGGGGGATGTTGTGACAGATAGAAGAATTATAAAAGGCCTCATAAAATCAGGCCTGCTCTATTAAATTAACAGCTGGCCTGGCAGCTCTTCTAAGTGTAGTTAAGCAATTTGCAAGTTCCCATGTGAAAACAATCTTGGTATGAAAGGTTGGTTAACACAACCACTTATTCTTGGGTTGAAAAACAGGTGCACAATAAGAAACAATAATATCTGTTCCAGGAGAACCCATATAGGAAAAATGTACACAACCTGAATCTCAGCACGTACACACAAATCACTTTCTGACCAAAAAATGTAGTAAGAAAACTGCCAGCCAATGGGTGCTGCACACGAGGTGTGTGAAAACTGTGTAAAATAAGTGATGTGAATAAAGAATTGGCTTTTCCCGCATGAAGAGAATGGAGTCTCGGCTCACTTATTACAATACACTTATTACAATAATTGTAGAATGAGAAGCTGTACTGTGTTACACCTGAAGCCATAGCAGCTGTATCCAGGTCTGTGGATGTGTGTTATCCCATCTATTCAGTTGGAGGAAAAACTCCCTTATTACTTGCTGTTGGAGAATATGTATAAAATACAGCTTAGTGTTTTTTTTTTTTTTTAATTTTATTTTATTTGTTTTCTAAAAAAAAAAAATTGAAAATTTCAGCTCATTGTAGTCTATGTCATTCAAATCCTCCTCCTCCTCCTCATCTGCTGTTTGGTTCTTCTCCACCTGGCCACCCGGTGGGGCAGGCTGGTTGTCCACGGGGTCGCTATCAGAGGTATCAGAGTGGGTGGTGAACCCGTGGCTCCACGGCCCATCCCTGGCACATACCCCAGGCTGCAGGCATGGCCAGGAACGGCTGCTTCTTCTTGTTCATGATGGCAGTGGTGGCGAGAGCTGATTCCTTCCCCAAGCAGCAGCTCCAGCCTTCCTCCTCCAAAGCTGAGAGAGCGCTAGCAGCTGCCACAGCTTTATAAACCTGCCCAATTTTCGTGGTATCTCTGCCCTTGGGAGAGATACTCCCAGAGAAGAGAAATGCAGCCACATATGCCCTCCTCCTCTGAGCTTGGCCACCTGTTTTGTTTTCCTGAAGTACCCAGTTTTTGTGAAGTACCCAGTCATTAGTGGTTCTTAGCAGGCTATGGGAAAAAATTCTTATAAGTAAAAAGGAGCAAAAGGAAAGAAACGTAACTCCCAACACCAGCAAAACAGATAATTTATCAGTACACAGTGCAAACAGGCTTTTAAAAATAAACAGAGAAAACATACTCCTGGGAAGCCTCAGCCCACTGAAAAAATGCATGATTATGAAAAAGAGCAGAAATTGTTTTTCTGATCCATTTGAAGGTGTCCACGCCCCGATTCAGCAAAGCATGCAGACTTTACTCCATTTTAATTCAGCAACATCCCAAAGGCATGCCAGCTTGAGGCACATGCTCACCCAGGCTTTTGCCTTCTTGAACTGGGCCTGAACAATATAAAAATGCGCCAGTGCTAAGGACCTTTTGGTAACCCAGCATTCTTTCTCATCCCACACTTCCACCAGCAGAGTGATTGTGCAGCCAGCTTGGCTCAGCTGCTTTCCCTAAAATAACTAGGGAGAGCTGACAATGAGAGAAAGGGCCTGCAGGAGCAGGCAAAGGCACAACTCTGGCTTCCTGGGCTGCCCTGTATCGGGACAGGGGTTTACCCTGCTCAGGCTTTCCTTCAGAGCACTTTTTGAGCCCCATCTGTTAGCCCAGTTAACACACCGCAAGGATCAGAGGTGATCCCATCTCAGCACCTCTGAAAAGCCAAGCCCTGGGTCAGCACACAAGTCCTCCAGACTGGAAATACAAAATTCAGTCTTTGCTGGTTTTATATGGAACAGGCAATTCTGCAATCAATAAAAAACAGAACAAAGCCGTGAGTCCCCACCCCAAATGCTTTCACTAACACACATCTCTGCCTTACCCAATGTCCTAGAGTGACTTCATGATGCTTGTACCCCCAGTCATCTGTTCTGTTTATGCTGGATAGTAAGTTCTAAACCTTTAGGACCCAGTGAGCTGAGCTACACCCCACAAAAAAGGAGTTTCTGAATTCGCCGTCTCTTCAGAACAATGAGAGGTTTTATTGTTTGGTATTGTTCGTTTTTCTATGTTTGTGGGTGCTTTGCTTGTTAAATAAATAGGTTTTTTCTACTTTTCTCCAAAGAAATATTTTCCCAAACCAACTGGGGGAATTTGCCCTAAACCAGGACACCCACCCTGACTAGCAAAGGGCACGTGCAGCCCATGGCCACCTTTGGAAGAGTTCAAGGGATCCTGAAGAGACCAAAACAGCAGCAATTTTGGCAAGAACACACGCAGCACACATGGCAAGTGAAAGGGGATAAATCTAAGTACCACAACCCAAATACAACTATTTGTGAGCCCACTTGCCCTTAACAAAGAATAAAGAAGTTGTTCTGGGAGTCCTCTTGGCTCCCCTGGTGTGACATGCATGAGGCCTGGCTACAACCAGCGCTGGATTCCATCTTGGCTATTTAGCTTCTGAACACTGGCAATGATCCCCCGGGGAGCTGGAAAAGGCATTACAGAAGTGCCCTCCTTGTGGAGGTGGAGCATGGCTCAGGGCAGACCCAGGGGTGCACACGAGCCTCTGGAACAGGAGAGCGAGCCCAGGTGTCCCAGGATGGTGGAACTGTGAGCCCCCAGTGACTTGGTGTCCCTGAACTTGGGGCCTCTCTCTCCTTCAGGCAGCACCTGTTTGTCATGAGCACCTGAATCAGGCATCCCACGACTTTCTTTTCTGAAAGTCATAAACAAATTTGAAAACAGTAAATTATGAAAGCTTGCTCTTGAGACAGGTGCCCTTTCCACAGGCAGAGCACAGCTCCAGGCTCTCAATTCCCTGCGGTATCCTCTGTACTGCCATACTTTTTACACTGGGAAGAAAATCCAAAGCTCTGCCGCCACCATCGGTGTTGCTGCAGCAGCCCACACAGGGGTGGCATGCACAAAAGAGAAAATTGAGGTGAGTGAGTGAGTTTTTGGGACACCCATGTGGACTGTTCAGCCTGGGCTCAGGTGTCTGTATCACAATGAAGCACATGTACTAACAGGGTGGGTCTTCCAGATATCTACCACATATTGACACCAGATATTTAACCACCCACCAAAATCCCAAGGGATTCTGACTTAAAGCTTTGAAAACCTCTTCTCTTTCCCGTTGCCCAAATGTGGTCAGAAGGTCTCAGTACCACCCTCCAAGCCAAAGAAGCTGATAAGAACCTGGCTGCATGGCTCCTTTTCTTTACTATCCCAAACATGCAGGTACTTCTTTCCTACTTTGGTTGAATTGGCCATCAAAAACCTGGGAAGAAAACTCAACTCAATCCAGGGCAAAACTGCAACTCACACCAGCTCTGGCTGATGACCAGGAGATTATTACAGCATTTCTCTAGAGCAACAGAAGATGCTGGACTCCAAACAGGTCAAAAGTCTGAGCAAATTTTTACTGTAGCTACAAGGGAACAGTCTTGGTGCTGCCTGACCTGTGCCTTAACATGAGATTGATCAGGGCACTTATGTGCATCCCTCTGTTCAACTCAAGTAGAAGCTATTTGATGATTTCATTACTATAAATCCTATTTTGCCTCTTGCTCTAATATCCTGGGGGAAAAAAAAAAAAAATTAACAGCATGGCTGGCTTTGATATTCTAAATATTACAGGATCTGTAAGCAAATCAATACAGAAGGATCCCTTCAGTGCAGTCACTGAGCGCAGTGTTGTGTCTCCCGCATTGGCAAACTCCATTCTGGGCATCAGGCCTGGAGAAAAAGTGGGCAACAGCAAATGTAGAGGGTGACAGAAATCCACCTTTCCTCCCTCTCCCACCTCTGGGAATGACCCTCCAGTTCCCAGGGAGCTCCTCAGCTCTTCCCACTCAGGCTCGCGCTGCATCCACTTCATGCATTTGTCCGTTTAGTGCTCTCTCCTCTTTGTTTATTGGCAAAAAACCATCTCCTCCTTTACATGATCTTGGAGTTAATATCTCTCTTACTGATCAGGACTTCCAGCAGCCTCAGCTTGGCCTTAACCTGCTTGTATTCATTGTACTCTTCGGCCATGGGAGTGCGGTCTTCTTTCTGCACATTCCTAGAGGGAGTGAAAGCAGGCCATGAAGATTTCTGTAACAGGAAGCCTCCCTCTGTCCACCAATAAGACCTACAAAGCAGCTCCTCTCCTCCACTCCTGATAATTTATTATCAAAACGTTTATTCTTTAAAAAAAACAGCAACCCAACAAACCCCCAACAAAACAAGGGGCAAACAAGTTGCTCTAACCAAGTGTGGGATGCTTGTGTGCTGAGGCTGAGCACAACCCCACAGTTCCAAATGCAAAATCCAATTTGAAACATGCCCTGCTTCTCTGAAATCACCAGCTCTGCAAAACAGCTGGAAAACACTTCAGGAGCCATCCGAGTGTCAGCCTGTGAGCCTGGCAAAATAAAATACAGCCTGCCCTCGCTTGGCACCACAGCACTTACATGAACAGGCACACTCACAAAAAGAAAGATGGTATTGGATCAGATTGCTCCTGGCTTACAGGAAATTTTTAAGTCTTTAGTGATTTTACAAAAGCCCCTAAGGATGATTGCTGGTGGCAAGAAAGAGACAAGATAATTTAAGAGTATAAATATATGAAAACATTCTATCAGCTCATTAATGAGGGACATTTTCTTAAAACAATAAAACCAGTTATACTAAAGCAGAAATACTTGATAAAACTAATGTCTGAATACCTCACAGACAAGCAAGAAGAAGACAGAAATCACTAGGGAAAAAACTGGTTATTTTAACACTGAATAACTCTTCCACCATTCTGAATGTGGGTAAAGCAACAATAATGATTGTGCAGAGGAAATACATAATACTGAATTCCGGAAACTTTGCATATTTGGAGATCTTTCCAGATGCAAAACAGATTAAAAGTAGCTGAAGAACAGAGAGGCAGCTGAGAAATTGTTACCTTCCATTTTGTCGGAAAAAGTTATCTTCAAAGTCTCTCAATTTTTTTCTGATTCGCTTTTTCTCTTCCCTGACTTCTTGGAGCTGCTCTAACAGTTCAGGGCTGTTGGGTTTAAAGATACATGAGATTATCCATACATATGCAATAAAAACGCAAAGATACAGCAAACCTACAGATGTTTAATTGTACGTATGCCAAGCAACGGAGCTGCTCCTGCAAGCAGCTCTGGCAGCCTCACATTACTTGAAACAAAAAGCTCTCTGCATTTAGTTTAGCAAAATGATCAGTCTTAAGCTGTAGCCTCCAAGGTCAAGTGTGCACTTCAAAATTTACCATTAACTTCTGTGAAACTTATCTCCTGCAGATGGGTCCAGGTTTGATGACTTTAATAAGATCAAATTCAACTTAGGGCTACCACCCACATGTGTTTGCACCAGACTTGAAACTAGAAAAGCTAGTTCCACTTGACCTCTCCAAAACATGAAAAACCTTCTGGAGTGCAGGGTTTTCATCACAAAGGCTTGCCACTGGTGCAGTTACTATTTAGTGATGGAATCCAAAGGTGCATAAGCTAAGTATCAGTATATCAGTATCAGGACAAGGTAGTTTCTTCCCAAACCCTTTCCTATGAGGGTCTATTGCATTTAAAAATGAAACATGAAAACTTCTGGCTCAGATCATAAATAGAAAAAAAAACCCTAGATGCTTTTCTGACAAATAAAATGCTATCTTAGCAAGAAATAACTTTTTGCAGTTGCATGTGAATTCAACATACATGGATGCTTCATGGAGATTTGAAAGCCCCATATCCTGACTGCTCCTAGATGGCATCTTGTCATCCACTGGGGAAACAAAGCCGTCAGCATCATCTTCTAGTTGATCCAAGAAGCTGCGCACACTGAAATCCGTTTTTATGGTAATTGTGAGATCCGGCTTCACACTGCTGTCCTCCTCAGACCCCTCCTCTTCTTCCTACACACAGGGACAGAGCACCCCCAAAACAAGACAGGTTATTGCTGCCCTTCTCAGGAACAGGCTCCTCCTCTCACCACATGCACTCGGGAACAAGAAGTGGAAAGGCAGAGCAAACACTTCAATTGCCAAGCAATACACAGGACACCAGAAGACCATCAGTAAGACACCCTAGAACCAAAGCATGACAGAGAAATTACCACCACAAACTCAGATTGGTTAACGAGACCTAGAGCGGCACAACTGAGTGCAAAACATACTTGGGGTCCAGAGCAACCTGTTGCTTTGTTTATTTTATGTATTCTGAGGTAAATGAACTCGTTTACAGTTGTTATGCATATTGTCCAAAGCACACCAGCCACCCTCTGCATGTCCCTGCAAACACTTCCCAGCACAGAGACTGCCAGGTTAAAATGTGGAATTTTCTCTCGAAATATGCAGCTCAACAGCTCTCTCTAATGGCCGAATTAAAGATCTCAAATGCTCATACAGTGATGCCAGCGAGCTCAGATGAGTCTTAAAACTACCCAAATGTGGGATATGATTGACTATAAAAGGACTGCTGCTGCTAACATGTTCAAACATCAGCTCAGACCATTTTGCTGGAATATACTAAAAACTGGACTGGAAACTCTGCACACTGCAATTTCCCATTTCCTCAATGCACTGATGAATTGGTTGTGTTCCAATTTTTTTTTACAAAATTTATAGGCATGAGACTTGAAAGTCCCTGCTGCACTTGGTATTCACCAATTCACTGTGCTCTCAAAAGTAAAGCTTGTCCTGTGACACTGCCCAGAAGTAATTATCAGAGAATAAGGCCCAGTCTCTTATGTACAGAGACATTTCTAGAAGGCAGTTTTCAACCTTAATATAAGGAATGAGGCCACTTAAAGGCAGCAAATGCCAGCATGGACAGTAAATCTCTCAAATATGTATGTAAGTGTAAATATATTTATTTTACAGCCATGTAACTCTAGCCAGAAAGGATCTAAGCACATGGGTATCTTTAGAAGCTTTTAGAGGCTAGTATCACTTGGTCTTCAAGACAAAAATATATTGTACAATATACTGTAGGATCAAAAGCAGACATTTTCTTGATTTGTTTTTTCATGTAATTCCTCGTGAATAATTCAATTATTCCTAAGAGACTGCTCCCATATTTCAAGCAAAAAGGGAGAAGGTAACACCAGGACCTGGCTTAGTGCCATTAAACCCACAAAGTCAGTGATTTATAAATGCATAAATTTAAATTAAATTATAGTTTGCCCAGAGTTTTCTTTTTAAGTTAAAGCTCTAGGACATGATGACGCATTGCAAAGCCACAGGCTGAGAATTACAACCAAGACTGAGGCTGGAGGGTGAAAGAAACATTATCTGGGAAGTAGTTTTGAGGAACAATAATATAAAAAGATATAGAGAAGTCTGAATGCATCTTAGGAAAATCTGCGGGGAACTCGTGGAAGTTGAAGCAATATTTAGCACACGATTGGACAAGACCCATTTCTCCAGACATCAATTGTACACTTTAAACAGAAAGCACAAACCAGCGGCCATGAACTGTTCTTAAGCCCTACCAACAACTCCAGGCTGAACTGAGGAGGGGAGACCATCCTTCACTGCCATTTCCCTGTCCCCAGGCGTGTCACCCTGCCCAGCCTGGGAAGGGCTGCAGCAGCACAACACGGATCCTGCTCTGCCGTGCAGGAGGATTTGCTAAGTCAGCCTAAGCGGTAAAAGCAGCACACTTTCCTTTAGAGGAATCTCTCTGGCAACAAAGGAGGAGCTCCCATGCCCTCTTCTGGGAGAGCTCCTGGAAAGAAATCCAAGGGACAATTTCCATAAAGAGCAGCTGCTTCTGAGGACAGATGCAAGGTGTTTTCCTCACAAACGGCCAGGAGCCTGTCTTGCCTCACTGCAGACACCAGCAAGCAGCTTAGGAGCCAGCCTCCTGCCACACGAAGCCACAGGAGGAAAAGAAAATGTGGAAATTTCATTTAGACCTCAGAACCAAGACACTGCATCTGGTTGTCACGAGACCTCTCAAATAATTTTGCTCTTAAATACAAAGGAGCGAATTAAAAGGACTCCTAGCCAGAACTCCAATAGAAAAGGCCCTCTAAGGCCTTCCCTTTAAAAGGTCTCACAGAGGAACCTCACCTTAAACCTGCAGCAACATTTATACCTTGAATCAGAATGATTTTCATCCACGAGACTCATTCAGCATGCACCTGCTTGCATTTTTAGGCAATCATGAGGCATTCCAGTCACAAATGTCAAATCCCAAGAGTACCTTACCATCAGCACTCCCACAAAGCAAGAATCCCAGCCATTTTTTTCAACACAACATTCAAGATACTGTACCAAAATGTTTGGTAAGGTCACCTCAAAACACCTTTCAAGTTTTTAGCCAACTCTCCCAAATGCTTCAAGAAAAACTCACCCAGAAACACACAAATACTGACATTGTCAAGGGCCTGTCAAATATTTCCCTGCCCGAAGTGGACCTATGCAGGAGCTAAGTTCTGGGGCCTTTTGCCATTTTCCTGTCTTTATTTCTGAGTGTAGTTCAGTTCAAAGCTGCCAGATACAGCTTGACAGAGCTCCATTTAAGTGCTGATAGGCACATCATGTTAACAGGCTTAAGGCTGTCATCCTGATCTTCTGCCAGAAACCCCTCCAGGTTTGTATTCCCTGCAGGACGCTGCTGAACTGGTTTGGTGCTGCCCTGGCACAGCACCAGGCTGCGCTGGCCATCAGAGATCACCGTACTTGACAGCTCTAAGTTCTCACACTGGGTGCAAGCAGAGGTGGAGGAAAAAAGGGACCCACTTAAAATAAAAATACAGAAGCAAACTCCCTCTCCACCAGACCAGTACTGCAGATTTGATCCAGTGGTTATATAGAAAATACTAAGAAGCTCAGTGATCATTAACCAGCTTCCGAACAGCAGCTTAACATCTTCAGTCTGCAATCTGGTATTAAAGAATATGTGCCTCAAATAGTCCATTAATATACAATCTACTGGACTCAAATCACCTCGGATCTCTAAGTCTGCAGTATTTACATTTAACCAAGCTCTGGCTGGATAACAGAAATATGACCCTAATGTGTTGAAGCACTTCTCTCCCTCGTTACACTGCAAGGGCACAGAAAGCAAGCCAGGTCTCAGCTCCACGCTGCATGTCCTGGTCTGCTGGTGGATTTTATTCCTCAGGGGAAAGCCCAGCATTGTAGCAACGTTCCCCATCCCGAATTTCTACTCCACATCGGCACAAGAAGAAACACAACAATGCTGCCATCCAAATCTGACCAAGTATCAACCAGCAGAACCACGCTGTTCTTACTTCCATCCTCATTAAGTTAAAAACACCCTGCACAAGGTGGTGAAAAAGAGCCTGGATAAAATAAAGGGAGGGGAGCAGGTAAGGATCCCGTAAGTGCCCCGGCTGGCTCCACGTGCCAGGGTTAGTTTTGCGAGAGCTCATTCCTGCCACGGTGCTGTGTGCAAGCCACAGAGCTTGGGAGTGAGGGAAACTACTGCAAAACAAGTTAGTGTCTTTTAAAAGAATGGAGGAAAGCAAGAAAAACAGCAAGGTACAGGGGTAACTGTGATTTTTTAATTTTTTTTTTTTAAGCAAGATAAAATATATTATGTGCAGATGGAGGGGAAAGGAGAGGGATGGGAAAGAATGCAAAGCCAAGGAAACACTGTAGCCTTATCTACAAGGGAAGAATTTGATCAGAATTGGCGAGGCTTAAAGCAGCTACTGATTTTTCAGGAGGACACTGCAAAAAAATCAACACTGATAAAAAAAAAAAATCAATCAACCATTCTCTTTCATTGGTATAAGGGGAAAGTTGATGCAAACGGAGCAATTAGTTAGCAGCTGGAGGTCTTCACCTTTATCTCCTTGAAGAAGGAAGCTGTTTCGCCCTCGATAATTGGCTGCAGCAAAGGGCTTCTCCGCTTGCTGGAGGGGGAACCCTGTGACAGGTGTTAACAAGTATGTTACATTGTGAACCCCTTTCTCCTCCACCACCTGCTCTCAGCTCATTCTCACCCACACATTCACTCTCAGCTCATCGCTGGACCATCAGGAGAAATATCTTTCTCAAAGAAAAATAGGCCTGGCAAACCCCCTGAACCTCGGGCTGTTTTCTCTCAGGATGTTGCTTAGCACAGGAAATCACTGCCAATCTGCTTTTAAAAAGAAACTTGGATGATTATTACCTGGGTAGTGACTAACAAGGCAAAGGCTGCAAGAAAATAATCCCCAGCCCGAGGCCCATACACACACAGAGCACTTGGCTGGCTCTCCTAGAGCTACAGGGTAAGCTCAGCCAGCCTCTCCAGATCTGCTTTCCAGGAGTCTGATTTCCCACTGAAGTACCTACTGATGTAGAGATGGATTTTCAAGTGTATCCTGTCTCTCTATTAACCTCTCACTGTTCTCACTCAGAAGACTGGGAAAAAAAACCAGTCTCATCTATCCTCTGCCAGCCTCTGTGGATTTTCAGTTTTGTGTCTAAACAGGGCCTGGGCTCTCTTTGACAGCTTTGCATTAAACTGCCCATGCAAACCTGCACAGCTTCCTCCTCAATTGTCTGCACTGTCTTCACAGCACACATTTTGGGGACTGCTTTGCATATTTCAGCTTTTTATTTTATTTTAAATGCAGGACCAGGAACACCTCCCAGTACTTGCAGAAAAGAGCCCCACTGCTCAGTGGCACTGCACTGGGTAATGCTGTGCCAGCCTGTTCACTTCACCGGCTGTCTAGGGAAAGTGGGCAGGACATGAACACTGCCCAGGAAGACAAAAAAAAGGTCCATACATGACAGACAGAGTAAACAGGAACTTTGATAAAAGAACTCTCTTTCCATAGACAAGCTTGAAGTATTCTGTGTGGGTTTTTTAGATTAATTAATTTTTAAAAACTAGACTATGCAAGTCATCTAAAATTAAAGACAGTGAATATTCTCCCTAGAGGGGTGTATTGGGTTCCTTAGTGGTGGCAAACACCACCTTGAAAGAGGGACCATCCACCACTCAGAGGATCTCTTTAATACAAATTAAGTGTTAGAAGGCTAAGGGCCCTTTCTTTCAGCCAAGGACACACCTGGCATCTCCTGTGGGATCTACTCAAGTCTGTGTTCTTGTGTACAGGAACCCTGTACACACAGCCCTGTGGAACCAAGCAGCACGGGAAGACCTAGAGCTCAGCGTGGGTTGGTACGGAAAAAGAAGTGAGGCTGTAGCCAAACAGAGGATGGATGAAATAACAGCAGCAGCCCAATGGAAAGAGAAGAAACAATACAAAGTGAGATGTGCCCCACAGCTCACAGATGGGCACATTAAAGTCCCTTGAACAGCTTTGCCCAGCTTCAGTATGAAATGTGTCATTGATTCAGTCATTTGCTTGATCTTTGAGTGGTAAGGGAGGTTGGGACTTAGCCTTAGTGATTGTGTTGTATGCCAAAGTGTGGTGATTCCTGCTTCCTCAGCTTGAAACCAAAGAAATAGAAGCAAAAGAATGCTCTACTCACAATAATAGGGATGGTGTTGGCTCTGGAGAGGATCTGCTTGACCAAACGATACCTGTCATACAACGGCTTCATCACCTGCCGTTCATTTTTGGTAACCTGAAAAGGAAAAAGAGGAGACCTCCATGAAGCCTGCAGCAAATAGTCCACTCTAGAACTCATATGCCTGTGATCACCCTGAGTTTGAGGGGCCTTGAAGAGACCTGTACTGGAATAACAGGAGAGCAGCATTATCCCAGAAACTCCTGTCCATCACAGCATTGGCTGTGCCCGGTGCCAGCTGCAGCTGTGCGTGGGTGTCCTGTAAAGGGGCTGTAAGAGACAGGTGGGTTAAATAACCAGATAGGGATGAGATGTCCACGGCACAAAATGACCTGCAGAGGCAGCACTCTGTGCTTGCAGTCACGTCTGCCACCGTAAGCACAAGATGAGCTTTCCCATCCTTGTTCTTGTGGCCAGCCCTCAATAGCCACGTTCATCACCCATGAAAAGAAAGCAGCTGCACTGACTGGATGTTGCAATGTGAGGAGATTTCCCTTGAGTACGGTAAACTACAGATTTCACAACGGCTGACTTTTTGGCTTTGCTAATCCTCCAAATTTCCTGTACAAGCCAGCAATTTTTCCTCTTTTTAGCTCCCTAACCTTGTCCTCCATCCCTCCTCACAGGCACCTTGCTGGAAAAGGATTCACTGCAATGCTTAGAAGGGATGAAGGTGCCAGGGCTGTGTGGCATAGAGAAGAAACAAAAGTGCTGTGATGTCCACCTCATCTTGTTGTGCTCCCTCCCTGGTTTGAGAGCATTACAAACTGTGTGTGTTCATTTCTGGTTTTCTTTCAGATTCAAGGTGGGTTTTATTTCTTCAGTGTTTTCTTACAGAACATTAGAAAAGAAACAAAATCCTCAGCAAAACCTGGTCATCATTCAGCACTGTCTGACCCACATCCTATAAGTGTCCTTCCATTAGATCTTTTGTCTAACTTTAGATTATAAAGCTCTTATGAGGAAGCTTTAACTGATGTCATGCCTTTCTACTTGCTGCTAATCACTAGAGCACCTGAACAACTGCCATATAAAAGTCAGCATCAACAGCATAACCCCTAGGGAGCTCTGTACAGTCCCTCTTTCTACAACAGAAACAGGAGAAAAGGAAATACAGCTTGAGACAGGGAGGCAATTTTAAACTGCCTTTTATTTTGTCTGCAGTTGACTTTCACTGGCATAATCTTTCTAAAGTTTTTACACCCACCTTCCAGAGAAAGAGACGGGTTTGGCTTGTGTGGGGCAGAAAGGCTGTAAGTGTTGCCAGGAGTGGGATGGCAGGGATGAACTCCAAGAATCTAGAGGTAGCATCCATCTTCCTCCTAATAACCAAGCCTGTGTTGGGGGCAAATGAGCCGGGAGGAAAAGGAGGAAGATCTTTATTCCTTTTCTGGTTCAATGCAAATACCCCCAGGCCTGGTAAGGGGCATACAGAGGGGCAGTCTGAGCTCTGGGGCCTGAATGTCCCACACCCCAAAGCATAGCAGGGCTCCAATTCCTGACAGCTTCAAGCTGCCTGTTCATTCAGTAAGCAGCTCACATGGATTAGAGGGATGTGAGCAGCATCAAACAATTCACTGAGTCCTCTTTGTGTTGAGTTTTGTGCTGATGTGCCTGTACTCAATTGCACTGGCTAGCAAGTTGCCTCCAGCTTTGGACATTTCTCTGCAACCCGTCCAGAATACAACGAGAGAAACTGGGTAACCTAAATATATATATAACACTATTTCTAGCTTTACAAGATTAGCAGTTTGTGGAACAGGAGGTGTAGCACTACTGTTGGCTCTGACAGTCTGTTACTTGAAAAGCCCCCAAGACTATGATGAGGCTTATGTTGAGGCTGAGAATCAAACCTTCAATTAACAAATTCAAAGCTGATTAAGCACTGCTCTGTACAGAAAAATAAACATAAACCTTGGAATGGGCACAAAGTCCTTAGGTATGCTGAATAATGGAAAAGTTAAACAACATCCTTCAGCGTCTGAATACCAGCGTGGAGGAGCAACACAGAGAATTAATACAGGCGTTGGAAGTGAAGTGTATGAGCCTGTCCTGCAGCTCATTTACACCAGCAAACTTTACAGAAAGGATATTCTGAAAGTAAATGTTTAGCACATGGACACACTGTCTCGTAAGTTAAACATAAGTAAGACCAGTAAAACCTGAGTGTATTTTGGGAGAATATCAAAATGCAAAGAGACTGTTTGAAGAGTGGGGCCTTTGACACAACTCTGGAGCACACTCCACATGGCAAAAGAGCAGTAGCTGAGAACACACCATTGCTTACATTGTTAGAGCAGCTCAAGAATTTCTGAAGAGACAGAATTTTGGCTCAACTAAAACAGTTCAGTTCCACCTTTGCAGGTTCATCTATCACTGGTGCAGAAAGACCCAGTTGCACAATAAATCTGAGCTCCATTGTTTTTCTTGTTTAGTTAAATATCTTTAAGGAAAAAAAAAAAAAACCAAAAAAAACCTTGGCTGAACTAACCCCATTCTCCTCAAGCTCTCAGTACTTTTCCACTGCTGCACTGCCAGGAGCTGGGAACAGCAAAAGCTGATCAGTCTTCCTTGCCATGCAGTTCAGTGTTGCTAGGTATAGTCGGCTTACTTAAAAACAAAACAAATTAAAAAGCCGCTGTGTGAATGAAGCATTGGAAAAGGTAGGTGGAAATAAAATTATGCTGACAAGATAGGCTCTGGGCTTGTTATCTTTTTGAACAGACTGAAGTGAGTTCACTTCAGTAAGATGCCAACTGTTGATTTATATAATTGTAAAAGCAGAGATCTCTCACAGAGATCACAGGGAAGGTTAAGGGAATCCCCTCACGCTGCCCTTTTTCTATTTTGCACAAGAATAAATCTGCCTGTCCTATGCCATTTTCAGTTGCTAATACAGTTGTGACTGTCCAATATTAGCACTCCACAAAAGCATTTAAATAAATTAGTGAGAATTTTTTAAAAAATTGGGTAAAGAAAGATATAATTTGGAAGGAAAATATCAGGAATCTCGTGCAGCAGCAGAATGACAGATTTGTGAGCTGCACCAATCAAGTACTCCTTATAAGCAGTAATTTGTTGCTCCCAAGCCACTGCTCAGGGGATTAGCAGCACTCTGAAATTAAGTTACTTTACCTATATAGCCGGTCACAAAGATTATTATGTCATCAGTGAAAGAGAAGGAGGGACTCATAAAAAGCCAACTTCGTGGCCTGGAAGCCACTGTGTTTCTGCCACAGCAGGGATCAACAGGAGACAGAAATCAAAAACTCAATTCTCTGTCTTCACAAATAAGTTGCCCTTATTAAGATCAAATGTCCAAGAAACCTTATGCCACTGATACCAGTAAACTGCAAACTTCCTGGCTGGATGGGGGCCCATGCATAACTATTCCCTGTCCATTGGGCCACAAATTGTATATCTGTGGAACCTGATGAGCACAATGCCAAAATGATGCCCAGTCAGCCTGTAGGCTCTGTCCTGCAGGTGTCTGTCCAGCCCAGTGCTCTGTGAGGAAATCACCCTGCCTGGAACAGTCTCCTCAGCAGCTGTGGAAGTGAGGGGTCAGGGAGGTGGATTAGAGGGTGCACGTGTGGTTTGGAAAGCAAGAAGTTTTAGTGACCTGACATCAAAGTGGCACATTAGGGGCATCATTTACCACAGACAAAGACATAGAAACAAGTACTTTGAAAAAAAGAAAAAAAAAAAAAGAAGAAGAAGAAGCTGCAGTACATACCGGTCTGCCATGAATGCCTTCATAATACAGCAAAGCTTTTTGAAGAGCCACTTTTTCAGCTGCTATCTGATCTCGTGTCATGTCCTATGAAAATTGGCACAGAGAGAGAGAAAGGGAGGAAAAGAAAAAAAAAGTCAGATTCCTGGACTCAAAAAATACTGATCTCTGTGCCATATCCAAAGTAACATCATACCATCTTTACGTTTTAAAGATTAATCTCTACCTTCCAGTTGCCTTTTCCCAGCTATATTACGAAAGAGACTGTTAATGTGAGTAGAACCCTGTGCTCAATGCAGGCAGATTAAACACACAAACCTTGCATATGAAGGTATTTTATGTACCTAAAGCAGATTTACAGATTATAAGTGTGCTTTGAAAAAACAGCACTATGCAACTTTTAATGATGGCAGCTCTTTTTCAGTTAAGATCTGAAATGTAAATTCTACAACAGAACACATCTGTTTTCTCCAAATTTCTCCAAATCTGAGACAAACTCCAGTACCTCTTGTAAAGCTTGACACTTTTGCTTTGACTGTCATAAACACACTTTACCAAGAACTGAAGTGCAGTCAGATTGTCTCTTTCTGCCAATTCTGCTATGGAGTGAAAAGCTGTAGCAGACAAGAGGGGACAAAGCCAAAAAAACCAAAACAAACAACAACAAAAAAAGGTAAGAGAGTTAGAGAAGACTTCTCTAACTAAGTTGGCCAAAATTCCCCCACTGAATTTGCCTGACATCAAGCCTTTTCTTGCCTGACATCAAGCCTTTTCTCCCTATCACAGCACCAAATGCTATCACAGTCCCTCTGTAAGTGGCCAGGCTGCAGATTCTTGCTACAGTCAGAAAATAGTCAAAACACACACTGTATGTTTTTCTTCTGTAGATCTAGCAAACAAAGATAATACTGTCTGCCTCACTCTCATACAGCACTGCACAATTTACATGTCAGCAGACTCAAGGACTCCATTTCCAAGGCTGCCAAAATCTCCGGAGCTCACATCAGACACGAAGACCTCCCTGCTGATAACTCTCAGAGATTACAGCAGCTAACAGAGCTCAGTGTGAAACCCCCAAGGTTAGCAGAAACACACCCTGAGAAACACACCCTGAGAAACACACTCAGTTTTGGAGTGAACAAGGAGCAAACAGATGACACAACCTCCAGAAGCACTGGAAGACTCGGAATTTGCCAAAAACCTTTGGATGTAACAACCAAAATAGCCAAACACAGGGCAGGAAAAAATTGCAATAATTCAGAAACGTTACTAGGAATATGCAAGGGTCAGACAAAGAACACAAGATGACAAACAATAGAAACCAAGGTCTGGGGAAAAAAAAAATAAAGATACTAAAGGCAGAGAGAAAAGAACTAAAGCAAATGAGCCCAGAATAAAGGCTGCAGGCTTTTTAACAAAATGTATAAGACCACAACGCTTTCACAAGTGACTGTGTAGCCACAAGCCTTTACTTGCACTTAAAGGCCTAAATCTGACCTGTCTACATTGTACCTTAATGTCTTCAGGTCGATTTGTCTCTGCTCGTTTCTCTTGAAGCTTCTTCTGGATGGTGTCAAGGGTCACTTCCACGGCAGGCTTGGCAGATTTATCTGACAGGTCTTGTTTCTTGTCATCCTCCTTCTCCAGCTGAGAGCCAAAGCTCTTAGGGAGCGTGTTGCTGCGCTGACGCACAACGGGGCCAAGGTCTTCCTCCGATATCTTCAGTTTTGACTCTGAACAGGGAAAGAGGAGCAATTTTTCATTTTTAAAATGTGACAGGGTCAGGATCATTGCCTCACATCAAGTCTAAATGAGGCAGAGTCGAGCTACCCCGCAAAGGTGCACCACTGACGGCTGCTCACCTTTAAGTTGCTTTCGGAATTTGGCCAAATCATTTGTCCATTTGAGCACTTCAGGGTTGGCTGCTTTGTCACTGTGGGAAGGCTGGGAGGAAAGAAAACCCATGCTGAATCTGTGTTAAACTACCAGGAGAGATTCACTGAAACAAGTGTGTGGCACCAAGGGGTACAGTGGAATTTGGAGCCAGCACAGAGCACAGGCACTGGCTTCTGACTGGCAGCTGCACACTGGCAGCTGACCAGCCCAATTCAGACCTGGCTTTAATTGCTCCTGCCTGTCAAAACACCCTGTCTTAGGGGCATCAAGAAACGGATTTTCTTTTTAGAAAACACAAAACATTTGATGCCAATGATTAAGTTGTAGGAGTGACTCAGAAGGCCGGATGCACATTGGAATCCTTGTGTCTATTGTTTCCTAACAAGAGGGTACCTCTAAAATAGAGGAAACCTAGCATGAACAGTTGGGAAAGTGTTATGACACATGTATCCACACTGAAGGCTGCCTTACATCCAAAGGCATCAAATAACCCAAATTCTAGGCTACAGCAAGCTCTGAGCATTTCTTTCAGCCTTTCCTACTGCAGACAAGATCTTTCCAGTACAATTCTTTGCCATTTAGATAGCCAAAGATGCACACACGTAAAGCTGTACAGTTCCTTACAAAGCTTTCTGTGCATCACAAGGGTGTGTCAGAACAATTAAGAGTCCAGTATGATGCTGCTCAGCAGCACTTGACTGTGGTTCCTTGCTCAGGAGTGAAGGCAGCTGCTCTCTCTCCTCGGCAATGCACAGGTGTCCTGGGATTACCATCATGCAAATGAGTTCAGCAACGGTGCTTCCCATATGCTGATGTTAAATAAATAAGCAAGCAGAAGTTGAACACAGCTATTCCTACACACTGTCTTAAGCAGTGATTGAAATCCTCTGAGTCCAGCAGCCTCCCTCTCTTGTGTTGCATGGATATTGCATAACACCTGGAAAGGTAATCTGCTCGGTGTGCCTACATATTTCGGGGGGGCAGCAGGCCTTCTGCCTTTCTTCTGCCTTTTTTTTTCCTTTCCTTGTTATAAAAGCTTTCAAGCCCTCTGTATGTTTGACATATTTCCCTGGTGTCCCTCTGCATGCTTGACCCTCTTCCCTGGTGTCCCTTCTCTTTGCTGCTAATGCATACATCTCCACATAGATGCTTAACCCCTAGAGACTCACTCTGTATTTCCTCTCCTCTTCGAATTTGTCCTCAAATCTCCTGATCTTTTTCTTCAGCCCCTGAATCCTCCGGGTGAGTTGTGCAGGGGTAAGGTCTTCTCTGTCATCTTCATAAGATCCTAAAGACGAACTCCGTCTCCTGCCAAGAGCAGAGATTGCAGGAAAAGCTTATCCAAACGGCCACGGTACATCTTGACGCAGAGAAGGCCACTTCAACATTGTGTAAATAAAGGCAAGGCCCACAAAAGTGAGAATGTTGTGTTGCTACTCTGCAATGACAGCAGAAGATGCTCTAACAGCCTCTTTCAGCAACAGCAAGTCCCTAGATATTAATGCAGAAACCCAGAAATTATTAACTAGAAAGAACTTTTTAAAAAATATCAGTTCCCTGTGAGTAGGGACAGAAAGCCAATGCCGCATGGCCGATCCAAAGAGATGCTGCTCGATGCTGCACGTGAAAGTCAGCACTGGCAAATCACAACCCACCTCATGAAGGAATGAGAATTGGGAGGAGAAGGAGGCACTTCTGTATCATCCAGGTACTGTTGGCTCTGTCCATAGGCATAGAAGCGAGGGGACAGCATGGGATCGCTGTCCTCATCCAGAAGCTGGCGAATCAAGCGCCCGGCCTGCGGGGAAAGGCGAGCCTCATCTGAGTCTAAGCCGTCTCGCTGCCATGAGGAGAGAGCAGGGATGGGCTCTGGGAACAGTAAGACAAAGGCTGGTTTTATCAGGTTTGCTTTATATGTAAGACAGACTCCAGGTCACTTCCTAATGAACCTTGACCTGCTCGTCCTGCACTGTGACTCTTATCACCAGGCATTCTCTGGTCACTACTCCCATCTGCCCTGTGTGCCAAGCGTTACAAAGCCTGGCCACAGCAGGTAACCTACAGAAATATAAGTCATCTCTTAGGTGCAACAGAAATCTACCCAGAAGCTGACCACCAAATGAGGCAATCACCAGTTAGCACCTTTGAGGAAGAAGTTATGCTGGACAGAGAGCATTACTGGCACACGGTATATAGAAGAGGCAACTGGGTTCCAGAAGGAATTTTTTTCGGTTTCAGGATGTACAAATGCTGTAAATGAATAGAGTATTAATGGTTCTCCTACAGGCCCCAGCACTCCAATGCGACCCTGTTGCCTGCTATTGGAAATTCAAAGCCTGGGAGTAAGCATAGGTTCTTCTAATGCGCAAGCAAAAAGTGCCTCACATCACCACCTGTTCCACAGGATGCTTAGCCCACATATTAACAATTATAGTAATATGGTCTGAGTTTCCCCTTTTCCCTTTCACATGCTGCTTACAGCATGGTAGGAATGTGAGGAAATCTTCAGCCCCCTGGACAACCTAACCAGCCAAAAGTAAAGGCAATGTTGTACAGGGTGGTGGTGGAGTGGGGGAGGAAGGCAAACCCAATTTAGCGCCGCCGATTAGCATAACAGAGCCCACGGAAAGCAATCGCCTCAATCTTGTGATCACTCCCTCCAGATGCCATAAGGAGTCTAACATTTTGTGTTCAGATAGTTTACTAAGCTGATTTGCATGCTCCTACTTAAACTGTCTAATCCTGTGGTGCTAAGAGCCAGGCTTTGAACTTATAAATCTAACAAATAGCTCTAGAGTCAAGTAACAAAACAAAAACGTTACAGAAAGCTCCCAGACCAGTCGCAGAGCTACAAACTAATTGTTTCCTGTGCCTAGTGTGTCTATTCTTCATTCACAAGGAGAGGGGGCTTTTGAAGTTAAGACTTTATGGATAAAAAGCAGTGTTTCCTTTTTGCTGAACAAGGTTAATGTCTTCACAGTTCTGAGTGGATTGCATGAGGATTCCCCTGCAGAACCTGTGTGCTGTTTAACATTCCCTCTCTGCACAATTTGGGCAGTGGGAGATCATTGCCGATGCAGCAGTGATGGGTCAGTGCTGTTTTGCTTGTGCACATCTTCAAGTGATGCTCTCCTCCTTCTGCCTTCTTCCTTAGAACATGGATACAAATAGCACACCTCTGCTTAGAGGCTGGTGCCGCATGCACACTGATGTGCTAACCTGAAAGGGGTGACAGGAGGTTTTTGCACAAGCTTTTTGCATAAGAGCTCCTCAAAGGTGTTGTGGTAATCACGCATGATGTACGTGACTTTGTCCAAAGTGGATTTAAAACCAGATAGCATGCGACATTCAGGGAATTGCAGTGGCTCAAAGAGCCTCTGATCAAACCCCAAAAGACAGCAAACCACTTTATGTAACCTATTTGAGACCAGGGTATGTCTACTTTCTTTTTTGCTGATTTCAAAATACGCCCCCGAAACAAAAACTCCCATTCCAAAGAAGAAAGTACTTAAAAGGAGAAGAAAAAAAGGTCCTAAAAGGAAAAAAAATCCAATTTGAGACTTGGCAGAAGAAATGGCTGCTATAGAAAATCAGCTTTCTTTAACACTTGCTCCTGGAGGACCTGACTCTATGGGTAATTTTGTTTCCCTTGCTGACCATACACATTTAGAAGACAAAACCTCAACTAGACACAAAATGGCTAGACTCCTGAGAGGAACACAGCAATTCATCAAGGAACACATTTAGATATGTACAATTACAGATTTTATCTACATCGGGTCACTAAATGGACCAGAGCTGCAGTCCAACTGCCAGGCCCTCCAGCTGGAACCACTGGGATTGCTGGATCACACAAACACACAGGAACCCACTAAGGGTAAGCTGCTGCTTCTTCTGACAGTGCACAATCAATTAATTCCTCCTTAACAGGATGCATAATATCTTTTGTTATTCATTTAGCCAAGATAGCTATCAAAGCACTGAGCTTTTTCTGGATGCTGCTGAACTCCTGGACTGAATGGTTTTTGAAGTATCTGCTATGAAGTCCAGTTTTAAAGCACCCACTTTCACGATTTATGTTGTCAGCCTTTCCCCTTTCTACTAATTGAAGAACAAAATCTCAACAGAGATTGTAAACATTTCACCTTTTCTTTGCCATGGACTTGACAGCACAGTTACACTTACTCCTCTTCTGCACTGAACAGATCTCTCCTGCTCAGGGAAAACTCTCACTTTTCTACTCATCTCCACATTATTTCCATGTACTATTTTTCCCCCCGCTTTTCAGAATGACAACTTTTAATGGAGAAAAAAAGAAAAAAAAAAAAAAAATTGGGGGGGGGGAGGAATATTTAGTCACCATGGCTGTACCAGTGCAGAGAAAGCCTGAGAAAAATTTGAATGCCTTGGTCAGACTCTCTAGGCATTTCTTCCAGGCATGCCTTTTCTAAGCTGGCACAGAAGCAGTGAAGTGTGTGCTGGTAGTGAGCCTGCAGTCCCTCAGAAGTGCTGCTCTCCCTCTCAAAATCCCAGGAGAGGCTCACCTTTCAATAAAGCTGTCAGCCATCAGCCAGGTGTGGCTCTGCAGCACTCGGTAGGCACACAGAGCATCGCCCATGGCAGTACAACCTCTCTGCCAGCCTGCTGCACAGGGGGCTGGAGATTTTAATAAACATGAACCATTAAGTGCTTCACAGGAGAAGAGAGATTTATTGTATCAAACTGGCGCATTATTGGTGAGCTCCCAGCCATCTTGCTGACAAAACCTGAGGGGTTTTTTTGTTGCTACCCCGTATATTTGCCACAGGGTTACTGGGGGCTGCAGGGCCAACAGAGGAGTGTCTACACACAAATAGCACTTGAGATGCAGCCAGCAAAACGCCACAGGCATCTCCTGTTTCCCTCTCTGCAGCCACACAGCTCATACGTGCTGCTGACACTGCTTTTACACACACCCATCTGTCAAGCAAACGAGGCCAAATCTTAGTTACTGTAAATTGAAGTAGGTCCAGAGGGATTAAAAAGTCTAAACTCATTACAACACCTGAGGTGCTAGTATCAAATGCCACTTGAAAGACTCCAGAAAGACCTCTCATAATGGAATGAATAAAGTAACTTAAAACCCCATGCAAAGCATTCACTAGCTCAGTAACAACCTATTTTCTTCATCTTACAAATAACTATGAAAATATCCTTGTTTGAATACATCAGCAGGCATTCTTCCTACATAGATCAAAAGAATAGCCCAAATACAGCACTACCACACCTTTTCACTCAGTGAGATGACACAGCTCTCAGCTAGCAAGCAAACTTTGTTTATATCATGTCATAACAATCAAAAATACAATTTTAATATTTTGATAATATTCAGTAAGCAATGCAGTTTTTCTTGATACTTAGTAATAAAAATAGGATGTGCCTCATCACCTTTTGATTTCTTATGCTGTAGAGTGTTACACACAAATACACTGTTCCATCTAAGTCCACAGTGTTGGAAAAAACTAAATTCAGTTCCCTTCTGATATACTATATGGATTTTTCTGCTTTATTTTGGTTTTTTTCCATGGGAAAGCATCAGTTAAATCAGTGTCAAAACTATTTGTAGATCAGCTTCACCCTCAGGGTCTCAAGCGCTGCAATACTTGAACTCAAACTGCGTTTTCAACCTCTGCCTTTTTTTTTTTTTTTTTTTAAGCTTGAAGAAAAATGCCTGCTGATTGTTTCACAAGTGCTTGTTACTGTAAACTCTGCTTGAAATCTCAGCTACAGAACTTTTTAAAAGTGTCAGTAATCGGGTGACATCAGCAGCAATCACACATCATATCGATTTACTGAGCTGCCTTGCTCAGCCCAATCTGCTGACAGGGCCAGCCGCTGCTATGGAGAACAACATACTTCCAGATTTTCCTTGAGGACAGGATAGCAAATTCTGGGCTTGAATTAGAAACATTTGGTGAGAAATCTGCACAATAGCGCTGGCCTGTGAGGGAACACTCTGTTCTCCTCAGTCTCTGCACCCGATTCAAACGTAATCCACAACAATTAGAAACCTTAGCTGTGGAAGCAGCTCTGAACACGCCTGCTCCTACAGCCATCTCAGCTGGCATCACTGGCCAGCTTAGCAGGCAAACCCAGCAGTCAGACATTACATCCCAGTGCACAGGGACAGCTCAGTCCACACCCAGGGAACAAAACTCCCCGATCCACGCGTGCCAAACGCACACTGGGAAAATACTCCTGGACCACGGGAAATGCACTGAGGCAAGGAGTTCAGCACTTGAATTGTGCTGGGGCACTGCTCACGCCCTGAGTGCTGCGTCAACAGCCTGATGATTCCTACACAAGGCTCTATACTTAGCAGGTGAGGGGGATGCAGAAGGCAGGCACATGGCAAAGTGTGAGGCTATGCATTGCGGGGAGCAGGGAGAAAATGTCTCTGTCCTCCCCGTGCTCAGCTGTAGGTAAAGGGAACACAGCCTGGAGAAGTACAGCAAATCTCTCCTTGTGTACAGATTTGACCATAAGGTGAAAATTATGGGAAAAAAAAATCTGGTAGGAATTACTTCTAGTGCAACATGAAGGGCACAGCACCCTGCCAGCTCACCTGGCAGCTGTTATCATAGTTCTGTGCCCCTGAATGAGGGCTCTTAAGGCAGCTCTGCTCTTTAAAATGATGTAGAGCCTGCCTGATGACAAATAAAAGCTAGTCAATGGACAAGGTTGTCTTGTGTAATTTTGCGCCCATTGTTGAAGGCTCTTTCCTAACATCTGACTGAAGGCAGTGACTCTACAGCTGAAGGCAAGTCCTCAACCTGTAATTGTCCTCACATGTCACTTGTGAAAGTCCCAGCAGTTGCCCTGGTCATGAGACGGTCTGTATTTCCTACAGTATGATACAGAGGAGCATGACCCCAAACATCAGCTCAACTATGACCTGAAAGAATGGGTAATTTCCCAAGAGATGGACCTACCAAATCTGCTAGAGGAAAGCAACAAACAGCTCTGTGCTAGGGCATTTGAAGGCACGGTCCTTTCTCTTTTTCGCTGGGGACGCCACCGGAGCTGCGGCATGGACCCTGCACAAATGTGTGAAGGTTTGAGTGACTCAGGTTGGCTGGTAGGGAAAGGGAGGATGTCCTGGTTGCTAGAGGTGTCGATGGGTGGTACAACCCCGCCCTGCAAAGCCAGTGTCAACAACAGACTGCTGTTAGCTACAGAAGCAGCCTGAGAGCTGATGTTAAGATATTCCTCTTCCTGGCTGCTACAAGCTTGATTCCACATCCACAGCTAGGAAAGACTCAGTCTCTCCTTGCTAAGACACAGAAGGCACCATTTTGCTGCTGTTCACCCACACCAACAAAATGGTGATTCTGAAAGGCACGCATTTCAGAAGATGATGTCTCTCTCACCCCACACAGCTGATTCTTTTGCAGCGGCCCACCTCCTCCTCCTGCGAAATACACGTGAACAGAAGGGAGGAAGGAGCAATCAGAGAGAAACACAGTCACATGTGCCCATAATCCTGTCTCATAATTGCAGGGCAAGAAAGCCAGAATCCAACCATAAGAGCATGCCTACTAAGAGGGAGTTGTACCAAAGAAGCAACTTATTTCATGCAATGGGAAAGCCTCTGGCAGACAGAAGCGAGCTGTGTTCTCCCCTTCAAGCGTTCATATGATTCCTATTAGTAATGCAGGAAGGAAAAAAAATAACAAAAAGGTCATTATTTCCAAAGGTTCACAGGACAGCTGAAGCCACACATCACCTTTAAGAACGCAGACCTGCTCACCCTGGCTCGAGACCCCGCAGGGCTCTGCTAATTGGCCCCTCGGTAAACACCCAGCAGCCAGGGCCGCCTGGGAGCCCTTCCGTGGTGCTTTGATCAGCCGTGCTGCATGTGCGGTGATTCCACCCAGGGAATCCCCACCCAGCAAGCAAATGGAAAAATTCCCTCCTGTGCACGGTGACTGCTTGCCTGGCTGAATCAAAGGCAGCCAGGGCTGCGGGTTTTCTTTACTCGCACCTGAAGCATCATAACTACTCCTCTCCTAGAGGGAAAGGCAAAACATACTAGGTCACGTACGCTGTGGAGGCAGGAGCAGAGAACTTCCTTCCCTTCACAGTGCTCCTCAGAGACTGCTGTTTTAGAGCAATGTACTAGCTGCACATTTTCCCTCTCTTGCTTTATTAAAACACCACACTTGTGTTTTCCTGCTTCTTCCCTGTCAAAACGCATCTTTCACTCCTAAAGCATAAACTAACAGAAGAACTCTGGCTTGCACACGGACACACACACTGTGACTAGAAAAGGGTTTGATCCCAAAACTGCTGGATGCCTTCATTTCATCTCAATTTCAAATGAAATTAAGGTCAAGGCACCTGCAGAGTTTGCCCAGATTCTCACTCATACATGAGTAAATGTAGAGCCAATCAAGCGTGTACTCTGGGGAGGAGAGCTAAGAAATAGTATTAAAGCAATTTATATGACATACAATCAATTTAACACTGCCATTTAAGCGGGTGATCAGAACTCCTTCACAGCATACACAAAAAAAAAGTTGTTTGTAAGACCATGTAGCAAACAGACAGGTTTTTTTTACCAGCTGTGCTTTTCAGGTGTGAATCATTATTTCCAAACAGTGATTGAAGAAAAGTTCTTTTTAGACTGTGAAATACCCAGTTTAGGGAAGTCTAGCTTAATTACCCATTGATCAGCCACTAAGAAATAAGATATCTTGAAACCCTCAGGGACTTAACAGTACTAAACAAGACATGAAAGTAACTTCAAGAATAAAAGATTTCATTTTCCACCTGTAAGTGACAATTAGATTCAGTATTTGCTTCTAGTTTTTCCAAACTTTCAGTTCTATATTTAGGAGAAAGTTGCTTTTCTATTGTTTTCAGCAAGATAATATGGTCACATAAAGATACACACAGCCCACTGAGGCTTCCCCCTCTCTCATTTCACTCCCACAACCAGCCATCACACAGTCCTACCTTCCCAGTTGTTGTCATCACACAGTGATGTTAAATCCAGCCGAGGCACTTCAGATACAAAGCTGTTTTCCTCATCATCAGCATCTTGATTTCTTTGCAACTTGTTTTCAGGCATGCTTGGATGTTCTTGAATCTTCATACTTGAAGTCAGCTATGTTCCCATACACCCAAGGAAATGAGAGAGAAAGAGGAAAAAAAAAAGGGTTTCAGGATGCAGAGGGGGAAAAAAAAACCCCTGCAAGTCACAGCAGCAGTAAGCTCATGCCTTCAGCTAAAAAGATCCAAACAGCCCCTGATGTTT
This sequence comes from Hirundo rustica, assembly GCF_015227805.2. Classification (NCBI taxonomy): domain Eukaryota; kingdom Metazoa; phylum Chordata; class Aves; order Passeriformes; family Hirundinidae; genus Hirundo; species Hirundo rustica. The sequence continues at coordinate 53,779,190 of NC_053454.1, read as the reverse complement.
CCAGCTCCAGATTCAAATCCCTTGCTTGGCGACCCCTGTGTACTAATTGCTCACTCACGCCAGTAAAAACATCCATCCATCTGCCTTCCTTGAATTTTTCCTTCTTTAGAAAGCTACTGCAAGTTCCCGAGACTGCCTGCCCTGACAACTTCATGCAGCTGAGAAAGCCTCTCGTAGTGGATTGGGATGAAATGGGAGGGAGGGAAGCAGGGGGAAAGGGAGAGGGAGGGGGTGGCCACGTACACTTCCTACAGGAGCGCAACTCCTTCGAGCAACAACAAAAATGCTGCTGCTGCTGCTGCTGCTGTGAGGCTGTAGCAATATGGTGCCTTCTAAAAAGCAGGCACCAGAGCTCCCGAGGCAGCAGCCGCAGCCAGCCAGTGGCGCAGGCTACGTACATGAATGCTCTCATGCAGGCTGTGCTGGCTCAGATCAATTAGTGCCAGCTAAGCTGTGCTGGCTGCACATTCCCCGATTTCCTGTGGTTGTTTTCTAGCTGGGCGTGGGGAGAGCAGAACTATTTATGGAGGAGCTCTGGGTATTAAAGCGGTCTTGCGCAAATCCAAACGGCAGTAGGGTTTGGCATCTCAGCTGCAAGCGGTGTGGACTCTGGGAAAACGCCAAAAAATTCACACAAGCATCCAGTAACAGGAATAAAAAACCCCCCAAAAAGCAGAATTCTGTCAAGTACGTGATTCATCAGCTAGTACTACCTAGAAGCGAGTGCTGTTTGTCTCAGCACTGCTCTCCCCTGCACATACCGCACGTCCGTGTGCATTTGTGCAGAAATCCCTGCCATTCCCACAATCCAGAGACACAGCGCGCCTGTCTGTGACAGCGCCTGATGAGAGCGCTTCTGTCACTCCAAAATAAACTAGCTGTAATGCCTCGCAGAGGGCAGGAGGGGAAAGGAAGTGTAATGCCTGTACATAAACATGTGGTGTGATATGTATAAACCCACCAACAAACACAGAGCTAGATGAATAGACAGGATTACGTTACTACATAAACTATTTGGATTTCTTAAGAACAGCTTAGGCATAATTCTCTCAAATATAGCTCAGTGGGCAGTCAGCATGCAGATTTTCCCTCTGCAGGTATTTTGAAAATCTAGTAAACAATCTGCATATTCTGATATGGGAAGAAAATGGGCCAAAGGAAAATAACCAGCATTTTTGGACCTATTTTCCTCGTGAATCCAGAAGCACGGTGAAATGCTTCAATATCATGCCACTAAGGCACATTTACTTTTTCTCCTCTGCAGAAAGCTAATGATACGTTTGGTGCAGCTTTTCCCTTTTGAGCAGAGAAAAACAAGTAACTTTCAAGAAGAGGGGAAAAAAGCTGCCCAGTAGACAAATCATATGAATAAATGTTTTTATCTGGATTCAGCTCCATCAATTCCTGCAAGTGAATAGGGTGCTAAATAATTCCATCTAGGCTTCCTTTCCCACAAAAGGATCAGGTGATCTTTTGAGGTCCCTTTCAACCTGGGCTGTTCTACTGTTCTAAAAATCTGGTTGATAAATACCCTGGTATTTGTAAAGAGTGCTCTGCATTGTATTTGTGTAAGGTGTGTATTTCCTGTTCATTTCAATAAATGGCCTTTTTGAAACATTTTAACAAAATGAAACACTAGATGACAGTTTGCCAAGCGCTAATAACTCATGCAGCTTGACGCTAAATCTGATTACAAATGTGTTTATTGTGAGAGCTCTACGTGGAAAAATGCTAATTCACCATTCAATATCTTTTAAGCTGCTTCCCGGTTGGAAGGACTTAAATATTTCTCTAAGGTCCATTGACAAATTTCCTGCCAGGATTTAAATAGTCTGTGTACCTCACAAACAAAGACTGGTCAGTGGCCAACTGTACCAGTTGATAAACTGCTTGTAAATTGCCAGCACAGTATTTAAAGGTGATATTTTAAGGCAAGGAAAGAAATAAAGCACCGAGTTTCAAAACTGGTGCTATTTTTAATAACAAAGAAGTGTGAAGGAGAGGAACGTACCTAGACTTTATCAATTTCAAAACTGGTGCTATTTTTAATAACAAGTGTGAAGGAGAGGAACGTACCTAGACTTTAACAATTTCAAAGGGAGCAACCTGAGAACATCATCTTATCACCACTACGGATACCAATTAGAGATAAATGTCTTTCTATGAAGAGTGCACAATCTCCTGACTTATTAAGACTCTTAAAAGATAGCTGTAGCAGATATAAGGGCGCTTCCCAGATAGGTAAACATTTCCATTACACATACATTAGAAAGATCATATCAATGTCTTCTTCCTCCTGAAGTCATTCCAGTCATTGGAAATATTTAAAAGGTATGTAAAAACAGGCCTGTGCCCTGCCTGCAGCCAGTTACTCTCCTTTCTTTGCTCACTGATGTAGGCTCTAATACAATGAATAAATCATTAGGTGTTCTGAAGAACAATGCTGGTACAAACCCAGGAGACTCAAGAAAGCAGATGTTTAACTTCCTTTGCATTAATGCTCCAAACCCATAGAGTGGTAGATAATTCAGTATTCCCATCACTTATTTTCTTTTTTGATTTCCTGACATCACCAGCTGCCAACCTCTAGGAAAAGAATCAAGCAAGGGAGAACTACTTTGCTTTAGGTATGCATGTGCCACGATTTCTTACAAACCAAAGGAGCAACAAGTTGATTATGTTGGCAGCCACAGTTCACTGCAGATATTACATAAATGACCACAAAAAAATCTTCAAAGCAGGTACTTGAATTCTGCTTTTTAGAAGCTGGTTCTGCAGCCATGCTTTGCAGGCACCAGTAACTGCAGATCTAAGTAGCCTGGGGATAAGTCAGCTGCATTCATTCTCCCTGCTCCAATGGAGATTGAGCATAAAGAGTAGCTCAAACAGCGAGAAATAAATGGCAACAAAAAGACTTTTAAATTCTGATCAGGAGGTTGCATTCTGTTCAATTACATATGGATTCCAAGCAACTCTATATAAAAGGCTTGCTTCCCCTACATGTGATCTTCCATTAGAGCCACAAGCAGGAAGCATCCTTAAGCACATCTTAGGAATACAGCCTGATGCAAGAATACAAGCCATTTTGCTGCCTTCCTCCTGCCTGAGCCACGCCAACACCCCTCTACACTTGTTGCCAGGTTGGTGTGAATCTTAAATACTCTTCCCTTATCAAAACCTGGGTACCAGAAACCTGTGTTTTTCATCCTGGAGCTTAGCTACATCCAAGAGCAGATTATGAAAGTTACAAAACCACTGAAAATTCATTTGAGGCTTGTGATTCAAGGTATTTTTACAGTCTCATGGAGACCCAAGTCAGCACAACTATGGCAAATTCCAAATCCTTTTCCTAACAGCTTTAGACTGGAGGCAGGTTAGAAAGATAAAAGAATAAGAACCCTGTCCCTTCCTCAACCTGAATGAGTTGTTTGTTATGAAACATATGTCTTTAACCTGCCCTAAGCAAAAGGCTTATAAGGGGCAAGGAATGTAAAACAACTCAGCAGGAATGTAACATTTTCTTGACCTTTTAATTCCTATATAATACACAATCTCTGCATTAAGATCCTCTCCTGCAGTTAAAATTTTACACTTTAAAACTCTTCCTAAGGTGTAGTTAATTTTAAGGTTATGATTTCATATTTAAATGTATCTCCACCAGGCTAATTTACAGGCTTAGTAGGAGTATTGTGTGGCATGGCAGCAGCAGCAGCTTTTCCACGTGCAAGTGGGTACGTGAGGAACAAGGTGTTGCAAAATCTAGGCTCTGGAAAATAGAACAGCTCACGAGCAAGTGCAAGGGATTACTGACCCTCTGGGAGCAAAGTAGGAGATCCATGCAAGCCCAGTCAGAGCAGTGAGCAAAGGCAGCCCTGAACACACTTTGCAGGGGCTACACATTTCAGGGTCCCACAGATTTCATCAGCTCCCACACAGCTAATCAGCTGTTAGCAAACTTTTACCTTTCCTGCTAGGTGGAAAGGATTCCTACCAGAAATGAAATCTAATTTAAAAATACTACCAGCCTTCAGGCAACTCCAGACAGCCAGAGAAATCAGACAGTGGTTACAGCTGCTTTACTGTGCCCATTTAAAATGGAGACACAATTGAAGGAGAGGTGCCTCAGACGAGTCTCCTCAGTATTTTAAATCCTTGGCTCCCTAGGTTTTTTAAGCAAACCCAAATGAACCAGTGACTGCAAAGGGGTTCAACCTAACCCAACCCCAGTCTTTGAAAACACCATAAAGCCAGTGCAAGAAGTGTGTGTGAGTGTGTGTGTGTGCAAGAGAAATGGAAAGCTGGGGTAAAAACTGCTGCCATGAACATCACATCTCCCCTCCTGACATCCATCCCAGCCATCAACTCTTAGAAAGAAGCAGAAGGTGATCCACTTTTCTGAGACAAATGGATTACAGACACCTATGTTCAAAAGCAACAGGCTGCATTAGGAAATGATAAATAAAAGGCCAAATGATTTGAGAGAAATCAAGAGAGACCAGCTAATCTTACTACCCTGGCAGATAAGCAGTCAGATGTCCTGTTTGCCATAATTAATAAGGGAACTTCATGTCACTTAAACCACAGTGCTGACTTCAGTGATCCTTCCCCTTTTGGCAAGGAGGGATCAAAGGGACTGACACAGAAACTATCAGACTCCCCAGTGGCTGAGAGGCTCCCCAAACTACGTAAATAAAAAGCAGAGGTAAGGGACAGAAAAAGTACATGCTAACTCCATTTCTCTTTTGAAAAACAAAACCATATGCATAACTAGTTTTTTTTTTTCAGTAAAAAGCTCATTTAGAGACCATAAAACTGAAAGACAAAAACAGCAACAAAAAAAAATACCAACCTGAGAATGCCTGAAAAAAACCTCATCGTTTTCACTTTCTTTGCTATAAAAACAAAAACAAAAACAAAAACAAACGAACATATTACAAACACAAACCCAGACTTGTCTTGTAACAAAAACAAGCAGGACTTCCGCACACAAAGGTTTTTACATTCCTGCTACTCCTGCACACTCACTAATTCACACAGTAAATGAAGGGACTCTCTGGGCTGCAGCACTTCAAGCTGCTAAACTCTGCATTTTTTTGCTTCCTCTCTGGAGCTATTTGAGAACAATAACGTCATTTAATTCCAGTGCCCTTAATTCAAACGAATAGAATTATCCCAACAAATGTAACTGTTGAGAGAAATTGTCATCTCAGGTGAGCAGAGTGAGGCTGTACAGCCCTCACAGAAGAGTGAAGCACAAGGGAAGGGGCTGGATTCCCAACCCAGAGGCCAAGTAAGACAGGCCCTGCATTCCTGTGTGGAGCATGCTTGCTCAGATGCTCCACAGCTGATTTCTTTTCAAGTCTGCACCATCAGCACCTTCAGTGACATTCCTATCAGGCTGGGAAAGGAGCCTTGGCGGAGTGTGCTGCAGGGCAAAGCCCACACAACACACACAGTGCCTCCATCAAGCTCTGCTTGGAAGTTAACACGGTGGGTAATCTGTTCTGTGGCATATGTGTCACCCCCACAGCCTGGGTGGGAGATCTCTCAGGCTGTACTACAACCACAGGGAAAGGAAAACATATATATATATATATGTACATTAAAAAAAATTGAAAATCACCTTTCTTCAGATAAAATTTCCATGTCATCAGGTCCTGTTCTGTCTAGAGGCTTGGATGAGCTAAAGCTTTCCGTACTCTGCAATACAGTAAATATTAAAGCAGTAAGATATAGATGAGAAACAGATTCAAGCTGCAGGCTATTAAACAGATAAAACACAGAAATATCCATCAGGTTTTTTAGGAAAAAGGGTAACACTCACACTACTGCCTGCTGCACAACAAACCCCACACTTTATTGCCCATAAACCGCAAGAAAACCCAACTGCTCACCGCTTTGTCTCTTTTATCAGACGACCTCAAAATGTCAGAACAGAATAATTCTGCATGGTACCCCGCCAGCTCCCATTTTACAGACTGACAGACAGCCTAGGCTTGGGAGCAATCCTTTGGCCCGTGCAACTCCTGTAAGAGCAGGTAGCAAAATCCACAGCAACTTCTCAGCAGAACTCTTTATGTTTGTGTTAGAAAACCTCCACTTCTCAGCCAAAATCTTCCGTAGTTCCTTCTTAAACAGGCATAAGAATGCAAAGAGACTGCACAGATGTAATGCTGGGATAATATGAATGCAGGGCAAGCAATCCAACTGGTTATGACCTCTTGCTCTGAGATTTGTCTACCATTAAGAACGTTACCACTGTTGAGCACTGTGAGGACAAGCCATGTGGCCACTTCAAGCACATGTCCAGGTGACTTTCTGCCCTGGGTTTTGGGCAAGTCCCTCCTAAACAGGAGGAAGTGGCTTCCTGCCCTGGAAACTACATGCACAGACTTCTTGGGGCAGTCACAGCCCTCTCTCACCTGCGACACCTTCAGCCCCATATGGTGACACAGGTCAGTCATTCCAGCCTTGCCTAATTTGATTCTTCAAGTCCTACTGATACCTGGCTCCCACGTCCCTAAAATGTGGTTACAAGTTTCAATGCTTTGTGGATGGTTTGCTTGGGAGTCTAAATGGAACTGACAGTTTCTCCACCGCTGACTTGTGCTTTTGAGCCAGATGCAATCAGACAGCTAAGGGGAAAGCTTCCGCACACTGTCCTACATACTCTTTCAGGCTTTGAAAAAAAGGAATGCTCAGAAAAGGGTGCTTAAGGAGAGACAACATCACAAACTTATTTACATGACAAAGGCCTATTAGTAAATGCTAAGGTGCATGTTATGTTATACTCCAAGTAGGTAGTCTAATTGGGGTTATTATTTGATGTGTAAAGGTGTAGCCAAAAGAAAGCTAAACCATCACACACCCTTCTGGCAGTCTCTGAAATGCAAGTATGTAATAAACATACTCATTAAAACTTAAAAAGCAGCTTCTGCTCTTCCAAAACAATAGCACCATGCTCTCTGCAAGATGTTTCATAATGATAACTTGCAGCTGATCATCCCTTTCTGACACTTCCTATAGCAGAGCAAGCAAGAATCACACTGCTGGTCATCTTGGTTAAAGTGCTTTTAATACAAAATTAGTTCATTTTACATTCCTTACAGCCTTTGCCCTTCAAGAGATCAAAAAATGAGGGGCAGGGTAAAGTCCAGTGGACACAGCTAAGTTTAAGGACATTTCTTCTGGGCACATTTGAAGACTTCATGAATGTTTTTCAGGTCCACAGCAAAAGTGGACACTTCAGGTCAGTACTTCCTTTCCTAAATCCTGAGAAAAATCCTCATTTACATTGAAACTGCTTTACAGTCCACAGGCACAGAGAAAAGGTGCTGAAAAAATTATAAGCACTAGACCTTTGCCTTTCTTAAAGAGCATTGCTGCAAGCAAAGACAGAAGTGTGAATGTGTCTGTCTCACTCTGCTTTCATGAAGTATTACATAAGAAGATTGTGGATACTGAGCAATAAATTTAAGGTACTAAATTGAGGATGGTATACAATTCTTGGCATCTTGCCTTCTTTTGATCATAAAGAAAAGCAAATCTGCCTCTCTCTAGAATCTCTGCACAGGGTAAGAACATCAGATCATCGCAATTTTGTGATCTAAACAAAATGAATCCAAACACAAGGTCACATTAAGAACTTGCTTTCAGCAGGCTCTAAAACTTAACCAAGCACCACTGAAGGAAATGGTCTATAGCTCAGGAGAGTGTTTTCACACAGCTCTTGCTGTTCCTGTTAACCATGCAATGCATGCTTGGTGCAGGCACAGAGCTTCTGCCACTGCACACAGTTTCTCAGCTGCTGACACTCCAGTCAGTGCTTGCTCTGGCTGAGAGGGAGGGAGGGTGAACCAGTTTTATTCTATAGCTTGTAGAAGTAAGCAAACTGTCCTCTACTGTGAAGGTCACATGAGAATATGCTGGAAAAGTTCTACAGTATTCCAGATTTTTACAAGGTTATAAGAAAGTCACTGATGTTTTCAGTAGAAGGTGGATAGAGGGATCACCTTTTGGACCAACACACTTCAAAGTGTTTTCCAAGCTGCAAGCACCAAAGTAAAACACAGGCTTTAGGGAAAAGGCATAAAATACCTTTGCCATCTCATTATCAAGTAGTCACTTGAAACTAGTTTCGGAACTTTGAAGGAATATGAAAATAAACTTGACCTGAACATGAGAACCTACATCTAAGGTTCCAAACTCTTTGCAAGGCCTTTGAAAGACTGGGAAAAAGACCTATATCCTTTTATGCTTTCCAAAATGCTTCACCAAATTCAAAAGAAATAGCAAAAAGTTGTAGAAAGAGAAAATGACTACACACGGAGTATCATAGCAGAAATACGGTTTCTCAGTTGCTTCACCACAAGGGTTACAAGTGTGGGATCCAGTGTTTCCCATAGCCCAAAATAGGCACTGAGGCCTGCACTGCAGGCAAAAATGGCTACCTAAAGGAACCAGATGTGCACTGAAATAAAAAAAAAGAGGTTTTCCCATCCTAGTAACAGACATCAAATAGTGCAGCTTACCACAGGACTGTCCTGGTTGTCATTAAGCTCTGAGAGCTTGGTGCTGGACTTCTGCCGTTTTGATTTATTCCTTTCACTAAGGTATCCGGAGCTGGTGTCCTGTAATTTTTCTACATCTTGAGCACCTAGAATACAATCTTCAAGACTGCTGAATCCAGAGGGAATGTTTTCCTTGTTGACAACTTCCCTAAAAAGAAAAGGGACATTACAGCAAGAGGTTGTTTAAAACACTCTCTTGCTACGTTTATGGTAGCAATAGAGAACTACATCATACTGACTTGGTGCAGTTCCAGCAACATCATCTATTCCCCACGAAACCATCTCTGGCTCTTCCCAAAGCAGCCAAAAACACACACTGTGCAACGCTAAATCCCGCTGAGGAGTGATGTGGTACGTGCACTAGAGCCAAGTGTATGTACCTCAGGTGAGAAAGCCGGGAGGATCCATGTTTGGGATTTGATTCCCTTGCCACTAAACCCAACACAGAGAAGCCTTCTCATGGAAGCTGGACTAGCCCCCGGCTGCCTGTGGAATTTTTATAGAGAGTATGAAGCATATTTTCCTTTGAGACACGTGCTTTTAATTTAGAAAAGTGATTCACAGCTGCAGTCCAGGGATCTCCTTCGGTGCATGACACCGCGTAATTGGCCCTCTTATTCATAACTCTCAAATGCAACAGCAGGACTGTGGTGCTTTAGCCAAATGCTTGATTTCTATTTGGGAATTACACAAAACATTAAAGGGAATGTACTTCTGCAATGGTAACACAACTATTAGGACAGAGCACTGTTTTGCTGTGTTGGGAAGAGAATGGGACAGCCGGCCCTAAGTCATCATGCGATGCACTCCCTGAGAATCTCTGGCCTTTCAGGGTTTGGGCACGTTTACCAGAAGCCTGGCATATGGATTATCTTCCCCTGTTGGATCCTTCAGCAGGCAGCTTTCCATTTACCATTTATTAAGCAGTCTTCCCCTCTACTTTGCCCAGCAGTGAAGATGCACATTCACATCACTACACCATGGGAACAGGAGAAACACAAGGCATCTCATTACCCTGCCAGAGCCCAGAAGGCAGCTTGCTTACACTTGACACTGAAACTGGAACATTTGTTAACTCTCTGTGTGGCTGTCTTACACAGCGCTGTGCAACTCCAAAGCCTGCTTTCATGAACAGCAGGAGAATTCATCTAGACCTGACTGGTGTGATAAGCAACCAATTACTCTGCAGTATCTGGACAGCGCCAGCATGGCAAGTATGCAGAACAAAAACAAAACTAGAAGGTTCCAGTGACTTTCTAGATGACAGATCTCTAGGTTTTGTTGGTGGAAAAGAGATACAAAGAGGTATGATAAATCTCTGACTAAACTTCTAAGATAGTACATTTGCCTGTGTGGAAGTTTTTACAAACCCTTCAGCAGACCAATTACACATTCAGAGCCTGTAGATCATGTAATCTTCAAAGCCTGGGAGTTCACCTATGTGATTTTGTGATAAACACTCGTCCTGCCTGTAGTCCCATCTTGTGACATTACAAATCCCCTTGTGATCCATCACAAGGCAAGGAGATGAAGTCACTGACAATCAGAAAAAACAACAGAAAGACGTTTTGAAAGGAAGACTCAATTTTGATAATTTACCCAGGGAAATCCCAGCAATCTGACCTAAGGGAACCAGGGAAAACAATTTGGACTACAGCCAGCATTCAAAACTTCCCAATGTGCTTTAAATCCTTTGCTCCAGCTTTCCAGAGCCTGAATAACTGCGTCAATCATATCTGGAGGCAGTTCTGCAACACAACATTGAAGAGAAACCCTGCAGTACTATATGCTTCCAAACACGTACACTAGCCCGTCTCTGACCTACTTACCTGAGAAGCCCGTCAGCAGGGCTACTTAACAAGAAAAACTACTTTAGAGCTGCTGCCAGATGCTTTGGTGACTTGCAAGTGCCAATTTCCCAGGCCACTTTTACAGGGTATTTTGATTCACTATGAAAATGGTGCCTTTTTTTTTTTTTTTTTTTTTTTAACTACAGATTTTTTTTGTACAACAGCAGCACTGACACATTTTGGGGAATACCATGGATGCAATATTAACATGAGGTATTGATGGCTATGCACCCGTATAAAAGTAACTTCATATAAGAAGGTACAAATCCAATAGAATTTGGGGAATTCAGCACCAAGGAAACAACAATAGGAGACTAGATGTTTATTTTGGAATCAGTTTCAAATCCTAGCAATCCGGTACTGCAGTGAGGCATACACATTCTTTCCAAGAACAAGTGCTGTGTTACAGATAAACACATGAGTTAAGCACTGATTAGAATGTGGCCTTGTGAAGCCTGTGCTAGTTTCTAAAATACAGCTATGCCTTGTGTAACAAGTTCGTTAAAGCTGTGGTGGTAATTCATTTGTAACACACAATATATGTCACAGCTAGAGAAGTATGAATGAAAAAACTGGTATTATCTTTACTCTTTGTCAGACATTTAATGAAATTCACTACCAAGTCATGTTTAAATTTCGTGTAATAGGGTTGATTAAAAAAATATCTTAGATTCTGATTAATCAAAAGGAAGATTTTTCTAATCTCAGAAAAACTCAAAGTCTCCTCACTAAACCCAAACACAAGCTGTGCCTCTACACACAGAAGAGGAACCTCAATTTTGAACACATCCTGAATTCAGAAAAGCAGCTGAGCTCAATGTTTTTATCTAAAAAAAGTTACAGGCAGCAGAGCCAACTGCTTGGAAATTTCCACTAATGCAACAAATACTGTAAGTAACCAATTCCAAATACTTGAATTAAAAACTTGACTGCATAACCCCCCTTGATACTTATCACGCTTTGCCCCACTCCATGATCAAGTAAACTCTCCATTTCCCATCTCTAACTGATGCAATGGAGCTCTGCACAGGCACTGAAGTCTTCTTACACTTTCAACTCAGGGCAAAGGTCAGTGCCCTTCGTAACAGAACTCAGCATTGCCTTGATAAGAAGACATGACTGGGGTAGACTTAAAAATACACTTTCCAAAACAAAGCAATCAGGCTCATACATGTCTCTGCTTCTCCGGGCTTCCTCCTGCTCTTTGTGGTGCCGCCTCCTCTGCCTGGCAGACACATTAGAAGAGGCTGAAGATGTCCCGGATTCAGAGTCCTCTGAACTCTGGCCACCTGAGCCATGACCATCAAAGAGATGCTGCTCCACGGCTGAGCGGATTGTCTTCTCTAAATACCTGTCAAGCCGAAAAATAAGGTCAAATGAGCTCAAAGACTTTGTGGAGCTCACCCTCTGCAACAATAAATAAAACAAGGGTATCTGTGGGTCACGTTTTCTCAGGATGGCAAAGCAGCACAAAATGTTCCAGTGCTACGCCATATGCAAAGAGCAAACCTAAAATCTTCAGATACCCGCTGGTTCAGGTTCCTCAGAATAGCTGAGCCTTCCCAATTAATATTGCTCTTTTTATTTCCAGGGATGTCTGAAATTTCAGTGCAACAACTAATTTTACTTACTGCAACTACAGACATTGGTGCCTAATTTCCATCCTCCACTTAAAAGCCCCTGCTGTGACAAAATTGCATTTGATACCCAGCCATGCTGACAGTGGTCAAGCCTGTTGTGCAATACCAGCCCAGTAAGGCAAGGGATCACCTGCAAGAAGATGATTCACTGCTGTCTCACAGAGGGGTGACAATAAGCAAACAGTAGCTCACTACAAACTCCTCACCCACACGTTGTGACCAAGCATGGGTTTTGTTCTGAGTTCATGCTGTTTTCACACATTCTTGGACCACGTTCTCCTGTATCCACAGCCACCCTGACACCGGTGTGAGAGCACCCTGCAGCTGCTTCAGTTAAAGATGTGGGACTACTTGAACTTTCAACACAACTAAATTTTCATTTTGGTACTGCCATTTTCCAGTAATATTTCCTTCCTTCATCAGAGGAAGCTTTTATGGGAAAAGTAATTTTTTTTTTTTTCCGAAGAGATCATATAGAAACACTTTTTTGTATACATCCCTATACCATCTGTTTCTTGCAATGCTTTAAGCAGTCACCAAAGAATGGGGTTTTCAAACATGCATGTACAAAATCCATGTATGGCTTCTACTGTTTTTTCCATAATTAAAATGTTATTTCAGGATTTGCTGGTTAATTTTCAACTGAGTAGTTACAGTATGGGAATCTATGCTTGGGCTGATTTCTCCTTTACAAAAGCTATGCTAAGCTGTCATACTTGAAAGCCTGCTGGGACTGCAGCTCCTGGAAAAGTCAGAAGACTTTAGCTAAACTGCAAGAGCCCAGATGGTTTAACTAGGCAAATATGCCTGCATTTCACTATTGACAAAGATCAGTTCTGCAAACCCATCAGCCACTGGGAATTCCCAGCTCCAGCAAAGGAGCCAACTCATTTTAGCCCTGCTCCTCCCAGTTACAGCAGTAGGGTCAAGTCACGTCCTCTGCTGGGATGCAACAGGGAGCAAACAAGAGCAAGAGGATGACACAGTGCAAACAGCTTCTTGAAATATGCAATCTCTGCCTAAGCAAAACATCACAGGCACAGTTGAGCAAAGAACCAAGGGCCTGAGAAGTTTTCAGAAGGAAGTGATTTATTTTCATTGCAGATGAATTGCTTTGGGAAACAATTCTTTATCCTGCCTGCTTTTTTGTTTATGTAAGAACAGCTCTTAAAGAGAAATCAAAGAATAGACAGCAATACTTTAAGAAGCTCCAAGAAAGATAGCTACAAAATTGTAAAACACACTTACTCTCCTGTTGCAGGAACATTGCTATTGACTTGTGATACATGGGCACTGTATAAAAGAAAAAAAAAAGAAGAAAGTTAGATCTTATTATCAAAATAAGGTGTTAAAACCTCTTTCTCTTTGCAGTGCTAAGATTTAAAGGTCTGAGATGTCTCAACAACGATTGCGTACACATCACAGGTTTTCCCCTTAAGGAATTTTCACTCCCACTGTGACGTGGCACATTTTGACAAGTCAATATCCTCAACAATTAATTTCCCTGTCATGCCCATGCAATAAGCAAAGGTCTAATACAGCAAGTATTTCAACCTCAACGTGTTACAGATTTTTTGTTTTCTTGTGGGCTTTCTGCTGCTGATGTTTTAGCCTCATCACAGAAGTCTTTGCCTTTTGAAGCTGACTTGAAAATGTACATACTTAATATTTAACTGCTCTCTCTGTTTAACTATTCTCCCTTGGAACATGCTCAAAGAACACATTCGTATTCTTCGCTTCACATTTTAAAAAATAAAACCTATGTGCTCTTCTTTCCTTTTTACCCCGGTCTGTTATCAGGCTCAGGAAGAGCTGACACAAATGCAGATGTTATCGCCCGCTGTTCAGAGTCCTCCTGAACAAGCTGACCTGGCACAGGTGTCACTGCTTTCTTCCTTCTGCCAAGCTGAGTCCCATCCTGCCCCTTTTTCACCTACTGACTCAGCTGACTTGGCCTTGCAGATAAGGTGACACTGCCTATTCATCCTTCCTGCGACCTCCCTTAAGTCAAATAAACTACAGGCCTAGTGGTTCCATTTTGAATTATCCTCATATCAGCAGAGTACAACTGGCTGATAAATCCCAGTAAAATGTGGTCAGGGTACAAAAGCCAGGCTGCATGCGAGACGTTCTTCCTGCCAAAATAGCCATTCACTGTTTTCACCAGTTTCTCTCAAACCATTTTATTGCAGAAGCATCAACAGCTGATTTGCCCTTGCTGCCCAAAGGTTTCCTCTCTGCTTCCCTTGAATACTTTGCACTTCACTGTAGGGCTAGAGCTAGCTAAGAAGCTGCAGCACTCTCAGATGACCACTCTGGCTTTACTGGGTCTGAGTGTCACTCGGGCAGAAGGCAGGCAAGAGAGGAAGAGAAGGATAAATGAGGGGTCGCTACAGCTAATTTAACAAAACCAACAAACCAGCGTGACTCCTCCTCACTTACACCCAGCTGCAAATTACACTTGCAGTGTGCTTCAGGCTGAGCCAGTGTGTTCACCTGGGGTCTAACCACACACACTTCCTGGCCAGTCCCAGCTTCACTCAGCGCTACTCTGCAGTCCCAGCAGAGGTCACCGGAGTGGTGGCACACCAAGAAAGCGGTCAGGGACTTGCCAATATGTCCCACATACCCGCGCAGGACCTGAGCAGTTGTGTCGTTCAGATAACTTCAGGAAGGCATACAAACAACTATTACTGTACCTATAATTACAGACAAAATATCTGCATACAGGAAACAAAATCTGCAAGATCACACTTCCCGCATCTAACATCTTGACTATCAACTACAGGATGGTGCTGGAATTTGAAGTGCACATTTCAAGCACCCTACTTGCTTTCCTGTTTGCTTACAGGAACTAAGTGGCCTCTTCCCAACCCAAAACTCTTTTTAAAGGCCTGGTCTTCCATGGAGACATATCAGCAAGTAAGGCGCTAGTGCGGTAGGCTAACCCGCATTATAAGATACAATTCGTGTGCTTGCTACAGCTCCTGCACCCATGAGAGTAGATTCATGCTGCATCAGCTTTTTATATTATCTACATGCAAGCCAAACTGAGTGAGGGTGTCTTTCATATCACACTTTTCTTCTCTGTTTTCATGCCAGGAAAGTGATAGTGGAGATGAAGAAAGGATTGTTTGGATTTCAGCTTTTAAAAAACATCCCCGCGATACAGGTTCTTCTACCAATACATTTTTTCTAACACCGCAGTAGATTCTGCAGTTGTCTAATTTGCAGTTAACTGTGTGCTTTACTAACAACAATTCAGTTTTAAGTACATTAACCTGACTATTTATAATGATGCGTAACAATTAATTTACCGTACCTAGAAAAGCCCTATTCAGGCAATATAGATTCTGTAAGAAAGTCAGTAACGTGGTGATTTTCAAACTACTGACAAATAACAAGGAAGTATGTATCCATGACATGCCAGCTGAGTGGATGACTATAAAACAAAGCTCTGCCATTCTGATTTTATTGTACTGAATCCAAGTTTATCCTAAACTCTGTGATAACTCAATGCTCTTTTATTGGTTCCCTCTCAATAAGACAGAGATTTTAAATCAGAGTTTTTCTAGATACGCTAACTTCCTTTGAATTGCACGGTTGGTAACTTTTCCGGCTATTTCATTTTGAAGCTTAATTTAAATGTGTTTTTAAATTGCTTCACTTAATCTCCACCAACCTTTCTTACACCAAAAAACTTCGAATCCAAAACAAATGGCGGAGGGAGGAGAGTTACACAGTGGTTTTAGGATTCGAGCCTGCCTCAGGACAGAACAGGCGGTGCAAGAGCACGTTGGCAAACTCAGGCAAAGACACCACCCTGTAAGGATTTCAGAGCCCAGACAAGCACCCAGGCAGGCAGGGTGTATCCTGCGGGCTTTTCCAAGCTTCTTGGGTGGCACAAGTGGCTCTGCTGTCGGAATTATGCGGGGCAGGCAGGGTGAGCCGTGCCTAGAAGAGCCCTCTTGTCACGCCCGCCTGTGCAGGCAGCTGCCTTGCTCAGTAAATCATCCGGACAATGGGAACTCATGTTCCGCTGCAGTTCATTATTTTCTCCTCACATCTGCTCCAGTTCACTGATACGTACGGTCAATTATCTCACAGCTAGTTTATCTTTATTAGATTATGCAGCTGCTGCTCCAGAGCACGATGAGAAATACCAGCTTTTCACAGAAATTACAGGTTCTGCCCAGGTGACTGAAGGCAGCAGGACAGTTCCCCAGTGCTGGGGGACTTTTACTTTCAGAAAGCCAACCAGAAAACCTGCATAAAGGCACACAACTGTTTTAAGCGCTATGAACTTTTGAACTGGTTTCTTATGACCCTCATGCTTTTCCTTTTGGGAAATCTGACCTCTAGCACTTCCCAGTTTTGTCTGAATTGTTTACCCAAGTCTTTTGCTCACTTTCAGAGGTGCTCTGTCAGCTCTGGATAATGTCTCACTTCACACGTAAGGCAAACTCGTACTGCATGGCCTCCTTCCTTCTGTTTCAGCCTCAAGGACGAGAAGGTGGTGTTTTCCCATCACCGTTTAATCTCACCTGTGCCCCCTAACCAGTACTCCCTAAGTCTGAAAGTGCACTGGAGTGAGAATTATCTCATGCAATGCCTGCACCTTGTCGGGTCTGCGTTGGGCATCTTGTGATAGCAGATGCTGGATATCAATGAGTTGGATAGCAATGCCCCTTCTCCTGATTTCTTTCATTCAAGCCACTATTGAGCAAAGAATCTTAGCATCTAGACAAAAAGAGCAAAGAAAAAACATCAAACAGAGCAAACCAGGAAACTGACGTACTGGCTTAGTGTTTTCCCAGATTGGGTTTTCATTTATGAAGTAATTTAATTAATTCTTGACAAGACCTAATGGCCTAATTCATAAGCTATACTTGCAGTCTGCTATTAAAGTATACACCTGTTGCTGAGATGCATTTACAGTCCATCTGCTTTATTCAGGAAGCAAAGGTGGCTTTTTTTCTTGGTTTTGCTTTTTTAAAAGCTGAACACAACAGTGAGAAAGCCTCAATAGATGCACAAACTTTTTATCATTTTGCTATTCCAACAAAGTTGAAGATGTTTAAATGCTTTGACATAACAGATGGGAAATTCCCGAAGTCCTCCTGAACACAGTATTTCAAGCCCTGATCTAGGAAGTTCCTATTCATATGTATTTATATGGTCTAAATGCTATCCACTCTCCACACTGTGACTTGCAATACTGCAAAATCACATGGGATCCATTTTATGACAACCACTTTATTTGACACACTTTTAAAGAGAAGTGCTGTGATGGCATACAACAAAGAGAAGTGCTGTGATGGCATACAAGATGTGAAAATAGTGAGTTTAAAAACTAAAGGGGTGTGCTTTTAGTTACTGGGATGTCCCATCACAGAGGACACGCTTTCATTGTTTTCTCAGCACCTTCACACTTTCACAAGCTCAGGTCAAATTATCCTTCCTTCAAACGTGGTAAACTAATTTTTACTTTACTTTGTTACTACACAGAAAACGAACCCCACTAAAAGCAGCTTTACTCGGGATTCCTAATGTTTTTCACTTGCACCTCCTCCACGACGGATGCACACTGACACCTACTGCTTGAAGCAGAGACAACCCTGTAGGGGATACACAGAGACCACAAGATTGAGCTTGGTGAATTTGCATGGCTGTGTCTGTGCAGGTTCCCCTGCAGAGCAGGGAAATAATCCTCAGGGAACCTCAGACCTGCCTGGCACCCAGAGCAGGGCCACCCAGTGACCTGGTGTTTACTTTCAGCCAGTGCAGGTGTGATGGACAGGAACCCGCATCACAGAAAGTAATCATGATTTGTGATGGGGCTCAGCACTCCTGTGCACTTAGGACCTCTTATGGCACGTCCCATGGAGGGAGAAGCGTCCAGTGTGAAGGTGGACAAGCAAATTTCTGAGCAGGTGTGAAATCCAGAGCAAAGTTTTCCAGTTTCTTCAGGAAACCGACCTGAGAACAAACAGGATAAAACATCTTACGCAATAAATATTCTTCAAGGTAAGAATACCGGACCTGCATTATTTAAAGAGTTGTGTCAAATAAAAACTGTTGAAAGGAGAAACAGTCAGTTGTACTGAATAACGCCCACAGAAGTAATTCTAGGAAAAGAACCAGGCAAAACTGCCTAATGCCTTGCCCTGCACTCATGTGTACTTAACGCAATCCTTGGCACTGCTTGTGATGTCAGGTCTCATCTCAATTTCAGTTTAATGCTCTGCATGTTGACAAGGAAGCTCCACACTACAAAGCTTTTGCTTTCCTCCCCTGTAATACCACACTGGCTTTTCTCAGGACGTGCCCATCAGGGAGCTCCTCTGGAAGGATCTACATGACTAACTCACATCCAAGGCACATCCTCCAGCACAAAGCATGCCTGAAGATTCCCTGTCTTCTGAAAACTCATTGCACACGTGGAGTGGAATTGTGCTTACAGGGACTCGCCGCTGCCAGATGCCGCCTCATTACCTGAAACTGCCAAATGTTTCTCAGTACTGATTACTGAATGCAGCTGGTATTCAGAGTCTCGCTAAAGAATTATACAAGGAGCACTTTTTAACAATCTCAACTCCCTTTACCACACGGTTTTGGAACGTAAACGCCCTTCAGGCATGACTCCCTGGAACAATCAGTCACCTAGCAAGGTTTTCCTCTTCTTTTAACTGTATAGAAATCATCTTGCCTGGTACTGAGCCCAGCTGAGCCAAGAAATTATCTAATCAAGGGCTAGAGAGAGGGAGAGGAGAACTCTGGTCAGCAGTAGGTGAATGGATTCAGACCCCAGTTCTCTCAAACTGGTCAAGCTGACGTCATCCTTATATCCCCAATGACAGAGGGCTCCAGCTATGAATTTTCTGCCCAAATATATTAATAAACTATTTATACACATCCTCGCTTGCATCAGTGTTGTTATTTAACATAAACATTCTCCCCTCTCTGTCTAAAACTCAGGGGGAATATGTGTGCTCTGGTTCATTTCTTATGGTAGTTAGGACCCCCATGTTCTTTCCTCCATCTCATAAGTCTTGCCATTTCTTTAATCATCTTCACAAACCTAAAGCCATTGGAACACGAGTGACTTGAAACTGTGTAAGGCTTCACCTGTCTCTTGTACAGTGGTATCTATACTTCTGAGTGTACTGAAAATACTTCCTTTATATATCCACTGTCACATGATTACTTTGAGTATTTTCATCCCATGCCTCCCTTTCATCCCTCCATGAACAAGTATGCTCACATCTTTTTTTCTTGCCTGGCATTTCCAAATGTGAGGAACTTCCCTTTCATGGCAAAGATTTTCATTATTAGACCTCAGGTATATGACTTTATTACTTATGTTATTATTTTTATAGTATATATCTTAAATTCGATGCTTACATTTATAAATGTATTTTAATTTTTTATAAATATCTATATCTCTCACTCCATACAATATCTCACTGTCACATACATTCTCCCAGAGGACACCACCAACCTATTCACCCTCCTAAATTTCTGCTATAAGCTCAATAAATGAACATGATTTGACTTTATTATGCTAGTGGCAATTAAGAAAAAGAAGTTCATAACATTTAAAGATCTCCAGCAGCAATCCCCTTCCTCTCCTACCAGTAATATCTATAGGTCTCACCTCCTCCCTACCCATCTTTAAGTTCTAGTACTCATGCCCACTTTTTCCACATAGATGGCATGATACAAAACATTTTGCTGACATCAGACAGATTAGGTATACTCCTTTTCTTCCTCTCCCTGGAAAGTATTTTAAAAAATAGTGTGGTTGCACTGGTGTCACCGCTCTTTACCAACCCATGTCACATTTTGTCTCATTTACTGCTTACTCTCATACTGTTACAGACTGTTTATTCCCTTGCAAAGTAGCAATGATAATAAAGTCTTGACTTTCCCAATATAAAAAGACCCCAACAAATCAGCGTCATTTAAGAAACAGGATATTTATTGGTGGCATTCTGACAGTTCTGACTTAAAAGTCAAGACCTTCAGCATTTGTCTTGTTGTTAAAAACAGCAACCAGGGAAACATCTCCATTGTTAGGTGGGATGGTATAGCACAGAATAATCAAGTCCCTGATTCTATCCTATTAAAACTCATTTATGGAGGGTGTGCTGGTTTTGGCTGGGGTAGAGTTCACTTTCTTCCCAGTGGCTGGTATGGGGCTGTATTTTGGATTTGTGCTGAACACAGGGCTGATAATACAGAGATGTTTGTGTTATTGCTGAGCAGGACTTAGACACAGCCAAGGCCTTTTCTGGTTTTTGTACTGGCAGGGGATTTAGGGGTGCATGGGAGGCTGGGAGAGCCAAGTGACCCAAACTGACCAAAGGGATATTCCAGACCATGACATCATGCTCAGTATTTAGAGTGGGGGGAAGAAGGAGGAAGGAGGGGGACACATTTGAAGTGATGGCATCTGTCTTCCCAAGAAACCATTACATGTGACAAGACCCTGCTCTCTGGAGATGGCTAAATACCTGCCTGCCCACGGGAAGCACTGAATGAATTCCTTGTTCTGCTTTTCTTGTGTGCATGGCTCTTTCCTATCAACCTGTCTTTATCTCAAGCCATGAGTTTTCCAGCTCTTACCATTCCAGTTCTCTACCAAATCCCGCTGGTGGGGGAGTGAGCAAAGCAGCCCGCTGGGGTTAAACTACGACAGAGGGACACAATGTTCCTTCCATCTGGCAAGAGCCAAGTATTATGCAGTGTTTGGAAGCTAAAGAGCTCTTGTTCCCACTTACTTAACTTGTTGTATAATTATCTATACGGAACTACTGCATAAACACAGCAGTGACCGCTCTGTACCCAAACATTCACGATTCATTTGAAGGATTACTTGAGCAGCATTTCAAATTATGTAAGTGTGGCTGGTAGCAATAGAAATAGATTTGACCATCAGAGAGCTAAAGCAGACAGTCTCCCCTTCCCTGCCCATGGTGTGAAATGCAGTTCCTACATTTGCCATGCACAGCCTCTGGGGCAGCAATTAGAACATTCGAAGTCACACAGAGAAAGCTGCCCACCCACTCAAGTTCTCATTTGTGGAAGCAGCAGGAATCACCCAGCCAGCGCCAGTGCTCCTGCCAAACTAACTGCACTTGGCAACTGACCTCAGGAGGACACATTTCTGATGTGTTACAAACAGAAGCAAGACTTACAAGCTGTTCCCTTTATTTACAAGTAACTGTATCCCAGCAATGTTACAAAAGACACAGGCTTGGCAGGAAGCCTGTATGTCAAGGTGTATGGCTCCCTCTCCTCCCAGCCATTTCTTCACTCCCCAGCTGTTTATTCCTGACAGTTTCCTTCCTATTTGCAAGACAGATTCCCATGGAGACCCATCCCTTCATTTCTGTGGACACACTCATTCTTTGTTCTACCCCCTCATAAGCCTACATCTCTACTTAAGATGTTCAAATTTGCTGCCTTCCTCTCAGAAATGTCCTGCTTTGATATCAGTTTTCTCAGGTCCACTCCTTGTTCTCCATCTCTCCTTGGTGATCTTGACAAGGTCAGCTGAAGAGTATCTCCTTCATGGATATTTTTTTCTATAATCCAGGACAGGGCTTGGAAGGACAGTTTTGAGCAGTAAGACAGATGGAAATGTAATGAAACCCTAAAATAATTTGGAAGTCACATTTAGCCAGAAAGAAAAACAAAGGGGAGGACAATTTTAAATGGAAAGGCAGGACGAAGAATTAAACTAGGGAAAATTTGAGACAGGGGTATGCATGTATGCAGCAACAAAATAACCTCCTGAAGGCAGGATCTCCTTTGACAATTTGGAGCTTTTGAGGCACAGCTTGGCAACATCTGCACAAACAGATTGCAGGGAATGCCGGTGCATCAACAGGAAGGCAGACAGATCATGAAACCAGGTTAGTCCATGAACAGTCCCCGACACACATTTCTGCACAGCATGCATTAACTGCACTCTTTCTACGCTTCACGTCAGAAAAATTCTTTAAGAAACAACCCAAGCTACGAAGATAAACAGGAGTATATGCCAGGGATGAACAAATTTCAGACACCACTGTAAGAATTCCAATTATCACTGTTCTCACAAAAAGCACCACTGGGATTTCTTTTTATTTGTTTAAACTCTGAGGAGATCAAAGAACCCAATTATAATATCTGGCCCTTCTCCTCTGCAGCCCTTCATTGTTAATTGCTCTGGCTCCTGTTCCTCCACTAAGTATAAATGAAAGCACTGGAATTAAGCCTGCTACTGAAGCAAGCAGAGCAAACTTTCACAGATGTCAACAGAATTAGACCCCTTTTACAAGCAGTGACTTTGCCCTCCAGTTGGCAAAACAAGAAACAATTTGTTCAAATGCAGCATGAGCACCATTCCCTCCAGTGAGGCTTGCTGGGCACCCAGGCACTCTCCTGCTTTTCCAGGCTGCAGCAGGGAACTGGATGGGCTGCTGACTCACCATCTGGTTCCTGGTTTCTTCCTGAGCAGCACATGCTGCCAGTTCCTCAAATCCTGTAGCAAAAATCTCTCCTGTGCCTGCAGATAAGCTACTCGGGCATCTAAGCTACGTAACAAACCAAAGAAAAGAGGAAAACCACGTCCATCTTGTAATAAAGACCTTAAAACCTGGGCCTCCTCTTTAAATACAAAAGAAAGGCAACAGAGATGGTATCTACAAAGAGTCATCCCAGTAACTGAGCAATAATTACAAATGCAAAATTAATGCTCGCTTTGATTACAGTCTGTTCAGCACTTCTGAACCCCTCCCCACATTTAATTCCAATAATGAGTCAATCCCACACAGACAAATAAATGAAAACAACTGAGTAAATACCTCACGTAGAAGGGTGACATAGGCCGCTCATCTTCTTGGGAGCTAGAAACAAAACATATTTCGTAAGTTAGTATGCAGCTCTGTCTTGCATTTCTAGCTTAAGATACCCACTCTTAAAAAGCAGAGTTAACGAAAGTGAAATTGCACCCATTACAGAGGTAACACTTAAGTCTATTTTGTCCTCTGGTTGATGCACAGAAGAAAGCTTTAAGTTACTTTCCTCAAATCCTGGCAATCCAACTCATTTCTCAATGTCCACAAACGTGGCGTAACAGATCTCCTGCTAGACAGCCAGGAGTCATTCCGACTCTGCAACAGCGCTAGGCCTATTCCCATGGCAACAATAAAGCATTTTGCTAGGAAAACCAAGAGAGTCCTTCGCTCTCTACTGCTCCAGAATTAAACATTCTGCCTATTAAAGCCAAGCTTGGGGAAAAAAACAAATGCCATCTTGAGTAACCAAAGAAACGGCCATGGCCATAGGCGTACGCATGAGGGTACCTACTCCTCAGTTTTACCACTCCTGTGGAAAGTTTATTTGAACAAAATTTCTGTAGGCTTGAGATCAGGGATTGCCACTGGCTGGCACAGAGGTCCCCTGACAAAATGTCCAGTTGTGTTTTAGTTGTCAACTGGCCTGGCCCCAACGTAACTACCTGGCAAGTGACTTACCAGCCCTGATCCAGCTCACTGTGTCTGCGCTGGCACAAGGGTGAGAACGAGCTGGGACACAGAATCGCACATGACCTCTTGAGTTTTGAAGGATTTTATTTGTTGGCTTATAAAAGCTGCTCTAAGCACTCGATAAAGGGGAAAGAAACATCTCTGTAGGATTTGCAACTAGGAAATCAAGTACTCGGGTACTTTCTGCAGTTTCCATTGGAGGCGGCATGAAGCTCCCTCAGCAAGGTGAGCTGAAACTGGCCTGCAGCCAGGTAAGCACCCTGCCCTCACACTGTACAGAGCCAGAGGCAGATTTAACCACGGCCTGTTTCCAACACCGCCAATGTTATAACAGATCCACAAACACGAGCGCCAAATTCACCGAGGGGAGCAGAGCGTAAGGGAGGAGGCAATAAAAGGGATTTAAAAAGTCAGACTAACAGATAAGCAAGCCAGTGTTCCAGAAAAATAATCACAAGGATTCAACCCCCCAAACAGAATATGGAAAGATCCACAAACAGACATCTACAGCGAAGGCCTTAAAGCACATGGTGCGGGAAACCCAAAATACTGATTTGTGGCTAACACCAAACACCACAGACCGCAAGGAACAGAAACTGCCTCTGAAATCGGTGTGGTCTACCAAAACTCCATCACCTCTGCAAGGCAACAGTGACTGGACAGCGTTCAGCAGCTCCCCAAGTAGACTGGGAGCACAGCTGCTGCTGGAAACCTCGCTGCCACTTCCACAAGCCTGTCTTCAGCAGCCTGAACAAGCTGCAGTGCCCAGAGCTGCTGCTGCTCCCAGAGCCAGGCAGGACACAGAGCAGTGCACAGCAGGTGGAGAGCGCCTGCCTGTGAACTGAGGCCAACAGCACCTGAGCCCTTGGGAGAAACTGCTACAGCTTTGAGACTGCCTAGAAAAAGTTGGTGGAAACACAGAAACGCACATGACTGCCTTCCTGAAGACAACGTGCAATGAAGGCACGGGTAGGAACCTGTACCAGGTAAGGCTCCCTCCCCTGATGGCAATGCAGTCTTTCAGCTGGCATGCATTCTATCACTTTATTTGGCACTTACAAAATACTTATTTTTGTAAGTGCAAAGAAAGCACTTTAAACTCTCAAAGCTGCTGGTGACATTTTTTGTTGTGCTCAGTTCACTGTGTTAATAGCTGTACTTATGATCTCAATGCAAACAAGTCCAAATAGTGGCCAGAAAACATGAAAAATCTTTTCTCATATACATGAAAGTTCACAGTGCTGTCAAGATTTCTGTGCATTAATGCACAGAATGACAACACCAAATGCTGCTTTATGTACAAGTGGCAGTTGCTGATGCCACTCCAAACATGCTCTCTTTTCCATCATGAACAGCCCTCCTAATTTCAAGGTTTGTAATTAACTTCCAAATCAAAGCAGCACAATCATATGGAAGAAGTCCAAATTATCTTTTGCATTTGTGCTCTCAATATTTGTTTTGACAGAGCAGATGAAAAGTAGCATTCAGCCAGGACTCTGAGTCCTCTTGCATTTCCTTCCCTTTCTTCCACAGCAACTTCAACTGGATGATTCTAAAGTTCAAGCAAGTTTTCTAACTGTGCAAAAATTCATCCTCCCATACAAAGGATCTGAGGAGAAACAAATATTTTAAGCCCATTAGCTGGCAGAGAAAGGAGCTGTTACAGAAGTCAGAAACCAAGTATCAGTTTTATTTAGATCAGCAAGTTTCAAGATTTCACAGGGTTGGTAATAATTGTAGCTGTGAAAAACCTCTCTGACTCAATAGTGGTTCATAGTTTCACGTGTGCAGCAAATGAGCAGTAGTTGAACCTGGGATGAAGACCTCCAAGCTAACTCATGTGAAATCCAGACTTCTGAGAAAATCATAAAAATCTTCTAAATTTCTACCTTCCTCAGCAAAGAACTTATCCATTAGACAAACAGGCTTAGCAGTAAATTAAATGTTGGGGGTTTTTTGTTTGGTTGGGATTTTTTTATCCTCAAAGTTTTGTCCAGATGTACATATGCTTTATGTCCAGAAGGCATGAAGTAACTTAAAAAAACTCCGGTTATTTGTTCACAACTACCACTGATTACCTGGCCAAGCAGGTGAGTGCAAAATACAGCAGTCTCTTTTTTCTCGAGCATATAAACAGCTCCCCTAAATCCAGGGATTAAACAGAAATTAATTGCTTCCACGAAATACTTGGGAGATTACCTGACAACTTCCTTCTTGCTAAAAACCAAAACAAATACCAGCCAAACTAAAAAAAAAAAAAAACCAAACCAAACATAAAAACCCACAGCAAACCAAACTTATTTGTTTATTTCACGGGTAAAGAAGCAATATTGCGTATGTTTGTAACCACCACTCAGCTAATTAAAAGTTTGTCAGTCTGGAAGGAACACCAGTTTAGCCCACCAGTTAGTTTAGCACACTTTGGGATTTTCAGGCACAACCTTTCTGCCCCTGAAGAGGGAAATAGGAAAGCCTGGATGAAGTCTAACTGGTAAATGAATTTCCATTACAGAAGGAGTGTTATCCTTTTTTGCCTCCCTCTTTTGCAACAGGAATGTTACAGGCAATGTTACATCATGGCTCCTTTTTTTTTTCTTTTTTTTTGTTCTTTTTCCTGACATCTCATAGAATTATAGAACCATAGAACTGAGGGTGAAAAAGCCTTCTCAGATCAAGCCCAACCTTTAAACCATCTTGCCCTTCAGGCAGAATAAGGGAGGTGCTGGACCTGCTGTAGAGCACTCATTTAGATGTAAAGTTCCCAATTTATTTCTGTGCATAGGGAATACCCCTGTCTCAGCCCTCTCCTCACTGGCCTGAGCTCCCACCCAAAGTCAGAGAATGGCTCAGGCTCCTTCCTCCTTGTTTTATTTGCACTTAATCAGCAGCAGTTCTGTCTTAGCTTCCTGGCACTGGAACTTCCATAACAAAGCTACTGCTGCTTTCCTACTCCACATCTCTTTTCAAAGCTTAAATGGGACATTTAGTTGATGAAATTATAAAAAAAATACTCTGTGGATTTTTTTTTTTTTGTTTTGTTTTGTTTGTTTTTGGTGGGGTTTTTTTGTTTGGGGTTTTTTTTGGGTTTTTTTGTGTTTTTGTTTTTGTTTTTTTTTTTACATTTATGAAAATGCTCTTTGACTCATGGGTCAACATTTTGCACTGGAGATGAAGGGCCTAGACACTGGCAGGGTCTTGCTGCTCAGCCAAGGTCATGTTTTCCTAATGCCTTGCCAGAGGCTCTGTTTGTTCTGACCTCAAATGTTGGATATGGGAATGGCTCACCTATTCTACCACAGAAATTCTTGACTTCAAGAGAAATGTAGTTGTTTTTTAGTGAGAATACTTTTTTAACGCAAAGCAATAGCTTTTATTTTTAATGCAATCAAACAAAAAGGCAATGAAAAAATCAGTGACATCAAAATTGCTAATGATATCAAAAGTTAATGCAGGTTTTGGAGGGAGGAGAAGGAAGGCTAAGTTTGGGTGACTTCTTAAGGCTTTGAACTTATCTCCCTTTTCTTTTCTTCTCATCATTTAGAACACCTATGCCTCCTTTGATTAAAAGACATTAAATTTTTGCAACAGCTGAGGATTTTAACAATAACATTTATTTACTTATTATGACATTCAACACCAACAACACTAAAAACAGCTTCAAGGAAACATTGATTTTGAGGCCACAGTAGTGCTTCATGCGCTACTCATCTTATTCACAAATTTTTCAGCACTTCTTCACTCATCCAAGTCATTTCCCCATAAAAGTTATTTCAATGTTGCAAAAAATGCGAGATTGAAACAGCTCATGAAAATTTATTGCAGGCTTATTTTCTCAATAGAGCTATTTACTCATAGCTTGTGCTTCACAGCAGTGGGTAAAAGGCAATGTTTTTGCAAATGAGAAATAGCAGGCAACACAAGCTTTTGCCTTCAAATAAATCCTTCAAAATAAAATTCCTTCAAATAAATATTGAGGTACATTATGCAAAAGAAGAAAGAATAATACCATCCTTGATGCAAGATTAACCATGAATTTAATCTAACTAATCATAACACTGCAGTGCTACAATGGTCATCATTAGAGTCAGCACTTACCATCAATCCTTGAGCAACGCCACCCTTGCTCTACATCCTTACACAGAGGGGGAGGAGGGAATACCGTATATGCACTATTTAAAAAACAAATGCTTAACAGCTATTTTCCTGTGAGAGTTATTTCCATGCCAACATCTCTATTTTCCCTGAAGAGTAACTTTAATAAGTCAAAACCGTAACATGTTGTTTTAGATATTTATCTCCAGTCTTCACAATAGCTGTGCTTATAACTAACCATGCATACCACTGAAACTTAAGTAAGTTACTCAGCAAATGAGCCACATGTCAAAATCCAAGGCTGACAACCCAGCTTCTTTACTCTGAACTCACGTATCCTGTAAAAATATCACACTACACAAAGCATCTCCAATACTTGGGTGCAGGTGAATTGGTTTAAATATTAAATTCCAAAGGATCCCATCATCTCCCTCAAAGCTGTTTCTTCAGCTTGTTTTTCCTAAAGATCTCTCAAGTAAATTACACAGCACAGGCATCTACCCATAGGCAAAACTGTGCAGGCTGTGTGTGAGATTGAAGAATATTACCTGAATAGGAAAAAAAAAGCATACTGAAGGCTCTTTGCACACCTCCTCCTACTTCAAAGCAACATCAGAGATCAGGGAAGCATAGGCTATCCTATGGCACGCTGAAGTGAGCAGAACTTCTTGCTGATTAAGTGCCACTGTGAGCAAGAGGCAGATTTTCCATTTATATTAACATACCTGAATATCCCCGGAGCCTTTGACAGCATAATTTTGTGTAATTATTTTCTGCTTACTATCCTCCTAGATTGCAAATATGTTTATCTTTTATAAAATGACGTCAATGTTAAACAGCTCACTTTTGTTGTTTTACTTCTTAAGCCAGTTGGGTCTTATTATGAAAGATGGGGCAGTGTCTTTTCTTTTACTTGTGGTTTGGCAATAGTGCTCACTAGGATAAAACCAGAAAATGGCTCAGAAAGAGGCACAATGAATGTACCAGCCAAAGTCTCACCTCTTCTCAGAATCTAACAGTGAAGTTGCATAACACACACATACCTGTTGCATTAAAATGGTGAAGAACTGTTACTAGGTAACCAGTGATTTCGGTCTCAGGATTGTTTGCACACTTCAAATAAAGGTATCTAAGAGGCCAGTTTTTAGGCAAATATTAATATTTTCTTGCTTAATCAGGTGGACACCCCAGAGACAAGCACCAAAGAAAATTTCCACACCAATTTCCTCTTTTAGTCAGAGCTTTCCGCCCCCAGCGGTACTGAGGAAGAGTTTCCACAGGCTTCTACACACCATGTCACATATGTGATAAGACATGGTATCCAGCTGTGGGTCAAATATGAGCTTGGAAGATGAAAAATTCACACAGCATTTTCTAACAAGCTATGACTTGAGGAAGGTAAAAGCTACAGGTTTGAATTTCTCTTCGTTCTTCCACCAGAAAAAAAAAAAAAATCCACCCAAACCCAAAGCAAACAAAGAAAAAACTAGATTCAAGTTCTCTCCACCCTCAGAGAGCATAATTCACATCCATATTCCAGAAGATACTTCATCAGGGCTTGTCAAGCACTCCCAGTACCTTGGATAGAAAGTGACAGCAAAATACAAAAGATCAGACTTATTTACAGTACAACTTCACACACAAAAATGTTCACAAATGTGATAAAGAGAACACAGCAGATACCCCCTCCCCCAAAAAAAAAAGAAAAAAAGGTGGTGGAATACAGCAGTGTTCTCAGGCTAAACTGCTGGGATTTTTTGAAAGATCCCAAGCAAACCAACCAGTAAGGAAAATCAAACAATCCTGGTAACTGCAAGTGAGACTGCCCATGCAGACATCTGCTGCTGTACAGGTTAGAAACAGATCAGTCACATTCCCTACTGCTTTCACATGCACTTGCTAAAAATATTTGTGATGGCTTCACTCTTCCACTACCTTGACTTGTTAAGCAACAGAGGCCACCGATCACAAACAAGGCCCAAGCGTGTACCTGCCTCTCTTATCTCCTACAGAAACTGGCAGATATAATTGGCAAATGCAGCCACAGGCTTCAGCTTTGCACAGCTGTTGTTAAATCTGCAATAGGCTGAGCTAGAATACATGAATTAAAACATGCATTAACAGCAGTAGTAATGCTCTGACTAGGAAGCTGGGATACCAAAGTAAGCTAATGCTATTCTGAAAAGATGGTAGCCTAAT
Source organism: Hirundo rustica (assembly GCF_015227805.2). NCBI lineage: Eukaryota > Metazoa > Chordata > Aves > Passeriformes > Hirundinidae > Hirundo > Hirundo rustica. The sequence continues at coordinate 53,749,302 of NC_053454.1, read as the reverse complement.
AGCAATAGAAGACACAATTAATGGTGAATAAGTTGTTGGAAAATCGGTAATGCAATCCATGTGACATTCACCGGTGCCTTCTACAGTGCTTGGGCAATATAGCACATACTACAGTGAGGATTCAACACATTGGGCTTTCCACCTCTTCCCATGCAATGAAACATAACCCTGACATCCTCATTGTCACTCCTTCACAGCAGGACACCATACCCCATCACATGCCATTCCACAGATATCTATATATAGGATGATTCCATATAATCCATATGGCTCTATGTAAGCACTTAATATGATTTTCTGGAAGACAGGCTCACAGCTCACACGTATCTTGGTAGACACAGAGCCCTTCTCACTCTCCCAAGTTTCACAGACCAGCTGTATTGCTTCAGCACGGGAGGGTTCCCGTGGCAGGCACAGCATGGCCAGCCTCATGCCCAAAGAGAGCACGGAGCAGGGCACCTGCAGGAGATGGGCAGGAGCAAGTTCACTCACCCAGGAAGGGAACCAAGTGCGATTACTTCAGGCAGCTCATTCCCTTTCTTGAGAGGGAAAGAGAGATTCTTTCAGCTTGGCAAATTACAGAACCTGAAGGGTGCCACTACTCTGATCAGACCCATAACAGGAGCCATGCACTGCAATTTGTCCATGCCCTCAGCTGGAACAGCAGCATCAGCCTATCCACCCCACAGCAACCACAAACACGGTGCTATCCGTGCTGGTATGAACCTAGACTAGGGGTATCAGCTTTCCTGAAACTGACAAAAAATGCTCAAAGCCAGCAGAACTCTGCCCTAAGGGAGGGAAGAACGGGAAAACAAAGGTGCAACCTGGAGAATGCCACTGTAAAGGGATCTGGCAATCTGTGCCAAAAAAACCAATGTGCTAAAAAGTACAGTACACACAGACTAAAAATAGATCAAGGAGATGGAAAAGGACCCAGAATTTCGTGAATTATTTTAACTGAAAAACTCAAAACGATTCTGTACCATGCTTATGGCTTAATGGAGTTCGAAGAAAATGCCTCATTTTTGAAGTGCTGACTGCATCTCTAACTGATGGAGACTTAGTCCTTGCAACAACAAAGAGTCTAATTAGAGCCAGCCTGTGAAACATATCTTCCCTTGGGGTGAAGAGTCAAGAGCATAATAACAACCACTTGTTCCGACCACTGATAGGACAGTCAGATCCTTGGGAACAGAACAGGTTAAAAATATTATGTGAGACTAGTCCTTCAAATAGAAATGATGCACTGTGAACACTTCTTTAAGACATTCAAACTATATTCTGTTTCTCTGCAGTCATCAGCATGGAACCCCATGACTGCAATAGTGCCAAAGAGACTTTCTCCACATCTGCCTGAAGAGGACTCTGCACTTTATCAAGACAAATAACAGTTTGGGCAGCAATTTCAGTTACTATATTGTGTTCAAGTACGCAGCAACTCTGCAGCTTCTGCTGAAACAGCACCACCGCAGTGCTGAAATGGCACAGTAAATTTTTTATTTACTGTTTCATAGATTACAGAAATACTGATATTCGGGCCATTCAAATACTACCAGGGGAGATACGGACTGCTTAATTTTGAGAACTGAATGAGTAGTAAAAATAAAAATAAGAATTTGATGACCCAGTGAAAGGGCTGCGTACACGCTCCTCGCAGTAGGTCTGTGCCTTGCGAGTTCAGAAGCCCGACTGCATCTGCCCCTGCCATAGCGTGGCGGGAGCACATGCCAGCACAGGTACTTTCTCACAGCTGGTGCTGAAAGGAGGTGTGCGTCGGCATCCTGGAAACACCCAGCCTTTTTCCTCCGAAAACTAAGCCTCCCGCCCATGCTGCGGCAGGCTGGCTGTGCGAGCCGCCAGCCGGGGGTGGGCTGTGCGCAGGGGCAGCCCGGCCGCGCTCCCGTACCGCAGTACGGCCCCGCGGAGGGCTCGGCTCTGCCCGGCCGCGGGGAGCCGGCCGAGACCCAGCGCTGGCCGGGTTCCCTCGACACCTGCCAGCTGCTCCCAACCCGCACAGAGAGCGCTCTGTGGATCCCGGGGCGCTACATGGAATCCCCCGCTCCGCCCGAGATCCTCGGCCGCCGGAGACCCGCTAATAGCCCCCACTTGTTGCACCGCCCCGGCGCCGGGGCGGGTATCCCACTCCCGAGCGGGCATCCTCGCTCCCAGGCGGGGTCCGAGTCCCGGCTCCCCCGTGCCGGACGGCCCGGCACAAGCCCCGCGCTGGGTCCCGGGCTTGCCCCGGCTGGGCACGTACCTCTGCAGGGGCATCACCTCGCACGCCATGCTGGCCATGGAGCCGCTGCCCGCCCGGCCGCCCGCCGCGCCTCTCGCCGCGCCCGCAGCGCCGCCAGCGCCTTGGCCGCGGGGAGCGCCCGGCCCCGGGGAGGGGCCAAGGGGCGGCCGGGCCCGGGTTGGCGGCCGACGACGGCCCGCCCCAGCACCGAGAGCCCCGGCCCGGCCCCCCCCGGCTGCGACACCCGCCGCGGCCCCCGTCCCCGCCCGCCCCAGCGGGCTCGGCGGGCACAGGCTAACCAAAAGCGGCTTCTGATGTGCGGTTGGTTCTGGGCCTGCAAAAGATGCCACAAGCTGAGGGCTAATGGCTCCTTTCATCAGAAAGACCCCACAAGGTCTTCTGCATCCCTTCTGTATCCCGTGCGACTATAACCCGCCCGCCCGGGGTGCAGCGCACTCTCTCCCGAGCTCCCTCCCCTCGGCCGCAGCGGCGCCGGCTCCGCTCCGGGAAGGGCAGGCGCGGTGCCCCGGGTACCCAGAGCCCGCAAAGCTCCGCGACACCCTGGCGGGGCTGCTCTGGCTCTGCCCTCACACACCTTTACATGGATCGGTGTCTAGCAGGGCTGGCACAGCCTCTGGACGCGATCCCTCCGTGTTGCAGTAGATACTACCGAGGTTCGAAAGGTTTGTGCCGTAGTCGGCCACCCAGTTCCAAGAGAGCTGCCAAGAGAGCTCTTCTTCCCTTAATAATTGAGCTGAAGAGACAACTGCAGGGCCGAACTCATGCTCCCAGTGGGCTATCTCAAGCACCCCTGCTTCTACATCTGTGGCTGCTGACCAAATATTGCTCTGAAACAGCAAATCACACCATTCGATTGGGTAGAAGTTTGGGGCTGGGAAGAACGATGGCAAAAGGACCGCACGCAAGGGGTGTGTCACTTACCAGGACACAGCAGCCTTGGAAAATGAACAGCACAAAATCACTAAGGTCCTACACCAACCAAAACGTTTAAAAACTAAAGGAGCATACCCAGAGTTTTACTTTTCACCTTCGTAACTCCTCTGCTCAGAAGACCTGAGGAACTGCTTTCCATTCCCCCAACATCAGACAGAAACACTTCAGCTGCTGCCCTGCCTGTGAACAATGTTATCACGCTGCATACCTTGTGTGATGAGGAAGGGGACGATCCTAATCTGATTAAGAGGCCTGAGAGTGTCTTTTCAACACTTTAGGCGGTACAAACATAATGGCACATGTCAATCTTCAAAAACTCAAGTCAATATTGGAAGTACCGCCCCTTTCAACCCGGGTGAGGATTAGTGCTGGCTTGGGAGAAAGCTGCAGCAGGAGCTTAGTACCTGTATGCTTAACACTTCCACAGAGATGTAGGTCATGCAAACTAAACATGAGCCCATCAGCTTTCTGGAGAAGCAGCCAACACTCCCAGGTTAGCAGAGGGTATCAGACATTTCACAGGGATGCCCAACAGATCCTGACCTTTGCCAGCAGGAGGCAGGGGCATTTTCTGTCGAAATCGAGACCAGCAGGCAGCAGCAGCCTCAAGGCAGTGGCATGGAGGAGAGACACGGGGCCCAATTGAGACGTGGCTTTGCTTCAGTACCCTGAACTGTTTAATATCTGCTCCTGTCAGCTGGCTGACTGGAAGAAGTGCATTAGTAATGCTTCTGCCCATTGCCTCAGCACAAGCCTGTTCTGCTGTGACAGTCACGCCAGGCACAGCACAGGGCCCCTTTTTAGGAAAGGCAGCAGTGCTGATAAAGCACTCTGCCATCATGGATCTGAGCTGCTCTTATCCGTGGCAATTAAATGAATACCTTGATGACTTCCTGTCAAATTAAATGCGCCATATGCACTCATAAGCGACTAAAATGATGAAAGAAAGATTTTACTCTGATACATAAAACTACTTCAGTATAAAACAAAAGCACCTTATCCCGTTTCACAGTTCGACAATAAATCAAACTGACTTTTCCTGGCCAGTTTTTTTTATACACACACAATTCATAGTTGATTACACTTCTATAAACTGAGTGTTACCATCGGGATGCTATTAAAAAAAATTAATTTTCCACATTGAACTAAGGACCCATCTACATGGGCAAGGAGACAGGGTTCTCCAGAGCAGCTTGCTGAATAAACAGAGGTGGAATAACTCAAATAGCTGCTGTACTATGAATTTATACACTAGCTATTCTGTCATAACTTCCATGGGACTTGCTTGTATAAATAAGCTTGAAAGTACTAAGGTCCTTGACAAAGAATTCACTAACAAAGAGATGCTGTAATAACCAGAAAGATTAATTTCTGGATTAGCATCAGTGAAGAAGGTCAGCTCGTGCTATCGTGCTAAAATCAACCAGATGCCAACAGTAAAGTTGCAGAGCTCCCCGTGCTCTCAACACCTTCAGATACACCTTTGGTTTCTGTTCTCCTCTTTTGCAGTCCCCTCAATGGGTATCAGTTTTCTCCTTTGCATCCTCATTTGTCTCTTTTAACATTGCCAAAATCATCACAGCTAAGGAGAGGTACAGGAGCTTATGTTTCCCTGCACCCACCGGCACACAATTTCAGCAACTGTTGAAAGAAAGGTGACCAAAGTTGAAAATATGCTAGCTGGTTGCTAGCACTGCTGTTTTCCCAAAGTTTTAGCTATTTCAAAAGCAGCTGCAGACACTGCAACAAAAGATTTTAACACGGGAAAATGTCAGAGTGAAATTTTTACAACTCCTTTCGAGGACTGTGGCCAACCATTGGTAGGAGCAGTAGTACAGGATGCATGTCACTCCAGTTCAGTTCATGCTGTCTCAATGGGCCTTTTAAATCTCTCAGCTGTTAAACAAGAATACAAATCTTATTTCTTCACCTCCCCTGCTCATGGGTAGGGACCACAAGTGATTTATTTGTGGCACAAAGCAGGCAGACAAAAGCTGCCAGAAAGCTGCAGTCTTATCTCCAAACAATTCCACTTCCTTCACACAGATGTTGACGCTAAAACCAACTTGCTATTTGTCAGAGGCAGGAATTCCTACCCTCCCCTTGCCCTCTTATGCATTTTTTAACTTCATAACTCAAGCTGGGCTATCACACATAAAACCTGGGGTTATACAACGTTTTGTTTTGGATTTGCTTGTACTTGTTGAATTTGTTCTCCTATGTCAAACAAGGAAGACAAAACCTCTTCTGCAAGTTTCACATAATTCTTGCATTTCTCTTACTCAGAAAGGCCAAACTCATTCGTTGGCAGCAACAATACACCACAAAAGCCCTTTAGGGTACCACCAACTGTAGAAATAGAGGATGAGGAAAAACCCTCTCTCAGGACAGGCACAGCATCTTCTCCTCTGACTGTGTGCTCCCTAGTGTATTGTAAACACTTCAGGAAAATAGACAGCAAATAACAATAAAAATTATAAAGTCCCTTGAAATACCAACACACATTGCCACACTTCAGCACCTACACCAAGGCAATACCTGTGTTCAAACGATTAGATCTGTAAATTTCTTAGTGAGTTTCAACAAAGGAAAAAAACCCCACTGGCTGGAACTAAATATGAAAATCACTTTTCTCCATCTAAGTTTAAAGAACAGCTGCACATTTGGAAAGGAAGTCTCCTGTCAATCATCATTACAGAAGTGCTTTCTCCTCTTTCTTTCCTTTTCATCCTTTGCTGCACACCAAGTAATTTTCTCAGCATATAAAGCAACAAGAGAAGAGGATCTGTGAGCAGCACCAGAGGATACAGGATATGTGATCTAAATAATGGATTTTATCAGGATGTGATTATGTCTGCCTCCTGAAAAGCACTTATCCCTTGCTTCACTGCACAGTCATACACAAATCAGATACTATTGAAAAAATTAAAAAAATATATTAAAAATATAAAAAATAATCTAAAAAAGGCAATCTTGCCTGGTCTGACAAAATCTGAGGGCTTTTAGTATGCTACTCAATACCACCAATTTATTCCCCCAATGTTTACTAAGTTATGCAATATCTTCCCTCTGGCAGAAACATGAAATGCAAAGGAAAGATACTGCCAGACTGAAAATTACAGAATGTACTTTTCAAAATACTACCAATACAAAATTTCATTTTGTATTGTCAAAATACATAGAAATTAATAAATACATGTAAATGAATTAATGTAATAAATACATAAGATTTCCATTATTTATGTACATGTGCTTATATTAATACACACATTTTCCCCTTTAAAGTATCTGTGCATATGAACATCTGCCATTATACATGACAAATACCCTGGAAAATCTCCTGCAGGCCAGAAACTTTTGTGCACGTATGAAATAAGCACGTCACAAGTAAACAGAAACTGTACATGGAAACAGCGGCCCTTCAAGTCCAAACAAAGCAGACAGACAATTAAAAAGGCTCCCTCCAAAAGGGCACAAACAGGAAGAAAGACCAACTAATATGTTAAAAACATAATTTAGTGAAAGGGTAATCTTCAGAAAGATTTAAAAGTAGTAACGGTGACTTTGCAAAGCCTTGTTTCACTTAATGATGCTTCAGTGATTTGTAAGTAAATGTAAAATTGTACTGGGGGTTATTTTTGTATGTCGTGTGCAAGCCAGCATTAAAACTTTCAGCACGACCCCATAAGAGCAAAATCTGGGAACTATGTGCAAGATGGGGCTACAACATCGTGCTGACAAGCCTGGAGTGGTTATGTGGTTGAAGAAATTATCATCATCCTCAGAGACACTACCATGGGTATTACATTGAAAAGGTGTGTTATGTCTTTATTTCATACTGGGTTGGTTGCTACAAAAGACTTTGGTCATTTCAGGAATTCCCATTCCCAAGCAAGTTGTGAAAAACTGAAGAGTGCCAGATGACAACCCATGAAGGGCACACAAAATCTAAACCCACACATTTAGTGCTTTTCAAAGAAAATCATCGATGCATGCAGGAAACATTAATACTTGACCTAGTACTCACAAACTGACGAAGACTCAATGGTTGGGAGTCAAAGATAGGCAAATTATGCCTAGAAGTTAAGACATTTTAAAGTGGTGAGAATAATTAACTACTGATGTAATTAATCAATAATTATAGTGAATTTTTAACGTTCTTACAAATTACAGTTGCTTCTCTTTAGGAACACCAAAGCTTATGTAAACTGCCTAGATGTAATTTGCAGAATTTTCTTACTTATTTTCATAACTGATACTCCTCTTGTCCAAAAGAGAAACAGGTTGCTCTCAGCTGACTTCATTTTACCTCTTCTATTTTTTGTATTAGAAATACAAGCCTTCTTGGCATATCTGTGGAGAATATACTGGTTTTTTCACAGTAGCATTTCTGTTCCTTCCTGCAACTTAGAGGCCAAATTACCTTTTAGACTAGTTAAAACCTGTTAAGGAGGAAACATATTCCAGAACAGTTCTTTAAACTCACAGGGACAAGAGAAAAGTATGGAGTAAACTGAAAGCTTCTCAGAGCTTCAGGTTCTCAGCACTCCTGATCTCATCCAACGGATAAGCGCAAAAGTTCATTTCCCATTGCAAGGGACACCACATGCTCCCTGGAGACCTGGGTTTGCTGCTGTGGCTTCCCTTCATTAAACAGCGGTGCCCTTTGCGAGCACTGCCACACCCACTTGTCCATTGCTTTATTTTTCCAAAGGACTCTCACCCCATGGGATAGCCCAGAAATTATTTCTTGGCCTCCATCCTGGAGAAGGGGAAAGATTGGGAGTAGGTTCCTAAAGCATTTCCTGGGAAAGCAACAAGTAATGAATGGTTGTGTCAGCTAATCTGCTGTGGGAACAGGGTAAAGCATGCTGAGTGACAAGGTCACTAGGTTCTTCATTTGCACCAGCTAGTTCAAGTGCCAGAGCATGGGAGAGCAAGAAAACAAGCAGGAGTCCAGTCTGGCACAAGTTACTTTCAAAGCAGGCTTTCTCCAGAGCTCTAATTTAATGGAATTCCTAAATTTTAGTATCTAATGAAATTTCTCCCACTCCTCTAAATTGTTATTTCTTTAAAACATTAAACTGTTATTTCTAGAAAATTGTCTGCACAAAAGCTTTTTAAAAATCCAGCTGTTTCAGACCAATGAAAATGTCATTGAGAACAACAAAGAACAAGCATTCATTTGTTAGCAAAAAGGTTTTTTAAAAAAATTTAAATGAGTCCCTGGTGCTCCCTCCGTGATTTATATTACCTACCAAAAATGTCACTATTTTTACACTTTCCCAGCTTCCAAAAACATCCTTCCAATCCTCTACAAAATTACTGTCCTTTGAAGCCCATACCTCTGCACCCTTCATGTTCCCTGCTTCCTAAAGCACCTTCAAGTGCCATGCTTGTAGCTCACACCAAAAACAAGGATATGGGAAGGGGCTGAGGAAAGCAGAAGTACAGGCCACACACACCATTCACATTTGCTGCACGTGGCTTTTTACTCCACTGAAAGATAAACTGCTGTCAGTGTTGGCAAGGGAGGCAGTCTGGCAGAGTCACCCTCCAGAAAAAACCCTCCCGGAATAGCTGCTCTCCTCCAGCTGATGAAGTGACTGAAGGGAGTTCTCCCTTTGCACCAGTGCCCCAGTGGCCAGCCTGGCTCCCGGGAGCGCCGGTGGGGAAAAGATGACTCGGCAGGAGAGATGTCTCTGGCTGGGAGGTACTAAAACGAGAGTGAGCTGGGTGAGAATAATCCAACTCTCTGCCTGGAGCTGCAAGATGCATCTGCCACAGGAGCAAGGGGCATCCTGCTAGAAGGCAACTCTGCCCAGATCCATTAAAACCTGACTGCATTTGAGCAGAACACAGACCTCTCAGGTCAGCCTTGGGGCTTCTTCCTGTGCCCAGCTGTGTGTACAGTAAGATACAACAAATGGTTGTTTATGCACAGCCAGATACAGCGATACTGGGCTTAATCAGCGCAGCTCACTGCTGTGCCCCTCATTTGCAACATCAGCTTTGTGCCCAGCTGCTCTGCACGTGTCCAGGCTGCACAAACACACTTCTGTCCCACCGCAGGACATTCCTGTCAGGAGTGGCACAAGTGGATACCGCAGGAAAACAAGTTCATTATCAGGAACATTCAGAACAACATGGGTAAGGTCTGTAGGTTTTCAACTTCCCAACCACCTCTCAGAGTCATGGGAAAAAAAATGTATTTTTCTACTCAAGGAGCAAACATTCAGCAAAAGCTAACAAGATTTTATAGGAAACTTTTTTTTTCTTTGACCCTCAATACCTCTATTAGAGCAGTGGTCACTTGATTTTATTTTTTTTTTCACTTTGACACCTTCTGGAATTTCAGGGTGGGTTTTTTTAAAGGAAACATCTGTAAATTTTATAAAATATGGTGTAGTGTTAGTAATGCTCCCAGTCATTTTAATAGTGGCTAGATAGTTTCTAACCATAATGCAGAACAATAAAATTGTCATTTTATTAGCTATTAATCCCTCCCTACGTGGCTCACACTTTCTGAATGCACAGAGCTTGAGACTGAAAGGACCTGAGGAACTGGTGGTGGAATCTTTTGTTTCCAGGAGTCCTGTCAAAGCCTTAACAAATGGAAGTAATTAACAACCAAGCAGGTTTTCTTTGCAACTACCTAGTGGCCTCTCTTTGCAGGCATCCCTAGCACAAACACACTATTTCAGCAGGTGCATAATGAAAAGAAAAGCTGGTACAGGAACAGAACTATCTTCACACTTCCTAACTGCAACCCTCTCCAGCCAAGAGGAAGGCACTGAGCCAATGTGAGAAGTGCAATTTGTAGATAAGCAGTCAGCTTGGGATCATACTTCCCGCAACAGATTAAACGAGGAAATCTCTCATGGCCACTGACCATGAAAGAGAAGGATTTTACAACACTGGAACAGCTCGGAGCCAAACTGATGCAAGGAAAGTGACAGGAGCAGAGAGTGACAACTCTGCCGTGCCACACTCAGCCTCTTCTTATTAGACAGCCAGCTGACCACTTTGAATAAAAATATACATGTGTGTCACAGGAAGTCACAGCTGAACCCAGCAGCCTACGCTGCAACGTGCTGAACACAACGTCCTAGCGCGCAGCTCTCCCAGCTGCACCGGGAAATTGCAGCAGCAAACGAACCTGACTGAGAACCCAGTGACCTCTGCCTGATGATCTTCCTGTGGGGACTGCCTGCAGGACACAGGGCCAGGTCCCCTCTGGAGAGCCACAGGGAAGGAATACCTCACAGCCTCAGGTGGCAGAAAACTGCTGGCTCTGCAAAGCTAACGAAAACAAAGCGCTCTGTGCTGAACCTCCCCATCTGAACAACGGACAGGCACTTCAGCCGACAGCCTAAGGAAGTTGCAGGAGAGGGAACTACTTATTTATTCAAGTAAAAATAAGTCAAGTCACAGTGCAGAGGCTTTGCTTCTTCCCTACTTGCTTGAAACATGGGTTAGTGATGGTGTCTTAGTTTATATATACACGAATATTAAAAGCACAAAGATTTCCACGGTTAGCTTAAACTTATTATTCACTGTGTGTTCTCCAATAAGAGGTCACGTATCCTTTTAGTTAAAAATTACTTAAGAATCATACAGATGTTTGTCCTTTATTTCCTCAGCAAATCTATTTTGTGATCCAGTTGGTATCAGAAAGCCATCGGCTTCATGAGATGTAGGGACTTCCTCCTCACAGCAAAAGCAGATAACAAAATAAAGAATCCTTCTAGCTGAGAGAGCAATGCCTTGAGGTACAGCAAAGGAGTAATTTTTTTCCAGCTTTGTTACTCAATTACTGTGAATTTACTGTAGTCCCTTTCTGATTTCTAAGGCTGCTGGATGCTGTCCCAGGAAACAGGAAAAGTTAATATACTTGGCTCATGGGCTGAAAGAAGAACTTTTGTTTCCATATGCACACTATGACAATAAAAGTGCATATGTGCCTTTTACCTTGAATAGTCACCAGATATTTGCTTCATATATGATTCTTCTTGCTTAGAAGATGAACCTCCACTTCTGTGGCACAGGTCAGAGAATCAGATCCAAACTATTCTCCATCCCACAATTTGTCACCACGTAAATCTTACGAAGAGAGACAAAGATAAAATGGCTAGCATTATAAAGGAAAGTTAGAATAGCATGATGGACAAAGCCTAATTTAAAGGAGTAACCTGTACAGGGTGGAAGAGAAAGGTCAAATGCTTGGAAAATTACACTGAAATCCACCCAGGTGACTTGCATGGAAAAAATCTACATAATTACATGTGTCTGTCACTCTTATTACATCTGGGCTATAGACAAGGTAGAAGAACCCAGGAAAAGATCAGACCACACCCTGATTTGCGATTCACCGTCACCTGCCTTGGGGAGACACAGAAATCACATGTATTTGTGGCTGTGTTTTTAGAAAACTAAATGCTTTTCTTAACAACTCCTTATGTAAGGCAGCTCCTGCTGCCAGCATCCCACAATGCAAGAAAGAAGGGAATTGATTGCATAGGAGGGTGGAGACAAATGTACTTGCAAAGTTAAATGAGTCAGCTTGGAAAAACTAACTCAACCTAAAGAGAGAAAGTGGCAAAAAGCAACAACACTTTACATAAAATGTTCTCTCTGAGGGCTCAGAACAGGGCCTGCCAGAGGCTGCTGCATACTGAATGATGCAGAAGGCAACCGTGTTTACCACCTCCCTACCAACGTTCCAGACCTTTACCTCTTTCCTGAATCGTTTTCTTGAAGAATCCATGGCTGTTGGAGGGCAGCTCCGCCTGCTGCCTGGCTGCAATCCCTTATGTAAACCTGGCAGCAAGGCTCCTCAGTGGTAAGGCAAATTATTACTTTTGATGGGGACTGAATGTACTGGCACGACAGACTTCAAAAACAAAAAAACCCCAAACCTAAACAAAAATAGTCAGCTAAGCAAACTACACTAGCCCCCCTGTTTGATTTGTTCTGGCAAGAACAGGCCAATTCTTATCACATGCCAGAGAATAATGATAAGTTTTGGCTTGCCTCGGTTTTAGACCACAGCTGCTAAAAGGAAAGACAACAAGCAGGGTGTTTATAGTAAGCACAAGCTTCTCAGTGTACAAATATATGTATGTTTTCATACCTCAATAGCTAGCAGTGAAAATACACAGTGTCATTATAAAGAAGGCATGGCAGAGTACGTTAACCAACCCTTTGTTTTAGGGATGCTACCATGTTACTTGGCATGTGGTCCCTTTATTTTCAGGACACAAGCCAGATATCAGGATTTTTTGTGAACAAAAGGTTGATGTAAACAAACATTCTCTTTGAGAACGTGCACGTGTTAGAAAGCCAGCACAGCATATCTGTGCCGGCAAATCTCATTGCAGCTGTGACGGCAGTCACAAACAGGAATTTGTGATCTCTGGCACACAAAGACGTGGCTACAGAAAGCTGGCTTACTGAACAACTGCTGTGGCTGCTCTAAGCTGTGGCTCTAAGGAGCTGCACAGTGTTCTTCATGAAGTTTGGCTGCCACACACGGCACTCACTCCCCAGCACACAGCCACTGTGAGGCAAGGAAGGGCGCTCAGCTGCACCCCTTTGGTATTTCCATGCACAGAGCCTAACAGCACCACAAACACCAGGATGCTCTCCCACTGAGGAACCCCTCTTCAAAACAGTCCCAGGAGTGCAAAGAGATGCAGCTCCAGCAAGTGCTAGAATAGGCATGTACAACAGCAAAGTGTATTTCAGTGCCCTTTCCTGGACAAAAGATCCAGCATAGTGTCAACCAAAGTCTGCAGACTGCATGCACCTCTGAGCCAGCATCAGGAGAGACATTTATGCTCATCCTCAATCCCCTGCTTCACATTTTGACTGCAGGAAGCACTTTCCCACCTTCCTGAAGGCTCTCCCTTCTCTTTGCTTGTATATAAATTTAGCATGAAAGACGAGAGAACCACTTGCAAGAGGCCCTCCTACCTTTGTATCCATGTAAATCTTAATATATCTAACCCTGAAATAAAAGCCATTCGAATCTATTATTTGAAGCAGTTATTTGAAGTTTCAGTACCTCTAAACATATTCAAAATCACACCAATGCCTACTTCAGCTATGTATGAACCGGAGCTTTGAACAGACTCTTTCCTTCCAGACAGAGAAAGAAAAGAGGGACCCAAACAGGGACCCTCAGCTTCACAGAGCTGCAAGCCCACCCCAGACCCCTCTCACTGAAGGTGTGGTAAGGCCCCAGGGTGGCCCATTCCCTCCAGCCCACTCTCCAGTCCAAAAGTTGTCGCTTCCCCCAGCTCCTGAGTCTGCAGCGTGTACCTTGTGGCTCTCATCCAGGTAAAGACAAAGGACGCGTGTGGTTCCCAGGCTCCGGAGGTTTGGCTGCCCAGAAGTCCTGCACAGGAACTCTTGCAAAAATGAGATGAGACTCACAGAAGTAAGTGAGAGGCTGCATACTGCCTAAAGACTACAATCTTCTTTTCAGGGGTCCAGCCTCTCCTCTCCTGCCCCTTCCATACTTTCTTCCTTTCTCTCTCCACTGTTTTTGGATTTACTCAAGAGCTGCATTACAGGTATGCTTTTCTGCTGCTGCATAATTAGCAGTTTGCCCTTGGCATACAGCTGTAATAATGAGGCAATTTTCAAAACAACACATATATTATGTGCTAGTGGGGACTGCAGGTACACGGAGTTAATCCACCTTTTTTGTTAAAAAAAAAAAAAGAACATATAATATTTTCTTAAGATAAGTGTTGTGAACAGAAGGTGCTACAGATTTTATGCTCTGCAATGTTTTGACTGCAACTTATATATTGCGTATTTCAGATGACAGCAGCACCTTCAAAAAATTCCTGCAATGAGGAATATCATACCTGCAAGGAGGCATAACATGACTTTCAGTATTTTAAAAAAATGGTGAGTCATTATAGAAGACATAGCCACAACTGTAGTTGCTACTTAATATGTGGATCTTCATTTTAAGGACAACTGTATGAAGAGACATATTAAGAGGCATTTTAAATAGTATTAAAAACCACTAATCAACCAGAAGTCTTTTAGTTTCTCCCTGAACACTCTAGTGTCAAAAAAAAAATTTATTAAATTTATTAAAGATTGTAATCCTTGCTGGAGAGAGCCTTAGGGGCTTAGGGTGTGTGGTTACTTCTTCACTGTTACACTTGTGAAGCTGCTAAAGGTGGAATTCTGCATCTACTGTTCTCTGTAGGCCTTCATCCTCTTCTAATCCATCCATATCATGGTATCTGAGCGTGGAAAGGGAACAAACCACAGGTGTTTTCATGAAACAGCAAATGATTATCACTGCCAAGAACAACCTCTATTCTTTTCTAACAAAGATCGTATCACAGCTGAGCAGATACAGCAGTTTCACTAGAACTTATCTGGAAATTACATATAACTAATGATAACATTTATTTTAGAACTGTTGGTACCTTGTGACACAAAACACCCCCAACAAGACTAGCAGTGTGTTTGCACTTTGTAAATCTAGGTCAGATGCCAGAGTCCTTCTGCTGAAAAAGGTGAAAACTCCTAATAATAACCTTGCACTGATATGACACCAGGTAATACTTCATTGTGGGCTTAAATTACATGGGAGCGGAACAAGGCTGCCAAAAGCATGTTTAAAACCACTCCTGATATATCAGAGGACTACACTGATGCCAGGGAACCAAGGTTTGTGCCCGCTGCACAGACAGCTGTCCTGCAAGCATGCTAGGTCTGTTAGATACCTCTCTCTGCTCTTTCACTGGTCCAGGGCCTTTTCTCCATCCCATCCTGAACAACAACCTGCCAGCCTGAAGCTGGGAAGAAAACAGCAAACACTACCTAGCCCTACTTCAGCAGCAGCAGTAGATCACTGACAGAAAAGGATCAGAAGCAAACAGCAGCACAGATATTCAACACAATTAGGCAAATATGTACAGAAGTGTGACAGAACAGAAAACTAGGGCATTCTGGAACAAAATGGGATTACAAGATAATTAATTTCTACAGTTAATTAATTTCCCAGATAAAATCAGAGATGCAGATATCTTTCAACCCAAGGCCTGAGCATGAAGATCAGGCTTCTGCCTAGTTATAAAAACATTTCATTTAGTGCTTAATGTCCTGTGCCAGCACTGGCCCAACTGTCCCATACTTCAAAAGTACTCTTCTAAGCAATTACACATTGACAGGAAAGCAGGATTCCCTACAGCAAATAATTACATTATCTGGGGACTGTCCTCCTAAAAGAAAGGCAGTTTGTTGGGGTACCTCATGAAGTACATCAGTCACACACACCTTCCCAGACATGACACCTGGCAGTTCTTTATTTGAACCCTTGGGCACTTCATTTCCCTTTACACCTTGGAACACACAGCAGGGTACAGGCACTTTCTCTGCCAGGCTACAGTATATCAACACAAGAGGCTGGAATTTCTGCCACAGCTCCACCTGCCTGGCCTTGTCTAACTGCTAGAATTGTATTGCCTTCTCCAATTCTGGCAGCTGACCTGCTCTGATCATTGATTTCTAACTCAACTCAGTCAAAAGCAGCTGGATTGACGATGCCACGTAAACAAACTTGATGTGTTCTGGATGCAGGAATTTTTGGGGAAGCTTGGGGAGAGTGAAACACACAGCTAACATAGCTAAGAGTTAAAGAGCATGTGTGCCTGCCAAGGGCTGGAAACCAAATTCAATATCTACGCTTTAGCACCATTACTATGAATCAAAATCTGGTGTTAGTGCATAATTTGCTAGCTTGTCTCATAAACTGAGTGCTGTCTGTCTGCACTGGTGCTGAGAATAGCACACATCTCCTGCTTACACAGTGAAGTCACTCAGTTACGTGTCTGGCAGCACTGCCCCTGCTTTGTGTTCCTGGTTGGTATGCTGGGATGCTGCAGTGTTCTGTTTCATGACGTGAACAGCACTGTTTCCCACATCAGGCCAATTCCACATTTTGGTAGCACACTGCACACTGTTTCCCAGAGTAACATGAATCCCTCATGGGC
The DNA here is from genome assembly GCF_015227805.2 of Hirundo rustica. NCBI lineage: Eukaryota > Metazoa > Chordata > Aves > Passeriformes > Hirundinidae > Hirundo > Hirundo rustica. Next base: position 53,733,084 of record NC_053454.1, on the reverse strand, counting down.
TGCACTAGACACAAGAGGAGAGAGAACTGCAGACTCAATTCAATATCCTGAGAGTAATGAAAAGATCCTGGTTCAGCCTGATGTGCAGCGAAGGACTTTGCAAGACAGCAAAACGCCCATCACCTGTTCACCTACCAGACAATCTGCCAAGAATCAAAATTCAAAATACTCCTTTAGATAAATATTTTTATAGATGCTTTAAACTGATAGATTCTCATAGATAAATTCAGAAAGATACTTGTACAGATAGTCTACACATACACTTCCATTCTTGTCTGAATGGAGTAGTACTAACAGTAGCACCAGTCTTGCCAGAAAGAGAAAACCCTTCAAAAGCCCCTTCCTTTTTGGACTTAAGAGTGAGAATAAAGTCAGCCATCTGTTAAGACTTAAAATGGGCAGATCAAATACACTTGATTACTCAAAAGAGGCACATTTTTGTTGCATCTTGTGCTTGGTGTAATTTCTATTGCCTGACTGTAGATCAGGCCTGTCCGCCTGCACTCCTTCATATGCTTGAAGCAAGGCGTACAGCTGGCTTTGGAGGGCGTGGATTCAACAGGAAAAGGCACACCAATTTATCTCACACCCCAGGTATCCTGTTTAAGTGTTCAAAATGCCCAGAGCCAGAGGTGCAGGTACAAAACAGACAAACACAAAGACAAAAAAAGAACACTAACCTGGAGAAAAACACATCATTGTTAATGAAGGAGATTTCATCTGCTAAGTCCGTCTCCTTCCCACGTGAACCGCCGTCCGTTAATCGGAGGCTGACTGGAGGTATTCCATCGGACTGGATGGGTTGTGGCAATAGACCCATTTGGCTGGATTGTTCCGTTGGGGGTTTGGTCATCTACAGGAGCAAGGAGAAAGAAAACTGAAATGTGAAAGGAAGAATGGCCAGAACAGCACTTTTCAGATAATCTGTAACTGAAAGACATTCTGTACCGGTGTACAAACAGCAAAGGTGACAAGGTGCAAAACAGTATTACAAAATACACATAAATCAAACACGCAGCTCGATAAAGGCTATTTAAAGAAAAATACAGGCGTGTCTACTGAAAGAGCAGGGGCAAGAAAAAAAATTAAGAAAAGAAAGGTAAGTGAAATAAATACTTATTTTCTGTATCACAGCAGGCAGACTAAAAAAGTTTCCACTGAATTTGCTTCTTGACACTGCTGGAGAAGCAGATACTAACAGCAATTATTATAGCTCTTCTCAACCCCCTTCCCACCCTTTTTAACGACAATTGATATCAACACATGCCCTAAGAATGCTTAGGGGAGAAGAGCAAGTTCGGAGGCCTGCCCCTCATTTTAACAGCAAACATTGAACATAACCTTTGTGATTACGTTCAGTTTTCTCTTGTGCTCACTTCTGGTTTTAGCCTTTGCAAGATCCGAAGGCTGGAAGTTTCACAACATTGTTACACATTGATTAAAATTGATTAAAAAGTTCTTCTATTTTAGGTAAGGTGACATAATCTTTCCCTTGGTTTTGAACTATGAGAATTTGCCAGTAACTGTTCCTTAATCACCTTCCCCATTCCGATCTTGACTTTATACTATTCCAGCAGTGGTCTCTAATCAGACAGAAAAATATGAGTTTATATAGCCTCTCATTTTACAGAAGTCATGTGTTTGATCTTTTTTTGCTGCTTTTCTCTACACCTTTTCACCTACTATGAAGTCCTTTCTAAAATGTAGTCAGGATGGCATGTGGCATTATATATGAAAGCAGATTTAGTGGTGGCTTCTCATGAAAATCTAACTTTTAATTTGCTTTCACGATTACTTAATTTGGAGCTCATCAGTATACACATTTATATACTCTGTGGAGCTTGGTGGATATAGTTAGCACATAGTGATGGAAGCTCAACTAATCAGTTTTTCACCCAATAAAGAATAAATTAGAAGCCTTCTGAAAATCCTTTTAGACAGCTTTTAGTTTTTCCTACCTTAAATACTTTTCTATTAGCAGTACACTGAGTATTTTCTAGGTCATTATGGAAGCAGTTAAATAGCACAGATTGCAGCAAAGATCCTTAAGGGATTTCTCAGAAAATCTTTCTCCACCAATAAACCAATCATATCTTTTTACTGCTTTCTAGTTATTAATCCATAAAAAGTCTTTCCTTCTGATCACAAGATGTGTTTGCTTCTTTAGAGACCACTGACAATCCCATTAAAACCTTTTGAAAATTCAAGTGCACTATACTGACTATACCTATGCACATGTTCACAGCCTCTTCTGTAACATTTTTTTCTCTAAAGAAATAATGCTGGTGCCTCCTAAAATTTTAATTACCCATTGGTTTCTCAGTTCTGCTGCCTGCTGTAGTTGTTATAAATCTGCTGGACAGTAAATCAGAATTTCTGAACTCCTTTTCATACCTGGATTACCCTAAGGTGTTTTTTTTTTTCCTTTGTAAAATTTAATTTACTTCTGTTTCTAGCACTTGGTTTCACTCACAGCTGCTTTCAAATGCTTTGTGCGTGTTGAAAAGTTTCATGGGACTGAAGGCTGCTTCTTACTGAGCTTTGTAGAAAATGAAATGAAAAATGAAATATGTATCAGTGGAAAGGGAAATCAGAGAGAAATATTGAGACAGGTCCCCAGTTTCAGCCTCTGGGCTGCTTGCTCTGAGTAAGATCCTGACTTTGCTGACGTCAATGGGCATTTTACCCGAAGTCAGGATCTGACCTTTGGACCCCTGCTGGTTCCAGCAGCACTCTGTTAGCCCAACACCTGCAGCGGTGTCTGCTTTTGGCACCATGGGAACTGGGCACGCAGCACATGGACACCAGGCAGCGCCTCTCAGCTGGTACAAAGCAGCAGCAGTGCTGTGATTTCAAAGGGGAAAACCATGTCTGTGGGGAGGAGGAGAGACAGAGAGCTACACAATGGCAATGTTACAGGAGAGAATCACAACAGGAGGCAGCAGGGCCTGGCATCTGGAGGCACCGAAGAAGAGACCAGAACCCAACTGGACACGACCTCCTTTCAAGTACATGTGGAGAGCAATAAAGTCACCCCTCAGCCTCTTTTTCTCCTGGCTAAACAAGCCCAGCTCAAGAACATGTGATCTGCTGCATACTGAGATGCCTGATGTGGTGTGGTATCTGTCAAAGAAGTATTTTGTCCCCAGCAAAATCTAACCACTAAACAAACACCCATCTATAAATCTTTGTAAATACATACAAAGCTTCACACCAATAAATCCAAGGGCAACCCTAGAGAGTAGGCTTTGGCTGCTAGAAAAAATATTCTGATTTTTGTTTCCTGAGAGTTTTCTCTGGTGAAGCTCAGCCTCAAATTGCATTTGACGAAGATGAGACTCAGCCTGAAGCAGGTATGTTGTGGGCTGTTACAGCACAGCTACAGTCTGTAACCACTGAAAGCATGGACTCTGCTGAAGTCTGCTACTCCATAATTTAAAGTACAACTTCATTCTCAGCCAAATACAAGCAAAATAGCATCAGGTGCTACTGACAATCAAAGGGACAAGAAAGGATAATAAAAACACCAAAGAACAGAAAACTACAAGGAAATATTACACCATACATCCTGCATTTGGCTGAGTTTTGTCTCAAAGTTCAGATTCAAGGAACTCTGTTTGCAGTTGTAGAAACTAGTCAGTTTTATGACCACTATAAACATGCATCATGATGGGTGTTGAAGAAAGTGCAAGAAAACCTTTCACCTGGAGGCACAAGCTGACCAGACAAGCTGACCAGACAAGCTGACATCATCACACAATACCACTATCAAGATTCCTTGTAACTGACTGGCTGCATCATAGGGATGTTGGATCTCCCTGTAAGGTGACAGAAGCTCCTAGGTCCAAAGATCAAAGATGCATATTGACATCATCATACAGACATATTCTAAAGATCTAAAATGGTATGGTGACTAATCCTTCTCTGTTCTTGAAGAACGCAAGCTGCTCCAGGTGAGTCTGGAGAGCTCTGTGCATATGAATCAACATGGTTTAAAGACAGATCCTTAGCATGGGTCATCCTGCCTCTCTGTGTACCTCACTCATGCTCTCAAGCAGGAAAATGAAAAATTTCCAATATCTCAAGCTATGCATGAACATGCCCAAATAATTGGGCAATTCATACCCATTTGATTTAGGTAATTATGAAATTTAAATGCAGGTCTTTTCGAAGAAACTAGCTGTGCATTTATATTTAAATGTCATCATTGAAAGGATAATAAAGATATTTCTACAAGATAATCCTCAAAAAATCCCCACCAGGTATTTAAAGCACACACAGTACATTCTTTTCTTTAAAGGTGTATAACACAGTACTCTTCCAGACAAGAGAAACCGCCCTCAAAATTTTTCTTAATACACAAATGCATTTCTTACAGTTCTCCACCAAAGCAAAGAGGTCCATATTACCTCTTAAAAGGCTTCATACTTTGTCACCCTAATGCTTTTTCAACTTACAAGTTGTCTATGTCAATACAAATATCCCATGGAATAGAAAAAGTCCATTTCTTTGACAAAACACAGGCATGGCTGAGCAATGCATGGAAATACGGAATGCTAGTTTCTTTTTCACTCTAGTCTCAATTTGGCTAGCTATCAGCACAAAGCTTTAAGGTCAATCTATCCACTCATCAGCATTACCTCTGCTTCATGAAGGACTGAGAAAGGGTCCTTCAAGACAGAATTAGCCAACTGTAACTCACGTCTGACAGCTAATCAACCTGATTCAACCAGTTCTGCCCAGTCAAATGACCAGGGAATGAGCCACCAGCCAAAGTCACCCACACTTGGTATTTGGCCACTGATACCTCTTGAACAAATATATTCCACTCACTCCACTCATACACAGAGTTTACAGCTCTCTGCCAAAGGTAATGATAATGACAACAACAATTACACCAGGCCTTGTCTGGAGACACAGATTTTGCCAGAGGGTTTAGGTCACCCTGAATTGCTCCAGGGAATCTGGTGGAAATTCCTGCTGAGACAGCAGATCCCTTCAAGTCATTCAGGGAACAGACCAAGTATTTATGCTGTACTTGTGTTGTTCTCCAAAATTTCATACTGCAGCCAGTTCTCACGCAACACCAGCTCCATCACCATTTTATTGCAGTAAAGGACTTCTGGGACAAATCTAGACAGGATAAATCTCCTGCAGCTTTGAGTACCAGATATCTTTCAGGTCCAAAGGGCTTTCAAAGGCAGGGATAAATATGCAGTGAGATTTTTCAGTTACATTCATCTCACAATTCTTACATTATTCTCTCACTTTCTGTTCCTATTCTCCTACTGAGGATGTGATCACGTTGCTGGCCACAGCACAGAATTTCTGTGTGTGAGGAAGCAAGTGCCAAAGTCACGGTTTGAATGCTATGTGGACTACACCAGTAGGGACAGAGAAGTCAGAGAGACTGTGGAACAACATAATTTAAACAAACCTGAATTATTCTGCCATTTTTTTTCCTGTAATAGTAGAGCTAAAAGCAAGGGAAGAACTGTAGATGTTATCTGCTGGACTTTACAAGGCCTTTGACACAGCCCCCACCACATCCTTATCTCCAAATTGCAGAGACATAGACTTGATGGATGCACTGTTCAGTGGATGAGGATTGTCTGGATGGTTGCATGCACAGAGGAGAGGTCGAGGGCTCAGTGTCCTAGTCGAGAGTGGTGACAAGTGGTGTCCTTCAGAACAGCTGTCTTTAGTAGGGCTGCTGTCTTACTTACAATGGGCTTGTGCCCAAATGCTTCCCCAAAACATAGATACTGTTCAGAAAGTAACGAAATGTAAAAATGTCACTAAAACCCACCTTGACTCATCACTCCACCTACCACCTACAACACTGATTTTAAAACCACATAGGCATATTACAGTTGTGAGGCTCTTCTCAAATTAGAGATGCCTCATCATCTCAAATTACTGACACTGGGAGACAAAGATCAATAGCTCTGTAAGCGTTCCAGGTTTAGCAGAGTTGGCACATACTTGAAAAATAATTCGGTTACCAACTCTCTTCCACTCTCAAAACTAAGCCTGAAATCCTTCCTTGATTAACAGCCACACTGAAGCCATAAAGTCACGATAAATGTGGTCATCTTTACAATATGTGCAGCTGCCACTGCCAAATTTGGATTTCTCTTAATCTACTTGTATTTTTAGGCATTGGATGACTAAAACACCTCCTCTGCACTCTGCTCTTCTCACATATCCAAGTTATAAATTTGATGCAACCCTAAAGTGCATGAAACTTTAAAGTTCAATGAAATTCTGTTTTATGCAAATTCAGGTGTCTTAATGAGAACAAGACTCTTTGGAATCAAAGAGATGAGTATTATCTTCCTTTAAACCACATCCCAGTTCTGCTTGTCCAACTTAATTTCCTTTTATGACAAGGTAACCCATCCAGTTGATCCAGGGAATCCTTTGGATTTCAGTAAAGCTTTCAAAACTGTCTCTCACAGTATCCTGGGCAAAATGTCCAGCTCACAGCTGGATAAACACATCATGGGATGGGTGAGCAACTGGCTCATGGGTTGGGCACAAAGGGTTACAGTGACTGGGGTGACATCAGACTGGTGACCTTTCACCAGTGGAGTTTCACAGGGCCCAATCTTAGGCTCTGTGCTCTTCAACATCCTCATGAATGACTTGGATACAGGATTTTAGAGGTACTAAGCTTGTAGAGGACACTAAATTGGGAGGAGCTATTGACTTCCTCTGCAGAGGAACCTGCAGAGAGACCTCAACAAATCAGAGGACTGGGCAATCACCACCCATGTGCAGTGCAATAAGGGAAAGGGCTGGATTCTGTGCCTGGGATGGGACAACCCAGGATGTACAGTCTGGGGAATGAGATGCTGGAAGGCAGCACCGTGGAAAGGGACCTGGGGGTTCCAGTCCCTGGCAAGCTGAACATGGGTCAGCAGTGCCCTGGCAGCCAGGAGGGCCACTCGTGTCCTGGGGGTCATCAGGGACAGCATGGCCAGCCCGGCAAGGGAGGGATTGTCCCGCTCTGCTCTGCACTGGGGCGGCCTCACCTCAAGTTCTGGTGGCAGTTCTGGGTGCCACAGTGTAAGGAAGGGATTAAACTACCAGTATCCAAAGGAGGGCAACAAAGATGGTGAAGGCTATTAAGGGGAAGCCATATGAGGAGTCACTGAGATCACTTGGTCTCTTTGAGCCTGGAGAGGAGACTGAGGGGAGACCTCACCGCAGTTACAACTTCTCATGAGGAGAAGAGGAGGGTCAGACACTGATCCCTTCTCTGTGGTAACAGTGATAGGACTTGAAGGAATGACTTGAAGTTGTGTCAGGGGAGGTTTAGGTTGGGTATCAGGAAAATGTTCATCACCCAGAGGGTGGCTGGGCACTGGAACAGGCTCCCCCAGGGCAGTGGTCATGGCACCAAACCTGACAGAGCTCAGGAAACAACATCACAGTCTCCCATATTTGACCGAAGCCACAGTGAACAGCAGAACCACTTAAATGCTTGAAAGTAAGCACACAGTTTGCTAAAACTGCTCGATGCCAGAGGTAAGGAGCTAGCAAATGTTCTCAGAAAGCTATGAAACTCAAGCACAGCTACGCAGATACGGCATTTCTAGCTCCAGAGGTAGTTTACTTGTCACTGGCTGTGAATCCCGTAATTTTGTTTCAGTAAACTCTCAAGGTCAAAATCATGTCTCTTATAAATAAAAGCAGATTCAGTGAACAAACTCCAAATTTTCCATGAAGGCTGAATATTAAAACTGTACGCTTCAGAAAGATGTAACCTGAACCCAAAGTTATCCTGTCCTAAAAACATTCAAAATTAAGAAATCAACCCCGGAGTAAGATTATCTTAACCTCTGACTCTCCATGGCACACACACAACAGGAGGTTGTTGAAGCATACCAGCAACACCTTAAGGCCCTTATTCTGCGGGAGGTCAGGATTTGCTTAAGCGAATCCCTTCATCCTCCTGCCCTGTGCAGCTCTCCAGGCAGCTGTCAAAATGCTGCAAGTGTGCAGCCTGCATGGGATGTAGGCCAAAAAGCAACAAGATGTACGGGCCCCGAGCCAGAAGACACAACCAGCTCCCAGCGATTGCCGACTGCTGCCTGGCATCTGTTTGCCAAAGGAAACGTAGAGCAGGCAATGTTAGGAACTGAAGAGAGCTTTATCCAGGCGGAGAGGAAAGAGTGGGACTGATGTGGACTTTGCAAATCAGGGGTCCCAGGAATCTTAGCAAAAGGCAAGTTGAGGACTTGCTGGTGGATGAAATAGAAAGAAAACCTTAAAAGCAAAACAAGCATGCATGACTTCACACTGGAGAGATACGACAGCCCACTGTCTTATCATCTCTGTGCAGCAACAAACCTTATGGCCTCTTGAGAAACATAAATATCCAGCCGTGGTCACAACCCTGAATGCATCCCACAAGGACACTGGAATGGATTATTCTCATCCAAATCCTAGAGTTCTGACTACACTGCTGGGACACTGCTCCTCTTGCAGTAACTTCTGCCTTTTATCCACTTTGGATTCTCTTAGCTTGAATAGGTGAAGCATGATGAGAGTAAGAAGCACAAATATGGCCAGATGATCACAATCACAGGAGAAATGCAGGAATGAACTTAGGAGGCTGACTATGGTGACAACTCCTGCCCTCAGCTTCCCACAGGGCAGACTTTCTGCTCACGTCTGTATTCACCTGCCCATTCAGAACAATAGTGAGAGTAAGAAAAATTATGGTAAGTTATTGCAGTTACAATGGGGATTATTTGGTATTTCAGTATATTCTTAAAATAAATGTGACCTCCCGTGAAAGAATCCTAAAGCAAATACTCTGTAGCTCTCTGCTGTGCTGTTAAAGGGCAAATGTTAATGAGTCCATCAAAAGCCAGAGAACAAAGGTAAGTCAGTACAGTGCCCATTACATTCCTTCATCCTTCCTGCTGGCCAACTGTTTGAGGTGTAAACAAGTAAGTGTTTGCCAAAGGATTTCTTCATTAGAAAAACGTGACGCTGTGCCAAAATTCAGAGCTGTTCCACTGAAGCCCATGTAAGTAGGTTGAAAAGTTTAAAACAAGCTGTTCAGAAACCTGTCTTTCTCCATGTATGGTGCTTCTCCTGTTCACAGCATGACAATGAATTACACAGTAATGAAAGAATTTTCTGCCTAAAAGACACTGTTGGCACTGCCTGAACACTGCTACATCCCATAAAGTGCAGGCAGATCCTTCAAGGAAAAACTGATTAGTTTTACCTCTGTATTTCTCCCACCCTTCATTACCATATGGCCAACTCATTAGCCAGGGAACCTGAACACCTGAAAAGACAACTGTAAAGGCTGACTTCAGCTTCCACTCTTCAATTCCTTTTCCTTCTTAGCAATAAGGAATGCTATTTACAAACTCTGTAATAAAAGCAGGTTCAGGTCTTAGGAATTTTGAACAGAGGTGGAGCGGCACTCTCATACCAATAAACTGGCACTAAACATGCCCAAGCTCATTTTTATGGCCCTCTGAATCAACACTGGGTAATACAGATAAGCTGAGACTCCACTAGAAATTCCACTATACCACATAACAATCCAGCAACAAACAGACAGGAATAATCCTGCTCTTGGTTCATTCACCTCTGAACTAGGAAAGGAGTTAAAAATACAATCTGTACTCTACAAGAACCTTCAAGGTGATCTCATAGATGTTTTGCATCTCCCATTTTTATGGCATTGTACCTTCATTACAACTACACCTCTAGTTATAAGTACAAGTCATCGCAGATAAACTACTCAAGTGAATCAAGTGAAGGGTGTTAGATAAGATTCTTCTGTCACCTGATAGCAAAAGTTAGAAATCAATGTTCCTGCAGTTAATATAGGATCAGGCTTGCCACTGACTGAATACTATTACGTGAGCATGCAATAGTCAGAGATTTCAGGAATCATGCAGTACAATAATTGCTTTTATTATGTAGAACAGAGATGAGAAGTGAGACGGAGAAGTTCATGAACTAAAAGCAGAAAAACCTCTGATAGCACACTATTAACTGCTCCATCATGGATCCTGTAACAGCAGATGTAGATTCATGTATTTCAGTATAGAAATGCATTTCATTTCCACAAACTAATACTTCCAAGGGAGCAGGAAATCCATATACTGGGAACACAGCAAACAGTACTAGCTAATAACTTATTAAACATTAACCTCCAAAAGTTCTGCTAAATGCAGGCTCTGGCAAGAGGTTTTAATTGCACTGGGCAGAATGCACACAAATATATTTTTCTGATTCCCTAAGAAAAGATCTTATTTACAGTTTATTCCAACACTTGCAAATGTCCTGTCCCTTTCCTACTGTCCTACAATTCATGCTGGTTTTTACAAGGCAAACATTACTATAAGATTATACCACTCCTCCTACAAACTGGGGGTTTTTTCTAACTGTACAGCACATCTTTATGTTAATTAGGACAAGGGGAAAAACTCACCACCATTAACATGAAAGATGCAAGTTGAAAGTCAAAACCTACTAGGAATATCAGGCAGGCCTAACAGTCGTATTTTCAGGCTGCCCAAGTTCCTAGGCTACTTGGAAAAGTTACAAACAAAAAAAACCCAGAATCTCAAACACAGTTTAAGCTGAGAACCCACTGCTGTCAACTGTTTTGTTCTTGCATATTATCTTGTGAAGGACTGGCAGAATGTTTGATTTTACCCTTTAAAATCCAGAAAGTAGAAAGAACATTCTCATTTCCAATAACATGTTGCACCTCATTAACTAAGCATATTTTGGAATATATTTTGTTTTTCTAAATATCCTGTGAACTTACAGATCAAAAAGTCAAGTCAATTAAGATATTTTTGACCACAGTTAAACTGATTCCTAACTTTACTAGCGTAGATTAAATAGCTGTACATGTTCAGATATCTGATTCTCTCAGAACACTCTTTGGTACTGGGATTCAGTAAGCCTAAATTGTAATTTTTTAAATGTAGGTATTTAAAGTCAGGCACTTGCATTCCACACAGAGTAGTAAAACCAACAACATTTAGTCAGGTCACACTCGCAAGGACTTAAAAGAGCACTTGTCTGTCTGCACTTCTGTTAAAGAGGTAAGCAATTACACCAACCTTTGTACTTGCATTAAAAAAATAACATTATTACATAACTACCTTTATGCATTTCAGGGCATCTTTGAATTACTGAAGCTTGAGAATTCTTTGAGATTTCTATTTACTCCTCTTTAGCATTGCTTGTGAGATTCATGAAACATCGGGATGAAATCTGTTGTGCTTTAAAGCCTGATTTCCCTTATAACCCACGACACGGCTCCTGTACAACTGGGATAAATGAACTTGGAGCCACAAAATGACTAGCATGGAGAAGTACTACCTGAGCACCACTCTTCTAGAACATTACAAATCTCCAGTGAATGCTCTAAGAAGTATGGTGTGTCAGCAATTGCATACTTTCCATTCTCATGTGAAGAAAAAATCTCCAGTGCGGCAGACTGGATACAAAACAAACTTGTTTTGTTCAACTGTGTGTACTCAACAACCAGCATTAACTGTTTACACCTGGAAAGTTACCCAAGCCCTGCTTACTGTCAACAGCTGCCAGCAATCATCTCTCCATCTCCTACTCCCCAAAACCTGCTCAAACTAGAGTACCTGCTCACGATGGCATCAAGTCCCACCGCAGTTAATAAGAGAAATTTTCTATCAAGAGTTCTTGGGCCAAAATAAATCATCGGCTTCTGTACAGGACACTGGCAAACCCAGGTTTTGAACTAATTTTCTGTAATGATTTTCATGCAAGAATTGACAAGATCACAGGGAAAACCAGAGAACATTTGATGTCCTAACTATGACAGGCAATATTTATAGGCAAATTGTGCAGTCAGAAGTCTATCGGAACAAAGCAAAGCTTTTAGTCATTTCCTACATCTGCAAATGTGGCAGATGTAGGCAGGTTCTCCTAACCTCACACTATAATAACAGACTGTACTGGTTCCCTTATCCATTGCCATTATTAAGTAAGAGGGATTCATACAGCATACTCGTATCTTACACTGCTACCTATCTATCTTGGAAGCAAAGTTCAAAACAGAAGAAAATACTACCCTCACTTTTATCCTTTTCAACAAAATGTCAAATGGGCTCAAAAATTGCTATGTTTCAGCCTCAGTCAACTGCAGTCACGGAGATACTGACCTGTGCAGTCTATTTATAGTCTTTTGTATTTGTAGCATGCTACCACACTAACATAAGACTTTAAATGCAACTGATTATGACTGCTTAAGGAAGGAATTAAGGAAAAAAATAAGCACTAAAACCAGTGGTTATATATTGTGCTGTATTTTAATGACAACAATAAACTTATTTATTGATAACATAATATTCCCAGTTATCTCTGGAAAAATCTCATTAATGCTGTGCTCATCCTCTCTTTCCTGCTTGATTCAGTAATTAATCTGTTTCTGGTCTCACACACTGCCTCATCAGAGGAAACTGGGCTGTGGGTTTCTCAGTTCAAGTTTTAAATGCTTCTAGAAAGCACCAGATCTAATTTTTAGCTTTTAATACTTATAAGACCATTGCAATTAAAATAAACTTGAACTTTTATCAATGTGAAACTTTTTCTTAATTAAAGCACAGACTAGCTTTTTTTTTTTTTTTTTTTTACAGAAACAAGGGGTCAGAGTCCCTTCTGCAATAAAGAATGTGCCATTCTGCCTTCACCAAAATGTCATCCAATTTACTTCATCAAAGTGTTTGGCCTTGTGCCCCAAAAGAGAAAAGCTATTATATGGAATTGCTCACTGACTCTGTGCAGGGGCTTTGACAGAAAAAATAATTGTTGTCAGCACAGTGATTAGGGCTGCAAATGCCAGTGGTAATTCTTCGTCAGGAAGAAAACTCCCAACCACCATGGTAGCTTGTAGGGGTCATGGGTGCTGGAGATGTTCTGCTGGACTGCTCACTATGTCCTCCAGTTTAAAAAAAAAAAAAAAAAAAAAAAAAAAAAAAAAAAAAAAAAAAAAATCAAAATCATGTGTCCTTCAAATGACACTAGTGAAAGCCACGTGTGTAACAAACAAAAGGAGTCAGTCCTTCACGTGAGAGGAAGCAATCTGTGGCACACTTTTACAGATGATATGTTGGAAGCAAAAAGCTTACACACGTGCAAGAGAGACACAAGACAATTACTCTGGACATCACTAAATACAAAAACCCTACCAAGAGCAGGAAAACTTCCGAGAATAGCCATGAACTGGTAGAAAAAAATGGAGGAAACACCTTGCTGCCCTATCCTTCTCCTCCCTTGACATCTCCTTATGGGCAGTGCTGGAAGCAGCACACTGGGTTAGACAGATCCCTGGTGTGAGCCAGCACAGTCACTCTTATGTATGATGAGCCGACACTAAGAGGATTATTCAGTGAATTCCGTGCTGCAAATGACTGCAGGAATGATGCATTAGCTGATTGCATGAGGACAGACTGTAACAGCTGACTCTTTACTGGGTCAGCAGCTGTACAGCACAAAGGAGGGAATATTCTGCTTCCCTCCACATAACGCTGCAGCGCAGCTTTTGCCTCAGGCAGGTGTCACCAGGGTCACACCTGTGAACTTCCCCAGGGCTACAGCAGTGCTGCGCATGGAGCAGTGCAAAAGGAACAGTGGATTTAAGAGCTCCTGGATCTCCCTTTATTTGATGCTTGGCAAATACACCACCCTCTGTACTAAGTTCCCTGGTGCACAGCGGGGCAGGTGTGACACGCAGCAGGCTGTCAAGGGTGCCAAAGCAGTTACAGCACTGCTCTTCTTACTCACAAAATGAAGACAATATGGAACGTCTTCCCCTCTGTGACTGTGCAAAATAGCTCATGGCTGATTAAGGCTCCAAAAAACATGCCAGGTATCAAATAATCTGTATTTCTAAGACTAAAATTGTGTGGCCAATGGTATGGAGATTTTCAAAGGCATTTTCTAATTTGCATGGTAACAGGTATTTTCATGAATGTTAACTGAATGGAATAACTGATTTTTCTTCAGTTATCAGTTCACAGAGTTGTCATTTAGTGGCACAGATACCTTCAGGAAAAACACAAAAAATTATTTAACATGAACAGTAACTAAAAAAAAAAAAAATCCCTTCACAATGTATTAGGCATCCCTTCTATTTTGTATCCAGAAGGTGATGAAAACATCATTGTTATTAGGGGGAACAATGTCAGTAAATCATACTAAACAAAACAGGTAACAAACATTGAAACACCTAGTATTTATAGGTGAGTTTTTTGCCTTGGTTGCTATTAGCATATAAATGCTAAGCTGGGTCAGTTTCTTCCTGTCTGCTGTTCTGCCTTGCCATCACTTACACTGTACTTCAATAACCACAGTTCAGCCAAGATGTTTCAGATAGAAGTGAATAAAAGGAGAATATCAGTGTTTGCAAAAGAAACACATCACTGATTTTCAATATAAAACTAACACCCTTTCCAGTTCAACTTTCATTTCCTTTTGTTCTCCCAAGACTATTTCTATATATGACCTTTTACCTGAGACCGTATCTCTTAATAAACAGCTAAAAGCTACTCTGTTTCACATCAGGACAACCTTAATCTACTGCACTCATTGCCATAAAACACGTACAAAGGTCATGAGCTGTGATACGTAAGCAGGAGAGAGATGTGGAAACACATTATTTTTAGAGAAGACGGCAATACGTGAAAGGAAATGACAAACATAGTAACAAACCCCACGGTGCACCTCAATGCTACCAGCTCCATCTGTGGAATATCACGGTATTTTCCAGGAGAAAGAGTAAAATGTGTCTCCAGCCACGCAGAAGGACTGAATGCTACAAAAAGTTAAACTGCTAGTGCCAGGATCAAACACAATTCCAGAATTTGTAAAAGGTTACAAAGACTTCACTGAGGGAAAATTTTCATCTTCCATGCCCACCCCCACAATCTGCAACTAAACCATCCCTGTGTTATCAACACTGTCTCCAGCACAAATCCAAAATACAGCCCCATACTAGCTACTAGGAAGAACATTAACTCTACCCCAGCCTAAATCAGCACACCATCACATATAAACTGGCAGGGGAATAAGGTGTCAATGACCACACCCCATAAGAAGCCTGCAGCAGAACTTAAAATCAAAAGTAACCCAAATTAAACATTTACAAAGTAGCAAAAGAAGACTTCTCTCTTGCTGGCTTTACCTAACTCTGTCTGTATGTGCGCAGATGTGTCCAGTAACAAGACAGCTCAGATCAGTTCAGGGGAACATTTTATTCTACCTTTCAGTTTTGAAAACTGGAATCTGATTTATCTTTTTACTGTAATATTATTCATAAATGGAAAAAGGATGATCTAAAAGAGAGCTGTGGCGGAGATATGGGAAAAATCCAGGCTCTCCAGATCTGCATCTCACGTTACAGTTGCCTAAACTCAGTCTTGAAAAAGCTAAATTGTATTTTCAGACCTAAAAATCAAAACATTCACAAGGAAAAAAAATTTTCACACATGGAATTCATGCAATGCTACTTTCAAAAGAAATACCTGATCTGCAGTAAATTAGGGAGTCTTAAATGTCTTTATATTGTTCTAGTTACTTGTGTAAGGTTCTCAGTGCACAAAGAACAGAACCATTTCTTAACACTGAAACTGAGATGCTCACTGCTGGCAATTAAGGTCAAGTGCTGCTGGGATCCCCTGGATACATCAGATTTTCTAGAGACCAGACTTTGGGAGCATCTGGCCCCTCATGTCCCGTGCGTCACATGCTCCTGTTGCTCTCAGACTGCCCTGTGCCCAGTTTATGACAACGAGCTTTGGGGCACTGGAAGTACTCCAGGCAGAGCAGGGTGTACCAATCACCTTCTGGACAAACTGTGATCTTCACAGTACTCACAGGAGGGGTTTCTAAAGACCCATAGAATTTCTACTGAAGTCAATGAGCATTTCACTGCTCTTAATATGGGAAAAGAAATTCATTTACTGCTGGCTCCTTCTGAAGCTCCCATCTTCAGAGTTTTCCAGATGAAGCTAATGGCAGAGGCCAGCAAGAATTAAATGCCATAGACAGAAAAGTCTCTTACACTTCTTTATTTTGGATCCGTTCTGACTGCCTGCAATGTGTCCTTGTCACAATGACAACACTGACCGCTGATTTATAGAAATACAGAGGGGATAATGCTGACCATTTTGTGTAACCTGATTAACTGAATGACTAATTAAGGAGAAGCAGAACAAACACTGAGGAATCTAAACAGGAGGAACTAAGAGATTTGTTTTAGCTGAAAAATTTTCACTTTCTTGGTAATCTCCTTTTTCCCCCACAGGTATAGCAAGGATGCTCAGAAACAGCTAGCTACTGCAGATGCTCACATGCTTATTTTACTGTACCCTGTTTCTTGGTGCTGACTTTGATGCCCCCCTTTTGAAAGATGATGATGATGTACTGCCTGAGATGGACTGTTCCCAAGTGTTAAATCACAGTGCCATACCCCTCCAAGAAAACAAATCACCAAAACCCACACAACAAAACCAACAAAAAACAACAAAACCCTCAAATAAACCCAAATCAGTAACAGACAATGAATGAAAAACATTTCAAATAAAACAAGTGCAAGTACAGACCAGGACACACATATAGATCTTATTTTCCCTACATTTTAGCTACGTGAAATTACCAGGGACAATGAGTATTTGTTTCAAGAAAAAACTGTGAGAGCAAAAGCAGAATTCCTAAGCGCCTCAATTATTTGTCAGCTTATTCAAACAATTAACAGTATACTAGAAGTATAGACAGCAGGAGAGAAAGATACATTTGTTATGTGCTTGTCTTTCCTTTATATGTCCTGAATCTTGGCAAATTTCTTCCCATAATGTGTTAAAATTAAAATATGGATGGTGAAATTCTAGTGAAAGAAGTATCAGCATAATAATTTATTACAGAGCTTAGCATTAGCGTATTTGTGTAAATATTCAGGACTGCATTTAGTAATACCATTAGTGACAGATTTATAATCCTGTAAATGCTTCAGTGAATTTCAAGAGCAGAAACATTCCAGTTTAATAATACATACACAGGGTTGTCAAAGCCAGCAGAGCTAGAAGCACTGGAAAGCCATTTCAGAATTACACAAGGAATTGTTCAGGGTTTTTTTACTTGCCTTTCTGAATCACAGCCTAAACATAACCATCCTCCTCACTCCAGACTGAATTTCCTATAGGTGAAGGGTTTGGAGGCTTATAAACTTTCCCCTACAAATCTCATATTGCTCATTTCCCGTCAGCTCACATATTAAAATGTCATTCTGGCTGAATCACTATACACCCTTACTATAAACATGCCCATCTGCTCGCTGGTGGACAACTGCAAAGCAAATTCTAGCTGAAGAAATACTAAACAAAAAAACAGAGACAGACTTCCACAGGTGCTCCTTCTCCCCGTGCACTTTCCACCCATCTGCACATCCCTCATGAGAACCCACCCCTACTCTTGGGGGCTCCTTAGTCCACACAGGAGCAAACTGGCATGACTTGTCCAAATAAGGGGACACTGCACAAAATGGAAATGTTTGTTCAGATCTTCGGAAAGGATTTCCAACAATCTGCTCCTGCTGTCTCCTGATGGGAAAGAATTAATCCAGTACTGAAAGCTGACCATTAACACGATGCTAAAATGGTCCCAGACATGAAAGAAGAATAAAGGAAACTATCTCGACCCTGCAGGCTTAGCCAGGGCAGTGTAACATGGATTAGAAACGGATGCTATTTTTCCTGACGTAAATGAGGAGCTGCTCCTGTGTCTGCAGAATGTGTAACCCTGAGGTGACAGGGAAGGGGATTTATTCAGAGGGAGCCCATTAGTTGTGGAGTTGGTGGGTTCTCAGAAGCTTCTCCCAGATCTTGTCGTGCTATAGCTGAGGAAGGGAAAGAAGCATTTATAAGTCAAGAATCAGCTTTGCTCATGGGGGGAAATCAGCTGAAACATTGTGGCTTTCAGTGGAGGTGTGATGCAGTTCTTGTTACAGAAGCACTCCAACAGTTTTTACAGAGGTGGAGCTTTAAACCTAGCTGCAGAGGGACCAGTCAATCCAAGACCGAGAACTTTGTGACAATCTTACCTTACCTCAGGGGCAAAAGGCTCAAATCCTAGCTCAGTATGAATAATCTGCTCAGTGGTCAATGGGAAGGAGCAAGTGTTCCACTTTAAGCTAAGTTAGCTGATGCACTCTCCTTGACAAAAAAATGCACTTAGGGGTCTTGCCTGGCTGGGATGGGCACTGCACACTTTGCACACCCCAAGCACCAAGAGGTGCAGCCACGCCTGCACCAGGGGGTTGCCTGCATGTCAGAAATCTCAGAGCAGGCTTGCACAATGCCGTGCATTGAGCTTGTGCCGCCATTTAAACTGCAAAAAAATACTCTGTCAACTTATCCTCCCCACTGAAGTGGCAGCTCTGGCTAGAAGACTGGAAACAAACAGGATGAAGATGCAGGAAGGTGACTGCATCTAAAATAAGAGTTCTTTTTAAACTGTTTTTGCAAAAATCAGCAAGAAACCAATTTATGCAGCCCTTCAGGGACTGAAACCTGCCTGTTCTGAGATCATCAGAATGCACCTACAATATACTCACAATGACAAAATTGCACATGTATTTACTTGACTTTGGAAGATTAACTTCCAATTCCATTTAAATGCTATAATATGTTAATATTATTTTAATGTTATAATAATTTTCCAGATGTACTTGCTTTTTCTTCTGCATCAAGTGAACAGGGGATGCATTCTACCACCCAGAAGAAGAGGAATGGGAAAAGCCTTTTGCATTCCTGTCCCAAACATGTGATCAAACCAGGAACAGCATTACATTCTCATAATGCCAGTGTTTGTGTGCCAGTGCAAATATTTACGTGCTCTGAGCTGACTGGTTCTTGTAACTAGAAGTGCTACGTCAAGAAGGCATTGGAGGAAAAGGGTGAAAATACAACAGGGAGAAAAGAGATCTTGTAACCCTGAATGACTAGGTAATAGATTTCATGTTTTATCTGAAGACAATACTGAGCTGTAAACCATGCTATTGAAGGTGACATGTTTCACCTCAAGCCAGTGGAAGGAATAATTCTAGAAACCTCCCAAGAGTGAGTCTCATAACAGTTTGCCTGCCCAAATTTCCCTTGCCACTTGAACTAAATAAAAATCTTCACTGCCAATCTTTGATCATTAGAGAAGCCTAATGACTGTTGTTCCAAGGTGCTGTAGCAATACACAACTGGCTAGCGCTACAACATAGGACTGCATGCAGCTGCAGTCCAAACAGCAATTCAAGACCTTTGTATATTAAAGGTCCTTGTTCAAAATTATTATTTCTGCTGTTACCATAGGCTTTGTAGGCCTGTTTCTTCCAGATTACAAAATTGGCAGTACTGCAACTCAAGATTGACTAATCGTTCCTTACATAAGTTATCACTCAGTTTAGTAACACAAAAATCTATCAGGATCATATGGATTCACACTAGGAATTCTGTTCCAAAGCAAAACATAAGCAATGTTGTTTTAGGAACCCCTGACGCTTATAATGTGAAAATGCACAATTGTGCAGACGTACTATCAGAAAATCAGCTGCTTACACACAACACTGCCTAATAAAAACCAGGTATTTATGATCCTGACAACATGACCATGGAGTAAACACCTAATCAGAACACTCAACCCACTCCACCCATTTCTCTCTAACTACCATTGATCAACAGACTGAGACTCTTACTGATTAAGGAAACTGAAGCAAAGCTTAGATCAAGGTTTGCAGTAATAGCTGACTGCAAATGAGACCTGTAAACTCCAACAAACTCCAGTTTATTTCAAAACTTCAAAAATTATCCCATAATCCTTTATGGGATATTATAAGGCATTTCCAAATATAGATATATTTCTGAAGAAAGCACATGTTATACTTCCACCTGCTGGCCACCAAACTGGTTGATTATCTGGGTATCACTCTAATCGGTGGAACAAAATCCTTTCAGACAAGGTGTCTGAACCTGACAGTTCAATTTCCCACTGAAATAGAAACTATTCTAAGACAAATTTTCTTTTTTGTTAAAATTGTACTTTTTTAAAAAAATGTAGATGTTTCCAAAGAAACACTTCCCATAATTTTTAATTATAACATTACAGAATGCCTGAGCAATGAACAAGAGGAGGCTTTACAGCCCTGGGAACAAAGCAGGGACTGGAATGCAATTTGCAGAGATTTCCAGCTGCCTTATTTTCTGAATTATGATCCACTGAGAAAGCAAGCTAAGAAATCCCTTTTACCTGGCACAATTTGTCTTTCCCAATGACTAAGCAATATTTGAAAGAAGAAATCTAACTGGGATTAAGGTGTTCCTGTGCCTCCTCAGTGCACATACACAAGAATCGTAGTTCAACTATCAATAGCCCTACAAAATCATGTCTCTTTTCCCCATCTCTAACACAAATTAATTTTCAGCCTCCTTAAAATAATATTTTCTTTAAGCTGCCAGTCTGTGCCTGATTCAAATGCTCTTGCTCCTTCTGGAAGCCTGTAGCATTGTGGATTTCCCCTAGCTATGACCAGCACAGTAAACAAGATGCAACTTGCTCCACTGGAGCTGTTTTGTTTTTCCCTTTCCAATACACTGCTCCAAGAGAAGCTTGATGCTTCCATGACTTTATCTAACAATCCACATATTCTTATTTTCATTTGACAGCAAGAATAGTGGGACAAGGCTGTGGGAATTCAGAGAAAAATGTAAACATGGAAAAGTGAGGAAGGAGTGAGAGTGAAGGCAATCACGGGAAAGGCAGCAGTGTAGTGACTCAGGGTGAAGTGCTGGCAATACAGTGAGGGATGTGTGGGAAAGGATGACGGAATACCCAACAAGGAAGTGAGTGAGGTCATCTAAATCTCTCCTTGCCCTCTTGCTGTTCCCAAAACAGAAGCCAAAAAAGCCACTTAAATAAATGCAGATGAGTTTGATAAAGGGCAAGTCCACAGTTTCTTCACTTGCCTTGCCATCCACTCCCCCATCCCACCATGGTTCATGCTTGAATGCAACACCCTTAAAATCAACGGGGCCTCAGTTTATGAGAGCATTGTCCTGAGCATCCTACACTCTTCACTGCTTACAATAGGATTACTTGGAAAATTTCTATCCACCTACCTGTAGCTACCTCAGTGGCTTTTCCAGAAGCAGTAACTTTGCCTACAAATAGCTTGCTGTCTTCTGGACACTGTGACATAGGTCATGACGAATAATTCTCGGAGGCATTTGTTCTTGTGTAACACAGACCAGCTTCTACTGTATGTAATGGTTCATGCATTAGCAATCTGGCAATCACTTTTCTCTACTGAATCTCATTATCACTTGGCTTTCTCTTCAAGTGTACCATCTCTAGTTTATTATACAAATTGGCTAGGATATGGGATATCTGCTAGGATACAAAAAATGTAACCTTTGAGAATAGTATGAAGTGCCCTTTCATAGAGTTGCCTGACAAATTAAAAAAAAAAAAAACCAAACAAACTTCTTAGTTCCTTTGCTACATGAAGTTAAATGATTGTACTTCTTGTATTTGAGCATGTGCCTTGATTAAACGAAAGCTTCCCACCCAAATTAGATGGACAACGAACAAGGTCAAATTTTTGCAGCTGGCTGCCAGCAGAATTTGGAAAATAACAAGGTCCAAAGACGCAAACACAATGTGCGCCCTTGGGTTTAGGCGTGGCACTCTCAGGCAATCATCTGTCTCCAGAGGAAATGCAGTGGGCAACACTTCCCATCTCACTTGAGTAATTATATCTTTTAGCTATTTTGTTGGAGTAATTCTGCTTGTCACCACATAATTTGATAGCTTGTATCTCTCAACAGCTTGGGAAATTTCCCAGATCTCCACCTTCCTGCAATCCCAATTACTACTAAATCCTTAGAATTGAAAGACTATCTTGACTTTTGGAACTGGCTGAGGCCTGAAGGAGAAGGAAGCGCATCTGAAGCTTTTCTTCTGGGCCCTTTTTATTTAGAAATATGTTCTTTCCCTGGTTCTGTTGTTGAAGTTAACATCAGTGGCTAAACATCACTGTCACTGGCCAGGCAGATCATTTCCACTACCCAGAAGTTACTGTGATGCTGGAAGGCTATCAGTGATTCTATCTCCTTCCACAGAAGCATTTCAGCCGAGTGCTACTAACAGCTAAAAGACAACTAAATACAGCTAAATATTTCCTCACTGATTCACAACATTAGAAAACCAGCAACCCGTCTAAAGGCAGCTGAGCCCAACTCACACCGATTCAGCAGACCCTCCTGTGATACACCATAGAGGCAGAGATGTTATCAGCTGATTTCACCTGAATGGCAGAACCTGGGCTCACACCAAACTTCCTGTTGAGTCAAGGTCAAAGACACTGTATTTTTATAACTTATTTTCTGATAACTTCTATTCCAGACAGTGAAGGCTAAAGTGATTTTAACAGTGGGTAAAATGCTACCAAGGATAGGCATGTAGTTCAACCCTCCCAAACTCAAGAATTCACACCCTGTAAGACAGTAATTATCTTCACAGTAAACATAAAATAAGAAATGAGGCAACTGCAAACCATCCTCATGACCATTTCCTGCACAGACTTGAGGTTGTTTCCTGTGGTAGAGACAGCACAAGCCAGAACAAGGCACTTCTGGCTGCCCAACTTGTTAGTTTTTGAATTTTAGAATGCTTTGATGTTACACACAAGCCCTCTTCCCACCATAGGCGTAATACTCTAACTGTATCACTTTCTTTAAGAGCTCCAATGTACTTTCTTCAAAGAGTAACCCTTATTTAATGCTTCTCTTCAAGTGCATTCAGAAACGGCTGAGTCAGAACACCTGACTTTGTAACTCAGGTACATGTTTGAGACAGGCAGACTTCACACAAAGGCTAAGGCTAGAAAGCTCACACTGTCCTAGAGTTAAAGTACAACATAAATGATAACTGTGTCAGAAACCCTGAACGCCTCTTAAAATTACTCTGCCTCCTCATTTAAAAATATTTAAATTTTAGTGAACGTCTTTCCTGCATAAGTGTGTACCCAACAAAGAATAAGATGTTTAATAGAATGAACTTCAAGACTGGAAATGAAAATTAGCCTATCAGCAGAATCAGTGTGTAAACTGCCTACCAATCAATAATACAGAACATTACGACAAGAGTCTGCCTTCCACTTATCTAAAAGATTTCTGAATTGAAGTCTGAAATAAGCCTGAATTATTGATTTGCTGAGAGAAAATGAAATACTAGAGGTACTCACTTTTACCAAAATTATTCTTGCTAGCTCTTCACATACAGGTTTTTCTTCATCCTTCTTCAAGTCTTCTAATTCAAACAAGGTATTGTAATTTTCCAGCATTTTTGTCATTATCTTGTTGCAGATCTCCTGTTCTTTTATCCCTTCAAATCCAGAGGGCACACTAGAATTGAAGAGATGACAAAGCAAAGTGTTACAGTGACTCAGCATACAAAAGGTCATGCAGAGGGTCTCTGACCATTTCATTTGTGGCAGGCTGCATAGCAGGCACAGGAAACTTTCTTGGAAAGGAGGATTGTGCTGATAACACCTATCACAGTTTGCAGTTTTTGTTATCAATATTAAATACCGAACCTGTTGGCCAAACTACCCTGTCCACAGAATCCAGGCAGGGATAGAATTGGGACAGCCACCAAATGAGGTGCCACCAACTCTGCTCTAAGCTGGGCTTCACGACTGACAGCTCAGGCATTTAGATGCTCTGAACTGTTAATTCAAGTGTCAGATTCCTCCAAAACTTGGTTTGTGATAACCTCAAAGGTGCACAAGAAGGATAAGAGAAAAAATTAAGAAATCCCACACACTAAGCAAAACACTGAAAGTTAAACAAGGTCTTTGCCTTCAGATGACCCAATGCTGTACACCAGATTTTTTAATCTAACTTTTCAGTTGCCATTTCTTTTGAAAGTAGGGTCATAGCTCAAAGGGCTTTCTAAAACATGGAGATGGATGATGCCTTTTGCAGAAAAGCCTAAAAGATTAAAAGAAAAAGTGGTTCCTACACTCCATTTTCTGGGAGAATAACCAACTACTTGGCTGCTGAAGAAGTGGCTTCCTTCTGTCTTGAAACAGGCCCCTTTGCAGCTTACCACAGACCTTAAAGGCACACAGAAAAGGGAAGATACTGCATGTTTCCTTGTATTTCACACAACTCTCTCATGCAGCAAAAAATGCATGTCACTCGCAACAGCTTCATAATTCATTGAAGCATCTGGTGATTATCTGCTGGAATATATTTCTGCACACTTTACTGGACAATTTTATTGGCCCCAAACTGACTTAAATTCCATTTTAATGCAAAAGTTCAATCCCTGAAGCATCTTCTGCAATCATGCAGTGTTTCCCACTGAAGTCAAAATCAAAACAAAGTTTCAAGTACCTTCTGGCTGAAGACAAGTTGTTATGTGAGAAGAAAACACAACCCAAACCTCCAAAAGCAAAACAAATTCCCCGTGAGCTATTTTACAGGGATGTAACTCGAAAGTAAATAGTTGCTTATTGCAAAGAACAAACAAAAATTTACAGATAACTACCTACCCTAAAACTGTAACTAGTTTATTGGGACCAGATGTACATTTCAACATGAAGGCAATTTGTCATTAAAAAGTGCCTTTTTGTAAGGGCTATTGATCCTTCTCAATGCTTTATTCTCTGCCCTACATCTACGTGCCAACAGGGAGAGCAACCCACAGAGCAGAACACATCTTTGTAAACTCCACAAGAGTCTCTACTACTGTAATTTCAACATTTAATACATCCGAGAGTAGCAGAACCTGAATTTTAAAGGATTGAATTATTTTACGCTGTGGAATATTGGCAGCTGTAAAAATGTGTCAGTCCCATCTGATTGATTTCATTAGTGTGGAAGCTGGCCTCAGACTAAATAAAGAACAAATGAGATGACTTCTGTTGATGGATGTGCATGTACACTCAGGCGAATTCACTCCGAAGAATGTCACATATTCACTAAAACCCAGTAACTGGCCTGAAGGAAGTGTATGGATGCAGCAAGTCCATGCAATTACCCTGATGGAAGGAAACCCCTCCTGCTATGCTAAATGATGTGCTCCAGTGTTGGTGTGCTGCAAAGACTGCTTGCTTGCTAGTTCAGGCAAATCCTGACTACTACCTTCCTGATTTGTTTCTCCAAAACAGAGTACAACTTAAATAATGGCACCCCTATGAATCTCATTCCCAGGAAATGGACTGAAAATGTAATAGAGCATGTGCAAAATCAAAATAAAGACCCCAGATAGCAGAATTTTCACCTAAACCACATCAGCTGGGAGCTACAGCCAACGGTTCCCCACTGGCAACAGCTAATCCCAAAAAACTCTACCTGGTTGAAAACCAGTCCATTCTATAAAGTTTCCATAAAGCACAAAAACAGTATTTAATTTCTGCTCAATGCCATGGCTTTCCTGCCCTTCCTTCCCCACACTACCTTGTCAGCTAAAATTTATTAAATCAAACCTGTGAAAAATCCAACATCCTATTCTGAACAATTCTGTATGAGTAGGGTGAGATACATATGCAAAACACAAGGCTAAAGCTCGTGGCTTCAGTCTTTTTTTACACCTCTCTTTGAGTGTAACTAAGCAAAGGACCATGAATTGATTTATTTTAATGGAAATTTAACATATTTTATTCATTGCCACTTCTCTGCCACCTAAACAGGCGTATCTAACGAAGTTTCTAACATATTTCTCCTATAATTGCTATTATTAGATCTCAATCACAATAAGGACTATTAAACTCTTTGAGCTCTCCATGGTGACATTTTGCTTTCAACAAATATATGCTGAGCTGAAGATAAGCTTATATTATGAGCACACACCACCCTGCCTATTTATACAAAGTAAACCCCATCTGCTGCCACACTGCATGATCTACCAGTTTGACCAGACTTTTCTGAAAATGTGTGTAAAAAAATAGCATTTTACTTCAGCTCTTCTCGTTCTGAAAAGTCACGACATCTACAAATGTCACTTCAGCTGACTAAAAAAACCCAGATCTATGAGAAAATATTCACTCACACTTCCACTTTCCTGATGCACACCCTATTCCTTGGAAATTTTCCATGATCATTTGTAAAGATCTTGTTAAAACATCACAGTATAAAACTGTTCATAGCCTTGGTTCCCTTATGTCTATTTTCATGTTAATTAGGCATTACAATTGCATTGCTTTGCGAGTTAAACACACAATTTACTCCAGTTACAAAATCCTCAACAGAAGGACTTCATCCCCTTACAGCCCCACACGCACAAATTATTTCAGTAGCAGCACCAGAAGCATCAGTTTCACTACCACAAACACCAGAAGGGTGGCATAAACCTGCAATTTCTGTGGTTATTTCTAGAAGAAAAAGTGTTGACAAGTACAGATCTATCTTAGCTGGAAAACTCCCACTGAAGTTATCACAGTGGCTTGCAAAGTCATCAACAGATACACAGCACAGGCAGAGAAGGAGCAAATTCTCTAGTGAGATTCCTTGGACCCTGCCCTTCCCAGAGAGATATTCTAAATGATCTGTGTGCAAAGCACAGCATGTCCACGTTAAGTATTTGGAAAAAATGTGCCTTGTCTAAATGAGGCCCCAGCATTAACAATATCTGACGTAGTTAAGAAGGGTCAAGGGCAAAGGTGCATCAGTACCACACGCTTTGCAGGATATTAAAAATTGAAGTTATTGGTGAAGTCATTTTAAAGCAGAAAAAGCAGTAGTTCTCAAAGTTAAAACACTACTTGGCAATCAGATCAGGCTGTCAGCTCTTCACTTCAAAATCTGATACCCAGCAGCATTTCACACTCCTGCACAATGTCCTACAAGCATGGCTGGCCCACCCAGTGCAGCTCCTGTCCATGTAGACACCACACTCACATGTTCTTTGGCTTTTCCAGATGGAATCCATGTCTCCTTCCACAGGGATGCTCAGGAAAGCTTTTTCAAAGGGTTAAACCACAGCAAGGTTGTGTGTCACAGCCTTTACTCAGAAGTAAAGTGACCTGAGGTCAGATTAACTCACTGTGAAAGAATTCCCTACATCTCAGGCATCTAGTTAAATGAATTCACCTCAGGGTCTCTGTAAACAAGCTGTAACAGGCTGAATGCAGAGTGTGCTTTCCAGACAGCGAACCTCCAGATTCTACTGAAAGCGGTGTAGTGACACACGTAAACATGATTGCATGTGGCACAGGACAGGCATCAATAGGCTCTGTCACCATCTACCACACCTGGGAAACTTGCTTCAAGAGGCCAGGAGGATTTGGGAAGTAGTCATCTGTCTATAATGAACTGAACTGAGATCACTGAACTGATTTCCCCAGGCAGCAACTGCTGACAGTTCCCTGTCACAGCTGAGAACCAGAGATTTCCATGTGAAAGGGTCATCTCATTACGAATTCCCAAGAGTGTTTGACCCCACCCTGTCTGAGATGAAGGATGCAGTTACAATTTCCTCAACTGGCTCTGCAGAAGCAGCTTGGAATGGAATGACAGCACTGTAATCCTAATTTACAATCAGAGGGCAATATACTCTATAAACTACTTTTATTGCTTGTACAGTACCTTTTGTAGAGAAGCACCACAAAGTCATCATACCATTCTCCCAGGGAATCCTGCCAGAAATGAAGGGGCTCAAAGGACAGGGAACACTGCATGGATTTTTTGTTTCTCCAGCCTCGGCATAACATTTTCATTCGTACCTCAGATGCCCTCAACAAGTACAACTGGAGATTTTGAGAGCCAAGTTGCAGTAATTTACAGAGGTTACAACTTGAGGCAGTCTGTTCTGTGCCTCTAGGTGGACTTTCTGCGTCTGTAACAGATGTGACCTCATGGCCGTAACTCATCCACTTCAGCTGAAAGGGATTTGTCCTAACACACCAGTCCACAAACTGGTGCAGCTGAAAACAGGCAGGTATGCACTCACATCTGCAGACTCTGCTGCAAGATCACAGTCTAATAAGTAGCTAAAGATACAGCAACACTCACTTGAGACAGGTGTTCATCTCAGTTTGTGTGACTCATTTACGTGCTCTGCATCATTTGCAGAGCATCATTATGTCTCACCAATCTGGGTGAAATGCAATGACAGATACAACTACTGAGATTTTGCAGACGTGTTTTAGCTCCTGTGATATTGGAGAATCCTCGAGAGCCAACTCTGGGGCACGTACCTGCCTGCCAGTAAAAATCTGTTGCAGATTATTTTCTTTAGGATCAGATTTATTAGCCTAAGTCAACTCATTAATTCTGCTCTATCAGCATTGCTTGCACAATAATAAATAATTAATAACAAGTAATAGCACTTATAAATAATAATAAAACAATAGCACATAATGAATGATAATAATTAATAATAAAATGTAAAATGCAGGCAACACAGGTAACACAAAGCAGTTAGAGTAAAGCTGCCACAAAGGCTTTACTGACTGGCTTCATTTATATGCAAAATATTTTGCTTCAGCAAAAGATCCATTTTTCATCATAAAATTACAGTGACAGCAGGCATCTTAGAGTGAAATCTACATAAAGTGGGACAAAGGGCAGTCCGTAGCCCAACATCCCCTTACAAAGTACATTGCTCTCATCTCCAAATATTTCAAAGCAGAGGCTCTTCAAAAACACTCCTTGTGATTGTATTTGAGCTGTACTGCCAAACTCAAATATTCATGAGTACTTCATATGATTATGGATGAGAACATTTATAGCCTTGCTATATTGTGCTTGATGTTTTAAACTGTCATTATAGGGTTCAGCATACTGAATACTCATAAAAAATTACTTTACAGTGCTGAAAAATGCAGTATTTAAAACGTATATGAATCCTGTAAGAAAGGTTATGGCTGCATGCTGCAATTTGCAATAATTAATGTTTAAACAACAACATTCAGTACTCAGTTTGCCCCCGATCCTGGATGCACATTTGTTTTGAAGACTGATGTAGGATTGGGGCTGCACTGCCTGAAAACAAAGCTCAACCACATAATGGTTCAAAGGCTAACATTACTTACTGAGGAGTACTAATTCAGCCCCTCTGCTTTTACTTCAGTTTCATATACCCAATCTGTGCAGGCTCAAAGGCTGCCAGAAACCAAGGTAAGATACGCATGCACAGCTTCAGAACGGTTTTTAATTCTTTCTAGTTCAGATGTCTGAAATACCTACAGCTACCCTACAATTTACCATTTTCTCCACATCCAAAGATAATATAATTTCCTTGTTACCCTTTGTATAATTCCTGTTATCTAGTCATCACACATAAATAACTGCATCTAATTCAAGCATTTTAACCGGACACCTGCATTTGCCTGCCACTTTTGGGGGGATGGAGCAATCCCTCACAACATGTTTAATCTCTGTTGGAATGAAACACGACCAAGTAGAACGATGGAGGCCACACACAGAGATCATTGTTTGAGAGAGAGCTGCAAAAAATGGGTGCATATGGATCCTCTGATTACTCTGTTAGACCTCATGTCTTACCACACCAACCAAAGGAGAGGATAAGGACAGCAGCTCCTCTGATACCCAGCTCCTGGAGAACAGAGAGGAGGAGAGAAAACCCAGCTGGTCCTCTCCTTTTCAGCACAAGCTGTTAGAGCCAAGCAGAGCCCACGCAGCAGGCCTTACCTAAGGCTACGTCTCTCCAGGAGCTGGAATTCAGGTCAATGGACAGTAACTTCCTCCAAGAGTAACCACGTTGCTGCAAATTTAGCAGCAGATTAGCCCAGTGACTGAAAAGACAACTATTTTTGTTCCTTCGTGTTCATTGTTCCTCCAGGGCTGTATTTCTCAATATACTTGACCTTTGCCATCCATCACAATAAATCTGAACAATCCAAGTTGGGAGAAAACAGTGAATCAAATCTCAAATCTTTTTTTGAGCTGTTTGACCTTGCCCTTTACATGTTCTTATATCTTACATCACACTTCATTACAAGGAATGCAAATAGCAATTTTTTTTCCCTTCTATTCATTAAAAATACAGAAATAACAAGATAATCTTTCTTAGAAAAGCACCAGTGCAGTCTGTCAAATGGCAAGTAAGGAAGCAGGGGAAGTACTGGATAAGATAAAAGCAGTAAGGGTTGAAAGTTTAGGAAATGGGATACATTACAAAGGATATGATGTAGAAAAGCAGAATGAGATTAAGAGAATTAAAATAAAGCCTAAATATCCGGAAAGTGGCCAAGCAGCATGATTTATTCAACTGTTAAACAACTTTGGTTATGAAGTAGGAGATACTATGCTTAAGTAGCTAAATTGTCACTAAAAATACCTTGCCAAAAGAAGTCCCTCACTATCAGCAGATGGGTTTTATCTTCTCTGACACTGTGCATTAGCTACACAGACTCTGACATTAATTTTAGACATGAGTGTGAATTTCTGACAGAAAAATCTCAGATCTGCCTGCTTTGGCAGTGTAATTGCTGACAAGTTGGATGCTGAGCCTTCTTTCCTTGCTGTGGAGAAACCCCCCATGCACTGCTCTGAACAAACAACGCAAAGCAAGAGGAGCGTTCGCTTCCGTCTCCTGCCAGTATTTAATTTCTGCAGCTTCTCCATGGGCTCCCTGCAGCCTTACTCTGTAGCTCTGAAATGTGTTCTGAGGATCTCCTTCTGGATGCTTGATCAACCAACTGGTTAAGCCCAATACCTAAAAACAGTGCTGCAAGTTCTTTCCTCCCCCTATCAAATCTTTGTTGGACAGATGGTCACAGTTCCAACAATGTAAGACTGCATCCATTAACATAGGAGAAAAGGGTATTTGAACTGTTACTCACAATCTTTATTATAAGTCTGGACCACGAGACTGAACTGCCTTGAAAAGATCAAGGTTTGATGAAACACGTAGCTGAATTACCAGATGGTGAAACTTAGTTTAAATAAAAATCTACATCCCTAATTCTAACCTATTTGGGTCTTTAAAAAACACGTTAGCCATTTGGTAAGTGTCAAGCCTTGCTTTCAATGCCTCTTTTGCCACATGAGGATTTATTTCAACGTGTCACATCTGCTGGGCTGGTTACACTCACATACAGACTCATGAGCCTTTGGGTTTTCACCTCCAGTGAACTCTGCCTTCCTCAGTCTTCTGTGATGGAATGAGGTGTTTCCATCTCTGTACCTTATAAAAACTCTTGTACCTCTTCCGTGCTGTTTTAGGAGCAGAGATCAGCTGTGGCAACAACCATAGTCTTTAACACACACATACACTTCGGTTTAATATTAGGAAAGCCAATTGCAATTCTGACCTGCAATTCTCTGCCGTCTACACCAAAAAATACGCACAGCTAATTTTTAAACTCTCCTGAAAACAGTGATGAGTAAACTAAAAATTATTCTAATAGCCACTTTGGGAGCTTGAGTCATAGAGACTTAGCCATTGAATTCAAATTTTTCTAATTACTTTGTTCCGAACACTGCTAATACATTTAGACAGGAATTCCCAAACTACCCATATGAATGCAAGTTTAATAAACTGTTTTGCTTTTCCTTGTCAGAAGTTTGCAGTATTGTGCTTCCAGTAATTCTCATATTCATGCATTCCCATGCATATTACTGTCTTTTGAGCATGTTTTGTTTTGGAGACGAAAACAATTCTTTTTAAAAAATACACTTTATCTTTTTGTACTAACACAGCAAATGCTTTAATTCACCTCCATCATGTACCAGCAACACTTTAAGACAAGGAAGCTGCATAGTCACTAGGACAAGCTTTAGTTTAAATGTCTCATTCCTGTACGTTCTCTCCCTATTTAATGGAAAAATATGCTCCTTAAAAAGACAGCAGTCAACATCTTGCCTAGGTATGTGGAACTGTCTCAGGATATTACAGGAACCTAATTGCTGTTTTCTCTCTTTAAAGAAATCTACTTCTTTCTGAGAGGAAGCTCAGGGGGATAGATTAAATTAATTGCTTCATGAGACTAAGTTTTACTAGAGATACTATTACAGTATCAATCCAGAGCGATATTTTACAAAGATCAATACAAATGCAACATTGATACAAGGAACTCACTTGTCTCTTCTTGGTGATATCACACACAAGACAGATGACTGAACTAAACTGCTTAGGTGTCTCCCATGTCCAAGATCTTGGATGCCAGCCAGTGGGTTCATGGCAGAGGTGAAGGTGCTAATGCTGCACTGCATCATTGCAGTGACTCAACACTCAGGGGTGTTCTTGCACCTGGAAATAACTGCTCTGGCTACTGCTGGAAGCCCCACCAGCAGATGTAAAACACGCCTTCAACACAAGCACCCAAGTGAAAGAACCCAGGAAAACTATCAAGTCCAGTAAGGAGCTTTAAGAGACCAGGGGATCCCCACAAGCTCCAGAGCACTTTCTGGGTACACCAGAAGGACAGAGAGCTCAGTGACTGCCTCCACCTGATCACCCTGACAAATTAGATTTCTGACATCTACATTTCTGGTCACCTGCAAGCCAACAGGGAAAAGTAAAAAGCCCAACTTACTGAAAGCAGTTTGGTCCAAATACAGTGGCAAGATTGCAAAGATTCATCCTGTTCTCTACGTGATGTTCAGCAACCTTTACCAGAAACTGGCACAGGTACTTCAGCAGGCAGTAATGAGCATCAGGCAGCTCTTTAAGGAGTTCTTTCAAGTAACTTTCCTTCTGCATGTCATTTCTAGAGTCTAGGAAAAAGAAGAGAAGAAAAAAACATGTATATGGTTTTCTTCACTGTGGCCAACTTAATTACATGGGGGAGCAAGCAGCGGGAGCAAAAATTCACTCCTGCTTCTGCTCAGAGACACACAACCCTTCAGTTTTCCTCAGGGAATGCACATGTTTCTCTTGAGGCGCCATTTCATTCTTACCTTTATGCTGCAGCCTTTTTCCTGAGCAGATTGAGCAGTTGCTACCAGTCAGCTAAGAGCTTTAGAGCATGTTTATCCCCACCTGGCACAGCTAAATCTGCTTTAACTCCCTCTCTACCAGATCCTCAGATTCCATGCTCCTTCTGGATGTCATCCCTACTTCCCAAACCCTTCTCATACTATTAGTTTCCCTTCCCATGAAAACCTTCAAAAATAAGAAAGCAAGAATGGTCAAAGAGTCTCCTGAAATGCACAGTGTTATAATAGCACTACAATACCTTGTGTGGATGACAACTCTGCCATAGATTGAGGAAGGAGTCTTCCTTATGGGAAACAGACTTTTCTGGGCACTGCCACACATCAAAACGTGGCCTCATGTTAGAGAGTAGCCTTGTTATACTGTACATTCTTCTACAATTTAGGTATGGATAAAAGGTTTCCACGCTGAACTGAGTCACATCCAAGTATTAAAGTAAAAATTGCATGAACTTCACAGATGCTGTGTTTGTACAGACACAGGCGATGAACACAAGCGTGGCCTCACACACAGCTTCTGCTTAATTGTGTCCTGCTGCTGAAATTGAATTCACGTGCAAATTTTTTTGCTCCATTCCTCCATGACAAGAATACCTTCCAAAAAGTGATTTGCACCCACCAAAATCTTGGGTTTACGTGTCAATAAAAGCAAAGTTGGAAAACAAGTCAGTATTGCTTTCCCCTTATACCAAAACAGGATGCATTCGTCCTTGAAAATATAAATTTCTACTTTCCACGAAAGTGAAATGTTACTGAAACTTTCACATATGCATGAAAACCCCAAGGACCCTGCAACATCCTTTCCAGACAGAAGACCTCCTGCCCTGAAGGTTTTCTGCACTGATCTAATTATAAGCAGTGGCCATTAGCATGAGGCCATCTGTGCATTTCTAGCACTTTTTTCTTTATTTATCAGCCTTATGGGTTGCTGGTGCTGCTCTGCTGTATGCCCTGCTACCAGCAGACAGAGAAGACTGGCAGGAAAACATCCCACAGCTTGTGTTGCAAGCAAAAAAGAACATTTTACATTTGCTCCATGTTTTTAAGAGAGAAAAAAAAAGGAAGGGAAAAGAAAAATCTTTGAACACTGTTTAATGTATGTATAAACACTTCAGAAGTCTTGTCTTTGTTTTTACCTTTCATTTCTCAGAAATATTCCAGGGTTGGCCTGAACAGTGTTTCAGGAAAAGAGGTGCTTTGAAAAGAGGTTAGCTGTGAAAATTAGCAGTCTGTATAAAAATATATGAAAGTGACTCCTGAGAACTCAGCCGCTGGGTTGCAATATTATTTCTGTTTTACAATCAGACATTTTTTGTGGCTAATGAACAGAATTTATCCTGCAAACAGTTTGGCAAACAAATGAGGTTTTTTATATACTTATTTGTCACCTTATACAGCTGAAACTTGAGGGACTTTGTCTGTGTCCAGGCTTAGGACTCCTACTTTACCTGACATGCCTAATACTGTACATAGCAAGAAAGCCTTTTCATATGCATGCTGAATTCACTTTATATGTCTGTTTTGGTACCACAGACTTAGTATGAATTCTTTCATCACAGCAGACTAAAGTTTAAAATGCCAGTCAAATTACAGGACCAAACATTTTAAGCAACTGATTAATTATATCCTTTTCTTCTACAGATAATAAATTAGCTCCTTCAGAAAAGTCAAATATCATGCATCAAATATGCATTAAGCAGATGAGACAAAAAAAAATCTTATTTGCTTGCTTATCACAACCTTTTTTACAGTTACAGAGAGAAAAAAACAATCATGACTTTGCTGCTAGCAATCAGCTTGGCAACAGCCAGAAATCTGATCCATTATTGCAGCGAAATTTCAGTAGGCTTCTGAAGGCTGTAATAAAATGGAATAACAATAGGGAATTTCAGTGCACTTGTATTTGCACTGATCAAAGTGGACTGTACAGTCTCTGACTTGATTACTAATTATCTTTTTTGGGGGGCTTAAAAGAAAACACAATTAATTTCCATGTAGCCAAAACATTAAATTCACCTCCTAACATACTTTTCTTTAGATAACAAAGCAACTAGCGCCATGTTTTCTACTACAAATTGCCTGCAGTTAGTTAAGGAAAGCCAAAGTCATCTCTCAGAAAAAATGTACCTCTTCCATCACCATCACCCTATCATCTAATTAGGGAATGCCCTTGATAGCTAATTGGCTCTCTGAGTCTCCCACTGGGACTTTAGACTGATGGGTACTTTTTCATTTACTGGAGGAATTTCCATCCCTTCCAAACTAGAAAGATGCTAATAACCACCACAAAACATTCCAAACATAGGTTTGCACTCTGACAACAAAGTTATTGGGCTGGTGGCCTTAGTAGTATTTTCTGGGTAGGATGTCCCCGTTCATTAACAATGATGTTTTACAAGGTGATGTGCATCAACATCAAAAATGTTATTGCTGGGCACAGCCAAACCTTTGTTCAGTTCTGTACTTTCAAGAACAGAGACAGATATCACTTCACGAGATCATAAGAAATTACCCTAATTGGAGGACGTGGAGACACTGAGTAACATGAGGCAGCAAACCTTATTTACCTTCTCCTTGTGAAATGTAAGAAAGAAAATAGGGCTTCACTCTCTTTCTTCTCCTTCTCCAGTGAAAAGGAGAGGAACTCAAGATTTTCTTGCAAAAGAATGCAAAAATCAAAAGAATTTGTTGATTTTTCTGCTGATAACATTACATGGATTTCAGCTTTATTTTTAAAAATTCCTTTTATAATCTGTGGTGAATCTCAACCACAAATTATATGCATGCATATGTAGTATTCCATGCACTTTGTACAGTTTTCAGGACAAGTCTGCTACTGCTATCCATGACCGTATTTCTTCAAATATAGCAGCTTTTCAACTTTTTAGAGAGCGAAAACAGTCTTGAGTCACAACAACATCCCATTCTTTGGAGCATTCCTCCTTTACAGTTTGTTTCAAGTCAGTCACTAAGGTTTACTGAGCTGGTAGAGAATATCAGAAAAACATCAGAGCACCAGACTGGTTTATGCTATTCACGATTTTCAAGAACCGCATATCCAGTTCTTTTGAAAATTTTGCCTAAGGGAAAGGAGAAAAGTAAGAATGAAGGCTGAGAGGAAGGTACTCTCAAGGCAGACAAAGACATTCAACTTTTTCATTTTGGGAGCCTTCTAAAAGCCATGTGCAATAGACAGCATCTCAGCCAAGGCCTGTAAGGGAAGCCTAGCTAGATGAGGAGTCAGGAAAGGCTT
This sequence comes from Hirundo rustica, assembly GCF_015227805.2. Lineage (NCBI taxonomy): Eukaryota > Metazoa > Chordata > Aves > Passeriformes > Hirundinidae > Hirundo > Hirundo rustica. The sequence goes on along the minus strand of NC_053454.1, from coordinate 53,696,847 downwards.
GAAAGCGAGAATGAAATACAGGGGATTGGGCTGAGGAAAGGAACAAGACCAGAAGCCTCAGGCCATGTCTAGGCTCAGCAGCCAGAGGACACAAACACAGAGGAGCAAGGAAGCCAGCAAGGGCAGCTGGCACCTCAAAGCTAACTAGGGACTCATTACTGAGGAAGGAGTCAAGGATACAAGTGAAAAGGAAAGGCAGTCTCTCCGAAAATGTTAATTAACTAGAAACAGGAGTCTCAACAGTGTAGGAGGTACAGACACATTTGTGAGGGTGTTTTCAGTCTCATTTAATTGCAGTATACACCCACAGCTCAAACAAGAGGGACATATTTTCCAATAGTTCACGCTATTTCTGAATATATTGAGTGTCTCTGACAAACTAGAGACACAATCTAATTCCCCAGTTCATCTCTGTTCATGTTACTCCTTTGTGCTGCCTGGACTTCACTAAAGATAGGGAATTCCTGCAAACAGGTGTGTGTAATTGCTCTGCTCAAGTCTCAAATGGTCTGACCCCAAACAGCTCCAGTCCAGGAGCACAGAAGCCACGTAGCCACAGTGCCCTGACCAGTTATCTGTGCTGTGAGGTGAGGAAGAGAGCCTGCTGCTCAGTGTCATGCTACCACTGCGTAGCTTCCAGCTGCCTTGCGTGCTACCAGGCTGGAGGGCAGGCAGAAAAGCTTGCATCTGTCAGCAGCTCTCAATGTGCCCTAGGAAGCTGATCCTTGGCACAGAGGCAGCAGGTTGTGCTCTGCAGTATCATAGCACCCACTGGGCTGCAAGAGGAATTAAAGCATTTCTCTCCACCGCCTCAATCTATGGGAAGTGGGACTCCAGTCTCTCTCTCCCAAGAAACAATCTGCTTCAGACTCCATCCTTCAGATATGATCCTGCCCCAGAGGGGAAAAAAAAATCATGCCTTTTTGCCATCAGGAGGAGAAATGTTTTAAGTCCTCCTCATAAGAAGGCTGTCACCACAATCCAGCTTGAGACACCTCACTCTATCAATACAGCACTTTGCAGTGCTGTATTTATCCTTCATTCCAATACACTGGAGGAAGAGTACCCTTCTTTTGTAGCTCTGGCAAGTGTCATCTGCATAAAAATCCAGTTCCAAGAGTTTTTACTGCATAAAAAACGTCATCATCATATGGAAAACAGAAGTTACTTCTCCAGCTTGGAAATAGCTCTGATAACACTAAAATGACAATAAAAGCCAAAGGAAAAGGTTAACTTCATGTCACAAGAGCCTGGAGAATCATAGATATCTAACGAATCAGATTTGGTGCACTGCTGCACTTACCATGGTTAAAAGGTCAGCTCTCATCTATTCATTTTTACAGTCATTGTTCAGATCGAAATTTGACCTCTAAAATCCCCCAACACAAGCTGTATTTTCCGTTCTGCTTGTTCATGTAACTCAAACAGCTGCTGGCTACTAAGTGTTCTGTAAACTGACATGCTGATCCGAAAGGGAGCTGCTCCTTCCCTTCCACTGCCTCCCATCCCTCTCCCTGAAAAAGGCACGGCTGATCACAGGCACCAGACAAAACCATGCCAGCCATCACAGGGTGTGAGCAGAAGGAGGTATGTGAAATAGAACTCACATCTTGCTGCTGTCCACCGAAAAAATATACGTTCTACAGGATGAGCAATGCCAAGAAGCCAGAGTGACGAAATAGCATTAAACTTAATTAGACTGAGTAAGAAAGGAAAACAGAGTCTGTATTTCACTGCACCTCCACCGGAGGAGGGAATGAAACAACAAAAGGAAATTTGCAGTACAGTAGCACTTTGTCTTGATGAAAGCAAGTGACCTGTGAAAGGGGTAAGAGCAGTGCGTACAGTTCCTAGTAGGTACAGATGTCTTAAGAGTCAGTGATCACGATACAGAAGATAAGGAATGAAAAGCCAGAGGGAAGAAACAAGCTCGGGCAGGGATTGCTGTATGGGAGCTGCTAATTTCTGGCTGAAGTTTCTCAAAGTACAGCCCATTTTGCACAAGCGGGCACAGCTCTGCTCTGCAGCAAAGCCTCAGCCACAGAAGAGATTGTGATGGACTTTTTTTACCCCAGAACTCCCTGTAAGGAGCAGCTAATTTGACAGACACTGTGAGGAGAGCGGCCAACACCAAGGTCACTATCAGTGTGTCCCTGGCCTGCGATTGCAACACACGTCTCCGATCAACATCATTTACAAAGGGCGGCCCTTCCCAGCTCCCACTGCCACTCTCCTTCTCCAAGGGCACACAGAGAATGCCAGGACACACCACAATACACTACATGATGTTTTATGGAACTCCATAGTCTTGTCATTACGCTGAGTATTTATACTAACAAAAGTACTTCAGGATTTGAGGGCAGCATGCAGAGCTCTGTTTCACACAATGCTGCACAGGCTGCAGACAGCAATGCCAAACCAGCTGCGTGGATTTCCTGAACACCAACAGGACAGCTTCTCTCCTTCATAATTGAGCAGATTATTTCTCTTTGATTTGGTGACAAATTTGATAGCTGGAATTGAAAAGGGTTACAGCTACAGCTAAAATTTGTAATTTTTCATCCAGCTATTTTTAACTAGAGGAATCACTCTCTATCCATTTTTATAATAAGTAGAGTAACTATGCGTTCTTCTCAGGCCAAGATCTCAGCTGGCTTAAAAAATGCTGATAACAATCCCTAAAAATACACCAAAAGAAATCTAACCTAATCCTAAAAAAACATTTCCCATGCAAAGCTTCAACAGGAGGGAAATACAGAAGTTGTGACAGAGCTTGTATTTGCCTTCACTGCAGACATGTTGTAAAGTGGCTCCAGATTCAAAGTTATTTTTTAATAACCTGTTGACTCAGAAACAGTTTGACCTACTCTCTTCACAGTTTACAAAACGAACACCCAGGCACGCACTCTCCTGGTACCATTTTGCAACCAATACCCTTGCACATACTTTGATAAGTGAACAGATAACTCCTGCAATCCTGCACAGTTGGTTGATCATTTAACTGCAAGCAAATGCCCACCTACCAGTAAAGCTAATCTGAACACGATGAAAATCACCAGTGCCTTTCACAACCACTCATTTATGATGTATTTTCTAAGGCATGAAAAACCGCTCAAATTTTCTTCAAACTTTACAAAAGCCTTCCCCTTGCCACAACAGCCAACTTGCATTTTTCAACTAAGACTTTTTTTTTCCCCTAATCAAAATTATAATGGCACTAAGATCAATCTTATTGTGAAATACAGGCAAACTTAGCTAGGACGACACATCACAGTTGGATGGATTTTTGCAGAACTGGGTTCATAGGTTACACTAGTAACTTTATTTGGAAACAAGAAAGTTTGGTGAGTAAATCTGCTAAGTAACAATATCCATCTCATTTTCCTAGAAAGTACTGGGGGGATTTTGCCTTTCCTGTGGGAGACAGAACAAATTAACCTTTCCACAAACAGCACTGTTCACAAAGGACATCGGTAGTTGCTGGTACAATACACTAATATGACCTTTGTGGGAGAAGAGATATGGAACAGCAAAGGTGTGACTTATTTATTTATTATTAATCTACACTTAAGCTGTGATTTATGAGAAAGAACATAATTAAATACAGCTCATGAGTCAGACCTGGTGAAATCTAAAAGTCCCCAAAGAAGGCACAGCAACGACCAGAAAAAAAGGGACTTTCTTAAACGATAGCACCTTCCTACACAACACTTCCTGAACTCTATCCTTGTGCTCCAGACAACTTTACTAAATAGGGAAGGTATTTTACACAGTCCGCATACAACCTACAAATGTCTGCACTCAAGGTAAAGCACAAAGCTCTTCTCCAGTGCACCATAAACACCCTCTACAGCCCTCAAAACAAAAGAAATAAAGAAAACACATGGCACTACTCACTCCTCTTGGAAATGGCTAAACCTCCTCTCCACTGAAGGCAAGAAAAGTGGAAAGTAGAACTCAAGACAAGATTGTGAGAACTTTGCACCATCTTCCACCAGGGATGCATGTCAGAGAGCATGTTCCTCCCCTGCATCCTCCAGTAACTTCACCCACTCACCTCACAACTTCTTAAGAAAACATAAAGAAGAAGTGTTGGCTGCCTGCAGCAAGAGAGATGAACTGTCAGTGACCCACATGGTCAAGGAACAGGGCCAACCACACTTATCCCACCTACCACCACCAGAGATTGTCAGATACGGTTGAATTAGACTGAAACTTGCATAACTCTCTTTAAAATGATTTCTCAACTTTCCACAGCAGAAGAGGTATTCCTTCCTACGGCTGATCCACCACTTGAAGGTGGATGAGGAGGTGTACATACAAGAAAAAAAGAAGTCTTCCAAGTTGTGTGCTATGACAGGGAATAAAACATAAAGTCTGCTGTTACTTGCAAACTGGTTCTTTTTTTTTTCATGGACAATCACATTACTTAGTGTGAAGCAGAAACTTTGGCAGTGTTATGCTTTTGGCCCAATCTGACAAGCAGATGAATTTCTCATTTCTCAAGAGTCCATTACAATGAAACTGCCAGAAAACTCCCTACCAAACAGAAATAAATCTATCTATTAATCTGTGTAATTATTTTCTACAAGCATACCCAAAGAAACCAGCTGATCATTTCACTTTTTATTAAACAAATATAACTGCATTAGAAAACCATAAATAGTCCAGACTTTACCAAATACATGAGAAACATTTTTCTGCCTCTTGTAACAGAACTGCACATCTGGGAGCAGGTAAGAACTTAAGCCAAAGGAAAGCCAGAGGAACAAAGTGAGTAAACTAAGAAACCAGTTACACAGGAATAAAGTGCATTGAAGGACGAAGACTTACCCTGGTAAAGCTGAATGAACCTGGGATGTAAGGCAGACGTGATAATTCCATCTGGCAACTCTCTCAGAAACAGTTTGAGCAGGCTGGCTGCTGAGTACACATCACCATCTTTAACAAGTTCCACCTTTTCCCCCCGCTCGTACTGCAGACGCAGCTGCTCCACCATTTTCATGCTGCCGTTCACCCTGAAGAGACCTTCCTGTGTCATACCTGTAATTATATATTGATTTAAGATTGAGCTGAGCCACCTCATCCCAGTGACATGATGAAACAGATATTCTAGCTTAAATAATGCACATGTAGTAATACAAACGAGGGCTATTAATACACTAATACATTAAAAAAAAAATATTACTTTGTCCCCAGAAGTCAGGTGGTTAGATTATGATAAATAACAAATACTAATGACAAGATCTTGAGGCCTGGGATACTATTTTGAGAACCCACAATAATACAATGCCACTGAGCTGTCTCACACCATGAGAAACCAACTGAGACAAGACATTTTCCATTGGTATATTTAATCAGAAAAGGATCCTACGAAGGACTCTACAAAACACTTCTGTAGTTTCATTTTTGGAAGTAGCCCATTACCTTGAGCAGGACTGCCATACTCACACCATGTGATTACCTCCAGCTCCGTGTTCCAGGGTGTAAATGGTTTTAATTTGGTAACAGGTTCTTACCCATGACCATCATGAGACAAAAACATCTGAATATGTGCTGAGTACAGCAGTAACTCCATAATGAGTTCTGCAACTTTATGATAGTAGGAAATCTCAATGAGCAAACAATGTATCTTGGACAGCACAAAGCCCAAAGTATTTCACAATGAAAAGGAAATGGTATCGATCACTACAGGGCAGACACCCCACACTGGAGAAGGGAAATGTACAAAAAAGGAGGCTTCAACAGAGGAAGCCAGACTAATCATACTAAACTGAACAGCACTTTCTAGGCATTTGGTAAGATACAAAACCTTCTGTGAAGATGCTAAAACTGACCTCTGTAAATTGTTTTGGTTTTTTTTTTTACTAGAACACTTACACTTGCAAAAATTCTGCCTAATACTGTGTCTATACCTGCTTGTTCTTCCTCAGAAATGTAACACTAAGAGGATCGAAATAGGTATTGTTTTCATCAGTTCAGACTAGACATCAAGGAACTGCAATCTGACAGAATGCTTCCAGTGCAGAAAATCAATTCTGAGGCAGCAGAGTTTGTAGAGAAAAATAATCTCTTTTATTGGACCAGAAGACAAACTGCACTAGGAAGGGGAAAAAATGGACCAGCACACATTTTACTTGACTAATATGAGACACTGCTGGCAGAGTTTGCATTCCTGCGTTCACGACAAAATACATTCTCATGTGACATGCTGTGCTGCCATCTTCAGGGCAGAAACACCTCATCTCAATAAAGATTTTTCCTTTTGCAGCACTAGGTGAGCAAAGGCCACAACCCCCACAGAGATCAAACTTCATCAAACTTCTCTCCTTCTCCCTCACTCATTTATGGAAATAAAGAGAGGCTAGAACATCTTGAAAACAGTAAATAGAAACTACTAAATACAGCACAGGGAAATTCAGCTTCATCTATAAATTTGGAAATAAACAGCTTAATGCAAACTTAGTTTAAAGATGTAGCTACCCAACAGTCAGCTCAGCTTGGGTGTCTGGGCCTTTGCTAAAACTGCCTTCACAGTTTACTTCACCATTAATTCACAAACCAAATCTTACACAGATACTGGACACCCATTTCAACAAGTTTCCATATAAGAGGGTAACTTTGAGATCTCGCTTGCATTTTTGAGAAAAATAATGGATTTTATCTTTATCAGGGCCAGATAATCAACTTGGCATTCAGAAGCCCAACTAATCTCGCTGCAGAGCAGAAAACTTGGCTTGTTTAGTCCACGTTTGAGACACAGTCGTGTGGAATTCCAATCTTTTTATGGAACACAGAGCACAGCCCACAACTCGCAGTTAAGAGTGTCTGTCAGTTTCTGGTTTTGATTAAACCGTAAATGATGAAAAGCTTTTTCCACTCTTCCTCTTCCAGTGTCCTAGCAGGCCACTTTTCAGCCAGGTTGTAGTAGATCAAGTAAGATGCTGCTGTGTAAAGGTAAGATCATGCTTTAAATTTGCACTGTACATTAATCCAAGCTAATTTTCAAGCCATGTTTGCATCTATGAGCTTCTGAGGATCTATCAAGATACAGTCATAGAATCTAAGCCTCTACAATTGGATTATCATTACTGAGCAGCTGAAAAAAAAACCTTAGGGTAAAACCAGATGCAGCTCCTTAGAAGATGAAATTACCACCACAAACCTTTTCTACTGCTGACCAAATGTCATACAAGACATCTGTGCACCAGTGGCGCTCTAGGTTTCTACAAGGAAATGTATTTCAACAAGAGGAACTAAAGTCCCATTAAATGGATGCAAAGAGAAGATAAGAATCGAACTTACTTCCCTGAGGGGATTAATAGTAACTGGAATATATCTGAAAACCTGTAAAAATTTGTATCCCTTTTCAGTAATATTCTCTGATGGGATTTGTGTGCGTGCCTGTGATTATCTCTATACAGAGAAAGTGTTAAAGACAAATGTTTTGCAACTGGAATATGACACAAACCTTCACAAATGGAATACATTCCATTTATGAACTGAACAGCTTGTTTATGAGTGTGCTGCTACCTAACACCGTAGTTCACCTTTATAAACATACTAAAAAGTAAGTTCAGCATCAAGGCAGGAAAAAAAAAGAAGCAAACCACATACAGAAACATCCTTTACCTGTGGTTCCTGCCACAAAAACCCCCCACACTCCTCCCTTTGAAGAGTCTTACATAAAGAGCGCTACTAAGAAGGGACTCCACTACGCTTACCATGCTCGGTGAGGTACTCCACGATATTCCACACAACTATCGGGATTCCGTTTTTGCTCAGTCCCTGCTGCTGGAGCTCCAGGAGACTCACACCAAACACCTTTGGACAGGTTGTGTCCTTCTGCTTGTTCAGTGGAAGCACAGCTATCTTTTTCATGTCCTCCTTCAATCTCACAGCCGACTTGCTTTGCTTAAAGGAGCAGAGGGGAAAAACCCGTGCATTAGTCACATTTGCTGCAGAAGGTTGTGCGGTCACAAAACAAGCACATCCATCAAAACTGGCTTTTATGCTCCAGCATAAGGGTTTGGCCCCACTCAGTTTTAATCCACAGGAAAAAACCTCTGTGAAGTAGGAAAGTAAAAATGAACAGAGAAAACACTAAAAGAGGAACATGAATGTAGGTAGTCTGTCGGTAAGGGAGAAAGACTTTTGCAGACAAGCTTGTTACTAGAATAACAAGTAAAAGGGAGTAAGTAAGCAGGAGACTGCTGCTGTTAACTCATGAAAGTCTCATGGGTTACAAAAGCAACTGGACAAACACAAACAGTCCCAATACACCACCAGTAGCTCAGCTTGTCTCCAGGATGCCTGTCAGGGCAGTAATCTGGAGAAGGTTCACTGCACTCTTCTTCCAAATACTGTTTCCCAGGGATTCATTTTGGCCACTGTCAGGTGAGACGGATCCTTAACGAAAGATTTTCTGTTATGGTTAGTATCTGCTAAGTCCGAAATTTAATTACTGAGGTTTTAAAGTTAGAAAGGGACTATGTAATCTAATCACACATAACAAGGGGGGGTGGAAAACCCACTGCAGGATAAACCCTTAATCCCATAGATTCTTCTGGAGGAACAATATTCTCACAAGTTTTGGGTTGCAGAGACAGAGAAATCATGGGAGGACAGTTAATAAAACCCAGGGGAATAAAACAATACATAATTAATTTATGGGACTGATAATAGGCAGAAATCTTAATCAGCCTACAGGATTGCACATTTGGGAAGACAGTTCCAGGCAGAGCAGCAGCATCACCCACCACAGTTGCAATCACACTGCAGGAACTAGGAGCCACTGCTACCACGGAGTTTGGTGGCTTTGTTTAAGAAACCCACCACTGGCATGGTGCTTAAAAATAAACTTATTCCTACTGTGTTTCATTAACAGACTGGTAGTAGAAACTGTACACATGGAGAAAACTGTATAGTAACACAAAAAAGTGCTCAGACTCTTGTCTAAGTCTTGACATTTCACTGTGTTAAGACATTTTATCACAGCATACATATTTTATTTTAAACAAGCCTTTAAAATCTCTTCACTTGAGACACGATATTTTTACTGTACTGAAAGCAACATGAACATCTGCTATGTTGCTATTAAGCATGACTGTCCTTTCAGATATAAAATGATCTGGCAGCTCACTCACTTGGCTGTGCTTTTCCCAATAAACAGTTATTTGAAACATATGTGTGCTCTGCAGTCCCAGGTCCTACACAACACTCATGTGATATTTACAAAAGATGCTGCTTATATAAACATCACAAGTATGTTTTCTTATTTGTGAAACAGAACGGCAATACTGCATTATTGTGACAACCTTATAAATGTTTACAACGAACAGTAGATGCACCAGTGTTTGAACTAAAATTTGACTAACATTAAAATACCACATCTCTTTTAAAAAGACGTGTTCCCGTTCAGGGTTAAATAAATAATAAACAATATTTATTCCAGGGAGAGACATGACAAGGGAAAGATCATGGAGACTAGGTTAAATTCAGAAGACAGCAAAAATCCTTTGAGCAGTTTCTGAGCAGCTGTGATGCTCAGGGAGCTTTTCCAATTAAGGCCTTCAATTAGCCTCACAATCTTGCTCGGTTACAGGTTTCCAGCCTGTTTCAACATTCGAAAACCTGAGTCACTGAGTTGGATTTACTTGGGGAAACTCACTGTTTAAATCTGTGTGAGAACCGACAGACATTTGTCATGTCCACAGAAACAAGAGCAAATTTTTGAGCTCGTTTCAGGATCTGAAGAGCCTGCGCTAACTAGGAACAAAAAGTTATGTGGTTATCCAAAATACACATCTAACCAAAACCAAAATAAAGCCATCCCCTCAAAACAGCTCTGAAACAAAGAGTTCAGTGTTATGTTGCCTTATAGACGGAAGATCTGACTTTACCCAGGGAAAATCGAGTCCAAGAATTAATGCCCCTGCTGCTGATTTCCAAGACTGGGAAAGCAACTTAATCATCCCCGCACGATGCAGCCAAAAAGTGCCGCCCAGACACTCGGAAAAAAGGGCTATTTATACGCCACAGGGACGCACTTTTAAAGCTCATCCAACAACTTTAACGCAGGGAACGCGGCAGCGCACTTGGTCTCTGGGTTAAAAAAAAAAAAAAAAAAAAAAAAAAAAAAAAAAAAAAAAAAAGAGGGCGCGGGAGGGAACTAAAAGAAAACCGCCTGGAATCGCCTTGACGAATCTTTGAGCGGTAGCTACCGAGCGGGGGAGAAGGAGAAAGAAAAAAAAAAAAAAAAGAGAAAGAAGAAGAGAGAAGGAGAGCACAGATGGAGAGCGCTCGGGACGAGGAGAAGGCGGCGGGCCCGGACCGGCCTCCCTCGCCCCGGCCCCGCGAGAGACCCTGCGGAGGGCGGCAGCAGGAGGAGGAGGATGAGAAGGAGGAGGAGGAGGAGGCTGACCCGGCCGCCATCCGGCCGCCCCCGCTCCCGGCCGCGCTCCGCCGGCAGCGCCGCCCCGCTCCCGTGCCCGTCCCGCCGCCGGCCCCTACTCACGCGTACGGCCAGCGCCCCGGCCCCCATGCCGGCTGCCGCTCCGCCCCGGCCGCCCGCCCTGGCTGCTCCCGGCGGGCCCCTGCCGGCGCGAGCCTCGGCCCCGCGGTGCCGCCCGCCGCCCCGGCCCGCCCCGCGGCCCGCGGGGGGAGCGGAGCCGGGCTCCTGCCTCCCGCCGGAGCGGCCGGGAGGGCTCCGCGGGGGCGGGCCTGCCTCCCGGAGCTTCCCCGGGTCGTGGCGTGCGGAGCGCGGGCTCCGCGGCCGCGCCGGGCCGCCCCCGGGCATCACCGAGGCCCCGGGCCGCGCTGCCGGGACCTCCTGCTCGGTACAGGGCGGGGAGCGGAGCCACTCCGCTCCGCTCGTGTGCGAGCCCGGGCTCGGGCACGGCCGCTGCGAGTCTCGCCGCGAAGCCGCTGAGCCCGGTAACGTTAGCGGGGTGCGGGGGAACCGCAAGCGCGCCCGCACGAAGGGCGAACGGGGCCGGGCAGCGTGGCCTGGAGACCGGGCAGCAGGGCCGAACAAACCCCTCGTTGCCGCGGCACTGCCACGTCCCCGCAGGGCAGGATGCCGTGCAACACTTGGCCCGAGTCTGGAAAGCGTGAAGCAGTCCAAGCGTTGCCCCCCGTTGTGGTTTTCCATCTAGGGATATGTTGGTGCGATAGAGAAAGGTTAAAGCGAAAAGCGGAGGGGAGGATACCCCCCACAGCTAGCCACTGCCAGCCGTCACAGCGTGGCAGTGGCAGGGAGAGGACTGTACTTCCCCTAGTGCCCTTCTCCTGGTCGCTGCCGCCCAGAAGCAGTGTTTGTCCTAGAAATTCAAATTACGCTTGAAATCAGAGCTAGGGAATTGAGGCTTTTTTTTTTTTTTTTTTTTTTTTTTTTTTTTTTTTTTTTTTTTTGTGGTAGAAAAAGCACAACACACACGTGCTTATTTCTACATCCGCTCAGACGCAAGCGCCACTCAGCAGGACCTGAGCATCAGGGTAGGAGGGAAGATCTTTGGAAAGTGCGCCTCTCAGAAATACTTGACTCTGGCACAGGGACAAAAGGAAGCCTAGCCAAGTAGAGAAAAGGAGAGGAAGAAGAGCGATCTTTTCTATGTTCAGTTTCTGTTTTCCTCTCTTAAGACACTCTAACCTGAAATTACAACTTTCCCAGTTGGTAAATTTCCAGAAGTTTAACTTAGTTAGCATTGACATTTTAATTTCACTTTAGGACTCTCAAAGTGGATTGATAGAGAATCCTCCTTCCTCTCTCCTCCTCTTTACTGTAAGTCTCTATCTTTTCACATGAATGTGAAAAGCCCTTCTTAATCCTAATTGCAGCTTCACTGGGAAAACCAGTGACGTGCTTCAAATTGTAACCCAGAGAGGGAATGATGAGAATCTGCAGCTCCTTGGAGACTCCAGTGGGGGGTGAAAAGTTCAAACACGAACCCACAGCAGTTAACAGCAGCTATGGCATTAAAACTTTCATAAATACATGTTGAGAGGTAGCAGGTACATGCTCATGCGATAAAAAGCAAGGCCAGAAATCGAGCTTTAGCAATTGTTTATGAGAGCCTAGAAAGTCACACTTTCTGTCAAGCCACTGGAGCACTTGGGGCTATGAAAGGCTGGTAACTTTTCTCTGTGTTGATAAAGACACTTCAGTACCAGCTTAAAGTTTTGAGAGAGCTGAAGGCCAGCATACTTGTTTCCTGTGTGTCAGAAGAATCAATCCCAGACTGAAACTTCCACAACTGCCTTTGTCCCCTCCTGGCTTTACACAGGACCAACAACCCTTGTTCAGGGCAGAGAAGGATTTACCTGAACTTTTCTTAAGCCAGCCTAGAAGTAAATGGATTCCTTCCTGTACCTTCCACCCTTCCCACAGAGACATGTTTTTATATATCCTGATCTTCTCCTCCCTGCACTGAAGCACCACCCTTCAGGGTGACTCTTCAAAAAAAAAAAAAAAAGAAGGTGTAATGAATGGGAGCCAGCAGTATGTGCTACTGGTGCCATAGAAATCAGCCAAGACACTCTGGTATTTGACTCTAGGTTGCACGTTACTCAGGAAGCCTTCACTATTTTCCTGCAAAAAATCCAGAAAATCCTTAGAAAACAAAAAATCAGAAGCAGAAGAAGCAGTCATACCTATCATGGAGAAGCAGAAAATTCCCCAAAGCCAACAACACAAAACACAACTCAGTATACAGCTGCCATTATGCTATTCCATGTTTTCTGGCTAAGATGTTGCATCAAACAACTGTCTTTTCCCTTTTCTACTCTTGAGGAATGTAACACTGCATGGTCAGAGCAGCCACAGGATGAATATTTATGCAATTTATCATAGAATACGTCTAGAGCCATGAGAGCTCAAATCAGAGCAAATGCATTGTGAAAGACTGGTGAAAAGTCAGTGAGACCCACAAGTCGTGTATGGCTGGCTTTTGTCATAATCACGCCCACCTACCTTGGGTCATACTGTTGTTTCCTGTAGTTCTCAACTATGTTGTTATATTTGTGTCAGAGTAGCTCAGTGGCTTTTTAACATGCTTGTCTTTTCAGGGCAGCCAACAGAATCAATTCACTTGCTGAGATACACCCCTCCATCCTCTTCTCTCTACTTCCACATAACTGCTAATTGCTAATGTAAAAGCATTGCAAAGAACAGGCTAATCATGCAATGAATCAAAAAAGAGGGGGGAAAAAAAAAAATCTTCCCTTCCACTTGTTTACAAATAAGGCACTTAACCTCAGATGTTGAAACAACATTCCCAGCAGGGAAGAACAGCTGGGGTAGTGTTAGAAGTTCAAAGGAGCTGCCTTGCACCTCTTCGTGAATGATGCAATATATTGCTTTAACCTGATTATTATTCATCATTTCCACAGTGACAGCAGAATTCAACACCCATTTCATAAGAGCCAACATAAAAACAGGCTGCTGTGAATTAAGTGATTGCTGCCAGCTCTGTCATCCTTGACCATTACTCTGTTCCCTCCTGCCTATCCCAAGTTGCCAGCTGCAGGACACTTGCTGTGACCTTCCAGGGCACTCATGGGAAGGTCAGCCCAACTAAACACAGGGCATACTCTAGCAAGCCCTGGCAGCTACAGGTGAGAGCAAAAAGCAAAACGATAATCCAGAAGCAGCTGGAAATTGCCAGATCGACACATGAAAGAGAGTAGGTTTAGATTAGGTATTAGGAAAAACTCTGTACCGTGAAGGTGTTGAGATGCTGAACCAGGCTGCTCAGAGAAGTCGTGGATGGTCTATTCCTGCGAGTGTTTGAGGCCAGGTTGGATGAAGCTCCCAGCAGTATGGTCAGTGGAAGGTGTCACTGCCCGTGGCAGGGGTGTTGAAACTATGTCATCCTTGACATCTCTTCCAACCCAGGACATTCTATGATTTGGCTGAGAGATTTGTCTGTCATTAAGTAACTAAATAATTCTCATCCAAAAAGCAATAACAAGACATAATTTCTTAGAGAAAAAAAGAAAAAAGGGCATGCAATAAAAACGTGTGATTCACTTCAATCAAGGCATCTGTGTGAAGGTTTTGGAGTCAAAATAAAGATGACTTTCCCCAGGATGTTGTAAAAGAATTAACATTTTAAATATCTAAAGCTAGTATTAATAAGGGGTGGTAGTGTTGCTTTTGGAACAAATACATGGCTATCTTGGATTTTGCATGAAAACCAGAAAGTGAAAGGGACTAGAAACTATCTCATTTTCTCTTCATTGTGTTGTCAAAATGAAAAAAAAAAGAAAAAAAAAAGAAAAAAAAGAAAAAAAAAATCCTCTAGGCAGAACATGGAGGACAGAAAATTAAACCCAGCATTTTTGAGAGCTCTGTTACTGAAAGATAAGACAATATAAACCCTACAGAAATGGCAGGTTGAATTTTTAATATCTTCACATCACCTTGGCCCTTCTCGGCAGGGGAGGATGTAGAAGAAGGAGAAATCTGATTCAACAGTTATAATTCTGAAGTAAGAAAACAAATTGTTGTTCTTGAAACACAATTTGCAATTTCATCAAGCCTAAATAACATTGTTCTGCTGCTCAGTATTACCTTGTTATTTATAACATCCTACTTTACTTACATGAAATTTTCTTTAGAAAAGACAGTATTTGTTGGAGGCACTCATTACAAGTGACTTCTCTGAACGTCAAACACTCTGAATAATGAGTCATCACAAACAGTACTGCAAAAGGAATCAGTGGTGATAAATAGGAAAAGAGGATTTATAAATAAATTACTTTTTATTGTAGGTCAGCAATAGAAATGTACAGTACCTACATTTTCAAATAGTATTGGGGGGGGAGTGATTAGAGCTGTTCACAAAGATATCAGTGGTCCCAAGCTGGTGATGAAAGGATGTATCACCTCATAACATGGATGATGAAAAATGCAATTTTGTGGGCTCAGGTCCCTTTTATCCTCCTTTTATGTGTTCAAGACTGAGTAAATGCTGGCTGAGGGGCTGAATATGCTGAACACCTGTCTTTAGCTCAGAAGGAACGGGAGGCTTCATTACACCAACATACAGAAAAAAGAGATGTATGCAACATAATATTTTCTACCAAAACCTTTCAGGGGCTGCCCATTGTTATGTTATGTAATGAAGCCTGTTAATTATTTCAGCCAAGCTGCCACCACTGCCAGCTAAACACCAGACCTGCAGGGCCTTCCCTGGCCACATTTTAGCCTGGATTTCTTCCCTTGGCCACTTGAGACAGAACATTTGTAGATATTTGATGACTCTTGAAGTTGAAAATGTAAAATAAAGCAGCTTATAGAATTGATTTAACTGACTAAATCAATAGCCAGCTATTATCTGACTAATCATTAGCTCACTAATCTCTACTTAGTGACTCACAGGTATTTTTAGGGGGAGGTTTGCCTCTTACTGTTGCTGCAATGATTTAAAATTTGAGATGGATTTGCAAGGAGTTCAAATTGTTTATGGCCAACTACATCACAGAGGTGTTTTAATTTCAGCAAAGATGAGAAAGAGGTGTTTTTTTTTTCCTCCCCCAGACCCCAGCATCCTTCAGTAATATAAAATTATTTAAGAAAGACTAAAATTTGCGAATTTTCAGGCTCTAAATAATAGCAACAAAAGGAGGTCCCTGAGCGGGCAAGGATCATGGAGAGTGATTCCTGCGGGGGAAGAAGCGTGTTCATGCGTGGCCTAAAGTCGGGCTTGCATCCCCATCTTGTGGCGGACGGGGATGGGTGCAAGGAGCAGAAAGGAAAATCCGCCCGTGGCCGAGGGTAACCCGCGGTTCCAGGGCCAAGCAAGCGGCCGGGAATGCATAGGGAATGTCCTCGGCTCGGTAATTGCGGCCGCGCCGTTTCTAATCTCACGCCGCATCAAAAAAAGATACTCAAAGAAAATCCTGTCTTGGTACAAAAAACCAAAACGACACAAAATAAAACGAAACAAAAAAAAAAAAAAACAAAACCAAAACAACAACAACAACAACAAACAAACCCCTAAAACCCCCACCCTAAGCCAACACCGCGCCACCCACCAAAGGACGCGTTTCTGAAATCTCAGCACAACTGCATTCCGAAGACTTTCACTTGGTGTAGAAAGTGTCTCCATCCCAGCACTGTGCCAGTCGGCAATGTGCTTGCCAAGCTTTAAGAACAGCGTCCTCTTTTCTATCCCATTTTATCAGGGGAAACATGAACTTAATCCCGCTAATTTCACAGACTGCTGGTAAATTTTGGGTCAGGTCTGTACGTAAAAACCACAGAAACCCAGCAGCATCAACAACAACAAAAACCCAACGTGACATGGGAAGATCAGAGTGCCAGAAATTGTAACAAACCTACAGCAGAACAATAAGATTTCACTAGAAAGCCTGTGAGAATACTGATGAGCTTTAATAGCAGATAAAGAATGTTTATTCCCTCTTTTCCTCTCCATCTCAGCCCCTACCTCAGGTTGTGAGTCAACCTTAGCAATTAAACTGTAAAAGAACAATTGTTTTAGAAGAATAGAGAACACCATTTCATACTCTATCCCCCAGTGAGCTACACTATCCTAAAAATTACGCATAGACCCTACTAGAATCTGGCTGGGCACAGGGCGATGTTGTGTGAGCTCAGCTAACGGACGGTAATCAGGCAGCCTTAGCCAGGAGTGAAGATTTGGGCTTAAGTCAACTGAAAAGAGAATCTGAGCTCTTGAATCTGGGCTTGACTTTGTGAAAATGTTGCAACACAGCCCCCTGTGTTTGGGATGCTGCTATTTGTAGAGATCCAGTCACTCCAGGCAACTGTCAGAAAGCAGGGAAGGATTTCCAGCATTCCCCAGGGAGATAAATGAGGTAAGAGTAATAAAAATGGGAGGACAATAAATGAGGGGGTTTTTGCTATCATATTTTGGTAAAGGAAATCTTTTCACTATTACATATCAGAAAAGCTTCATCTTTCAGTTACCAGCTACATGTATGTGACAGCCCAGGTTTTCTTTTATTTTCCTGAAATATAATTTTTTATGTTTATGGGCTTAATCTTGCATCCCGTTTCAGGAAGAGCTGGCAGCTCCGTCCCCACTGCTGCCTGCCCAGGGCATGGCTGGCAGCAAAAGCAACACAAGGCAGTTGGGGCCAGCTGCTCAGAGCAGTCAGGATATTTTTCTCCTCAGTAACTCTCTGTTTCTCAGTGCCTCTCTGCACTACAGATGTAATAGCAATCTTTGCAATGAGGGAAATATATCCACAAAACATTAACCTTTACCATGATTGTTACAAGTTAACTTGGCAGCCTCAAAGATGGAGCACCAGCTGTCAAATTACAGTCGGAGTCATTCACCCTCCTTAAAGTGTAACTGGGAAGAGGAAGTACTTGCACATATGTCCAAAGTCAAAATATTGTGAAGTCCTACTCACAGTGGACCATGGCTATGAGCATTGATTCTTTTGTCGGAAAACTTTGTTTCTATTTGCTTTGAACATTACAAAAGGTGCAATACGAGTAGAAGTTGCCTCTGAAGAGCCAACACGGAAAGGGAATGGAAATCATGTCCCTTATTGCAGGGTAAAATGAAGCATGATCAATAGGAGAAAAAGGCATAGGCTGGGACTAAATAAAATTTCTCTACATTTGGCATTTTGTTGCCTTGACAATACAAGCCTGTGTAAATGGAAAAAAAAAAAAAAAATCTCTGAGTAGCAGACTGGATGGAGCCACATCTGATGCTGGGAAAGGATCCTGCCCATTAATTTGTATGAGCAGAGAAGACTACATGACAGGATTTGGGCATTGGAGACAAACCACTCGAGAGGAAATTTGCACTTAGGCTCCCTGGTGGAAACATAAAACATTTGCAGAGATGACCCTGCTTTAGGAATTTCTGCTCCATGAAGAGTTTGTCATTCCCCCACAAGGAAGGCAAAAGTCATCCTGCACGGTAAAGCTCTGAGGCCATATTGTGGCCACCCAGCTGCTTGCAGAGGATAAGAAGGAAAATCTTGTGTTAGCTGTTATTGCCCTACAAGTTGGTTTTTATGATACTTTTAAATTATCAGGCCTTTACCAAGTGTGTAAGATAATCACTTTGACAGCAAATGGCATTTTACAAGTTGATTTACCGCAAAAGTCAGCATTCCAGTTGAAGCCAGCTCAGATGGCCTTCAGAAAGTAACCTGTAACAAAACCATTGATTACGTGTTCTGGTTGGAAACTGTGCATCCTGGAGCCAAGAAAAATTCAGTCACTCCACATTTTGTGGATCTTATTTTTTCCAGGTTTTACAGGACTACTTCACTGCCTGGAAAGCTAGTGCCAAGGAGACATCTAGAGCTCAGCAGAAAAAAAAAAAAAAAAAAAAAAAAAAAAAAAAAAAAAAAAGTTTTCATCATAAGAACTCTTTTTTCAGTAACACATTCGCGCACACCATTATGGCTGAAAAATCTATTATTTCAAGTCTGAAATTGCCCCACCACAGCTCATGGACATTCCACCCAGATGATCCCTTCTCCTATCCTTTTCCTTAGCTCAAACTCCAGCATGGCTGCAGCATGACAGTGAACCCTGATGAAAATCCTAGGATCTATGATGTGGTGTGTTTCCAGCTGAATCAAAGGAATACCAGCTGTGCTGTTCGAGGTATGGCCGTAAGTTCACTGTGTTCAGTCCTGCTTCATGGAAGGTTAATCTGAATGAAGATAAATGCAGAAAAGAACCAGTAGGATCAAGCAGAGAGGAGAAAATTCAATTTGATGTTGGAAAATGAAGACTGAAAACAAATATGATTGTTTATGCTACACTATAATAAACTCCAGAGAGAGGAGAGGGTTGCAATTTATGGAACAACATTAGCAAAAAGTCAAACCGGTCTATGTGGCTTTTGAATAACTTTAGGGTGGAAATAAAAAATTATTTAAAACCTAGCCAAGTTCTGGAGTAGCCTTTTGTATGGAGGAATGAAGGCCAGAAACCTAATTAGGCTGAAAGTGGATTATATGATGGGAATGTTGCTGCAGTAGGAAGCAGTTCCTGAGACTCAGTAGATTTTTTTCCTGTCTGTGGTTCAAGGGGAGGCCTGATAGGGAAGACACATGATATGGCAAATTTGGGTCACACTGTTTTACAGGAACTGAGTTTCCAAATCAATTTTTTTTTTTTTTTTTTTTTTTTTTTTTTTTTTTTTTTTTTTTTTTTGAGTTTGGGACTTTCCCTTTTTCCAGCAAAAGAAGACTTACTCATGGGAAGCAGACACACTCCACAAACATGCTCATTTAGTCAAGAAGATATTTCCCACTGAGAAATCATTCATCTGGAAATTTTCAAGTAGCCCCTGCACTAACATCTGCTTGGATTTAAACCCCTTGGGCAAAGGCCTCCTCTCCTTGTTTTTCAGTGTCAAACACCCTTGGCAGTATGGATAAATAAAGAATTACCAGGCAAGGGAAGTAGAGTCTGTCCAGCTTTTGCTATCTCCCCTTTCCATGGGCTGTCCATGAGAGGAGAGGGCAGGGAGTGACCCTGATGCACTCAGACAGCAGCTGGGTTGGAGCAGGGAATGCTGCAAAAATGTAAACTATACAATGAACCTGACCACAGAAAACTCAAACGTGGCTTTGCAATGCACAGGCTCTGGATGAAATAAAGCTGAATGAAAGAGTAAAATAATAAATAACAATGAAGTACTGCTTTCAATAAACTAGCCAAGTGTTGTGTTGGATGAAACAGGAGACATCTCAAGAAACCAGGTGTCCTTGTTTAGGGCAAATTTGGGAGAAAATACTGAAAATCATGTAATTATTTGAAAAAATATTTATAGTCCATGAGGAGAAAAAGTGGGATTGAAAAACATGGGCTTTTTTTTTTCAATGATCCCATTACAAAATTGTTCTATTTAAGAAGAATTAAAGTGTTATGCATTGCAGCTGAACCCTTCTGTCCTACCTGCCTGTTCTCTCATCCTGTGAGTCACAGAACTCTGTATATCTTATGCATGTGAAATAACAAATTTTCTTCCTGGAGAAGATGAATCTTTTGTCAGGTCTTCCACATTTTTGCCACCTACAAGTCTTTTGGGAAATGCTGTTCAACAAGCTTGGGTTAGCAGGGAATTCAGCTCAGCTCTTTCACAAAGCTTTTTAAGAGCTTGATTATCAACAAGATGTGCACAGGGTGCTCAGGCACATTCGTTTTATGATCTCACACTGCCCAGAGCTCAGGAGTTCCGAGTACAGTGCATGATTTTGGTTTGTACCCCGGCTCCTTTGCAATGTCAGCTAGCCAAAAAAATAAAAGAATCATGCCCTCCTGCATAGACACACACATAGTATTCTCCCTGCTGCAGAAAGGAAGGATTCTCCATGCCTGGGAGCTTCTGTGGAAAAGCAGTGGAGACAGCAGCTCTCCTCCAGTGCGTCCTTGCTTGTCACAGCCTGGCCAAACAAAAAAAGGACGGGCACACATCTCACTCAGACATGATTAATTGCTCCGATTTACCCTTGTGGGGTTTTTTTTTGCGTTTTAGTTTTTTTGTTTGTTTGGGTTTCGGTTTATGGTTTTTGGTTTTTTTTTTTCCCACAGCCTTCTTTTTCTGCTGTAGCTGCCAGCTGACCAACTGATTTAGTGCTTTTGCTGGCTCAGAGGCTGTAAGGTCATTTTTACTGCATCGCTCCCACACAGCTCCTAATGATTTGGAGTCACAGCACCCTTGCCTATAAAAGGGAACATAAAGCAGTGGGAATCACTGCCACTTGCTGGGCCTGTCCTGAGTGGAAACAGGACAGTCTCCATTAACAGATAATTGTGTTTACATTTCACAGCCCATAGGGGTATTAAGGGTCCTGCGGGCACCAGAAAAGGTCAACGAGAACAGCGTAGTTTGGCGTGAACGGAACAATTATGCAGCCCAGTTTGCTTGAGGAGTTGTATTGACCATGGCAGGAGCGGAGCACAATCCCCATTTCCCGGTGAAGGTATGGACGGATCCTGCAGCGCCCTTCCGTCAAGGCCTCCGTAAGCTTCTTTTGCAATTTCTGCTCCCAGAAACATGAATTCAAGTACCTTGCAGAGGCATATAACACAGCAGTTCTGGGAATGCTGAATCTACAGTGAAAAGCCGGCACAGCATACAGATGTGATATATGCCCTAAAGTTAATTCACGTTTGAATATGTCTGTATTATAATACACCCATATAAAGTATAAGTTTTATATTTGCCCAATTATTTTGTAAGAAAACGAGACAGAAGCCACACAAAGGGGGGGTGCAGGATGTCTCTGCTGGCAGCACGGTACCAGCAAAAGGACATGACAACTATGCTAAGAATGACATAGAAATACCTCTGCCGGGAAACTCTGAAAGGAACACAAAAACCATGGAAGAAGCAGATAAACAGCTCAGGAACCGAATGATCACATCAGATCCATAGCTCATCTGACTCCTCCAGACATTATCATATCTACAACACACCTGGGCTCAACGATTAAGGTCATTGTGTACCCAGGAAGAACTATTCAGGACACCCAGACCCGAACATGAATAGTTAATGAAGCTGCTGCAGACGGGGAAAACATTGGAGCCGCGACTTTTCTCAGCGATCCTGTGTATAAAAAGGGGCAGCTTCAAGCCAGAAATGTGAACTTGGGGGGTAACAGACTGGCAGAGTGTGTTACCATGGTTCACCCAGCGCCGACCCCGGGCTGTCCTTTTAATTGTGGCTGTCCGAGACTGTCATTCTGTCTCTCAATAAAATTCTAAATTTTGATTTCTAAAATTCGGTCTATCGTATTTATTACACAGAGGTACCTAACAGCGCAGGATCACAGCGCTGGTGTGCACTACTCACCCCTGTGTGAGCGCTTCACTGCGCACTCACGCTCTTGGGATCTGTCTTCATGAATCCCCTTACAGTAGGGTCAGGATTCAGACGTGGAGAAAGCAGCAACAAGGTGATTTTCATGGCCCTGTCCTGCTGGGAGTTCTTGCTAATAACTGCTTTAATTACAGAACGCAGTGCATGATGGCACATCTCATCTATCCAGCCTCATGGGTTTGACCGATCTGTACTCTGTTCTCTCCCTACGAACTTCTTTCTTTCTGTCCCACTGATCTAAGTGGTGTGCAAAAAAAGGTCACTCCCCACTGTCGGCACAGGGGTCTCAGAGAAAATTTTCAGGTTACTGCCGATAGACTGAAGACATTTTCACCAGTCAGGAGTACAAAGTAGAGGCTTGGAGTTTGCCTTGGAGCAACTAAGCTGATCTTTGCTTTCAATTACTTTTTACAGACGTTGGCAATGGACAGAAACAGGCACCCATCAGGAACTGAGAGCAAACCCTCTCCTGAGGAGAGGGGCACCAGGGCTCTCTCTGCCAGCTCAGGACCACAGGGAAATCCCCTTTATCAAACCGCTCTGATTCATGGGCGGCCAAATTAGTGACATGAAGGCTAGCAGGTCCCAGGATAATTCCAATTAAATGCATTTGTGTTTAAGGACCTCATAGGACAACAGCAGAGGGACTGGAGAAAGGTACTGAGCTGGAAAATAGGCTGTGCATGCTATGGTGCATTGTGGGGAGGAAAGGGAAGTGCAACATGGGGCAGCAGGGAAAGTGAGGTCCTGCAAAGCCCAGGAGCTACTCAATGACATTTCCTCCTGTCGCATACAGTGAAAATCCAAGTGCTTCAGCAGTGCTGAAATACTTCACAAGCACTTGGCAGTGGTTTAGACATGTTGGATCATAAGTTAACTCGATAATTGATGAGTACAAGTAGGAACCCTGACCTTCCCAAGGACAGGTGCTTGTTCACACCATCACTGCTGCCCCATCAGACTGTTGCTACCCTTAAGCCACTAAAAACACCTCAGTTTTTCAGTCAGCTTCATAATTCACAGTCAGACAGGGTCCTGAGTGTCTTGTAAGCACCGGAATGTTCTTCCCCTGTTTCACAGTAGATATGAAGCTGTCTAATCTTGAAATCCAGACAAAACTGATGCATCCAACTGCTTGACGATTTTGCTTGGATTTGCTTTTTGTTTTGTACTTTTCTGTTTAGCAGATCTTCCAACTGCTGTGATTTACTGACTTTCTTGTGGCATAGATGTATCCAACACCCCCGAATTCTGCAGCAAAAGAACACTGTTTATTCTGCATCACTCAGAACTGAGGAGGAGCTTTAACGAGGGCTGTCTGTATGGCTTTAACTTGACCCCAAATGCAGATGCATCACTCATTATAGAGTCCTTAATGACACAATTACACAGTATTTTTCTTCAGAGAACCCCTTGCCAATTTACCACATGAGGAGTGTTTTCTCCTTTGCTGCTGAGTGTCTCACCCTGAGCCTTGTGCTGCACAATCAGGCTGGCATATTTCCTGCAGAAGATTCCATCAGAGGGGCAAAAGGGACCAACCCCTTTGTCCACCCCATCCCAGCCCTTGCCCTAACCACAGTCACTGCTGAATCCAGTCATTTGTTTCTGCCAGAGTCTAGGGGGCCTGAGGGACATTAGGTTCCTATGATTGTTGGCTGAGGAAAGGAAAGAGGTAATTTTCATGCCCTCCTGCAGGGTTGATATGCCTGTAGGCTCACACCAGTATCTTTCCCCTTAAAATCCATGTCCATACCCCAGGTGTCCTTGGCTCTGCAATACTGGAAACAACTGCTTTTTTTTCCTGGTACTCATTCCCATGTTGATGCTGGCCACTTAAAATTATTCTGTTTCCTTGCCTATGATTTTTTTTTTTTTTTTTAATCTTTCAGTTCCCTGGGGCAGAGCGCTGGCTCTGTGAATGCTGGAGAGCAACTAGCAGCAGCGTGAGAAATTGAATTCCTTGTAAAAAAAAGAAAAAAAATTAGATTTCTAAGTGAAACATCCTGTCCTGGAACAACAGGGGAAAAAACAAAACAAAACAAAACAAAAAACAAAACAAAACAAAACAGAGGAACAAGAAAAGTTTGTCCTTTTTAGCAAGAGGGGGTAAATTTGGACTGCATAATAAGGTGGTGCCTTTCCAAAATCAGGGGTGGGGCTGGAGCATCCAGGGACCTTCAAAACACTCTCTTTGGGATAAAACTCCCTTTTTGTAGACTAGAAAAGGGATTATGACTCTGCAGACCCAAGAGGTCCAAAGTCTCATGGTATCCTGGGAGGGGAAAAGAAATTAAAGTTTGCATAATATGCAGGCTGCCATTAATCTGACCTGGGCAAAGGACAGGGATCTTGTCATCCCCCAAAACTCAGGCAGCTATTTAGACTGTGCACTGTTATAGTCTCCGATTTAAACATGTAAATTGCATTGTTAATGAAATGCACAAGGGCTTGTATCAGCTTGTATGATTATAGTTTGGGTTAGCTGATGAAGAGAATGAATGCTCGAAGAGATTTGTCTCCTTATCTGGCTTAGTATCCAGGAGCATCCACTGCTTGTACCTTGGGGATGGGAGAAAGGGAAGGTTGTGAAGGTTTTGCAGAGAGGCAGGCACAGTGGGTTGGTAGAGAGCATGAGGAAGTGATACTGGCCCCCAAATTGGCTTAAGGTCTAACAAAGTTAGGTGGAGAGGACTTGGCAAAGAGCTGTAGGAAGAGTACTCTTGGTGGGATGGGATGCTTTGGTGACACATCTGAAAGGGGGGCTCCAAGAGCTTTGAAACAGATCTGCAGAGCACTGATGAGAGACTGGCCATGCACACTCCCAGCCTTGAGAACACGGGTGGGTGCAGTACCTCTCTAGCATCACTGCTGCCAGGAGATGAGGAGAAAAACCTCTTTAGGTGCTCTTTCCTCATTTTATTTGTTACCTCTGCTGTTATAATGCAGATCTTGTGTGCTGCTATCCCAAAGGCAGTAGATGGTGCTATTGAGAGCACTATTAATGCATATGTTAATCAAGTAAAAATATCTCTAGAAGAACTAAATGCTTGTGTTTGCCTCATATTCATCATCTCAAGTAACCTCAAGGCACTTGCCAAGATTTAAAACCCGCATTTTTATGTCAGCTCATGTTCAACCTCAGTGCAGCCACTCTTGTGTGAGCCCACAGGCCCTGCTCCTGAGAGAAGACAGAAGATAGCAGACTGATGGTAAGTGGCAGAGAGCCTTGCTACTCCAGATCCCACTGAGGCTTGGAAGATAATTTCAGGAAGAAGGATGCAAACAATTGAGGCTGGAATCTGGCAGGGCTAATATAAATCAAACTAATCTCATCTTTACAAGAGAGCCCTTAACAACTTGAGGTCAGGTTGTCATCTCCATTATCTCTTGGGAAGAGGTGTTCTCAAAAGCCAGCACTGATTACCCTGTTGGCACATGGTAGCTGCTCTGCTGCTTCTCAGAATGGGGACTTGTGATCTTGGTCCCATTACAATAATTGACTGTTGTTAGTCTCAAAGTAGCAGCTTCGGCCAAAGCCATGGTTCCCGGGGGGGGGGGGAAGAGATGGTGCAAAGATACAGCTCTTGCCGGAAACAATTTACAAATGCAACTGCTCCACCCTGAGAAATTCAATTACATCAGCAGTATCACAAAGCTGACAACACTAACTTCTGACTCCAGACCAGTCATATTTCCAGGAACAAACTAAACTCTTTTTGCACCCTGTACAAAGTTTTCATTGCAGTCACAATCCATGCATCCTAACAGAGATGCTAACAAAGCAATGGGCCAAGATGTGCAGCAAACTATCCCCAGGGATGCTGATGAACTGGCTGACTCAGCAAGACACTCAGCAGTGTGCTTTGCGTTACCTCAGAAAGCATCTGAGGCCTCATAAGACCAAGAGTCAAATTTCTATAGCTGAAAGTGCCAGTGCTCATAGGAAAGACAGCTCCTTAGCTGTGAAAAAGAGGTGCTCAGAGCCAAGACAAGTGTAAGTTTTTCTGCATATTTTAAGTTTTCTCTGTTTTAAAATCAATGCTTCAGGCTGTATACAGCCCGATTCCAAATGCATCCAAACGCACATCTAACTCTGCAAAACACATGCCAAGCATGAGAGCATCAGTCTGGTCGAGCTCCTGATCCACCTTAAAATCTCCAGTACTTTCTATAATTTTCCTTTGTCAGCAGCAATTTTTTACGTTGATCTTTAGAACGTGTACAAATTTTTAATCTGTAGATGTCTCAGAGAATTAAATGAAAGCAGACTGTGTTTGAAGCCTTCTATGCTGATGGAAATTAAACATTCTTTTCCCAAAACTTTTAAATACTTGCTTAACTTTGGGCATGTGAGCAATGCTATTCAGCAAAGGGATAATTAATGTGTTTTGCTGTACTGCTGCACAACAACTGGATGACAATACAAATTGCTCAAGTGACATTCGTGGGATTACATGTTTTCTTTAAAAAATTAAACCTACAAGAGGAATATTACTTGGCAACACGTTTTAGGAAGGGAGAGAGGACCTGGTGATGAAGAACACACAACCCTGAGGAGCAGAGTGTGTTTTGTCTCACTCTTTACAGGTTAGACCACCCTTAAATAATCCAAGATCCTGAGACATGGAGCAAGGAGGACTTCACTGTGGTGGAATAGGATCAGGTTAGGGGATATTTACAGGAAATGGACATAGGTTAATTCCATGGGGATGCACCCACAAGTGCTGAATGTGCTAGCAGGTCGTATGACAGTGAGGCCACTCTTGGTGATATTTGGAAGGCCGTGTTCCTTGGAGGAAGTTCCTGAGGATGGGAAGAAAGAAAATGTCATTTCTACCTTCAAGACAGAAAGGGCTAAGAAAGGGGATTTGGGGAAGTACTAGTGTCCCTCACTTTGACCCCTGGGAAAGTGATGAAGAAATTTCTAAGTACACGAAGGATGAGGTAATGGAGCAGTCAGCAAGGATTTCTGAAGGAACAAGCATACCTGACCACCCCAATTATGAAGAGATGACCCGTGAGGGGAGAGCAGATCGTGTTGTTTCTTTGTTCCAAGGGCTGTCCTAGGCTTTCAGTACTGTTTCCCACAACACCCTCAGAGACAAGCTGAAGAAGTACAAGCTAGGCAGTCAATTGAAGTTGGCTTGAACTGCCAGGCTCAGAGTGATGATCACAAAATCTAGTTGTGGCAGGAAGCCCAGCTGGAGGCCGTTCACTGGTGGTGCACCCCAGGAGAAGGTGCTGAAGTCAGTATTGTTCAACATTTTCATTAATGATTTTGATGACAGGGCTGTGTCTACCCTCAGCAAGTTTGCTGATGTCACAAAACTGAGAGGAGTGGCTGATATTCAGGAGGGCTGTTCTGCCATCCAGGGGGCCCTCAACAGGCAGGAGAAATGGGCTGAACAAAACCTCATGCAGTTCAACAAGGCACAGTGCAGACTCCTCCTGCCTCTGGGGAGAAGCAGCCCTACACATCAGTACCTGGTAGGGGCCAAGTGTTTGTAAAACAGCCCTAAATGCAAAGGATGTGGGGATCCTGGTGGGCACCAAGCTGATCGTAGGTTATCACCGTGCCCTTCCAACAAGGAAGCCCACCAGATTCTTCAAGGAAAGGAAATTACAAGGAGCCAGCAGGATGGGATCCTTCCTCTAGTACTGGTGAGACACGTGTGGAGTGCTGAGTCCTACCCCGGGCTCCCCATACAAGGAACATATGGATTCACTGGAGTGAAAGCAGGGGATGGGCCAGAAGGCGATGAGGGGAATGGACTGTCTGTCATACAAGGAGAAACTGCAAGCTAGGACTTTACAACCTCAAAAAGAGACAGCTGAGGGATGAGATCATCAGTGTGTAAAAATATCTGATGGGGGGGGAAGAGATAGAGAAGATGGAGCTCAGCTCTTCCCAGTGCTATCCAGCGACTGGACAAGAAGCAATGGGCACAAATGAAAGTACAAAAAATCCCATTCAACCATAAAATGGGACATATATTTTCCCCTTCCTGCAAGAGTAGTCAAACACTGGCACAGGTTCCCCAGAGAGGTTGTGACCTCTCCATCATTGCTGGTACCCAAAACCCTACTGGATGTGGCCTTGAGAAACCTGCTCTGAGCTTGGGGGTTCTCAACAGATAGTCCAGCAGCAGCTGCCACAGATCCCATGCTAAATTCAGCTTTATATTAAGATTTTTCATCTTATTTTTCCTTGTGAGTAAAATAAAACTTTTGAAGTATGGCAGTGTAGCTGCCTTATTCAGCCCAACCACAAAATAATGGCCATTACAATATACTCAGTCTGAAGGCAGTAACAGCCAATTATCCTACAAGTGGTGGTTTTTGCAGAGCTAACCTTTTACTCTTTACTCTGTCTTTTCCAATGCTACTGTGCTTACATTAAAATCTAAATGGACAGTATTGGTTCAAGTCTAAAATGTCTAAATAAAAGATTCAACCTTGAACAATGGAGTTGCATCCGCTTTTTTTTTTTTTTTTTAACTTCTGCCTGCAAGGTTACAGGAACACTAAAAACACCTGCTGTCCTGCAAAAGTCCTTTCTGTTGCCAGCTGCACTAAGGCCTGTTCCATAGTTTCCTCTTTTGCCACAAAAGCAGCAAATGCATTTTAAATTTTTGCAGCACATGCCAGTGAAACTCCTGGAACACTTCCGGTTCCTCAAGCGCAGACCGAGTCGTATTACCACCAAGATGCTGGGAAGCCTGAAACAGTCTTAGAAATATTGACTCTGTCAGTGAGTCAAAGACTGAGTTATCCAGGTCTGACTAATTGTCAGTCTTCTGCAGACTGAGGAGGTTCACTGACCTCCCTCACCACCCAGGGGAAGTGTTTAAATGATCGAGTAACCCAAAAGTGCAGGAAGGAAAAAAAGGAAGCTTGCTGTGGAAAAGGACTGAGTCAGGCCAGTTCAGAGAGATGTTAATTCTAAAATCTTCCTGGTTTAGTGGTGGACTTGGAAGTACGAGGTTTACAGCTGGACTCTATGACCTTAAGGGTCTTTTTCCACCTAAATGACTCCATGATCTATGCTATAATAAGTATACACAAGCGCTGATATTGTCAGTGCTAAAGTTTGCAGCAGCAGGATCACCAAACTAGTATCTGGGCAAGCCCTGCAATAGCAACAAATTACCTCAATCAACATTTACTTCTCCAAGAATCAAACCCAGGAGCTTCTAGAGGCCCAGGGAAAACAAGAAATGTTGGTAATGTGTACAGAAAAGCCAGTCACTAGGGAACCATATGAACAGTTTCATTTCCCCATTAGGAGCTCACACAGGGGTCATCCGCCGCTACTTGTTGCAGAGTTGCTCATGATTTTGCTTTACAACAGTCACAGAAACCAGATGCTGCAAACAGCAGCTCTCACTCCTACCCTTTGGAGATGACCACTTTACAAGGAGGAGACTTCATCTGGTACCAGCAACACTGGTTTTTGGTTTGGAACCTCAAGCATTGTTGCGATCAAGTAAAATTGGTTTTCTCAGGTCTTGAAGCTTACAGGAGCTTACAGGCCAAAATCTGAGTTGTTGTTTTAAGCTACCTTCACTTTAGAAAGTATTTACTGTTGTGAACACTGTCCTCATTTTCCGCTTAGTTCAAAAGAGAGGTAAAAATTTGGATTTTTTTTTTTTTTTTTCTCTCTGCATTCCCAGTGATAGAAACAAACCCCACTCCTGCAGCTGGCACACAAACATGCTCATTAACCAAATGCATTGTAGCCTGACTGTGCTGACAGCACAGAGCAGAAGCTGAATCACAGCTGAGCAGGGCTAGATGGAGACTGGGTTTGATCTCACAGACATTTGTGGAGTCAGTCCAGCAACATAAAATCTGTTTTCTATCTCAGCATGTCAGGAGTTAACAGTGTGAGAGGAGCAACCTGCCACGTACTAAATGAGAACACTACTGAGGTTTGCAATAGGAAACCAGCAAAACTTCTGATCAGTACAAAAATACCATCAGTGGGGTTTTTTCACCCCCTTGTTGATTTGTCTTAGAAAGTTTTTGACTAATTTTCAGCTGGTCATTTCTATAGAAAGAAGGTTAGGACTGAAGTTTCCTACAGTGAATGAAGGAGAATTTAGAGAAACGTTACAGAGCCCACACGTCACCCATTCACAGAATACAAATAATGATTTGACAGTATTTGAAGTGTTCAAAGTGGCTCTGCTGTTGCATACAGTATTTTACCACATCCTAATTACAAGTTTCTGAATCACTTAGCTAGTTGCAAAAAATCCTAGAGGCGTAAAAATCAGAAAACATTGGTAAATAGTTTATGTGTGTTGTCATGAAGATGATGGCATTTCTGGTGATGTTTCAAGCATTTCAGATAGGCAGTACTGACACAAAGTAACTCGATGGAAAACAAAAGAGGGATAGCTCAGATTATTACTTTATATACCCATTGGACACACTTTCCACTGAACCATGAAGTTAATCTCTTCTTATCAATGCTGATTTATTACCACTTTTGTCTGCAAGAGCATATGTGTAAAACATTAAATCACAGTAATATTTGCCCTTTCAACAGCCAAACCAAGAGCCAAAATAGCAGGTTTGGATGACACTGACCTCCCACAGGTAGTCAGCTCCCTCCCACAGCTGCTCTCAGGTATTGATGTTACGTGAACAAAAAGAGAACAAGTGGGGAGTGAGCAGAACCTCTATAACCTTGGAGAGAGTTTGCATCAATCACTTCACAATTTTAAATGCCAAATGTTTAAAAATCAGCAATGAAGGTGTTTAAATGCCCAGCCCACTGCAGCCAGTGTCTCTGTGTCACAGTCGGTAGGAAGAAGCTCAGCATGAAAGCACTTGGAATGTGCATGTAAGAAGTACCAGTATTTAATGAAGTTAAAACATTGCCTCAAAACGCTGCTGGAAGAGCACAGCTCTTGTTTCCAGGATTGGAGGGAATATTGAAGCACCATCAGATTGCACCTATAGAAAATGTTAGCAGTTCTTGATCTCTTGTTCGTGTAACTCATTTACCCATGGCTAGAAAGAAGAGTTCTTGAACAGCTGCTGGCTGTTCAACATTTTCCTGGACTGACTGCTTTGGTAACATTCGCTTTCTTCCACTAAGAAACTCATCAACTTCTGTCTACTTGGTTTGTGTAAGAGATTCTATGGCTAACACATATGCTCTAGTTCAAATAGAAGTTACAGGACTTCTAAGTCCTACATACTTTGGTGTTTGACCTAAATATGTCTTAAAATCCTTTTTAGATCAGAACTAGAAACCTGTGGAAAGATTTAGGAAAATCATGCTGATAGTAAAACAACCTAAGCCATCAGGAAGGGGTGAAGAGGCTAATTTGGTGATAATGAGGGAAGGTCTAATATTTAACTCTATTGAGTTACAATCATAAGCGATTTTTAATTTTGCTCAGAGTTCCTCTATCACAGTAAAACATTTTGTCTGGCTTTGAAAGCACTTCAGGTACAATAGTGGACAGGCAGTGCTGATAGGTGGCTCCTGTGCTATTACAGGGCATCTGTCACACATATACCTGGACTGTTTCTCACTGCTGTTTCTTTGCAGATGAGAGATGTTCTCATTCAGAAAGGCTCTCTATTTATGTCCCCTTAACACAGCTTCCTTCACTGCTCTGTAGAAGCTTTATCCAAAGAGGAAGGAGGCCAGTGTAATCTGAAGGATTCTTTGAAATTAAATGATTGCAAAGATTAATTCAGGCATGTCTGCTGGGGAAGGCACAGGGGGCAAATGGCTAATCCATGAGTATTGTTCCCAGTCAGTTTAGCCATGCAATTTTTAGCGGGGGACACACACGCACTTTGGCAGAAACAATGCACTCAGAGTAGCACCTATACACCTAATGGTTTATAAACATATTCTAAGAGATTGACACTAAGAGAGGAAATCTGCTGGGGGCCTGCCAGCTGCTGCACAGGAGGTTGCAGTGAAGAAGGAGGATGGAGTGAACAGCAGATAGCCTTCTTTAGTCAACACTGTCCCGGCAGAAAGAGGTGATGTGTGCTTGACACATCTAAAGACAAGAGCATCACAACATGCCCAGTCACCAGAGTAAGCCCTTATCTGTCAGTCAGGGGTGTTTCTCCACTCTGAGCTTCATGCTGGGTGTGGAGCTGTCTGAGGGGTCCTCAGGGACCACAGTGATGGCTTTTTGCTCAGGGACTCAAATGCTGTTGGGGCTAGCCTGCTGCTGGAGGAATGTGTTGCCAAGATGATGGATGTGTTGCTGCCCACTGGCTCAGCCTGCAAACGCAGCAGGACAGACACCTGAAGATTGTCCCTGTAGGATGCTACTTACAAGGTATCCTGCTTTTCAGCTGGGTCTCAAAGCTGGCATAAACTTGTTTCTGATTTTTTTTTTTTTTTTTTTTTTCCTGCCAGAAATTTAGAGGGAAAGTCAGCATGCTCCTCAATGAAAAAAAAATCTTCTGAAATCAGTGGAAGTCTTGCCAGTAACTTCAAAAAGGCCAGAGTTTTGCAGTGATCTAAGGGTATAAATACTGAGCACAATGTTTGGATCACCCCTCTTGTATCCATTTCTAGCCTTTCAAGGCTCTACCTTCCAGAAAGAATGACATTACAAATTAATCTAAATGTAGTTGTCTGAGTCCCCAGTTTCAGCATAGTAAAATGTTGACCAGTGAAAACAATGGGCTTGCTGTTACTTATGCCCTCCTTAAAATGGCTATTTTTATAGTACAGTTCAACTGTAAGACATTTATTTTTTATAAATATTTGGCAAATAGGAACAAAACTAGGTATTAAAGCACTGGGATAACTTCATTAATTCCCTGCAGGGAATGGTGCAGAGGAGACCCTCATAGCTTATGCTTTAAATCCAGCACTAAAAAGACAGTTTCAGCTTCTCCTTTAGAAAAATAATAAAAAAACTAATCTACAACGACTTGTCAAGACTTGCTGGACTTCCTTTTGTGCTTCTATATCCCTAAATCTGGATAGATCTGAGGAGGTAATGATACGCTATTAAATCCTTAAACTAGCATATGTTCACTCATCTAATTATTTCTACATGTAACATAAGGTGCAGTTATCAGTAACTTTAAGGAGAATTGAAGATACTGGTTAGAGCTAAGGCAGCAGTGCCCTTTTGCCATCCCATTGAAACAAAGTGCAAAAAATGGACACTGATGATCAAGTAATGTTTGATGATCCAGTAATGCCACTGCAGAGTGGCAGTATAGTTCAGCCATGAAATACTCTTCCACATATCATCACAGATGACAGCCACTTTCCCTGCCACAAGCTGAAGACCCGCTGTAAAAGACAGGGAGCTTTAGAAATCAGAAGAGAGAAACTAGGAGATACTGAAAGAGATGCTGAAGAAATCCTTGACCTCGAAACAAGGATGATGTCTCCTGATGAGGAGCTCTCTTGCTTCCACATGCAGAATCCTCTAATTGCCTAAACTCCCAGACCCTGAGCGCTCAATCCCTCAGGGCTTAGCGCTGCCAATGGAGCCCGTTACTCCCTGTATCTCAAATCGGGTGTAAAAAATACCCAGGAGACAAGAGTGGATCTTTAGCATCTCCCGATCATGTTGTCAAGAGACAAAAGACGCTGATGTAAAGTGAGTGTTTGCCCCATTCCTCCACCTGTTTCAAGTGACTATACAGGCAATGCCAGCTCTGCCTCCACAACTGGGCTGTTTCTTATCGGTCCAGATGCCTCAAGCTGTTATTAGCTATTATGTTGTTAATCATCATTATCTCTCAGACACATCTTCAGAGAGAGGCTTGAATTTGCAAATGCTCTCTGCCTCCCAAACCATCTCTTCTTGAACTGACCCATGAAATCTGGAATGTCAAATGCCCATTACCACAGACTTTCACTACAACTAACCCCCTGGCAACAAGAGGTGAAGGGAAGGAAGGAGCTGCCCTTAAAGCACAGTGGGAGATGTGCTCATCCAGAGCCATGGACTGCCAGCTGAAAAATTAACCCAATACACATTCATGGGAATGGGATTAAAAGGTCATTTGATGCTGATTAGCAACACTTCAAACCTTCTGTTCAGTGTTGTTAGCACACCCATACATAGTAGCCATGAGGAGTTTCCTGATAGAGACCACATTGCTGGACTGGCTTTACAGGGAGAAGTGCGTGTGTTAACCAGGCACAAAACTGCCATCGGGGCTGCATGTAAGAGTGCAGCCTTTCCCAAAGCAGAGGGGAAGCAACAGGACCCCATGGCACAGCCACGTGGTCACAGCAGTGTTTTTGGGCCCTGCATGTGCTGAGGAAGGGAACCCCCAAGAGACTCCAGGAACCAGAGGGAGCTCAGGGGACAGGCTCTGGGTCTGCCCACTGGGGTTGTGAAAGTCGTATCCAGATGTGGGAACAGCTACAGCAAACAAGAAACTCCCCCAGTGACTCCTGAATACAAACACTATGACAAGCAAATGACTAACTAAATCGAGGGCACTTAGTAGAGGGTGGCATTAACAGCTCCATCAGCTTCCCATGAATGACTCTATGCTCAGGTAACAGCAAGAAGGTCATTCAGGAGGAAAGAGCCCCTTTACACCAGGCACTGTACAGCCTGGGGTGGTTTCCCTACACCTCTCCAAATCTGCAGTTCCAGGAAGACTGTAACAAAACAGAACAGTGAAACAAAACAACTTGGGGTGAAAAAACAGTCAATAAATCCAGCTCTGTTAACTCTGAACGTGGAATTTTGGACAAAGGCTCAGTTAAATTCAGCCTCAAGGTGTAACAGTGTCATATGTCTAATCTCCCCCAAAATGGACAAAGCTCGCTCTATCTACAGGACAGCGGTCAAGATTCAGACCTTGGGTGTATGGAGTTATTCAAAGTTAATTCATCAGCAGCTATAAAGGATTGATGGCTTTGTTGAAGTCAATAGCACTATGTTCATTAACTCCAGTTGATAATCTGGCCCTTAGGGTTTGATTCAGACACAAATCTTTAATCAACTAAATGCCAACATGAGAAGCTGCA
Source organism: Hirundo rustica (assembly GCF_015227805.2). Lineage (NCBI taxonomy): Eukaryota > Metazoa > Chordata > Aves > Passeriformes > Hirundinidae > Hirundo > Hirundo rustica. Next base: position 53,661,990 of record NC_053454.1, on the reverse strand, counting down.
GATGCATTTGTGGATGGCCCATTGATTAGAACAGAAAGAGAGAGGTGATTTTTCCACATATGTTTAACAGCTATGCTTTTTTAATTTTTTTCAAATCCAACTCAGCGAGACCCAATATGACTCTTCAGAGGAAGCTACATAAACTAGAGTCCCTGCCCTTTAACATAAGAGGACAATGCAGTGCAGCTGAGGAGTATGATGTGAATCATTATTCTCAATACACTGCAGTCTCATTACATTCCAGGGCAGTCGTCCGAGTCGATTGCAATGCCCAGAGTGCTGGCAATTGCAGTCCAGGGGCTGACTGAATTAAAAGCCAAATAGGATGCTGAAGAATAGATAAATGCAGATTCTCTTTGCCTTTCAGAGAGGAATCAAAGCTCTTGATTTTGTCTTCTGGTAAGAATCTCCCTGCTGAGCAATGCTGCCGTGCTCTGGTGCCCAAGGTCCTCCTGGAGTACCCACAGTTCAGGAATTTCTTTAGTTTTATCAAACCTTAAGGTTAAGGAGCAGAACTAGAGATAAGGCTTGCAGAGGGAATTCTAACTGAAAAGGTAAAGTAGAGGTAGGATTAAGCCAAATCCATTCTCTACAATGCTCACATGTGATCTGAGGAAGAGTACCATATTAACATAACATCACACCAGGCCAGGACCAGAGGGAGCTGTGGTTTCTCAGGCAGGGCAAAAATCCCAGGCAGAGCTGGCTGCTGGCCAGTTGCCAGGCTGTGTCCACCTTGCAAAGGGGCAGCTTGGCCCAAAGACCAACATGGAAGCAACAGGACATTTGCTCCAGCAGGCTTCCCGCAACCTTGCCCTCTGTTAAAAAGTCCACCTCCTTTCCTAGTGATCCAGGCAGGAATGTAAGCTGACATTGAAGCAAATGTAACCAAAGTATGAACTGCTTGAGGGCAGCCTGGGCTGTGCCTCGTTCACCCTTCTGCAGAGGACACACTGTGCCGTGTCCCCACACAGCATCAGCGATGGAGAGGTGCCACAGGCACCAGTGAGCGATGTCAGCGGGCTGTTGGTGATGCTGCTGCAGGTTTGTATGGAAGGGGCTTGGGCAGATCAAAAGACAAGCATTGATTTACACATTCTTCTGAGGAAGCATCATTATTTAATGCATTTAATTAGCAGAGGTTCCCCATTCATTCATTTTGTCTGCATAGCAAGGGGATGCCAAGACTGTCAGCCTCCGCTTACTGGAGATCAGCCTGGAGGCCTTTGCTCCCTGTTGAGAGCCCTGTGGGAGGTGAGCAAGCTCAGCTTCTGGAAGGAGTTATTTTCTGTAAGATTGTGCCCTTTGAGACAAGGAAAACCCCAGTGACAAGAAGGTCTTCTGCAGGTTGAATCGTCAGGAGGCACTGTCCTGGTCACCTGAACAGATTGTTTGTCTAATATATGCCAGACAAACACGTTAACTAATTTCTGCACCCAGCTGACTGAGCTGGAACTTACAGGTCTTGTGTGAAACACTCCCAAGTGATTTAGTTGAAGAATATTCCTGGACTTTGCCACTGACGCTGTTTGATATCTAACAGCCAACATTGTCTCATACACTGCACCTTGTCCAGGCCATGAGCTGATGAACAGCTGGTGGCTTTAAAAAGCCCAAACCTGAGCACTTCCCATGTTGAAGGGAATAGGGTTTTAATGCTTGGGCACAATACAGAAGCTATAAAACGTCCTGCAGTGTGACTGCAGCATTTTCTGGCTCCCCTGCTATCAGCACATCTGAGAGAAAAATGTTCTCTTAGAACAGAGGAACAAATGCCTGCACCCTCTGTAACAAGTGACATGGAAGCAAAGACTTTCTCTAAACATGGCAGGTAATTAGAAGATTAAGAAGCCTCTCTCAGACATTAAGGGCAAGGCTTAGAAGACCTCCCCCCTCCCCTGCTGGGGTGCATAAATCATGAGCTGAAACTCACCTACACAGTAGTGCCCAAGATTCCCTGATGTCCAGTGGCTTTGCAATAGCCTACAATGAAAGTGGCATCTAAGCAAGTGAGAGTTAAAATTGCCTCCACTATTGACAGGTTGGCTCTTTTGAGGGGAATTCATACAAAGTGACACAGTCCTGAGACTAACCCCTCCCCTGCTGGTTCAGCAGGCAGAGACAGCCCTGCTCACTGGAATGAGACATGTGAGAGCTAAACCTTGGGCCAACACAGTTGCCCTCTTTACTATAAATTGTAGTGCAAGAGTCCTGCCAAGATCAGCTGTTTCCTCTAGATTTCTGTCAAGTTTTGACAGCTCATTAAAAGTTAGGAGGGGAAAAGGGTTTGATTTGCTTCACTTAGAAGCAAAGCATAGAGGCTTACCCTTTTGCACAAACAATGAAGGAAAAATGACCTTCACTCTTCCCAGCTTTTCTATGCTGCACCATAGCTAACAGCAGGGGAGGACCCAGTTCTGTGCTCAATTATTGCCAAAAGTCTTTTAGAGCTTTAAAATTGATTCTCCAGTCAGATACTAATTTGCACTGCAAGAAAAGACTTAGAGCTACCTGCAGGTTTAAGGCACACAGCTGCATCGATTATGCTGAAAGCACCATTTCAGGCAATCTTCGCAGCTTGGAGAGCTAAACCTCACGTTTCCCCCCAGCCAAATAGATTCCCCCCACAGACTCTCACAAGGGCAGAGCCACTGCAGGCCCTGCATGCCAAAGGCACAGTGAGAAAGAGTTAAATCTCCATGTGACAGCCGGCTGGCGCTGCCAGGAACTGTCACGGTGTTTGTGTGCAGTGTGTTGGTGTGACACTAAATCGATGTGTGCTCTGTATACCTGCAGGCAGTGCTCGGTCCCTGGTAAACAAGGCAGGCAGGGCTAGGATGAGAGCCACAAGACAGAGGACTCAGTAACTCTGCTCTGTTTAAAAGAGATCCCATTTAAAATACTTGGCAATGCCATATAACTTGCCAAGAACATCCAAAATACCAGAGAGCCTTTTTGTTCTTCTGTTAGAGCTTTAATGCTAAAAAAAGTGCTGACAATACCTTTTTATACAGGAAAAAGCTTTGGTGTCACAATGCTCTAACGCTCTAGGAAGTTACCCAATCCATCTACATATGCCTTTTCTATCTCTCAAACCTCAGTCAAAGCATTCGTCTCCCATTAAAACCAATGCAAACCGTCTACCAGGGATTTCTTCTTTTTACAGCTGTGTCTCATGGCAAGGAAAAAGAGAGGGAAACTGTAAAACTTCTGCGAGAAAGCCTGGCCTTACAGAGTTTTGTGTGCCTTTCTGGTAGGTCCACAGAGCTGAGCCACTTTGCACTCCCTGGGCTGCCCTGGCTGGCGGGAGCACAGGCACAACTGCTGCAGCCTTAGCTCTTTGTCCTTTTCTTTGGACCAAACTTGTTCTTGGCTTGCAAACAAAAACCATACATTCAGCCAAGCAGCTCACACCACCTTAGTCCTGCACTGAGAATCAAAACCTCTCCCCGAAGCTGCACCTTTTAATTGCTATACATTGATAACACCATACACTCCATGTAGCACAATATCCCATGTCTGGGTCCCTCCTCTCAGCTCAGACCCTCCATCCTCCCCTCTTGACACTTTCACAACCCCTTGAACCAACCTTGAATAAAGGCATCACACGAGCAAGAACTCCATGTTGCACCTTACCTGCAGCATCCTGATTACCTCAGCTGTTCCCTAGAGAAGACAGTCTTATCCAGAAGCTTTCCCATCTCTCCTGAGGGGGATCTTCAGCCCACTGTCATGCCTAACTCTCTGCTATAACTCACTGCATCTTCATCAAATGCCTTTAGGCTCGTGGCTCCTATCTCCTGCTGCTCACTGAGCCCAAGCAATGAAGAGCACTTGTGCCCCTGCCCTCTCCCCACCTGTCAGAGCCTCTACTGCCTCCTGAGCCTAATGCACATCACCAATACACCTGGTGTTTGCAAAGGTGAGGAAAGATGGGAGCCTCCTTTCTCACTGTCCTGGCAAAGACCACTGGTTAGAAACCAATGTCACAGGAAAGCTGCTCAGAGGCTTTTCATCTAAATGGATATTTTTCTTTTAAATGAGCTATAGCTCATTTTCATGCGCATTGCAGCATGTTGGAAAACATGTCAATCACTCGATTTTTGAAAGCCAAGCTGAACTGTTCTAACAGTGTTGAAATGCCTTTTCAAAAGATAGCTCATCTGCCTGGAAAGGTGGAGCATCCCAGGAAAAGGGGCATTTAAGCCGGTCCATTCCTTTCTTCACAGACCTTTCTCTTTACTATCCAAGCAAAGCTCTGCACTATGGTTTTCTTTCTAATTACACTTGTTTGATGTACGTGCTGCATTCTCAGGCAAGGACACTGAAACGAAGCCTCTTTTTTTCTCCTAGCATCAGGAAATGTAGAGGTTTTGGGGGTTGGTTGGGCAGATGACCTTTTAAGGAAATAGGTCACAGCACTGAAAGACTGAAATAATTTATTCAAGCAAAACTTGCCAAACAAGTTCAAGAAGTATGAAAGTTCTTCCGGGGCTGGTATTGAATGCCTCAAAATAATAGAAAAGTGTGTGATCAGAGCAGACTGCCAGGAAAGAGCTGTGTGTTCATTGTGCCACTATGTATGTGCTTGGACAAGTAGAAGAGATAAGTGTGCCCCAGTAGAGGGAGGATTCAAGGAAGGTATTTTTCCATTTTCTATTTGAGCCTTCACTGGAGACAGAAAGAAGCAGCTCTGCTGAAGCTGGACACAACCTCCATATGTGTAGCTATTAAAAAAGGCTGTATCTATACCACATAGCTCTCCTTTTGTCAGGGGTAGGTTCTACAAAAGCTTCAGCTTCTAGTTCAGCAGAAATTAAGACCATTTAGGGACTGCCTTCAATTTTGGAGGCTCTCTCTACAGTGCCATCAATTAGCTTACAATAGATATTCCAGCCTGTATGTGAGCCAGGCTGGAAAGAAAATACACCAATGAAATGACACAGATATTCTCCCTGAAAGCAAAGGAATGGACATAATGAGATGGTTACTGCAGCTTTGTGCTTTTGGAAAGTGTGCCATCTCAGAGAAATATCCAGTGGGGAAAAAAAAAAAAAAAAAGTAGGGCTGCTAGGGCTGCTTTCTGCTCCACCTGTGCTACCAAAAGGGAACAGGCCTGAAACCTGGCTTTGGTTTTGCAAGGGCAGAGAGATGAGTGACAGATGAGGAAGAGGTTACTTATCCCCATCCAGCCCAGGAAGGAGAAGACATGTACTGACTGTGTAGTTTGCACTCAGTTTAGCGATGTCGGGATATGTCCCCAAAGCACAGGAATGCATGCTAGGAAATGCAGGGCAGCTGCCAGTATCACTTATGGCAATGTCCAAAAAGTGAGGAGCGAACGAGAGTGAAAAACCAACCACTTCACTCTTCAGCTATCCTTCATCATCAACTGAGCCAAGCTGGAAAGGTGAGTGAGCTTGGGAGGAGAGAAAGAGAGAGCACTGTCAGCTCCCAGGATAATAAAGCCCAAGATGACAATGCAGAGGATAGTGCTTTCCAGCGAGCTTCAGCTACAGTGAGTGCACTATTCTTCTCCAAAATAAAATGAGTGCAGGAATGAGGCAGAGTCTGTCAGTGCATAAGCTGCACAGCAGGAGAGTTAGGGTGAATACCAGGAAGACTTTCCCAGCAGGGAAATATGTAAGCATGCAGAACCACGTCAGTGAAGGCAAAGAGATAAACCTGTAATAAAGGATATTTCACGCAATCAACCAAAATTAGAGCATATTTTGCACTTGCCTTATGTAGTTTGTAGGACTCATTACAGGGGGCTTGCTTAAACTGCTCTACAGATCATCACTCTCTTAGCCAGCATTTCTCCTTTAAATAGCTGAAGAAGTCACACCAGGTGCAGGGAGATGTTTGGATACGATCTGAGCAAGTGTCAGCCCTATTTATTCCCCATTTTTTCTCTCCTGCAGCCAGAAAATGGAGGAAAGCCTGTCCATCAGCCTCTGCCTATAGAGCAGGCACTCAAAGTGTCCAAAACCTAAGGGGAGCCCAGAATTTTGAGTAGGGTGAGTAACCCAATGCATGGAGACAGTATCTCCCCAGAGGCTTTTCCCTAGCTTAACACTTACTAAACCTAAGCAATTTCTCTCATTAACTGGCAGCCCAGGAGCTGTCCTTGAAAAAGTAAGAGACACAAGAAGGGAAGAAACATGAGGAGCTCCCAAACCCCAGAAGGAGCATCTTCATGGATGGCCTCACCTCTGCCGGTTGCCAGGCAGACCTGGTCTCTCCTCCTCCTCACGGCCAGGGTGACACAGTCCAGCAGCTCCTGCCTCAGCCCAGATGTGGGGGGTTTGCAGAACCTAGCAGACATTCCTACATTCCTGCACACCGGCCATCCTCCACCAGGCGCCGAGGGAAAGGTTGTGCCCAATGGTTGTGCTCCAGCTGCCTGGGTGTTTTTCACCAGCCCATGAGAAAAATGTCCTTAACTGCTCAGCTCACTTATGTCTTTCTGATGTTATGTAAGTGGATTGAGAGAAAAAACACTGCCATGAGCAGGTTTCTAATTAGGAAAAGAAATAAAAAGAATTATGGAATTAAGGCAAAACCTCAGCATGAATGACCCAAATCCCTTCCTTGTGCTGCAGTCCACAGCAGGCTATTAGGAACCTTTTTTTTAAAAAGAAAGTGAATTCATCACTAAGATGGCATGGCAAAGACAAATTCTTTCGTAGGCTGGCACCCGCTCTCCCAAGCAGCTGATCCCACTTAATTTGTCTATTGTAAGTGCAAAGGGCGCTTCAGAAAGAGAAGTGCTTTGTGACACAAGCACTCCTACAAACATTGCTGAAATATGAGTAACAACGGGGCGCACCACAGAGTCTTAGAATCATCAAGGTTGGAAGACCTTTAAGATCATCAGGTCCAACCATCTCCCAGCACCACCATGGTAACTCCTAAACCATCACCCAGCACCACATCTAGATGCTTGTTGAGAACCTCCAGGGATGGTGACTCCATCACATCCCTGGCCAACCTATTCCAGTGCCTGACCACCCTAACAGTGGAAAGTATTTTTCTGATATCTAATCTGAACCTCCTGTGCCTCAGCTTAAAGCCATTTCCTGTGGTCCTCACACTGCAGGCACAGCAGAAGAGAGCAGCACCCACCTCACTACAGCCTCCTTTCAGGGCATTGTAGAGAAGGATGAGGTGCCTCCTGAATCTCCTCCAGACAAGACAACCCAAGCTCCCTCAGCTGCTGCTCATAAGACATATGACATGTTTTCTAGACCTTTCACAAGCCTTGGTGCATTTCTGTGGACATGCTCCAGCGCCTCAATGGACATTTTAAAGTGAGGGGCCCAGAACTGCACAGAGCACTTAAGGCACAGCCTCACCAGCACCGAGTTCAGGGGATCGATCCCTTCCCTAGTCCTGCTAACCATCCATACAATCACCATGTCCTAATTTGCACTGGCAGCTTTCTGTTGTCTGCAGACTGTCACTGCTTCTGAGAGCTGCCTGCAATGAGCTGCCTACTGTCACACTGGATACAGGCGCCCCATCAACAGCGGCTTGCTCTGTGAACATTTCAAGCATCTACAGGTCTCCATGACCTGACCTTAACAAGAGATAAGAGCACCCTGCGCTTCTCACCAATGAGGTCGTATTTCTTTAAGTACTCAGCTGCAGATGTAAGTGCCTCAGCTGCAGATTTAAGTGCCTATGCTTTAAAACACTGGCTAACCAAACTAGTGATTTTATGGTTCTCATTGGAGCGAGTCATTTGAAATTTGCTGAGGAAATCTTCTTTTCCCTCACAATACTGCCTATTGTGAGTGGAAACACCTGCCACAGAGGGATTTTGATGGCATTTGAATCCCTGAGGGCATGGTGGTTTCTCCAGCAGGTTAAGTGAAGCAGATACGCCGGGATATAGTGTGGAAAGCTCACATCCTCAGTAAATCAGTTGATGTTTGAACAAGAAGCCAGGCTTATTCTCTGTTTTTGAAGGCACCATCTCCCTGAAACTGCCATGTTACATGACAAAGTCTGCATCAGCCAGAAAATGTGCACCGGTCATCATGGGTTTGATAGGATGGTGGCTTATTTTCTGCACTAGTCCTTTTTCTGCTGGGTCAGTCCCCTCAGGGTGAGGGATCTTTAGGCTTTTTCCTTACTGCAGCAAGGCTACGAGGATGAAATACAAAAGGGAGACCTCAGCTTTCCTGCCTAAGAGACCTTGACAAATGCAGCACAGAGCTGAATGAACCAAACTGCCACAGGGAAGCACTCCACTCTGGCAGCTTGGGGACTGAGGTTTGGCAGACACTGGCATGCAGGAACCTGAACCATACGACAAAGAATCCGGCAAAGCTCATTATTAAAATATCTTCTGCAATTGCCCCAAAGGACTGGGCAATTAGTTGAAGCACCCTGACAACTACAAGGCACAAATAGAGAAACACAGCTATTTTTGGGAACAGACTCCAGCTTAGGGTGAGCAGACAGAACATTACTGGTAGCAGAGGCACCACACAACTGCATTATCTCAGTCTGTTCTGCTCCTGTCCTCTCCTCATAGGAAAGTGTGTACCAAAGTGGGGTCCTCGTGCCTTCTAGAAGACAGGTACCTGGATACACCATATCTGTAACAGCAATGGGCCAAAATATTTCCATGATCTGTTGTCTTAGGCTCTTTTGTACTATGAGACAAAACTTCCCCTTTTTTGAGGCTGGAAAATAGTTACTGTGATGCTGATGCTCTCAGCTTTTTGTGGTGTGCAGGCCTGCTGGTGCGGGGTGGTGACCATCTGCTACAGCGGTGACACCGCAGGGTTAAAACGCCTTCTCCACCTGGACTCGGTGTGGCCGTGCTGGGTGAGGAATGTGTTGCTGTGTGGCAGGGGGCTGTTGAAAGGCTGAGTGAATTCGTGGGAAGGGGCCGAGCAGCAGCTGATGCAGAAGAGCCTGTGCTCGTGAGCCACTGTGCAAAGGCAACGGCACTCACACAGAAGGAAGCAGACAAGGTCTCTTCTCCGGCACGGACAGCACATGGAAGCTTCCACCACCACGCTGAGCTTTGCAAAGTGCCAGATCTCAGGCCTGAATCCAGAAAGCCCTTCACAGCTGCTCTGACTTACACACATTCATAAATTCAGGCACAATATTCACCCTTAAAAGTCCTTTCTTTTCCCACATCAGCCTACAAACAGAGACCCAGAATAATTAAGACAGTGCTCATTTTATTGTACTCAGCATGGAAACCAGATGTAAAACAGGAAAACATTAAATTCCTAAGGGACTCAGTCAGGGGGGTAACATTGTTTTAGTATCACTTTAAGATTTTTCACATGCAAACTTCTGTTGGTATGTCTCAAATGAATGCCATGGTACACCTGGAAGCCTAAGACTAACTTTATTTTGTACAGTACATCACGTTCAATCATAGTGTAACTATAAAATTAATAAAGCCACAATATTAGTTGTTGTTAGAAGCTTCAAAGTTGGTTTTCTTCTGATGCTGGCTGACTCATGGCCACAATTTTTTGAAATTAAAAGTTCAGATACACTCCCTGCTTTTAATTCTGGGCAGAGACTCCCAATACTCTTCAGTGTCACTGAGACTTTTACTTCACAACTCAGACTCGGTGATTTTATGTGCCACAAACACACAAATGGTTCTTTTCCATTTTATGGAAATCCCTCAGGACAGTGCCTAAACTTGCTTCTGATGTACTTGAAACTATTGATGGTGAACTGAGCTAAGGGAAGTGTCAGGAGGACCCTCCAGGAGAAGGGTCACCTCTTAACAGCAGAGCTGCTGAGAAGTATCTGAGAGACTCGTAGTCTGCAGCAGATGACTGCTGGAGACTTTGCAGGCAGATTTGTCACTTATTTCTACTCCAAAGAATATCAGTCTTAGAAGAAAGCTAACAAAAACTTACGGTCTGATATTTCAAAATGGGGATTAGTTGATGTGATTCTGTTCCTAAGGAGATCAGATGCTTCGTATCACCCACAGTCTGCTTTTTAGAGACCAGAGAAAGATTTAAACTTGCCTCAAGGTTGTGGAAAATGCTAAACCTCCAGCATTCAATCAGAAGGGCAAAGGTAAAAAATCATTTTAGAGCATGAGTGATGCATGAGACCTGCACACATGTACTTTTAAACAGGGACACACACACATAAGCTTACCTATATCAGAAGTTGTCCTAGTGGAAAAAATAATTCTTCTCTCTGTGATTTGGCTCAGTAATAATGTCACTTTTCTTTAAAGAAGCCTGAATGATAAAAAGTAGGTTTCACTTTGCAAAATCTTCCTTGCCAGGATCTGATGCAAAATCCATATTATAAACTCTAGGCAGGAAGAGCTACTCAGAAAAACACAAAGCAAAAATACCCAATAAACCTCAGAGTTTAAAAAACGAATCAGTTTGGCTCAATTCAGCTGTAACACTTCAGTCTTCCTTTTAAACATCTACAGTGACTCAAGTGGGATAATTTAGGCCCCTAAGAGAATATTGAAGCCAGTTCAAGTTACAGGTCCTGACCTTCAGGTCACACAACAGCATCCAATGGCACCAGAGGTATTTTGTAGCGTGCAGTATTTGGGTAAAGATCTACCGCTGTTTCTTTGGGACAACTGAAAATACTGACCAAATATACAGGCATCACAGAGACACCAAAAAATAAACCAGCAGAGATTGGTTTCTAAAACAGGGAGTTAGGGAAAAGGAGGGAGCAGTTTCCCTCAGACCACAGCCCTTAACTTTCCAAGCCCACAGAGTCTGACAATCAGTTGTCTGTCATTCAGAGGAGTTGTTCCCACAAGCTCTGTGCTGAAGTGACTCTGTTGTGGTAGCATTTTGTGTTAATTTTTAAAAGGTGTAGAAGGATAGACACAGAAGAAGATAATGGAGCTAATAAGTTAATAAAATTTGTACTTTCATACAAACATTGCATATACTGAGCTAACTAATGAAACACTGGTATGGTACATTCCATGAAGTCTCCGAACTGAAAACCAGTGGCAGCCAATTTGAATTTCTCATCAACGCTGATTTTCATTTGGATTTCCACTTCTAACTTTAACACTTAAACACAGTAATGAAACTCAAGAGAAAAGCTAGTGCTATCTTTAGAGCCTACATTCAGTTTTTTGAATCCCTTCAATATACTTCTTCAAATGGTGCATTTTACGAGCTCTTATGTTTTAGTGGCAATAATAAACAGTTTGACTGCTTAGAGGTTTTCTTGAGTCCTATTAGGATATATCTATAAATACTAGCAAAATATAGAGCCTTTGGAAGTATTAATTTTCCTAAAAGACACAGGACGCCAACAAAAGAAAAAATATGTGAGGTCAGAAAACAAGTGGGCAAAACATACATAGGAATGGACATTCATTGTGAAGCACCTACACCAACTTTATTTTACTCTTCTTTTTGTTCTTCCCTCCCCCTGTTACTCAATAATTTCTTCTTCTGTATTCAAAATAATGTTTTCTTCTGAAATGGAGAACATAGATATTCCCCTTCTTGTCCCTTCAGCTCTTTCCCCACTCTTTTTTTCCAAACCAAATCAGCAGAATAGAGGCAGAACTTCAGCACTTGTGCCCAAACAACACAAAGCTGGCAGATCCCAACCAAGTGCATACAGATGGATATCACAGCCTGACATAAAATCCAGGCCTATATTGCAAATTGCCTGCAATGAGATGTTCCTTCAACTCAAGTATTGTATTGGTAACACTGAAATGTGCTTTTGCTCATATTTGCTAGTGGAAAGCCCCCTAAGTGAAACTAGAAGTAAAACTTCCATTCTTATTCACAGCTTTTATTAATGGCTCTTGCTACATCGGCCTTCCTAGAAGATGTGACCAGCAGGGAAGGCTTTCCTGACAATGAGCTTGTTTCCCAAAATCTCTCATCTTGGGAAAAAGAAAAAAAAAAAAAAAATAAAAAAAAAAAATTAAGGGTTACTTCAACTGGCTAGGCTGCAACACAGGTTTGGTGTGTTTTTTTCATATAAATCTGCTCTTGGGAATGACAAAGTATTTTCTGTCCTGAACCTTCTTTTTGTTAGCCCAAATGGATTTCCTTGGTTGTTACCCATCCAACTAATGCAATGTGATTCTGAGTCATTGGGCAGAGAAAAAGAATGGGGTGGTGGCACACGGATCATCTCCCCCTACTCTCTCTGCCATATCACTACTCCAAGTACATTTTAATTTTTGAGACTGACATGACACCAAGAACAGCCTTTCTTGGGTGCTACAAGCACACTCAAATGCATATTTGCTAATTGCTACCCCCAGCGTGGTGGTTTTGCTGTTGGTGAAAGACATGTCATCAGTGAGGATTCACATTGTCACCTAGACATTCTATGCAGGAGAAAGCCCTAATCACCAGTGTTAAACTAGCAGGTTGCCTTCAGTCTTCCCTCGCAAGGCACAGTCAAAACCTAAAATATTTCCCATGAGATGTGCTGGTGGTTATCGACTCATTTTTATGTGTTGGCTTTTGGCACTTTATTGCTTGGCTTCCAACGTCTGCAGGACTTCTGCAGCCACCAGATAGTGCCACGGACAATTTGCATCTTTGCACTCGAATTTGCCCAGAACACAGGCTGAGCACTGCATGCTTGCTGTTTCAGTTATTCCCATGCAGTTGTTCAGGTGCATTTGCTCAGTAACTTCTCCATCGGTGCTTTGTAGTACAAATGCACTGGTGAGATTTTCTTAGAAGAAAGGTCATTTCTTCTAAGGGAAGGGAGGGTGGACCAGCTACTGCAGACTCACAGCTGAAAGAGACTGCAAAGAACCAGGAGAGATCTCTCATCCCTTGCAAAGAAGCAGTAAGTCCAGTGCTGCCCCAGCATCCTGCTCATTCCTTGCCAAGCCTAGTTTGTCCTCCATAAAGCAATTCATACCCATATCCTAGAAATATTTTGCAGAGGTGAAGCTAAAAGATAAAATTCATGGAAATCAGTGAATGAGTGATAGCTCATAGTTTATTCTCCTCTGGAAGGAAAAAAAAAAAAAAAAAAAGGACAATCCATTTGTATATTTAGACTGAGCATATTTGTAAAGGGACAGTTCAGAGTAAGCTGGATCACAGCTACAGCAGGGGGAACGCAGAGGGGGACGCGAGCTGAGCCAAGGGACACGGCTTCACACAAAGACACGCTGGGCAACAGCTAGCAAGGGAAGGGGCAGAAGGGAGGCAAAAGGAGCAGCACAGAGCCTTGGACCTGGACAGAACACAGCAAAAACTGCAGACAACTCAGGGAACCTCGTCAGGGCTGACACGGACACAATGTGGGAAGAGACACTGAACTTGTCATCTAACCTGACCTAATGATACTGTCGATATTAACCCCACACAAAATTTCATGTGAAACTCACATCTCAGACACTGCTAGGAAGGGGGTAGAGACAGCAGTACTAACAGAAAAAAGGCTGGAGACTTTCCTCTTGGTAGGCAGAGGTGGGAAGACACTCTCTAATGTGGTGTTTTAGAACTAAAAACTCAGCACCACAAGAAGGAAAGGACTTGAAATAACGTACACAAAAAGCTCCCTGGTATCTGAGGAAAACTAGGAGTCAATTCAGTACTATGCTTAGGGGCAACACTTTTCATCGCACTGGGTTAAAATATTTTATCTTACAGTATTTTACTTTTCTGCTGGGGAAAAATTGCCCCCAAACAGCTACTATGAAGGCTTGGCAGTTGATATACTCAAGAAGTCTGGCCTCCTAAATAACTGGGGACCACTTCAGCTTCACCACACAGGAAAAAAAAAAAAAAAAAAAGAAAAAGAAAAAAGATACTAATACTCATTTACATGGTATAAACCTGTAAGATTTAGAGTAAGTTGTAAGAGCAAGATCTACAGAGTAAGTCAAAGTCAGGTACGTGGTACTAGAGACAGAAATAAATTATCATCCTGATTCATGAAATATCTTTAATGGTCTAAAAGTATCTCCTGTTTAACTCTAATACTCTGCAGGATTACAATATCCAAACCATCAGTGCTTTGCAGGATTGATAACTAAATTTTCTACAAACTGCAGGAGCTCCCCAGCCTCCCATAATGAACTCTAGTGGACAAAATACAAAGCTACCGGGAAACACATTTTCCAAGTTGAAAAATATTATTGAGGAATGAGACCAACATCTATTTCAGACATTATTGTGTATCATAACTCTGGAGAAACAGTCACTAAGCTACCTTTTATTAGCAGTTTCTACAACTAAGTTCAGAAATACAGCAAAGATTGTCTCAAGATTTCAGTACTGCTGCAAATTTTTCAAGTTAACAGTATAATGGTTCATAATATAGAGTGTTAGGTAAAATAAAATATCACACAGGCTAAATAAATGGGTTATGAAAGGCAGCAAGAAAAGCACCAAAATACTGAAAAAAACCTGTAGAGTTGGCTAAGGACTTAAAGGGGAAAAAAAATCAGTGTAACACACTAGACATAGAGGCTCATGGACCCCAATGCACAGAGAGCCTGCTGCTATGGGAAAACATTACTGTGCATCTCTGGAGAGAGAAGAAAGATCCACATCACTTCAAAGAGTGATTTAGAAGAGAGGTGCTCAGTGCCATGGGAGGCTGGGAGCAGGGGCTGCCCACCCCATCTGAGGAGTCAGAATGGCTCCCTGCTTTTTAAAAGACTCGGCAGGGGTACCAGGGTGAGGGTGGGCACCGTCCTGCTGGATGCAGGTCCATCTACCGATGCGCTCTCCTGTGCCCCGACGGCTTGTACCTTAAGAGTGGCCACTGCAGGGGACAAAAAGCATCTCTCTCACCTCCCCTTCTGGCCATCAACATCCCACTGATTTAGCTTCTCCCAAAGAGAGAATCCTTCAGTCTTGATCCTCATTCTTTGCCTGGTTCTACATTTCACCAGGAGGGGAAGAGCGGCCTCCCTGGGGCTCACCTGAGAACAGCGGCCCACAGTATGAACAGAAGTGAGGCTGCTCAGCAATCAATGTCCATAGCTTGTTCATGGACTTGCCTCGGCACGGGTAACTTACAAACCAGGAAAGTTGTCTTGTGTTAGGTCTTTACAGCTGTTGAACCTTAATTCCACCTCCCTCAGCTTCCCCCAGTCCACCCCTTTGAGTAAGACCTCATAATGCACATAAATAAATTCCCATCATTCTGACAATTCCTCTGCTTCCTGCTTTATCAGAAAGTGCTGCTCTCCCTGCAGCAAGGTGGCGATTGAAATTTGTGCTTTTGCTAAGTGCCTAGCTTTTCATCTGACAGCAGTCAAGGTTGGGGCATAACGTGGAAATACACCAGCTGTGACAATAATAATGGCAGGATGGAGCATGTGGCTAGTCAGAAAACAAAGGAGGATCATTTTCCACTGTTGCATCACAACCCCAATTACACAACCAAACAGCAGGACTTGAGGGGAGGGATTCTCTCCACCACTGCAGGTATTTAGGCACCCCTGCAAACCACATCAGTCTAGCACAGAAGAGGGAGCAGGTCGGACGCAGCAATTCGGACGCCTAAAATTCTGCAGCATGGACTGGAACACGTTGTGCTGCCTCCCTTTCAGTTTTTTATTTGAGGATGTATCTGAGGAAATGGATTTCCGGGTCTGACTGTTTTGGGCCCGGATCAGTTTCTCGTGTTCCCGTATTTGTCTCTGTAAGTGGTTCTGGATGGCAATTCCCAGGGATTCTGGATCGAGGGAAGCACCATAAACCTCCCACGTCATTCCTTGCTCATCCCAAACAACATCCCTGACGTGTTTGGACTGCTTCACCTGTACTTTCGCCTCCATGGCTGGGGTGGAGTGCTTTTTGCCCTCCCCCAGGTTCGGCACAGCCTGAGAGGAAGCAGGACTCACTGCAGCGTGGAGGTCGTGTCTGGACCCCCTGGCCCGGAGGCCCTGCTGCTGGGGCGCTGCCGATGCTGCCACGGGAGGGGCAAGACTTGCAGAACTCACGCTCAGCTCGGGTGTCAGTCCTGCCTGCAGGCTCTGGCCACCAGCCATCCGAGACTGGCCGCTGTCTCCGTGGCCTCTGCTCTCCTTCTCCCCTGCATCCTGTGAGCACGCCTTTGCATGGACAGCGGCAGGCTGGCTGCTAACGTTCAGCCCTCCTTTAGGATCAAGCACCACCAAGTTTTCTTCCTTTGGTTTTACCACGGATTGATTAGGACTGGCCTGCCCTTGACTCGCACCCTTGCTTTGCGCAGGCTTTTGGTCAGAACTGCCCAGGACCTCCTTCTGCTTGACCTCACTGTCCTTGCCAGAGAGTGAAGGTGACTTGCTGCTTCCTACATGAGGGACGAGATCTTGCACGCTGTTCTGGGCTCCTGGGACAGCACCAGTGGAAGTGGTGCTTGTGTCACCAGCACCAGCCCCAGACTGTGATGGAGTTTGATTACTGGGGTCGACTCCAAGCTGCTCAGCTGGGATGGGCTTTGGTGAGACTGGAGCATCCTTTGGCAGCTGAGCAGTGTCCTTGACATCACGGGCTGCGCTGGTCATTTCAGCATTACCCACAGATGTTCCTTGGGAGGTAACAGCTGCAGGGGAGCAGGGGAGAACAGGTTTTGCATTATCTGCTGATACTGGAGATGCCACATCAGATGGGACCCCGGGCAATTTGACAGGCTGGGTTTGGGCTGAAGCGGTCACAGCCACAACAGTCGACTTTGATGTGACACCAGGAGAACATGGAAACTTTTGTTGTGAGGATAAACTGTCAGTAAGTGCAGCCTGGCTCAGCCCCATATCTCCTTGGTAAATTATATGCAGTTCTTCCTTCTCCTCTGGAGGAGAATTCCCTTTTAAGAAGGCAGCAAAGATGCTGGGACTTGTGGAAGCTGATTTGCTCTCCACAGTGGCCACGGCCTGAACCTCAGCATCCTGCCATGTCCTGCTTACAACTTCCTGAGTAAAAGGGCTGCTCTCTGGCTGAGCTGTCATTGTACCTGTTTCTCTGAATTTGGAGAGCTGGGTGGGGTTTGGACTCCCAGGTGTGGGGTCCAGGTTGTGTACAGGATGTGGACTCCCGTGGCCAGACTGGGCCGGTGCCTTGCTGCTCTGCATCGCCTCAGTTTTACCTGGGGGATGCAACTGCGCCGTGTCTGCAGTCCCGTGTTTTGCCTCCAGACTGGTCTGCGGGTCTCTCCCCAGGTCAGCTTCGGTTTTCCTTGCTGCCAAGGCTGACTGACACACAGCAGAACCATCATTCTCTGCCGCCCTGTCTTTTTCCCCTCTTTGCAGAAGGCTTGCCTGAGAAGTATGACAGAATTGATTAACCCCGACAGGATCACCCGGGGAGGAATAATTTAACACTTCAAGCGCTGGCTGATCATCAGTTCCCTGAGGTTTCAAGGCAGAGTCATCTATCTGTGTCAGGGAGCTCGTTTTGGCCTGGCTGCCTTGCACAAACTGCCGGGAGCTCTGGGGGGCTGGCATCATCTCTGGCCCCTGCCCCACCAAGAGGGCACCCGCTGCAGCAAGGGCTGGCGCTGCCGGTGCCTGGATGCCTGCTGGCTGGGAACAACCAGCAGGCTTTACATCTGCAGGATGCCCCTCTGCAGCTGTGCTGGCCAGCCTGGGAGAAAAGGATTCCTGCTGGCTGTCATCGTCTGTGTGGCACTGCTGGCACCTCTGTGTGCTGGCAGCACCTGTGCAGCTCAGGTCGAACAGGCAAACCCCAGCTGAGCTGGACGGCGCACACGGGAAGCCATTGCTGGCCTTCTCGCCACTGGGGGCTTGGGGCTGGTGCTTAGCAGGCTGCAGGTCTCCCAGGTGCTCCTCCTCTGCAGAAGCTGAGACCAGGGAAAGCTTGGCAGATCTCAGAGGATCTGGTACAGTCCCCATGGACTGTCTTTGGGATGCTGTTTGTCCTCAGCTTCTTGGAGTTTTCTCGCTGGGCAGGCTGTCGACGACAGGCTTCCCGTGAAGCTAATCTGTTAATGAAACAAACACAGTGTTAGCAGCAGTCAGATTTAAGAAAAAGTACCCAGAACTAATTGATTTTACAGTGTGAAGAGAAACTTGCAGGCAGGGGAGAAAGTAAAGCACCCAATCCTGCCTGGAAGTCACAAAAAAGACAGATTTCAAGGATTTCCCAATTCTCAGGTTTGGGTGGAGAAAGCAATACTGGGGACAGAGCAAAAACAGCTCCTGTGTTGTTGATATACTAATGAAAACATTGACATGCCCGGGGCGGGGGGTGGGGGGAGGGAGGAGGAAGAAATATGAAATGAAAGAAGAGGTACAGACTTTGTGTGGACGTTTGAGTCATTAAATAAAATCCCTGTGATAACATTCTCTAGCAAGCCACCTGTGGAAGGAAATGCCTATGCGAAGAACAGATCCCTAGGTCTGAGTAGGTTCCACATCTTCAGTGAACACCAGTTCCCTGTTCATCTCAAGGACAGCCTTTCTAGCTCCACTACCAACAAGGACACAGATACAGGGGGCAACAGGTCAGTTCAGACTCACGTGAATGAACCCAAACCTGACTGGTAAAAGGAACATGGAGGGATCACAACCGGCTGGGTGATGCAGTTGGAAACCAAGAGGAGGTACTGCACACCACGGCTGTGCACATACTTACTGCTGTCACATTTAGTTCCTTTGAAATAATTACAAGGAAGCCAGCTTGATTAATAAATGGGGTACAGGTGACCTAGAAATTAACTTACAAGGAGGTGGTATGAAATTGAAAGGGGAACATTGCCGCGGCGCAGAACAGGAGTGGTTCCTGCCATACCCAGGGAAATGTGGGGGAGGGATTTTAAGCAGGTAGAACAGAGTTATCCAGGCTGGAATCATGCCAGGACTGCAGAGAAACCATCCCTTCAAACAGGACGTGATCTCCAAAGGTGCTTGCTGGCTTTCCAAAGGGCTTAGCACTGCCCAGCCTGGACACTGCTAGAGGTCAAGGATGGGATCCATCTCAACAGAGTGGTGGTAGCCACTGATAAAATCCCACCCCACTCTTCTTTTAAACTGCAGGCTACCTGTGCTTGTTTAAAAAGCTTTCACTGGCTTATGTTTCCAGCAAAACACAGGTATGAGACCTGGGAGACACCCAAGTTTTGTTAACCTGGTGATGAGAACACTGCTGTACCTGTTTGTGTGCCCCTGTCTCTGCAGGCACACAGTAGGATCTCCCTTGCTACATTACTAGGGAGATGCTGGGGGAAGCAGTGGAGCAATCACTCAGCTGTTCCAGACCCTCCCTTCTCACTAGAAAAATCAATAAAAGCTCTCTCCAGAAAAATCTCTGCTCTCCTTTTCTCAGCCTGGATGGCAGTGGTATAACTTCCTCAGTTTCTGTAAAACCAGTCCCATATTTCAACACCTTAAGATACGTTAATAGAGCAACAGGAGAAAAATGCTCAATGAAGGAAACATTTTTAAAATACAACCAGCCTATTTTTTTCTAAGAAAAAGAAAGTGCTGCAACTTATTACTTATTCATTAAGCTTTCTGTCTTCCAGGTATTAAAAATTTATTACTTTTATAATGCCTCTTTAGGTTCTGTCCAACTACAGAGATATAGTCTGTGGGGTTAAGCCAGCCCTGACAAACTATAATCCTGCCCCTGAAGGATCCCAAGTTCCTTGGCTGTGCTCTGTGACAGCAGCCCAGCATCACCCCACAACGGTTTTCCAGGAGGGCTGGAGAGGATCACCAAGCTTTCTGAGAAGTACTGAGAGCATGAAAACCAGGCTGCAAACCAATGGAAGTTTGTGGCTGCCCACAACATGTCTTGCCTTCATTTCGTTCTCACTTTAAGGACAGCCAATACAGTCCTGAAGGAAGGACAATTGTTCCATGTTCACCCTGTTGTGCTACAAACATCTAAGGGCTGCGAGGAGAGGAGCAGATGGCTTTGGGTAGCCAATGGACTAAGTTCTGTTACTCTCTTCTTTCCTTTTCCAAATATCGACGCAAACCAAACCAGTATATACAACTGGGCAGGTCAGATATCTTTTTTCCTTATTT
This sequence comes from Hirundo rustica, assembly GCF_015227805.2. Classification (NCBI taxonomy): domain Eukaryota; kingdom Metazoa; phylum Chordata; class Aves; order Passeriformes; family Hirundinidae; genus Hirundo; species Hirundo rustica. The sequence goes on along the minus strand of NC_053454.1, from coordinate 53,642,021 downwards.
TTTAGATCCAGAGTTTATTTAAGAAAAATTAAGCAAATAATGGAACAAAATCAATCCCCATTTTTAGGATGAGATGTACCACTCAGCAAACAGTGTCAGAAGAAATAAAGATTTCAGAGAAAATCTGTTTGGCTCTTCACTATACAAATCCTGGACAATGCAATCTGCATACTGGAGCATTATATTAACTCATACCCACTCAACAGGGCATTGATTCCTAATTTTTCAATTAAATGAATTAATTCTGGTCTGAATTCTGCATGAATTCTCCCAATCTGTTTAGTCGCTCTTCCCAGATTCCCCTGAAACACACAGTTGAATGTCTGCCTCATATGGTAACCAAAAGAGATTTTGCTACCAGTCCTTGACATACAATATCAACAGAAGAAATTCTTCCCCAGAAAACACACCTGGAAATATTCTCTGATGTGGGACAACTGAGCATAGTCCAGATATTTTGCTTGATATGGGGGTTGGGGGTTGGATCATCTGCCTGGAATGACTCTGCAAATGAGTTACTTTCTGAGAGTAAGGTTTCTCTAAAGACTTTGTTGTCAAAGTCATGGGAACTATTTTTTAGACTGTCACTAAACCATCCTAATGACAGAAGCCAAAGGCACTGAAGTAGCCTAAATAAGCATGGTAACTTAGGAAAATATGCCAACTTAAGAATTAATAAAATTAGAAAGAAAGCAAAGTATTTTGAAAGAGGGCAGCAAGGAGGCCCCACAGATTATAGAATTAGAGAAGTAATTTTGTTATTAGAATCTCATTTATGATTATTGTCTCATTTTTATTATTTGAGTCCTGTTACATAGGAATGAAGAACAATATTGGGACCTGTGGGCAACACTACTCAACTGCCAAGACAGTGAGGATTCAAACAAACAAGCAATATTGCCTGCAAGCAAATACTTAGGAAAAACAGAAATACAAAACTCAGTAGAAGGCCAAAAAACATGTCAAAACAAATCAAGATCGCTGATGAATTTTTCAAGTCTTGTATGCCAGACCTGGAGCAATCATCCAAAGTTTTCTTTTAACAGGAGGTGAAATTAGTGTCTCTACAAAGGTCAAAATCAATTTTTAGTAATAAGAACAGATTTGCTACACCAACAGAGTTCTCCTTATCCTTATTCTTGCAGATCAAATTAGCCTGCCTGACTGCGTCAATCTCATCTCAACACAGAATTATTCTGGACCTTTAGCAACAGGAGGTTTCTGACTTTGGCAAAGTCTGTGCTTGGCTTTGGTCTGGGAGGGTCTCTGCATGGCCAGCAGACCATCACGGGCTCTTGTAACTGAGTAGGTTTTTTCATGTGCTGTTAAAAAATCTCAAAAAAAACCCCACATCCCAAGAAGTTTCAAGGCAACTCAATGCTGACAATGAAAAGAAACTCCTATCTATTTCAGTAATACCCAACCCCCAATAAAACAACACGGCAATTTTTACTCTTGCTGCCTATGAGAAAGTCAACAAAGCCAGGAAGTCTGCATGTTTCATAATACAAACCAATAAACTTTCGGCAAATTCCGACATAAGATTCTGCCTTCCATTCCTTCTGAAAGAAATCTGAGAATCTGGAGAAGCACAAATAAGACTCCCAGCATCTCCACCTATCCTCACCTGTAAAAACAACTAAAAAGCAGCTCCCAAACGAATCAAGCACCCCTTTCCCAATTCCGGATTCTCATCACCTTTCCATTCCTTGAGTCCCGCACTCTTTGAGCCCTCTCTTCAACCTTGTCTCTGCAAACAGAAGAGCTGAACACTTGCTCTTAATAGTTCTAATCTTACAAGATCTTCCAGATCATCACAAAAATCGTTATACAGCCACATCGGTTAAGAACAGAGATAAACATCTGCTGAAGTGGGAATTTAGTCTCTGTTCTCATTTTCTAATCTGAGTAAAAAGACAATGCTTCACCTGAGCTCATATTAGACTACTAACTGTATAGAAAATAAAATGCATTTATTTAATTTTTAAATTTACAAATGCACTTACGTCCTTCTAATTCTGCAGCCAGTGGGTTTTTACCCTCTTTTCAATGTCAAAGGGTGTTTGTTATTCTGTTTCTTGTGAAAAAATTTGCTACATGGGTTATTTTCTTCTAATTATCTGTGGGATCAAAAAGACTGGCACTAAAATGAAAGACAGCACAAAACAAGGACACATTCATTAAAATACAGAAGAGATTGCCTGAAGAGGTAGGATACAAGATGCAGAGCTTCCAACTTTCAGTATGTTTTGGGATGCTGACAGGAGACAAATTATTCACTGTGATGACAGGGAGGGAAGAGGTGGTAGGGATGCACACAGATGCCTTGCATACCTGTGATTCCCACCAGAGATGGGGCTGGCATTTAAAGAAGAAGAGTGCCCCAAGTCCCAGTTCTTCTTCTACACCTCAGGAATGCACATGTTATTGCAGGTCAGACCTGCAGACAAAGCAGGAACCTGTGCTAGAGACAGGTAGAGAGCTGGACAGCAGAAGCAACATGTTCAGCATCACAGGGCTGCAGCACCTTCTGTGCAGACATTAAGCAAAGTGGGTGACTTTACACACACCATAACACTGCATCAGCTGGAACCACCAACTGAGCCACATGAACAGCCCTGAGGAGAAACCAGATCCAGCCAGGACTCCTCACCAGACCCCAGAGCTCTTCCTCCTGAACGCTGACATGCAACCAGCAATGTCTATTGGGTCTGCTCAGAAAGGTGTCATGATGCAATGAAAAATGGAAATGGCAGAGATAAAAATGGGAAAACACAAAAACAGGGTCTAAGAGCTCATCTTTGTTTTGTATGGTAGTAAACAGAGTAAAATCATGTGAAAATCAAGGGCAAGACACACTACCATTTTCAGCCAAAAGGAGATGGCTGCCAATCAGCCTGACACCTACTGCAGATTTATTTAGCAATATTTGTACATGCTGAAGAAACACATTTTTCTGCCTGTTGTCTCCTCCCATCTTGCATCTCTCTGCCAAGTATAAAGATTAACTCTGCAAAGTGCAGAACATGGTAACTCCACTTTGGAAGGACAAAGCTCAGCTTAACCTGCTGCCCAAAACCTACAGATGAGAAAATGTGTAAAGCCAGTCCTACAAATGGTACACTAGCCTCTGGGACTAATACAAAGCAGAGCAAACTGCTTTGCACCTTCCTTCATTCCTCTCAGCTCCTGGCAAACCTTGAGTACATCTTGCCAAGAGCCCTGACCAGGACCTTGCCCCAACACTTCAAAGCAGTCCAGGGGCACATGGGGACCTTAGCAGTCACTCAGGGACAGATGTGTGAGAATATCTGCAATTGGCTCTTAATAGACAGGCACAGAGAATAAAAACTGTGTGGTGATCAAGCATGATTCAGCTCTACCGTCCTGCTGGCAGTTACCCTACAATTAGAAAGATGTCCATCTAAAGGGAAATACAGCTCTGCTCCGAGACAGGATGTTCCAGCCTGTGTCCCATCTGTTCCCTGTGGGCAGCACCCATCTTGCCCTGGCCAGGAGACAAGCAGCAACCCCCACATCCAGCTCTGGCACCTGCTGATGAGGCCCTGGTGGGAGCCCGTGCACTGTTAGCAATGCCAGAATGCAACTCAGCCCCAAAAGCCGGGCTGCCCCTGCTGAAAATGTCATTGTCCTCTGGCCACAGCCAAAGGCAACAGGCTGCTACGTGCTGTAGGTGTCCTGCAAGAACATCATGCTTATATGGGAGTAAGAATCAAGTGGTTATGGATTTACAGGTGCAACATGGTTCAGTGAAATTCTTCTGCATTTCCTGAAAGAAAATGGGTTTTCCTCACACTCCAACACTATAAAGCAAGAAAAAACAGTATTTAGAAGAGATAGAAAATACAGTATTGAGAAGATTGCTAGAAGACAACATTTGGCAAGCAGATTGAAAATCGTGGTTTAAATTAAGCATTGTGATATCTGCTGCCATTGAAGTTTTGAGCCTTCAAAGTTCAGTCCTTTCTCACAGATTAAAAACCCTTCCCAGGAGAAGCTCAGATCCTCATGTAATCACAGCCTCTAGAATCTCTCCAAAGAGCCTCACACATCCTGCCTGGCATGGGCAGGAACCACAGGAGGGCTGAGTGTCTATGACCTCCACACTCTTCTCTCTCTCATATCATTCCACCCACTCAGCTCACCCTCACAAGCATGCCTCCTGTTGCAGACAGGGGCCTTGGGTAGCAGCAGGGGCTGCAAAGACAGGCTCTCCCCCTGCACACCTCCTCCCAGAGCTACAGCACCTGATAAAAAGGCTTTCTTTGGCGAGGCACGTAAGCATGCAAAAGCCCCTGCTGAACGCTGCGCTTGCTGCAGAGCACCGCAAAGAGCCCATCAGTCTTCCTCCTCCAAGGTGAAAGGGAAGGATAAATGGCTTTATGAAAACAGCTAAATCAAACAACAACCACACCGACTGGCAGCCAGCTGTAATGGTTGCATAAGCTACAGCGATATTCCTACCTCACATCCTGGGCCACCCTGGAGGGGAGGCAACACGTGGGTAAAACCACACAGATATACCTTCATTGGTTTAATTGCATGTTATTATGTTTAGCCTCATTATTTATCAGCAGTTTTTTCAGTGTCTGACCCTGGAAGTCATTTTTGAGGAAATGCAGCCTGACTTCAAGGGTAAGCCATGTTTCAGGAGGAAGTCTGTGGGCACACTCCTGACACAAGCACATGAGAGGAAACCAGCAACCTGCTGTCCACACCAGGCAGGTGACTCCACATAGCTCACTGCCACTGCTTATTCTACTTCAGCTTACTGTTGTATAAAAACAAGACGTGGTTTTTGAGGAGTGTGAACAGGAGGGTCACATGTACCTCTCTAACACCACTTTTGTATTGGTATCTGGTGTCAAAAGCAACAGAATTTCTAACAACCAATGGGAATTTCACTCCTTACCTATCCTGCTATCTTTCTGATAAAAGCATGTTGAAATCCAACCCCTCACTAACACATATTATGCAGCTGACTGCATTTGAATGTTGACAGATGACAAACAAAAGCCCTTCATGAGCTTTTTGTGAGAGCAGTTTAGCAGTACCAACAATAAATACCTTTTTCCTACACAGCAATGCCAACGTGACTACATAAAGCAGAGTGATCATCTTTAGGGATAAAAGCATAATCCTGGCTTGTTGCCCATGCAATTCTTGCAATTCTTTGTTGCCCAGACAACTTGCAATAACCAGGATGATGTGGTTTACATGGACATCCATCCACTGGAAGCTGGACTAAGACCAAAATCTTTTTTCTGTGGTCAGGAAAACATAACCACTGATGAGCAGGTATGTCTTGGAAAGGGTGGCTCTAGGGACAAAGGCTATTATGTACTTCTAACATGCTTTCAGGCCCTCAAAAGGAAGTTTCCGGAATTTCATTATGACTGCTGTAAGAGCATTCCCCCCCGTGCACTGAATACAAACATTCATCTTGTGGCTGAAGCATCCACAGGAGTAGAGTAACCACTCTAGACAATTAGGCCTGATTTGCTGCTGAATAACCATATTATCAGTGCCCAGAGAAATGTTTTGTAGCAGCACTTCTTATTTTAAAACCAACCTTGCAAGCAAGGAAATTCTGCCTTGAAAGAGCTGACAGTGGGATCAATGTCTTTTGCATAAGGTAAAACCCCAAAACTATAACATTTAACACTCATGCACACACAGTCTGAAAAAATGAAGTTCTCCTCATATATCATTTTAATGAAGATGCTGGACTCAGTATTAGAGAAGGGAATAGATCTTTACATAACAGGCCCCTGGCAAGGGATGTATCCATTGTCATTTACAGGCGTTATCCTAACGGAAAAGAACTACTCCAAATGGCATGCAATTAGAGAAGAACGATGCAGTGCCTACCCAGTCATTACTGTAACAGAAATTTGCTGTACTGTGTGATTAACCTAAGAAAGGCATGATGATGATCTCACCATGTCTGCTCTTGCCTCCTGGCTATCAAAAAACACAACTCATGTGAATAGAGAGGCTGGCAGCTGAAACAGCTATCACTGTAGGTTTTTTTTAAAAAAAAAAACAAAAAAAAACCCCAACAGTTAAAAATATCTTGCCTTCTTCCTGCTGCCACCTCAGCAGTTGCTTCCTGTTTTTTCACGTTGTCACTTTGCTCTGCTGCTGGCTGTCATTGACAGTAAGAGCAGCAAAAAGAACAAAATAATCTCCTTAGCAAACTGCCTCCTGCTAAACACCTTCTCAAAAAACCCATGAGAGGAAGTGCCATGTGCTGGGCCACTTTTTGTCTGGTGTATTGAGGCTCTGCAGGAAACCAAATGGCTGCAGGTTGGAGGCCTTCGGTGTTCAGGGATAAAATCTGAGCAATTCTGTGGTATCTTTACAATGCTGGTAAATGCTCTTTTGAGGGCAGTGACTCAAACCTGTGTGTCCAGCTAAGGACTCTAAGCTGCTCACCTCAGTCACTCAAGCTTATGATGGGACTTTAGTGAGACCATTACATGAAAAGCTGTCATCTCAGCCTCTTCTTTTTCTTTACTTGAGGCTATACGCTTTATTGTGCGTATTTATTCCCTGACCCTAGTGGAACTGGACCACACCAGTGCCTCATTCATTATTTGTTTAACTGATGAAGAACTGCACGTGGGATGTGGAGGAACCAACATTTGTCATGTATAATCAGTGAGACCACTGTTCTTTATATCCAGAAATGATGGAACAGCCTAACGGCGTACAAAGCACTGTAGGTGGGTGATGGTTTCCAGTCACCTGACTCTAATGAAGCTCAATGCCGGATGGGAAAATGGTGGTAAAATATTACAACTATAAACTACACCAGGTTTTCTCTGGTCTCCAGCCAGAGCTGACAGAAAGTGCTGAAGGATGCATCTGAGCAACCTCACAGATGACAGCGACCGCCACTATGGCAGAACTGATCAGGTAAAATTGAGAGAAACTGACTGTTCTGGCTCTTGGCTTGAGCAAAAGGCGGTACTGGCACTGATACCAAACCAGCACTGCTAAAAATCAACTCCCAAACCTTGCATCACTAGCTTTGGGTCCTGAAATTCACTATGTAGCCAGAGAGTTCTTTTGGACAAAGAGAGGCTCTTAAGTCTTCTCCATCCTGCACTTAGATGTGCTTGAACAAAGAGACTGCAAAGCTTCCTCCAGGTGAAGCAGCCAACTCATTCACCAAGTCGTTCTCTCAACACCTCCATCTTCCTACAGCAAAGAAAAACACAAACAGCTGTGCTGTATTATGGTTTATTTTAGGAAAAACTCATTATTTGCAGTCTATTCCACAGGTGTTTAATGGCAATAGCTTTTAAAAGTTGGCCTTGCAGGGAGCCCAGGAGTGTAAAAATCTCTCATGCTACACAATTGCAGGAACCACCCTCACTACTGTTAGAGTTGTTTCCTAACAATGGCTTATACAAAACATGTATTTTTATCTGGAAATTCAATGTGCTTCTATCCTTCTAGCCCCAAGAAAGACGGCAAAGGTATCCAACTGTCTGCAGCATTTTATACTGTGTTTCAAATATGATTTTCACAGGCATAAGAATAATTACATTCTCTGCTTCTGTATTCCTAAAAATCTCAGCGCTCTTAAAACAAATACTTATTTAGTGTCTGACCTGGGAAGTCCCATCTGTTCTGGAACCAAACTAAGCCCAGAACCACTTCCTCAAGGCAGACAACATTTAAGAGGTAGCAGTGCAAAATCTGGAGACTAGCTCAATAAAACAGGCTAGAAACAGAGACACAGCAGGTGTTGCAAGCCAAAGCTTTGCCCACTGTGGTATGGCACAGCCATATCCATATTTTAGACCTCTGCCTTATCCATACCAGGTTTATGGTCCAGTCCACACCCTGGAACTCTGCAAGGCTTACACCGGGCTAATGTGACATCCCCACTCCTGCCAAAGGCTGGCATCTTCCAAGTGAGAGTTCAAGGTTTACACTGAGTCTATTTCTGGGCACACCTCTTCTCCTTATTTCTTCTGCATTTAGGACAGAAGAATTCACATTTACATTTATCAGGTGACTGAAGGCACTAGTAAAAAACATTGGCTTTGACTTGACTCCCTGTCCCTCAGAGTGATTGTCAAATTAGCTAATGAGAATAATTAGCATTAATTGAAATGACAGCTCAAAGGAGTTATATCACATCTGAGTTCAGCTGAGTCTCAGTTTATTGGAGCTGACTTCCTCAATCACCTGGGCAAGCCCAAAGCAGACATCCCCGTGGGCAGCATGACTGGCACTCACTCACGTGGCAGCTTTCGCTCCAGCTCACTTTCCAGGTTCTCACACTGCACACAGCAAGCTCACGCCCCCAAGTATTCAAAAGAGAATAAAAAAAATTATGTGGCACCCCTAAGCAATTATTGAGTTTACCACCTAATGCCCAGCACCTCCCATCAGGCTGCACTGCATTTTACTCCTCTTTGGAGCAGTTTTAGCTGCCCTTGCTCAAGATGCCGGCATATTTAACCCGCAGCTCTTAGAAGTGATCTAAGGTCAAGCTGTACCTTGCTAGAGCACAGCTGTGAGCGAGCAGGGCTGTGGGATAGCTTTGTCCTTGTTTCTAAGTCAGCTGGAGTGGAAGCTGGCAGGGCAGAGTGAAAAAGGATCACTCACAGCTTAGGGTTTAATTACTGGACTCACATTGAACATCAATGCCCCACGCACAGAGGCACACTTGAAAGAGTAAGAAAACATATGGCAGCCTTAGAGCCAGTATGAAAATCCAGACAAGATGGTTTATTTCCACAGCACCACATAAGTACTAGATACTTCAACCAGTCATCTGACAGCTGAGAATGCACAGCAGTCTTCCGACCACAATTTATTTTTATTGACATCTTGCTTATGGATACCATTTGAATTACCACAAACTACGCATATTTACATGATTGAAGACAGACATACACATACATATAAAACCTGATATATGCTAACAAAGAGAGCCTAATCTGGGTGATTAAAGCTGGGCATTGAAATCAAAGAAGCCTGATGCTCAAAAGTGCTGAATAATCAGAAATACCAGTAAAGCCACTAGGATTCAAAAGTTGCTCAATATTTCTGAAAATATGATTTTTAAAAATTCCTGTTCTTATCCAAGAAATGCCAGAAGACTCTAACACTCTGCCACTTTCCTGGATGCCACATGTGAGCATAGAGATACTAAACTCATCACTTCAGCAGAAAACCTCTACTTTTTCTGCCTTTTCAATACAATCTAACACAGATGAAGGTCACAGAGAAAGCCATGCAACAGCCAGTGTCTAATACCAGTGATTTAACTACAGAACTCCTTTCTTCTACATCTCATCATCTACTACTAAAAGCTGTGCAATCACAAGCCCAGCAATTCTGGCTTTAGTGATCCACCTCGGCAACATTACTAAAAAAGTATTCAAGTTAGTTCCTTCCCTTCCTAGATTCAAGTCCTGAATCTACAAAGAGGGAAAGAGACCTCTGCTAAATGAAACGCAGAAACAAAACAAGTGTACAGAATATGCCACTGCTGGCAATTGCAAAGAAAAAAACCCAGATCCCAGAAAACCACCACCTTAAAGCTGAATAAGCAAAGGATGTTACAGACCCAGGAAAAGTACTTGCACATACTCCACCCAAGAAGAGTACTTGCAACCGCTGCAGATTCATAAGCATCCATGCAAGGAGGTAAGCACTTTTGGAAAGGGCTCTGTTATTGCCCTTGCTCTTCAGAAAACTCAGGCTGCACATGGGATCAGATGGGGTATGAACATATGACAAGAGAGAACCGGTCATCCAGTGTAAACAGGGCAGCAAGTCAATGAGATACTGAGCCATCATCTCAATTATCTTTCCATCTTCTTATAGATGAGCTGCTTCTCTTGCAGACAGCAAGGCTGGCAATTTGTTCTGAAACACCTCTCCTATGAACCTGTAGCCTGTGTGCCAGTGCAAGCGAACTCAGGGCAGACCAAGAACAAATGGAAACAGCAGTATGTGGACAGAGGTAGATTGGGTCAGAGGATCAGGTAATGCCAGGCTACAGAGCTGGGAAACTAAGAGCAATTTATCAGCTGCTCATTGTATAACCATATTATCAAACACCGAGGCCACACCCCAAGAAACTTGGCTGTCCATAAGGTGGGAAGCCTTGTCCTCATCCTGCTCAGCTGCTGGTCAGCACAGTCCAGGTAATTCCTGTAGCCTCATTTTCATTATCTCAGCTCTCTTCACTATGGTCCCTCATCTATTTATTAATGACCCTGAGCCACAGGTGTGGGCAGCCACAGGAAAACTGTTAGGTTTGTTCTACTCCAAGTCAAGAGGAGAAAAATATTTTTTGCAAATGCAGACTGCCATGTGAGGTGGTTTGAGAGAGACAGATGTCTGATTAGCACTGCAGATGGGCTGAAAACTCCCATCACCACTTCAAAACTCTCACCCTTTTCCTTTTCCAGAAGGTCAGAAAATGTGTTCTTTTCTCCTCATGTGTGGGAGCTTTGCTTTTATTTTAAGGGAGAAACTGCAATGCCTAGAAATTCATTAGGTCCCTGGCCTTCTCTCTGGGCAGCAACTAGATGAAATGGCTCAGCTGCTGAATTTCAAGGTTAACATGCCTCAGTCCTAAGTTTCTCTCACAAAACTAGAGTGTTAACACTGACCTTGGGAAGACCAGCCTTCTCCCATAGGAATTCAGTGACTTCATTACTTTTACGAGGCTGACATACCTATACCAGTGCTGAGTGAATTCTTGCTGGGTAAGAAGGCAGGAGGAATAAGGGGGGAAGGGGAGACCTGCTCTTTCAGAAAAAACAATGAGGATGTGCAGAGAAAAGTGAGTTGGTTGGTCCCTGTGATAAGAGAATTTTTTTGGCCCTCTGCCTCCTGGACCTAGGCTTGAATGCTCTTCCAGCACTGATTCTCCATCTGTCTCTTACTGTGTGCTCCTTGCCAGACCATTTCACAGCTTCGTATCGCTCAAGGCCAGGAAACTGTTCACAAATGCATAATTTAAAATTGTCTTTTGCACCATAGCATAGCATCGCTTTTGAAAGACAGTTTTAAATATTTGTGGTGTTGACCATGTTCCTATCTCTTGCTGCCTCATGTTGCATGTTCAAGTTGAATAGTGTAAACATTGCTTTGTCTTTTTAAGCCTCTGATGAGCATTTCTTCCCATTTCCTGGGGTTTTCTTGGAAAAGTATTAGGCCTCTCTCTTTTAATGGTTGACCAATGTCAAACACAATTCAAAAGGCTGCTGATTATACAGAAAGCATTTTTTCTGTGTATAGGCACACAAAAAAGAAAGAAAAAATAAAAAACAAAACCAAAAAAATCCATACCAAAATCCTTCAGACAAACAAAAAACCCCATACAGACTGACCTAAAAAAGAGGTCTGTATGCATGGGGGGGGGGGGGGGGGGGGGGGGGGGGGGTATATGCATAAAGCATATACCCCCTTAGAGCATAAAAAGGTGTACATGCATAAAGTCTATTTTACTAAAGTCTGTCATCTTTTCAGTCATGAACAGAAAATCCTCCCTCAAAACAGAATTACTCATTAAGTATATATAACCAATTAACACAAGTGTCAACAGTGAAGAATTTAAGATCAAGATTAGGTGACCTCAATATATTTATCCCAGCTAAATTCTGGTCCTGGAGGTCAGCTCAGAAGTCCATGAATGAAATTCCCCATGCAACACACAAATGTCAATCCTGCTAAATTAATTCAAAGGGTGTGTATGTTTTCATGTGCATTTCTCCTTCAAAATGCTCTCCAAATGCAGGTTTACCCCAAACCACATTTAACTGTCTTTAACTCCACAGTGCAAAAAAGTCATCATATGCTCTACTAGAAAATAGACACTTTTCATTCATCTCTACCTCATCTGCCCTATATTCATTATGAATCAGACATCTAAGACAGGATGACTGAAAGGATGATGAGGTTTGGCTTCCTGTCAGAATGGTAACTATGGTGCTTGGAACAATTTCATATTAATTTCATATCTCTCGTTAGATACCTCTGGTAAAAGGCCAGATTTATACCTCCTGTAAACTACAAAGGAATTACAGCCTTTAACTGCAAGGTCAAATTTCACCCATCTAATTCAGTTTCCTGCTCTGAGCAGCATGTTAGCTACAGACTCTGATACAATTTTTACAATAACAGGTGTGGCTCTGATTGCCAACTAGTCGAACTCCTGTGGTCATTAAAACCCAATTTTGGTTGCTAGAGCTGAGATTATAGATCACATTGAAAAAGAAGAAGGGTTTTACAGACAAATATAAGACAAACTGAGGCTGAGTAGGTGGCATTCATTAGTCACTGGAAGGCAGGCTCTGCTGCTGGAGGAACACCACCACATGAATTGTCCTGGAGCTTCCACACAGACGGAACTGATGAGTAACAGCAAATAACACTTCTTACAGAGCTCCCTTCTTGGGATCATAATATTAGAGGCATAATGTAATTGGAGCTTGCTTTCCTGGTACACACTTAACGAAACTATTATTAGCTTTGCTGTCCTTTTACTTAATTTTCTTCTCCTAAGGCTTTTTAAGGAAGGGCTCAGACATGGTGTGGGTTCTCTCCCTGTCATCTACATGTTTGAGCTGGCTGCTGGTAGAAAAGTCTGCTCACATTCCCGCAGGCATGCCAATCTGGATACAGCAAACACATACAAATAGTCTGCATGCAGGAATCCAGTGAAAAAAACCCAACTCAAACCAAAAGAAACAGAAAAAAAACCAAACCAAAACCCAACCCCAAACAAACAACAAAAAAACACCCCCAAACCCTAGGGTACTATCTCATGAACACATTCAGTCCACTCATCTTCTCATTAGGGAGCAAGTGTGAGTGTGCTTACTGTCCATCTCTTTGGCAAGCACCCTGCTACCTTCCTGTCCCCTCCAGCATGGAAAACTGTAATTCTAAAATAGGTCATTTTATTATGAAAATTTGTTTTCCAGGCAATATTCCCTTGAGGCCCTTCATATTAAGAGTATCTTTTGAACTGGATAAATACTGCTCCTCTATTTCCCAATATCAACTCACATGTTTATGTGATAATGGCCAAGCATGGTCCAGCTGGAAGCAATTCTCAAATAGACCATTTAATAGAAGAGCATTTCTGAAGGAAAGCTCCCAGGTTTTATGATAGGGTATTATCTGCTTTTGTTGCACAGCGGCCTCATGACTTGAGGTTTGAATTGTTCCTTTTAAGTTGATGCGTACCCTGAACCCAGAGAGGAAGTAAAAACCCCTTTTCTCGCCAAAGGAAAGACCATCTGAGTTTCTATGCCTGCAGGAGGAAACTGCTTGTCCCTTCCCCTTCCTAGGCATCAAGCTAATTGATGCTCAAAACAATCAATAAAGGCTGGATTAATTCCCGAGTGCCAAAAGCACACGCAGCTAAATTAATGAGGCTAATCCTTTTGTAATACCCATTTGTTAAAACTTCTCTGCAGCTCCTGATGCAGCTTGCTTGACTTCTCAGGAAATCAATGAAGCACTTCTGTTCCTCAGTCGTAGCTCGCAGTGCATCCTCAAGCATTTTTAGCACCACTAGCACATGGCCAGAACTACAGGCTGAATTCAGCTGATGAACCCTGTGTTCTCAGGAATGAGATAACAGCACAGATTCTGCACAGTTCTCACCTGAAGGCATCACATACAGGTATGGTCTTCCAAATCTACACAACTCTTGGCTGAGGTGGGTGAAAGTACATTTGCAGTTACTAATGCTCTCACGGCATGAATAGGTTTATTTGAAAAATGGTGCAGCAACAGGGATCTGAAAGTCCAGTCATTTTATTCTGCCATACCATGCATTTGAGGTGACTCTTTGAAACACCTCTTACCCTTCCTGTGAAAATGCCTTTGGTGCTGCAACTAAGAATTGTCAAATGTTACCACAGCTGACTTTGTAGATGGGATACCCATCCCTATGGAGAGACGGAAACTGATGCTATTTTATGGAGTAATGAAACAGCTGATCTCGCAAGGCTACTGCTTAGCTCTAGCAGGAATCTGAGTCCTCAAACTCATGCAAACCTTCATAGCCTCTTTAACAGCTTTTAACAGATCCTCCGTAACTATTAACCTCAAGGGCAAGATTAACATTTTTATTTTAATTAACATGGAGAGGCTGTGGTGTGCAGCAGTATTATAAAGAGTTCTGAAATGCCAGCTTTTCGAAGTGGAATAATTCTGTCATCTTGTTTCCATACAGCTCTTCTCAAGACTAGCATCTTTCTGACAAGTATTTTATCACTATTACTTCTACCCCTTACTCCACTCTCAGGCATGCTTATTATATTCCATAATTCCATTAATGAGTCATCTCAACCTTAATCTTTCAATTGTGTGAAGTTTTTCATGAAACTGATACTTCAGAGGAAGGAGAGTGAGTAATGAAAGTGACCCCTTAGTTTGTTAAATACTAAAGTGCGATGGTCCTTCAGCATTTTCTAGCCAAAGGGTTGGCTATGTCCTCAACAGCCAGACTGCTTCTAGGAGAGCTGAGCTGGGAAGATTTAGATGACTTTTACACCTCTCCACTTCTTGAAGTTGGGACCTGGGATCTACGTCATTCCTCAGTGCCCAAAGGCCATCTTAGAAGATGCTCTGAATTGTAGCCAGCTCCAGTAGTCTAAGAAAACACAGACTTGCTAAAATGCAACAGGGCCCTGTCCATATCACCTTCTCTGCTGGAAAATTTCTTACCTGCTCTGTTATACCAGTTTTACAGACTTAATCTGTTATTTGACCCTGTTTTTGGCAAAACTCCACAGAGTCCTGGGGTCCTATGGAAGGGGAGGACTGCTCTCTGAACACTCAGCAGACACACTGCTTTCTGGATCTCACTGGCAATATACTAAAGGTAAAGTCCTTGGACTTCAAAACAGTTTTTTACTAAGACAAAATGACTGCCCACGAGTAGAGAATAACTTTCAGTTAGGCTGGCTTTAGGTTGAAGGACTCTGCTCACCCCAAAGCTGGCAGACACCACATTTCCCTGACCAGAGAAACCACGTGCCAGCTCTACTTGCGACCAAGAGGAACACTCATCTCTTCCCAAAACCATGTGAAATCAGATTAGTAACCAGTCTACTGTTCTTTTCCTTCTCTGTTTCACCCAGGAAAGGAAAAATCCATCCATGTGAAAATTCTGCCTAATAGCATATATTTTTTTCTACATAAATGTTAATGAATTGACTCCTGTTTATGCAAATTTAAGGTAAACATCAGATCCTTTGTTATCCTGCATTGGAAATTCCCACTGTTTCCATGATATCATCTTGACTGATTTTCCTAGCTTCCTAGTGATTATTTCATGCATGTAAAGAGGGGTCCTGGAGTCACCAGAAAAATCCTGAATTAATTCTTCAGTGATTTCACTGTCATCATCTGAGATAAGCCATTGTTTTTTATAGTATCCTTTTAAGAATAGTCATAATGTAGCATAGTATTCATGCCCTCTGTTTGAATCTGTTCAGTTTTTGCATGAAGAAAATGAAAAATAATTGCACATCTTGATTAATTTTCCCTTTTTTCTTGTTTGCCTTCCCTTTTAAAAACTGAACTTTGTTTGCACATAAGTGTCACTGGGAAAAAAAAATTTCACCATTAGAATGCCGTCTGGGATTCCAACTGCAGTAGCCAATATTTGTTCAATGTTCTCAAAAAAAAAGTAGGAAGGCACATGTGCATATAGAAAGCCATCCTGCTCATCTGGATAAAAATGCCAACTGGTGATAATTGCATGATGACTTTGAGAAGCTGACAATATTAATTACCATCAGTGAGCTACAAGAGAATCTCAGGATAGAGGTGTCACTGTGAGAATTCAAGCAAACATTGATTACTTCTCAATATTTTTAGAAACACCTGGTCCATCTAGTAGGGAAAAAAACCAAACAAACAAACAAAAAAAGACAAAACAAACCAAAAACAAAACAGTAAAAGGGCAAATATGTTAGATACGTCTTTCCAAAGCTGAATGTTTGGTCACTATGTTCTGCTTATGTTTGGTATATGTTTTCTTCAGAAAGTAAGAACAGTCCTGGTTGCTAGCTCTCTAGACAACCTTTCCTACAGTAGTTACTTCAGTCCTGACCTATGCTTTAGTTCATAGTTGTAGCTAACTGAACCACTAAAATAATTCTGTTAGCTTTTGCCAGAATCATCCAGACTGCCAATGCTTCAGGGAACACTGCTCTTCCCCCAACTTGTGTTTGCATTAATGTACAGGCACGCAAATGAGAGGGGGTGTGTTATTACTATGTAACCACGATCAATCCACAGACAACATGAATGATTTTAAACTTAGCAATACTGCTGCTTCCTGGATCAGGAGGTCACCAGACCGCAGTGAAGATCCCTGTCTAGCAATGTGCTTCATATCTGTTTTATCATAGTTGAGTTTGACTATGAGGGTTGCCTGAGAGAGGCGATAAATATCTCAGAACACATACTTCTTTTGATGCCCTTCTAAAGAACTTCTCCTCCACTCCCTCAGCATAATACTTCTCCCAAGCTAGACAGCAGTGATATAAATTAGATTTGCCAAGTGATACAAGTTTTCAGTCTCAGCTCAGAGCTGGACTCCACCAAGTCAGACGCAGGCGCCAACAGTATGCAGCGATGCTGAGAGCACAGATACTAACAGTTTAACAGAGCACTGGGATGTCTGTGTCCCCCTTGATTACCTCTTTGTTCTTCTAGAAGAATTACTGTCAGGGGGAAGAAACAAGCAAACAACTGTTACTACCATGTTTTACTAGTACAGCAAAACAATCAGTAGAAGTAGCATGTTGCTAACAATTGCACTCTGAGATATAATAGATACAGACACCTTTTCCTGGATAATTGAATAGATACTGTAACTTCCTGGATGTCTGGCTGATATTGGCCGTTCTAATAGCTTCCATACCTGCCACCAGGCTTTGTTACACAGAATCACGGATTTAGAGGCATGGGGGAGATGAGGGGAAAGAACTGAACCTGTCCTCTGTGAACACACCTGTAGCACTCTTTTACCAAAATGCATGGTAATTTCTGTCATTGTTGGTATTCTTCCCTCCATTTAATTATTCTCATCAAGTGCATGTGTCCACTATTGACAGAGGACAAATAGGTGCACAATGGTATTATGCTGGTCTCCAGTCATTCCTACTTAGGTGCCCACCTTTTTCTTTGCCTTTCACCCCCACAGCCTTCATGGCATTGCAGGTGTTGGCACTCCATTTTCTTCCCTATTTACTCAGCAGCATGCTGACACCTCAACCCTCTGGGATCTGCTGCCAATTTACAAATGTGAGCTCCTAGCCACAGACTCCCAAGAGACAAATAACTCGATGTTAATAAGTAACTGATCATGTGTGATTAAATTTTTAATCGGCACCAGTCTTTGTTTCTATAGAACTGTTACAGAGTTCAAAGTCCATATATATAATAAAACAGACATATGCAGACATTTTCTATTTTTACTATTTGCAAAAGTAAACTGTATTTCGATATACTTTTAAAAACTTGTCCTATTGGACAGCAACTTAATTTCATTCAGAATTTGTTTTCCCCTAGTAAAATTATCCATTGTTTTTGGTTTTGTTCTGACTCTCAAGAAGGTGATGTTTACCGAAATTAGGTAACACCAGGTTTTAATCCAGGATTGCTCCTAAATCCACAAAGGCAGCTGATTCAGCCTGTAACCTAACTCTGCTTTTATTGTGTGAGTTATAGATTGAAAAGTGATGTGCTGCTAGAAGCACGATTCTCAGTTATGAAATTTTATTCTGTCTGTAGCTGTGAGACTACAAGCAGATTGCTCATACTCCTACAGCAGTGAGAATTTCACAAACTGGAGGCAGGATGTTGTTCCCCTTAACTTTGGCTGAGTCTGACAGAGGGAGTTTATGTTCTTAAAAATAACAGCATCAGTAACAGTTTCAGGACCCAAATCTGATAAATTTTACCACCAACATAGTACTTTGCTAGTGAAATCTGTCTAACTTAGCACTCACTGGACAGTCTTCAGCAAGTCTGAGACTCAAAAACACTATCTCCTGTCTGTTACAGCCTTGTAGAACTAATTAATACCCACTGTTCTTAATGCTGAGCTGACTCTGGATGGGCTTCATAATTCAGAAAGGCCTAATTTTTGGGACCAGCCACCCTTAGGAAACACACACATTCTGATTGCAAAAGAAGTTGAAGAAAAGGTGCAACCATGAGAAGGGAAAGCATGTGTTAAAAACCTCAGCGATATTAGCCCAAAATGGGGGACAGAAGCTGAGTTTGAGTGGGTAAGGGAAAGATACCTCTCAGGTAGTAACACTTCAAAATTTTGCATTGAGGGACAAACAATTGAGAAACAATTCCTAAGATGCTGACTCCAGCCTGTAGAAAATTCAGCAGAATTCTAGAGCTCTATTCAATCAGATGTGGTGTCTGAGTTCTGTGATGATTTTTCAGAGCTTTTAAGGGTCCATCACTGTTTATATTTAGTGCATCACTGTCTATACTTCATGAAATCTTATGAATAGGCATTTTGTGGAACTTGTAATAAAAAAAATCTTCATGAAATTTCAAGAACTCTCTTTGCCCTGGCATTTAAGTCATTACACAATCAGAAAGTACTTCTCCTAATTTTAACACTTCTTAGACAACTAGGTCATTCTAAAGGCTGAAACCTACTATCATTATTGGTGCAAACAAACCTTACTCACAGCCATCATCATATCACTTACTCCATGGGGTAGTCTGCATTTAAAGACCTTTGATTTCCAGACCTCTTACATCACCCTCCCTCATTAAGCTTTTGGACAGGGCAAGTCAAGGTGGCTACAAACACACAACCCCCAAACAAAACAAAAAACCCAACCCAAACAAACAAACAAACGAACAAAAACAAAAAAAAGAGTTAATTTCAAAGAACTTTGCTTTGTACCATCTCCCGCAGAAGGTGCCTTCAGACTACTCAATCTTATCCTTTTGTTGAGATTCAAGATGCTACATGCTGCTAGAAAAATCGACAATATTCTGTCAAAGCCACCCACCTCTGGCCCATACTTTCAGATATTGTGCTTTCCAGAGAGCTGTAAATCCAGGCTTAAGCACACTTCAGAGCAAGTAAAACTCACAACATTCAAGTTAAAGACTCACAAAATAATGACACTGTATATGTCAACCTAGACATCATAGCCAGCTGTGGGATTTACAGCTCTTTAAGACAGGAAAACAATCCTCTTTTTTTTCCTCACCAACACTCGGAGGCACAGCTGAACAAAAGCAGTTACAAAAGCAATTCACTGTAATGGGAACTTTCAGTTTGCAGTTTGTATATTACTCAGTATAACTTCTTGGTACCATTTACTCCAGGTCACCTTAAACTTATCTGAAGTTGGCTGAGGGAGAAGACAGACCTTTAGCAGGGAGGCCCTTGGAAAAGAAACCCTTCTGACTTCTACGGGACCCCAGAGGTCTATTGTAATTCCTGAGCTGCAAACTCCAAGGAAGTGAGGTGATCTGAGGAGGCAAACTCTAATATAGGCAGATCCAAAGGTAGGCATGTGGAAATATTTAATTCAAATGCTCCTTACAGGACAGGCAACCAGCTTCTGAGGAAACCTTGGCTAGCAAAGAAGCGCACGGATCACTGCCTGTAACCGATGCAACAGAAGTTCCCACCGTGCAGTCGTGGGAAAGAAAAGTTTGTACCATTGGGTGAATAGACAGGGGAATACTGAGCACAAGGTTATTATCTCCACACGTGACATTAACTAGGGCCTTCCTGGAATCCACTGTGCAGCACCGGAGGCCAGCAAGGATGGTGGTGGAGGCTCAGAGAAGAGCAGCCCAGACATTTCTCCTGGGGAGCATCTGCATTCCAGGGAGAGACCAAGAGAGTCAGATCTATTTATCTCATCAGAGACAACGTTAAGTGGCTATTTAATTACTGCCCTTAAATACTTGAGCAGAGAGAGATGATCTGAAACTAGATAGCTATTTAATCTGACAAGTAAAACATTACAAGACCCAGTAGCTGGAAGATGAAGTCGGAAAAGTTCAAAGGGGAAAAGAGATGCAAACGTTTAACAAAGCTATTAAAAATTTGAGCCAATTATCCAGGAATGTAGTCAATTCCCATCGTTGGAAGTCATTAAATCAAGACTGTTTGAAGAAGCTGGTGGGCCAGACCTTGGAATCACTGGGGAATTGTCTCTGCTTTATATTACAGAGGAGGCTATGCTATAGGATCATAATAATGTCTTTTGACTTAAAAATCCACCACCAGCATTGTTATCTTCCTTGCCAAAGAAAGGATGAAGGAATAGAGCATTAATAAAGCCAAGGTCTCTATGGGGCACAGAACACAAGCCGAATGTGGACAACGCAAGCCACAGACCAGCAGCTGACATCATCAGTAGTTTTGCCACCAACTAGAGCAAAAGAAAGAACAGGCCGTGAGGGATTCGCGCCCAGCCCCAACGCCCCGAGCCAGGCAAGGGACATCACCCGGCCAACCCTCACGGCGCGATGCTCCTTGACCGTCACATCCCAGCTCGCGATCCGAACGGACCCTCCCGCTCTCGGCCCAGAGCCGCCACACCACGGTCCGGGGAGCCCCGGGCTCGGCCGACAACCACCCGGGGTACCTCAGCTCACCCTCACCGCTGCGTCCACCCGGCTTCGGCCCCTTGGCCACGATCCCCACTCCGGGCGGCGGAAGGCGGCGGCTGGGGTTCTCCCCGCGACGGCGGCCGCCTCCGGGGCATCTTCCGCGCTGCGACATCGCCGCCGCGGACACGTTGCCGTGGCGACCGCGCCGCGCATCCCCCCCCGCCCGGCCCGTCCCGGCAGTGGGGGGCATCTCATCATTATTCCGTCCACCTTTTTTTCATTTCTTTTCTTAAGTTTTCCGCGCTCCCGGGCCACGCGTGAGTCAAAGTCTCTCACGAGCGTCGGTAAAAACGAGCGGGGGATGAGAGAGACGCCCTCGGGGCCGGCCCGGCCGCTCCCACCCGCTGCTGCCCGCTCGGCGGGGCGGGCCGCAGCCCCCTCCCGCCGCCGAGCGGGGCACGGCTCGGCTTCCCGGGGCGCTCCCCGGGCGCGGCTCGGCGCGGCCGGCTCGGACCCCGCGCCGGGCTCGGCCGGCAGGGCGAGGCACGCCCGCCTCGCCCCGGCACCTGCCCACGCACCCACCGCGCTGCTCTCCGGCGCCGAACGCCCTGGCCGGTGTGCGTGTGCGCCGCGTAGGCGCTCGCCGTGCCCGCTCCGCTCCCCTCGCCCCTTACCTCCGCGGCGGCGCCTGGGGAGCCGCGGGCACGCCGCCGCCGCGGGCAGGGATGACCTTGCGGAGAAATCCATCATCCGGGCAGGAAAACAAGCCGTTCCTCGGGGTGCGCGGCGGCGGGAGGGAGGAGGGCTCCGCCGGGGCGGCCCTTTCCGCCGCGGGGGCAGGACGGAGGCGATCCGCGCCTCCACCGACGAGGCGGGCGGGGGGCGCGGGCGGCCCGGCCCGCCTCTGC
This sequence comes from Hirundo rustica, assembly GCF_015227805.2. Lineage (NCBI taxonomy): Eukaryota > Metazoa > Chordata > Aves > Passeriformes > Hirundinidae > Hirundo > Hirundo rustica. The sequence goes on along the minus strand of NC_053454.1, from coordinate 53,620,470 downwards.
CGCCGCCCGCGGAGCCGCGCCTCCGGCCGCTGCCGGCTGCGGGCTCCCGGCCGGCTCGGGAGGCGGGGAGCGCCGGGGCTGCGGCGCCGGGCCGGGGCCGGGCTCCCTCCGCAGCAGAGCGGGGCAGCTCCCGGGCCCCGCCGGCGGGGAGGGACCGCAGCAGCCCCGGTGCGCTCGGCTTCGCAACCCGCCCCGAGCCCTCCCAAAAGCGCGGGGCGCGGACACGTACCTGCTTCCAGGGAGACATTTCCCGCTGACGCCGGCCCCACCCCGGGCCTCTCCTGGCTTTTATAGCGCGGGAACTGGCCGCTCCTGTCCTCCATCAGGCGCATGGGGCTGAGCAGGGGGCCCTCGGCATCCCCCCGGGAGACCTCGGCAGCCGTGCCGGAGCCCCGGGCTCGCTCTGTATTTGCCACCTCCGCCAACCGGCTTCTCTCGGGCTCCTAACCCAAAACTGGGCGCTGAGCTGCTTCCCGACAGAAGAGCTAGAACCTCACGCCCCAAATCCGCCAATTCCATCCACCTGTGCTCGCTGTGCATGTGTCCGCGGAGGAAGCGTTCAGCCAGCGAGGCATCTCCTGAGCCCGCAGCTTGCGGGGTGGCACGGGGTGTGCGCGGGGAATTGCAGTGGATGCAAATGCGGTTAAGCTCTTGTCACGCTTTCAATTTGGATTGTTGTTTTTGATAGGCAAATTTGGCTTCCTGTGCGAAGCGCTGCCCTGTTTGCCTAAGGAAAAAAATATATTAAAAGAAAAAAAAAAAAAAAAAAAAAAAAAAAAAAAAGAAAAAAAAAAGTAGTAGAGTCAAACGAAAAGCAGCAAGAGAGGTTTTGGTTTGAAACTCTTAATTATCCGGAAATCTTTGATCTAATTTCGGTTTATTCCCACCACAGTGGAATTTTATCTCTCTCTCTGCTGCAATCGCAGGAAATGGTTCTGCAGTGCCCGGAGACTCAAGTCAAGTACAGGTTTTCAGCCGGGAAGATTTTAACTCTTCTGCAATCCCTTAGGGATGAATAAAAGCAGAATTAAAAAAAAGGAAAAAAAAAAAAAAAAGGAAAAAAAAAGAAAAAAAAAAACCACTATAGGCTGTGAGGAGAACTCTGTTGCAATATGGGGGAAAAAAAATGAGGGGGGAATAAAGAACAGGTGACTAGGATATCTAAAAAATATATATATATATATATATATCCCTAAACGTTGTAGGCATCAGTGAATCATATTCCCTTGATCCTTATGAATGGACCCATATTTTATTTACTGCTTTACCAAACACCCTCCACCTCATTTATTGATCCTAAATCTCCTTGACTCAAGAGTTAAGTGATCATGAAAAACACCTTATATTTCCGACCTTAGCAAATGTCATTTCTTCCCCAACAGCAGCCACTAAGATCAGCTCATATTTGTCTAGTAGCCATTCCTGAATGTGGTTTTCTGACAGTTATTTAAGCATGGAAAATTTATGATATGTTTTCAATGTTCTCCTACAATAACAACTTTTCCTCATATGCCGAAGCCAATCCAGCAGTACTCTTAAGAGCCTGAATATCCCAAGCGTCCATCACTGGAAGGAGATTGGAGAGAGCATCAGACTTTATCAGGAAAAGATTTACAGCACTAGCACATCCAAGGCTTCCCGGTAGCTCCTCTTAACTGTGCTCTCTTCACAGTGTTGCTACTTTTTTTGGTGCCCTTGGAGGGCTAAGCAAAGCCTGGTCTTCCCCATGCCCATGTCTGAATCAGGAATTAAAGGTCAGTTTGGTAACTGAGTCAGTGTTCAACTCTTCTTCATTATTCTGCAAAAGGACGTATTTTTAAAGAAACATTGCCAAACTTCCTAAAATTAATCCTCCTGCCATTAACATTACTACAGTGGTACTTCCTTTTTTTTTTTTTTTTTTTTTTTTTTTTTTTTTTTTTTTTTTTTTTTTAAATAAAGAAGGAAAAAGGCTGGATGATGCAATTTCCTTTTGTCAGCAATTACACTTTTATGAAGAGATAGCTGTCAGCACTTACAGACCTTGCAGCTGCAAGGACTTTGTGGGATCTCATGGGCTACTTAGCAAGGGACAATTACAATTTGTAATTGTCTTCATAAACCTTCCTAAACATGAGACTCCTTATCTGGATTCTTGAGCGACCTTTCTGTTGACAATCCAGCCTTGAATGTCACAGCAAGAAGCGTTATATACATTGAGTTGGAAAGACTAGGAAGTTTCTCTAAAGGCTATTGTGTCCTTCTAGGGTTGTGAAGCACCTTCAGAACATGTGGAGGACTCAGTCCCAGAACCTATGGGAAATTGACATTCTGAGGCAACAAGAGAGGAACTGGGAGGTTTTTTTTTTGGTCCAAGTCCCTGCATACTCATGCACCTCATAACTAGTGTCCACATGTTTTCCTGCTGAGTTCAGATAAACCTTTCTTCTGTCTGTACAGCGTTGCTGAGAATCCCCACTCTGCTCTCAAGCAGTCATATCTGAGCACTGGGTCTACAGTTATTATGTCTGATGGACAAGGAATTCCAAGAGAATAGAAGACAGTAATATGACAAACACTGCTCAGCTGATAACCTCTTTCCCATGCCCAGCACAGCATGGATGCTTTAGCCTCCAAATGCAGTGAAGATCAGGGAAAGCTGAGAAGAGGTGTTAAAGAGACTCAGGCCATTGCAGAAGTTGGTTGAGATGATGCACTCGGGGCATGGCCACTTTGTTTATGAATTCTTCTCACATACCTGTTTATTCCCCAGTGTCCTTTACTCTTCCCTGAACTACAGTCTACCATGTAATGGCTTAATTTGGTACATTAGGCAATATGGGTTTTAAAGACCTCTGAAGGATGTTCTAACTAGCTCTGAAGTCTGCTAGCCACTGTTCCAATTGTCAAGAGAAGTCATCACATCTCAGCACATCAATGTGTCACCGTATCAATGCAAACTAGAGCTTTAGATAATTCTGATTTATTTATCTGAATGTTTAACTCCTTTAATCACCTGTGAGTCATGGCCAATTTGCTACTACTTATCCATCCTTTTTTTCTGCTTCCATCTCCACCTATATGCATTTGGCTTGTGTTGACTTTTTGCAGGTCTCAATGCAGAAAGTATAATTACTGAGGACACCACATAGACGGCTGCTTACCTTTAGGCACTGTACTTAGAACCTTAAATAAAGTCAACAGAACATGCTTAAGATTAAATGTATGCACAGGTCTCAATAATATTGAGAATAATAAAGAATTCAACCTCTTTAACTTGCTAGTATTGTCTGAAGTGAAAGCATAAATGTAACTGCAGAGAGTTTATCTTTTAATATGTGTTAGACCAGAGCTCAGGGCAACGGGAGCCTGGGTTTTTAGGAGCTGTCACAGTCCAATTGGCCATCAGAATGACAACCACACTTCTGCTGTGCCCTTTACTCTTGTAGAGTATTTTAAAATCTCATCTTCAAACTGTATTACTATCTGGCTAAAAGAAATTCCTTACTGTAGCTGGAAAAAAAAAATAGATGAGATGATTTATCAAAATGAATAGTGGTATAACATGTTGAGAAGCTGTGCAGTTGGCCTAAACTGGTGTGGCTTCATTTACTTCAGTAGTGCTAGGCAAATTTGCATTGGTGTGGATTAGGCCTATTGTTACTGCACTGCTTCTACCACATTTCTTAACATGTTTTGATGAGTTTTGATGACATTAATAACAAATTTAAATTGTGTGGGAGCCTTTTTTTTTTAATGCAACATCTGTCATGTCTTCTTTAGGAAAAGGAGTTAAGACTACTTCACAAAGTGAACAGAAGCATAACTTTTCTCCAGCAAAACTTCAATCCAAGATTGCGCTGAAAAGGGCAATGAAGGGCAAATTTGTGAATACAGTCATTTAATATTTATGCTTTTGTGAAGGCATTATAACTTTACTTTCCATTAGTGTGAAAAACAAGCTGAATGACTGGATGAAAATGTTTATTTGGGACAAGGAGCTGAGCCAAAAGAGGTGCAGATCCTCTGCTGTAATAGCTGCAGTTGACGGCTGTACCATTAGAGACAAATGTATCCAAAGAAAGCCGTACCATACACAAGGTGATGTGGTTGCACGCGTTTTGTGATCATGCGCTTTCTGTCTGACCAGCAGAGCAGAGTAAATACTCATTCCACCTGTTACACAGCATCTCCCTCTCACACACCTAATGGGCTGTACCAGGCATCTCACAAATGGATGCACTGTTCAGCCACAGTAAAAACTCTCCTGGATCATTAGACTGGGACTGATATCACCGTTTATGGCTAGAAATAATGGGTTCTTTTGGACATATTTAAGAATGTTTCCTTTAAACCTTTTGGTCCTTATGAAAAAAAATAATAATAACAAAAAGGGATGTAAAGAAAACTGCATGGAACAAATAGTATGCCATTGTGAGGGAACACAATATTTGGGATGTTTTTCACAGTGATCCTAAAACCCTCTGCACCCATGAGCTAGCTGCTGTACCTCTGGTACTTATGTCAAATTTCACTTAAAAATATGTAAGCATGTGAAATTCTACAGCATTGAGGAAATGTTTTTGCATCTTGCCATGCACCTCTTGATGGCTTTTGCATCTGTCTGAGCTGTGAAGGTCCTCATGAGGGAACATCATCCACCCCAGCATATACAGGAGGGACAGTACAGTAGGACTTAGGCAATCCTGGAGGTCCTTGGAGTACCTCAGCTTCTTCATCCAAGTGACAGAGGAGCAGAGGAAGGTGCTCACTGGACCTCCCACTCACCAACAAGGAGGGGCTCACTGTGGGTGTGAGGGTCAAAGCAGCAGTGACAATGAGATGGTGGAGTTTGGGGTCCTGAAAGGAGGTAGGAGGGTAAAAAACGAGTTCACAACCCTGTACATCAGGACAACAGATTTTGGCCTTTCCAAAGGGTAGAGGCCCATGGAATAAAGCTCCAGAGGAAAGAGCAGCCCAAGAAAGCTGGTTAATATTCAAGAATCACCTTCTCCAAACTCAGGAGAAATCCATCCCAATGAGAAAGAAACCAGGCAAAATTTCTGCATGAATGAACAGTGAGCTCCCAGAAAATCTGAGAGACAAAAAGGAGGCATACAACGAGATGAAGCAAGGACAGGTAACCTGAGAGAAATAGAAATACATTGTCAGAGCATCTAGGGTTGAAGTTAAGAAAGATAAAGCCCAACTGGAATTTAATCTGCCTAGGAACATCAAAGAGAACAAGAAGGGCTTTGTGGGTACAGAGGTGACAAAAAGAAGACAAGGAAAGATGTGGATTGCTGGACGAGATGGGAGACTTCTTTACACAGGATGTGGCAAAGGCTATAAAAATCCCCTCTCCACCTCAGTCCTTACTAGCAAGGCTGACCTCCAGGAATCCCAGGTCCCTGAAACCAGGGGAATCTCTGTATCAGAGAAGACATAGCATGGGTGGACAAGGATCAGGTTAGACAATATTTTAGCAGAATGGACATGCACAGGAAGGTCAGGAAGAAGGACCCAGGGCCAGTAAGCCCCACCTCAATCCTTGGGAAGTGATGGAACAGTTAAACTTGGAAACTGTTTCAGGCACATGAAGGATCAGACAGCTATCTGGAGTAGTCAACATCAGTTTCACCAAGTGGAAGAGGTACTTGGCCAACTTTATAAACTCCTATGGTGAAATGACTGGCTTTGTAGATGAGCAGAGAGCAGTTGTTGCAGCAGCCCTCTTGGTAGAGGGTGGAAATGAACCAAGGCACAGGCTTGGTGTTTCTCACAGCGTGAAAAGGGTCCTGGTTTATTCCTCCTTCCTGACTCCAACTATCCATTGGTTGTTTCCTGCTAAACTGTGACTGCATATTTCAGTTTGTAGACTCTGAACACAGGCTTTTACCTAGCTAGATTGTGACTGCAGGTTCCAGCAACAGGCTCTAACTGCATACCCAGACTGACCTCACAGAGGTGATTTTCTCTCCCCTGGATCCTGCTTCATGATTCTCTCTTCCTCAACATTCCTCCTCCTTCATATCCTCTTACCACCTAACACACTCCCTTTTTCACTCCCTTTTATCACACTTATCTTTATTGGATACAGCTGTGACTCATCAGGAGTGAGGCTGTATTGGGTAATTAACACAGCTAGTTATCAGTTACTTATCGGGGGCAAGGTCACCTCTATTCCCTTCTACAAACAGTGATTGTTGTCTACCCACACTTCAGGAAGGATTTTGGCACTGACTCCTCTAAGATGCTCATAGTGAACATGAAGTATGAGCTGGATGAACAGGGAGTTGGATTGAATAGTGGCTGAACAGATGTGTCCAGAGGGTGGTGAGGAGTGGCAAGAAGTGTAATTGTAGGCCAGTCACTAGTGGTATATCCCAGGGGTGAAGACTGGGTTAATATATTAACAGCATTAAATAATATTAAATAATATATTAAACATCCTCATTCATGATCTGGATGATGGTGCAAAGGACACCCTCAGCAACTTTGCTGATGGCACAGATCTGGTAGGGCGGCTGACACACCAGAGGGATGTGCTGCCATCCAGAGACACCGCCAGGGGCTGGAGATATGGGATGACAGAAACCTGAGACATTTCAGCAAAGGAAGTGCAGGGAGGAGTAACCCCAGGCATTGGTACATGCTAGGGCTGCCCACCTGCAAGATTGTGAGGGTGACCAAGGACTGACACACTTGCCCAGAGAAGCTATGGAGCCTCCATCCTTGGAGATATTCCAAAGCCATTTGATCTAGGTGGCCCTGCTTGAACGGAGGTGTTGGACCAGATGACCTCCAGAGATCCCTCCCAACCTGCATCAGTCTGTGATTCTGTGATACCTTTGGTATGATGGGAACTTTTGGCCAGTGGGCTGTGACACTTCTGTTTTCGCCCTTAGACTCTGGGGAGGACAATTGGGTATGATTCATTACACATTCTGCTACTCCCATTTAACACATTCTGTGTATTCATTACTCTGTTCCTACATGTGAAGCAGGTCACCCCCCCAAAAAAAAATAACCTTCTCCCTTCTCAACAAATTAAAACAAACGATTTGATGAGTCAGTAATTTATACTGTTTACATCCTTTTATGTCAACAATCCCAAGACCTGGAACAACACATAATCATAATGATTATAGACATAATGAGCTGATTTATTACGTAGTCACCACATGGTATTCTGGTGCATATTCAGCTGTAATGATGTCAAACAATACGACTGGAAAATCTATCTGCTCAGACAACCGCTGCCTACTGGGAACAATAAATTAAGCTAATGCAGTACCAGACACATGGGTTCTCTGGACTCAGTGCTCCATCTCTACTTAAATTATGTATATATCAAAAGCCTTTGACATTTTTAGAATTTCAGGAAAAAAGAAAAACAGTCAGGGATCCTTTTAAGGAGTGGTTGTGAGTGCTGAAGGTAAATGTAAATGAAATACTCTTCCAATACGGTTCTGTGATATGGAATCACTCTTACAGTTGTACGTTTTCACTGAGTTTAAGAAATTGTTTGTTCTGATGGCAGGTTAGTTCTTCCTACTTCCTTGGCTGTGTGAAGTGTTATTCCAGAGGGGAACATCTTTTGACAGGGCTATCAGAGCTACTTTCATACTTTTGCCTTTCATTGCACAAGACAGAAACTTCTCCTCATGCTACCAAAAGAACCATTCTCTGGACCACTACAAAAGATGGCTCACAGTTGCCCCCTACAACATGGATTTTTATGCCAATTCATACAACAGGTGAGATGAAAAGCAAATGTAATAGGTGCTGCAAGGTGAGTAGATAAATGATAGCTATGTGCAAGCATGGAGGATAAGTACCACCAACAGTAAAGAGTGGGGATAAAAAGAACTAAAGAGAGCAGAGGCTCTTGTTTAAATATAAATATTGTAAAAACCCCTAGATATACCATAGGTCAGTGTAGAATCATATGTCCAAAAAGAAAAAAAATATATGATCATATGATCTCTAAACATGTCAGTACTCCATTGGAACAGAAAGCCTTACATTAATTCCAGGCAGCTGACAAAATAAAACATCAGGTGTTTCTGTTTCCTGGATATATTCACTAATTTTCACTAGAATCCCATTGATATATGGTCTTAACTCTCTGTGATGCAACTGTGCTTTATGGAAGAGCATTCCTCTCTAAATTTGCCAGTGCATTCATTATTCCTGTGTTCTATATAAAAATGTCAAATTTACTTTCTTTTGGCCATTCTTCACATTGTATCTATCATCATAATGTAACTATTAGTCACCTATTATTTTTTTAAAATCTGAAATAAGAAGTCAAACATTTACAGAGGGTTGCCTTTTCATGCATCTGTTGCATCTCTTGCCCAGCCATGGTTCTAATAACATTATTGGTGTCACTAAAAAGTAATAGCTGCTCTATTAATCTGAATACATAGAAATTATATCTTTGGCTGAAAAAGCCTAGCTGTAGCTCAGTTGTACTCAGTGTAGTTGTTTCTAGAAGCAAGGTTTGATCTTTTTAAAAAAGCCTGTTTTGTCTTTTTTTTTTTTTTTTTTTTTTTTCCTTTTCTCCTTTTCTTACCATAGAAGTAATTACCTCCACTTGATTAAACCAAGTGATTTTACAGTTTCTCAATTTAAAGTAGGTCAGGCTCTGTCTTCTGTTTGTCTGGATTACCTTCTCTTTGAGCTTTCATGCATATTGTAAACAGCTCACCCTGTCACACTGGACAGCCTCATCTCAGACTCAGCCAGCTCCATGGAAATGGACACAAATGTGCCCAAATGTACACAATGCACCTTCCACATGGGCTCCACCGGACCAGGCTTCACCATGGGGATTGCACTGGTTTAGTGCCACTTGAATGGACAAGGTCTGCCCGGGAATTTCTCTCTCCCTCTTTGTCCTTCTAGGTCTTTCTGCTAGGCTGATTTTCCACTCTACCTTGGTTATGCTCCCTTTAGTCCTTCCTTGCTGCAGGGATCATCCAAACACTGTTCATACCACCAAGAACATGAATCATTCAAGCCAGGACTGAACTGACCCACTGGGATATGTGCAGGGCCCATGTTATACAATTTCAGCAATTTCATGACCTGTGAACCTAAGGGAAGTGTTTTGAGACAGGCTTTCTGCAGCACAGACCACTGTTTCCCACTCCAGTTCTACCAAAGCACGTCCATTTTGGCTTTTGGTGAATTGCATTAGGGGTACAAGCATGATTCCCACAAGGTGTTTTGTCTGATTATAATTTAGAGATGGTTCTCCCTCTGGTGTTTGGGACTCCCTTCCAGAACTTGAGCTAGGTTCAGAGATTCATAGGGAGATTGGGAAGATTCCTGTCTCACAGCTCCAGAGCAAGAAGACATTTTCCTGTCAGTGCTAAGAAAATGTATTATCAAAAAACTGTTTCTGAGCTCAACACAATGGACACTAAAGTTTCTAGGTGACTTCGGTCTCAGTGGACAAGGCAAAAATTATGGAATAAGTCACAGATGGCAGATGAACATATGTTTTGCTATCCCTTTAAAGTCAACATCCCTTATACTTTCAGAAGAACGTGACCTTTTCTTTGAGCTAAAAGATCTTCAGAATCCTGCTAACCAGGGAAAAGGGCAGGGAGAAATAGCTGAAACTGATTCTAATAATTTCATATCATTTTGCCTACTGATAAGATATTTGAATAGTGCTCAGCATGGAAAAAGAAGGTAAATTTTCCATCTAATCTAATGTTGCATTGTTTTATGACAGAAACTTTGATTAATTAGCAGCATTCTAAACTCAGAAACTAATGGTCTATGAGTTTAGCTTGTCTCTAGAAGGTGATTAACTCAAAAACCACTAAGATTTTCTTTTTAGAATCATAGACTCATTTCAGTTAAAAAAGACATTTAAAATCATCAAGGCCAAGCATTAACCCAACACTGAGTCACTCCCTCTGTCCCCTCCCTCTAAAACAGGTAGAATGATGTACCTTCTACTAGTGAAGATGTTCTAACCTGTTCTTCTGAAGACAGTATCAAGGTTTTTCTCAACTTATATTTAATCTTCTAACCTAGCCATTAATACAAATACACTTTACAATGTAGCTTGCCAGATGGAGTAAGAAACACAACATCTCTCTACTTCAGATAGCAGGGGAAAGACTATTTTTGTGGTTATTCTGTTGAGTGTTTCAGGCATATTTCAGGTAATGGCACAAGAAGAAAAAGTATTTTACTATTGGCTTTGTGAAATAAAGTTAGACACTGCAGCTGACCAAATAACTTCATGGGTTTGATCCATGGTGTAGCAGTAAGGGAAAAAATGTCAATTCTTATTATATACCTGACAAAAACCATCCCCACCATGTGTAAATTTTATTATATTGGTCTCAGGAAGCATTGTAGAGGTATAATAGTGGTGAAAACTCCCCAGATTCCAGAAATATATGATATTTTAGAAAATACACTGAATACACAAGCCTGGCTCTGTCTTTCATTTAATCTCCTACTATTGTTATTTGCCCTTCTTCTGAGCTGAATATAAAGTGCTACCCTGTGCAGAGTATCAATGCTGTGTGCGTAGCCAGAGATATTAAAAGGCACTTGCTGACACCATCAACAGCCCTGAACCTCCACCACCCTAAGAGCAACCCCCCACCCCAAAAACTATAAAGTAGAAACAAATTGCCTAGGTGACCATCTGAGAGGCTGAACATTTCAGAATAAATTTGTTAAAGATGCACTCATGGGCTTCACTACAGCTTATAGATTAGTCACCAGGACATTCCCAATTGGCACAGAAATGTCTTTTGGAGCCGTAGGACTCTAAGTGTCTCACTGCCCTTTTGGGTATGAATACTTTCTAGGCTAACAGATGACTGGCTGGCACTGGATTCTAACATGATTTTATATCCATTTGAGCATAACCCCAGACCTCCTTCATGATGCTGGTCAAACCCTTAGGGCCTTGGTTCCCTCTACTTTGCAGCTGCTCAAGAATAGAATTGCTGAAGAATAACAGAATTGGGAGATACTTGGAGCAAAGGAGACAGCTCTCTGTAAAACAGGGCTGCCAGGTTTTTAGAGTTATTTTCCTTCTTTTCCAAGCTTGCAGTGGAGTAGGACATACCTGAGTATTGTGATCACCAGAGCTGACAGGGAAGACTCAGTCTAGGTTTTCTTTTTCTGAGCTAGTATTGTGTGAAACAGGAAGAGACAGAAAAAGCACTGGTAGTCATATCATCAGTCAATGGTTTACAAAACCTGCAGATTTTATATGTGGGAATAGCAACTACCTGAAACCCGTATCATATACAAAATGGCAACTTTTTAATGGATAATAGTGTTTGACAGATTCTCCTGGGCTTTGACATTTCTTCCCACAAGGCACATGTGACAGAAGCAGCTCAGGCTGAAGATCTCACACATCTCTGTTGCACCAGAGCTTTCTTTACCCCCTCATTCTCCCTGTGCAAGGTTGATGGATCTCCTTACCTGTGAATCCTAAGGTGCTCCCAAGAAATAAATAATCTACTGTCTCCCAGGAAATAAAAATGTTAAATGCAAAATATTACAAGAGTGGAACTGTTTGGGTTTTATATTGATAAAATCTTTTCCAGATTTGTTTACTCTGTTGGCAGCCTGATGCTCCGTGCAAAAGGAAATCACCCATTTGCCAATACAGCAGAACAAGCATGACAAAATCTGTCCTGCTGTGCTCTGGTGATGCAGCTGCTTGGTATTATGGGATACATATTGACATGGTGTTCCCTTGTCAAATAGCACAGAACCATTTCCTGGCTGACAAAATGCTCTGGACAGCCTAGTGGTTTTCCCCAGTCCAGTTGCTAATTCCTGCAGTCTCCTACCTTTATAATAGCCACAAGATCTTCTCTTCTGACACCACTGTTAAACACAGACACTCTGGCCCTTACGAGTCTTCGCTAGATCACATTCCTCTATGCTCCCATTGGGAATGATCTCGACCCTTGTGTGATGGCACCTTTCACCCTCCCATCTTTTTCCTGTTTGTGATAAATGGTTATGAGTCAGTTGCTATTTTTTCCCTCCTGTGATGGCATCCTGATGGGATGACTGCAAAATCAGGGGCCTGGGACTAGTCCTGCCTTCCTGCTCATCATCAGATTCAGCTGACATGAGATCCTGGCTGTGGTCACTGAACAGGATGCCAAAGCAGTGAGAGTATAAAGCAAATAAAAACCCTCTTCCCTCTCTTGCTTCTATATAATAGATGAAAAACTGCAAAATTCTCAGCCACTATGACCAATGCTTTCTGTGGTTATATACACAAACACACACACACACAAGAATACATAAGGCAGGATAATGTTTTCCATGCCTGCATCCTCATGCTGTATGACTGGTTGCTCCAAAGGAGTTGGAGCTCTCAATTTTTTTTTAATGCTTAGTCCCCTAGATATAACAACATTGAATTTGAATGAACAAATTGTACCTGTTTTTCTTGCCAGAGTGCTCTGAGCCACCATCTTGATCAAAGTGAGGCCAACTGGCAATACTGTACGAAGCAATCATTATCAGCAAACTGAAATCAATGAATCCCTGGCAATTTATAACAGGTGAGAATCTGTTTAGCAAGAGTGAAAGCCTTGAAGCTTGTCTGAGAGATACAGTAAGAGCAATCCTCAGCAGACATAAAGCTGTCATAATAAACCTAAGCTAAAAGCTCAGGGTTAAGTGGGCATCCTGGGACTCACAGAATTGCACTGCCAGATACAGAAACCCCCTGGCAGATGCAAAATCTGTAAGAAATGAAGTAGGTGGCTGTCACAAAGTAGTCGTGAAACTGCTTTTGCCGGGCATTGAGAGCTGTAAAAAGCAGGGGAGCAAGTTGGTGGCATGTGCCAGGCCGGGTCCTGGAAAGACCCATGGAAGTCCAGTCAGAAAAATTACTCAGTTCTCAAAAAAAAATCGTAAATTAATTAACTCTCTCTCTGTTACTTTTTTGTAATACTCAGAGAGGGCCTATTTCTAACTTCCAAAAAAATTTCATGTTTCTATGTCACTGGAATAACAAACATTTTAAATTTATAGGGGTCTTTTTATATCAGCTCTTTGCTGAGTATAAATCACTTTTCCTTTTTACAGGGGAAGAAAAGCATAAATATGACTTGACATTCTTATCACCTATCCATTCCCCAACTAAAAGATTTACTGTGTTGTTCTCTGGGAAACATTCCTGTAGTTAAGGGACTTGTGAAGAAAAGCTTAGCTGTGAGACAACCTTCTGTGTCCGGGAGATGTAAGTCAAACTAAAGTAATCTCCATGAATCTATAGTACATTAGCTGCCAGATTGCAAAGGATGGATAAGACTCTGCTGTTTTTCACTTCACTTTGACATAACTACCATACAAGCCATATACTCTACAGAACTTTGTGATGTATAGGAGAATTTTGGCCATTAAAATTTACTAGATTATGGCTTACTATCCAAACCAGAATATCTTAAGGCAGTGAATTCTTTGCTAATATCTTCAGTGTAATTGAAAAATTGATTTGTATATGGTGAATACTATTTGAAGCTGTAGTCATTGCAGATTCGCTCTAATTCCTTTTAACCTGAGTGTATGTGCAGAAGTACCCTACTTCCAGCAGAAACCAATACCCTCTTTCAGAAGTCACCACAGAGATGGGGGTTTTTTCAGTCCCCAGTTTTCTAAAAGTGCACAATTACTTCACATTTCTGCTCTGCTGGAAAGGGTCACTTTCCTCATTGGTATAGCAACCTGAGAACTCTCTTCAGCATAGAAAACTTGGTTGTGACTGGTTTTTATGTGGCTTATCCTAATGGACACAAAGGGAGCAGCCTTTTACAGATAGGGTACAGCCATGTTGATAACACAGCTTGTAATAAAACCTCATCCTTGGCAGGCCCTTTGGAAGAAACTCTACCCCCATGTAACTCCTTTAGAGCTCAGCACAGCATCAAACTTTACCAGAAAAAAAAAAAAAAATAAACAGAAACTTCAGTAATTAATTAAGAGACTCAGTATTGCTAAGTCTTCTTTTAATCATTTCCACTAAAGCGAATGAATTTGCTATTGATACTGATAGCCATAGGATTACCTTCCAGTACATGTCAACAATTTCTATTGTGCACATACCTATAAAGAATTCATACTTTATATTAAAAAAGGAAAAAAAAAAATGTTATAAAATCGTTTCTCTTAGCTCAAGAGCAGTATCAGCTAGTCACACATGAAGAAAACTCACTTCAGATTCTGTTGACCTGACTCAGCCCATCTTTTATTTTTGACCGAATCCTTTGCGCTAGAATAAATGGCAGGCTCCTGGGAGATTTTCTAAATGAGCCCTGGAAATCCTCACTGAGTGATTGAAAGCTACTTCTTCCTGTGATCCATTCTTCCCAGCAGGAATTGCCATCCTCAGGTCTGAGAGAGTAAAGTATGTGATGCTTAAAGCCATATTTCTTGTGATTTTAATAAAAATTCTTGGAGCCTCAGGCACTCAAGGAAACCTTTCCCTGTATTCACTTCATTCTGCATACAGTAAGCTGTAGTAAGGGAGTGAAAGAGGCAGAGGAGGAAGTGAAAAAAAAAAAAAACAAACCCACAACAAAACAACAAACCAACAAACAAAATAGAGAAGTGAATTCCTGCTTTACTTGCACCAGAAAAAGCTCCAAGTCCATTTTTGAATTCCTTGAAAACATTTGTTGGGACTCCATGAGGGATCACGCTAAGAGCTCTTGTGCAGACATTGACGTGGTTCTTTTCCCCTACTGATAAACCTATGCCATGAACTTCTTAATTAATTTCTGTCAGACTTAGACATGCATTCGTCTATGCTAGTTGTAATGTAGGAATAGCGATTGTCTTGTTTGCCTTTGAAATTTGTGCCTGTGTGCAGTACCAGAGTTTTTCTCACTGGTTCCCTTTACTGGTTCCTTTTTCTCCTGTACCAATTCTCTGCATTTACTTTTAGTTATGCCATTTACCAGTGTGTGAAGTGAACACTGATTTTATCATCCCTGCAGAATACTTCCAAGGAAGTTTTGCGTTGCCAAGGTTTCTATCAAAGGTCACAGTGCAATCTACACCTTTTGCAGAAGATCTTCCTCTCCTTATGATGCCATGCCAGGTTTTGAGCATAGAGCCCACTGCTGTTCCTTCCTTTCTTGGCTTAGGTTTGCCTTTCACTGTCCCAGTGTATTCTCATGAGATGATTTTGACAAGTCTTTTGAGCCACAAACAAGCATCATTGTCACAACAAGGTGATGCTGACAGGAGCTTCCTACGTTGCCTGTTTTCTCAGGAGTGAGGCCTTCAGAAGCATCTCAACCAACACAAAAGCAGAGCACGTCCTGTACTTTCCCTTAGCCACTGATGATTCTTCAGCATCACTGCCCATGAGCTTGCACACATCCACCAGCAGCTAAATAATTCAATGGCTGCTGAGGGATACATTGGAAAAATTCAATTGGTCTTCGAAAAAGTGTATATTAATGAAGTGTGTCTATTTAAGAAACCACTTTAATAGGCAGCAGGAGAATTGTTGAGAATTCTGCCAAGGGCAACGGGTACAATTTATACTGCTAACAGAGGATATTACTCACATCTAGAAGAATAAATTGGATATCACCAATGCACTGAATCACTCTCTTGAAATAGAGGTGGGGAATAGGAGAAAAAAAAATAATATCCCAAAAGCATTAAAGAATCCATCAAAGAGTTTAGACTTGTTATTAAAAACTGTAATCAAAGCTGGATCCCATTGTGCACTCACTCTAGCTAATGGCTGGCAATGCTCCTCTGATCTCAGTGGCATTGCTAAGGAGGGAGTCAGCACAGTCAGAAACAGATTCTTTTTAGTCTCATTTTCTTAATTTAAAGGTGAACTGAAGAGAAAAACCTATTTATTTACCAAGATTGATGAGAAGAGGCTAGAGAAATGAAAGCAATATTCCCTCCTGTGTTCAGCTGTATTTCAGAAGGAGAGAGATTAACCGTGCCACCTCCAGGGACAGTCCCCTCCTTGTCACAGATGTGAGCCCTTCTGGCAGCAGGGCACACACAGGAGAATTTGCACACTCTGTGCCTGCCTGTTTGCCCCATGATACTGTGTGGCCTCCATTAAGTGGCACCACAATGTTTATCAGGACTCAGATGAAAGGGGTCTCAACACTGGCCAAAGCTGAAGTTCCAATTTAATTTTTTTTTAAAGTTTTTCTAACTGCTTGGCACAGGGTAGCATTGTGTAAAGGGAGAGTATCCAAGGGAAAAGAAGGTGCAAGATGCACCCCATGCCAGGGAGAGATAAGACAAAGTCAGCTCCTTTTCTGAAACTCACTGGGAGTTCTGTAATATTCCAGAAAGAGCAGAACTGATAAAATAAATAACTGATAAAATAAATAAAAAAGTCAGTACCCCAACCTCTGAAAAGACCTCAACTATTAGAAATGTCTCACAACAAAGCCCCTGTGTTTTTCAAATGTTTAAACTTCTGGAAAATACAGCATAGCCTCTCCCATGTGCTGAAGCACTGATATGCCAGCTTTAGCTTACTGACTCCTTGGAAGTTAAAGAAAATTGTGTAGGGAATGGACACAAATGAGTTAATTTCAAGTCTCTCACAGAAGAGATGTGGTGTGTTTGTACAGTAACCGACATGTTCCTTTTCTGTAAGAGTCAGCAGTGTGTGGATTTCTCTCTTGTGCTGCATGTGCTGTTTACTGACTCATTTTAATCGCCTTTCCACAGAGGATAACAATGTGCTTGCTATCTATAGCCACTGAACTCAGACTTAGCCCTTTCTCCTCCAGGGACTTGTCCCTGCCTGAATGATACAGGAGCAAGGACAGCCATTTTGGACACATAAAATGAAGGTGCAGAGGGGGATTCAAGAGGCACAAAAAGGCAGCCACCTGAGATGGTCTTCTTCCCTTATATGGATTTTCTGATCCTCATGCAGCCCAGAGGGCTCATACAATACAGGGCATGCAGCTGGACAAAGTTTTTTCTGGAGAACTAATGCCAATCAAAGTTCAAGCTCCTGGAGGGTCCAGGGAGATGATGTAAGCTGCTAGACAAGAGCATTGTGCCTTCATGTATTACATCACCTTACCAGGGCCAGCTAGCACTCTGCTGAGAAATTCCTGTGCTTGGCTGGCTGGCAGGTAGGATGCTCCAAGTCTGTGCCAAATCACCTTGTTGTGGAGGACACAAACATTTACAAAATTTGATGCCGCTTGCTCCATGACATTTGGCTTCATCCTGCAGCAGAGGGGCCACAGACACATTATTTGCTTGAGGACTGCCAGAAGGATGTGGGGGAATGTAGTTTCAGGGCAGTTTTCAGTGCCCTGCCTGCCTCCCCAGACCACAAACATTTCCTTGCCTCTATGGTGAGCCAGAACAAAGGGCTAATGAAGGTAAAAATTATCACTCTCCAAATTATTAATTTTATCTATACAAGCTCCCCAAACCATCTTACCACAAGTGTACAGGGACCTCCGGCCACCTCAAGTGAAGGGTGGAAAGAGGAGTGAAACCTCCAGATCATAGTCTTGGCCTAAAATGTTGTTGAACTGTACTTAAGCTGTGGATAAGCTCCAGCACTCTACCACTTCTCTTTGCAATGCTGCTATGAAAAGCAATTGTTTCTCAGTTCTGCTTCAGAAGAAGGAAGTGGGCCTTTCAGTTTTTATAAATAAAACCCCACCCTTCTTACCATAAGCCATCACATACCAAGATTTCATTCAAAAGGAAGAGTGGCTTTTTCAAGGTTTGAAAGATTAAAAAAATACTTTAATGGATCTCACCACATAGTGGGAGAAGCAGAGAACTTACAAAAACCAGTGTACATAGGAAAACAGTTTGTCCTGGAGGGGCTGAGTGGTCCCATACAAGTGGATAACTTAAGACAGATACTGTAAACTCATTTGGTGTACCATACTCCTCATTCCATATGTGCACAAGGCTTTACAAATGAAACCTCGTTCTCTGTTGCTGCGTAAGTGATAGCATAATATGACACAGAGCAGCTGAACAGGAAAAGTGAGGAAGTTTCCTTCAGAAATTAGGCAGGTGGATCTAGGGCCCTGCCTATTTTTCATTGGACTGCCACTGGAAGGCAAATGTTTGTACAGAATTCACCAAAGCTTTTCCAGCTGAGAACTTCAAGTGGGTCATGCATCCCTGGGGGACAGCTTGATAAGCTGAACATACCATTCATATTTTACCCACAAAAGTAAAAGTTTTCCAATTCTTCCCTTGAGAGGAACTTCAGGTGATGCCTGGTTGGCAGCCTTCTAGACATTAACCTTAGAAGCCCTAAAATCTCCAATTCCACAAGCAGTACATCTGTAAAGCATGCCTATTATTCACTGCTGTGCTACTCCAGCTGAATTCCAAAGCAGCTCTGTAACTGGTGCAAAATCTGACTAATGAAGTGCTAAATCAAGCCCAGCAAGTAGAAGGGTTCAATTCTTTTTTAGTTCAAAGCTTTTGCAATTAAGGATAATTATGATCCAATATTTAAACTGCTTCTGTTTCAGTTTTCCTGCAGAAGAGATTTGGGTTTTACACACATAATACTGTTTAGTTTCAGTAAATATTTCAGTAATAGTATAAGTGGTCTATTATCATGTAGTAAAAATCTGTTGCAACGTTTATTTACTAATAGCTGTGAACTATTCAGAAATGGCAGGAAAAAAAAAAAAAAAAAAAAAAAAGGCAGCCCAGTCTGGAAATGCATGAATGGGTTTGCAAGAGCACTGTTTGCTTTTTCCCTGTAAGCTTCTATTGCTGCAGGGAAATTTGATTTATGAAGCCCTGAGTCCATGTCTGCTTCAGACCCTGGCCTGTTGCTTAATTTAGCAACGAGGCATCAGCTGTGGATTGGCTGCCTTGGAGCAGCACAGCAGTTGGGCTCACTCTCGCTTTCCCTTGTGTAAGGTCACTTTCTCCACCAGCTTGAACGTGTG
This sequence comes from Hirundo rustica, assembly GCF_015227805.2. Lineage (NCBI taxonomy): Eukaryota > Metazoa > Chordata > Aves > Passeriformes > Hirundinidae > Hirundo > Hirundo rustica. The sequence goes on along the minus strand of NC_053454.1, from coordinate 53,601,523 downwards.
ATGTGCTGCATACAAATAGACAGGAAAAGGCAAAAGCCTGTTGTGAAAACTGTCTGGCTCTCTGGTGCTCATCAACAACATTCAGCTTGTTGCAGCCGAAATGATACTGCCTTACTCCTCCTGCCTTATACCATAAACACCCCTTTAGCCCTGCTCTGTTTCTGCAAGGGTTTTCCTTCAACCCCCCGTGCTCCTTGTTTGTTTTATTATTTTCTAGCACCTTTATCCAAGAGGCTTTATTTTGCAGACATTTTGGAGTGGTGACAGACCATCTGAGCTCCAGACTGTTCAGTTCAGTAGACCAAAAGGAAGGTGATACGACAGCTGGAGTAAGTGTCATACCATTTAACACACATAGTGGGAGGTGAGGGACTCTTAAGTCTTACAACTTCACATGCTGACTGGTTGGAAGATGGAGGTGAAATAGGTAAAAAACAACTAACAGGAGTCCTAAATGCTTCAGCACCTAAATTTTACCTTTGTTTTTTTTCCCCAGGCATGTCTCTGTGTTTTCAGAACATGAAGTAAAGTTCCTTTCTATTTTTACCTTCTAGCCCCTTAAGTGGATATTCTTTATAACCCAGTTTAGGCCTGAAAGAGCTGCAGTTGCTCCTGCAGGAATCAAATGAAGAATATGGTCCATTGTAAAAACTTACATTTGTCAGATGTCAAAGAACAGAGATAAAGCAATTTTTAATGACCTCTTCCAGCAAATGCATACTTTATAGCTCTAAAATTTGCTGACCACTTTGGCTGGATTAACTCTTCAGTTACTGACTTCAGGAGGTGTTCTACTTGACTCTTCACTGTGTACCTTTTTGAATATACATATTTCCACAGATGAGAACTGTATAGAGCTTCATAAGCAAAGCAGAGATATTCCACAACCATGGGGCAGTCCTTCTGCCAAGTAGCAGGCTTATTCAAGCAGAGAAAGTCTCAAGAATAATTTCTAATGAAATTTTTCACAGAATATAAATACAGACATTTCTGTCAATTCCCTCATTAATAAATCACAAAGAAGAAAATACAATTGCTGTTTACACAGGGTAATAAACCAAATAATCTAACCTTTATTTAGCATTGGTTTCTGCTATGACTTTTTTCATACTTGACCTTTTCTACTTCAAGAGAGATCTTTATAACAAAAAAGCATGGATGGGAGGGGAAGAAGAAATGAAATTATCTTGCTGAAGCAATAATTAAGCAAGACA